>NC_141273.1:10732500-11932500 GCF_054856545.1 Hippocampus guttulatus
CAAAGTTTAATGTGATAAAAGGTGACGATGAAAGATTAGTGTGTCGAAAGATTAGGCTCAGGTGTTGCGCTACTCACTCGTATATGCACAGCCGACAATGTGTTGTAATGATTCTGTACATTGATCGCACAAGTGTGTGTTTTTGTTTTGTTTTTTTGGTCCATAGGATCTTCTGAGCAGCACGGGAGCAGCTGCAGCATGAATATGAATGTGAATGTCATCAGTTTGGAGAAATTGTCCGCCAGTGCAAGACGCCGCTTTGAGACTCAGGTAACTGAAACGATGCGTCCGATGCCGCTTCAGCTCTCCGCGGCCGTTCCGAAAGTAAATATCGTTCCGCTTGCTTGACTTTTCAGTGCAGGCTGTGTTGATGAGCGTGTTATGTCGGACAGTTTCTCGTAAATAGAAGCTGCGTGGTTTTTATTTTCCACTTTAGACAGTTATCGTACGGTGTTTCCACGCTCTATCGCGATTCATGACTTGCGTCCGTCCCCTGTTACATCACAGTTTTTTCTCCCAGTGTGAAGGTGGGTTTTTTTTACGTCGAATAATTGAACCGCTGAATACAGTTCATGTGACATCGGGTTTATGATTGTGTACATACTAGATGCATGGTGTTGTTGCTTTTAGAATGGCTGTTTTTTGCACTTTGCTGCCATCTTGTGGCATCTTTTTTCACGGTTTCTACTTATTGCAGATTTTGGGATACACTATATATCATCGGCAATGAAAGAAGGTTCACTGTAGTATACTCCAAATTTCCCTCAGTTGCATGAAGGCACAAATCACCAGATTAATTCCCCACAATAAACTTCATTCTTAAGGATCAATTCATTGATTCATCATTTCGTGCGGCCATCACTGTGATCACCTGTCAATTACGTAATTACCCACAATGCATCCATATAGCAGGTTCAGAAAAAGCTCTTTGCGAGGGACAGCTTAGTGGTCCTCTCATGAAGTAACCGCACGCGAAAACAAATGTTATTTGTTTTCGCATGTTGTGTATGTTTATGTTTGTGCTCTTTCATTTTGACCATGCAAAGAATTCTTTTCTTCCACCCTTCTCTTTTTCATTATTTTTGACTTTGTTTATCTTACCCTTTCCCCACCTCTCAGATCCACACCAGATTACAGACTCTTGCAAACAGTTTGCAAAACAAGAGCAGTGACATCGAAGTTCTGGCAGTAAGTCATGTTGTTTGTTTACCCATACATCCACTTCCCCATCTCGTACTGTCCCTCTTTATCTTTCTCATTCAAGTGTGACATCTCTGCACGATGAAAAGGGTTTGAATAGCCAAAGTATGAAACATCTGGAGGAGGAGGCCTATTAGAGTTGTTTAAATTTACCTCATGCCAAGTTCCCCCAGTTGCCGCAAACATTGCCCTGAATCCAAACATGTCGCTATACAATACAAGGAACACATCCTTCATCATGCCACTGCCGTTTTGAGTTTTTATTTATTTTTTTTTGTGGTTGCTTCCTAGATTTATTGCCAAGATATGCACGCCATAAATCATCTTATTTACCTTGTCACGGCGCGGTCCAAAAAAATGTTTGTCGTTCCTGTGAGACTCTGGATTATATCAAAATCTCATTGGTAAATATGACTTATTGAAACATCCCACGCCTAATCACCTTCGTTCCACGAAACGGTCGCGCGGGCCTCCAAGTCTTTGTTGTTGCACGTCAGCAGCCTGTTTGTATATCAGTCCGACTGGAACACAGCAGCGCTCATTTTCCAATGATCGGCCCAGGAGGCAATTAAGCCCCTTCCTGGGAAAGGGACACGGGCTGTTTTTCAAACCAGGGGAAAGTGGAATTTTGAGTAATGGTGCTCCGAAAGAATTACGCAACCTGTCGAGTGAGATTGTACACAATGCATTCTTCTTCGCTAAATCGTCAATGCGTTATTTTGAAACACAATGGCTTCTAAATGCGCAATTTTTTTCCCCCTCTTCCTGCAGGTGGACCTTCAGAAGGAAACACTGATCAACTTCCTGTCCCTGGAGGTCAGTCCCCTCATAACTTGTCAAAAACATTTCAATAAAAAGGCTATACATCCCCGGTGATGGGAAGAATGCGGTGGGTTGGGGCTGCCTGGAAAGAGTGGGAATTATAGCTCAAGAACCCAGACAGGAAGAGGGGATCCCGTCTCCTTCCTACGGCGCGGCCTCTAGTCACGGAGGGTGGCGCGAGGGAACACCCCTGACTTTTTCCACCGGCGGGGAGACAAGCTTCATACCCGCCCCTCTTTCACAAAGCTGCCATACAGTCGGGCATGCATGCTTAGTGGGTGTTAATATTCACATTCCAGACCCCTGACCCAAAGCCTCTTTGCAATAACTGCTGTTCGAAAAGACTTGAGGGTCGTAAGGACTTTTAATTACGGTACATTGTAACCAGAAACAAGAATAAAATGGTGGTGGGCCGCGGCGTTATATAAGCGGCACCTCATAAATTGAGGGCCACCTCTGCAACAAGCTCCACATGGCAAACGGAATGACCGTAACTCTGGGAAGAGCCCGCTTAGAATCAACGTATCTTGGAGTCTGCAATTCGGATGCCGTCATCTCTTTAACAGTGACGTTTGTCAATAAGCAAGCGTAAACTTACAAGTCAACGGCCTCCGGTTAACTACTGTAAAGCACGCTGCACGCATTTGCCCATCCCAGTTTCTCTCTTCCACAGTTTGAGAATGAGGAGCAGTACAACAGCAGCGTGAAGACTCTGCTTTCCCGACTCCCCAAGCAGCGCTACCTGAAGTCCATCTGCGATGAGATCCACACTTTTAAAATGACCAAGAGGTACCATTCAGAGGGCGCGGGGACTCGGCTGCAGTGTAATTCAAACTCATTCAGTACCAGCCAATTCTAGACCAAGTCTGAAAAGACGTTTAAAAACGTCTTTGGGAGTGAATGAGTTAAGGGTGTAGAATATACATATAAAGAATATATATATATTTATAAATAAAGGAAATGGCTTGACGCTAACTAACACGGGGGACGTAGCGAGGTCGATGTACGGCTCGCATGCCTATTTAATATTCTGTCTCCCCAGCAATGTTAAATCCTCCGTGTTTGAGCCGCTTGTGTTGTGACACCCGTGAATGCCCTTTAGTGATCAGCCCCATGAGGAATTGTGGCGGCTTTTCTCTTGCATGACTGGGATGGTAGCAAAAAAGAGACCCCCCCCCCCCCCAAAAAAAATCACAGCCTTGGAAGCAAAGTTGTTTTTAATTTGCCGTCTATGTGTTTGAGTTACTATTTAGTATTTCAGTGAGTCTAAATTGATTAAAGCGCCTTACAGAAGTGAGGGGATTGTTTTTTTTGGGGGGGGCTCAGTACCTGTGTAGTTATTTATGTTGAACTTGAGGCCTAAATAAGCAAGGCCAACCAAGCAGGTTCAAGAAGGTCACCTTGCAGAATGAAGTCGACGTGCCCTGGGGGCTCAGCTGTCATGAGTAACTTGAAAAAGGCATTTGTGTGCCAGGTCACCTTCTCACAACACGACTTTACAAATTTCCTTTGAAGTGATTGAAGCTCATGAAGTGGACTTCTTTGGGCAGTTCCGTGACATGGCGTCTCCTGCTTCTTAAAGTCTGACACACGTGTCGTCTTGCCCCAGGGTGGCTGTGGTGGTCTTGTACAGCTTGAAGGATGACTACTACAAGACTCTCGTGTGAAAACCATTCTGTTCCCTGACCCGGACCACTTCCTGCTGCCGGCTCGGGAAATATTCACCTTGAATTGTGTGCTCGTATGTCGACAAGCACTAGCCCAAAAGACACTCGCTACCTTCATCATACCTCGACTTTGATGAAACCGTAGCACCCGGGTACAAGAAGGTTTGTGGACTTCAACATTGCCTTAATGCTTGAGTAGGTGGTTTTTATTTTTAAACTGACAACAGTATTTTCTTGTAATAAAGAGTGGGACTAATAGTAGGAATAAACCCTTTCTTCACATGCCTTGGTCTTGCGTGTTCTTCACCATTCTCACCCTCGCATGTCATCCTCATATGGTGTTGCGTGCTATTCCTTTCCAATGTGCAGGGATGGCAATTTTCCGCGGATACGCGGAAATCCGCCGTTTTATTTCTTAAATTGATCATTTTTGTGAATCGTCTAAATCCGAAAATTTTAGAGGGGGTCAGGTACCTTATCGTCGAGTTTTCACAAGCTCTCCCGATCAGTCTTTCCATCTTCCGATTGTAAACAGCCCTGCGATTGGACGTGTATGATGTCTTACTTGTTGTGATTGGTCGCTATATCGGCAAATGCAAATCACAAACAATCCGTGTTCGCCTTCCTAAACCCCTTTCTCGCGAATGCCGAATGTTATCGAGACTCGCGACAAAGCTAAAAAGCGTCAGATAAATGCGGGTCTGAAAAACACCCCAGTCACCAAAGGCATCTGGCCCGGTGTTTTTAGCCGAAAAAAACCGACCATATATATAGTAAGGCGTTTTTAGCCGAAAAAAACGACCATGTATAGTAGGGCGTTTTTCGACCAAAAAAAGACCATGTATAGTAAGAAGTTTTTAGCCGAAGAATAAAAGACCATGAATAGTAAGGTGTTTTGAACCGAAAAAAACCACGAAGAGTAAGGTGTTTTTAGCCGAAAAACCCCGACCATGTATAGTACGGCCTTTTTGGACGAAAAAAACAACCATGTATAGTAAGGCATTTTTGGACGAAATTTTTAGCCGAAAAAAGCGACCATGTATAGTAAGGCGTTTTTAGCCGAAAAAAACGACCATGTACTGTATATATAGTAAGGCATTTTTGGACGAAGTTTTTAGCCCAAAAAACGACCATGTATAGTAAGGCGTTTTTAGCCAAAAAAAACGACCATGTATAGTAAGGCATTTTTGGACGAAATTTTTAGCCGAAAAAAACGACCATGTATCGTAAGGCACTTTTGGACGAAAGTTTTAGCCGAAAAAAACGACCATGTATAGTAAGGCGTTTTTAGACGAAAAAAACGACCATGTATATATAGTAAGGCGTTTTTAGCCGAAAAAAAAGGACCATGAAAAGTAAGGCCTTTTTGGACGAAAAAAACGACCATGTTATAGTAAGGCATTTTTGGATGAAATTTTTAGTATAGTAAGGCATTTTTGGACGAAATTTTTAGCTGAAAAAAACAACCATATATAGTAAGGCGTTTTTAGCCGAAAAAAACGACCATGTATCATAAGGCACTTTTGGACGAAAGTTTTAGCCGAAAAAAACGACCATGTATAGTAAGGCGTTTTTAGACGAAAAAAATGACCATGTATAGTAAGGCGTTTTTAGCCATAAAAAACGACCATGTATATATAGTAAGGCGTTTTTAGCCGAAAAAAAAGGACCATGAAAAGTAAGGCCTTTTTGGACGAAAAAAACGACCATGGCATTTTTGGATGAAATTTTTAGTATAGTAAGGCATTTTTGGACGAAATCTTTTGCAGAAAAAAACGACCATATATAGTAAGGCCTTTTTGGACGAAAAAAACGACCATGTATAGTAGGGCATTTTTGGATGAAATTTTTAGCCGAAAAAAACCCCCATCTATAGTAAGGCCTTTATAGCCGAAAAAAAACCTACCATGTATAGTAAGGCGTTTTGGACGAAAAAAACGACCATGTATAGTAAGGCGTTTTTAGCCGAAAAAAACGACCATGTATCGTAAGGCCTTTTTGGACGAAAAAAATGACAATGTATAGTAAGGCATTTTTGGATGAAATTTTTAGCCGAAAAAAACCACCATGTATCGTAAGGCATTTTTGGACGAACGTTTTAGCCGAAAAAAACGACCATGTATATATAGTAAGGCGTTTTTAGCCGAAAAAAATGACCATGTATAGTAAGGCGTTTTTAGCCATAAAAAATGACCATGTATATATAGTAAGGCGTTTTTAACCGAAAAAAAAGGACCATGAAAAGTAAGGCGTTTTTGGACGAAAAAAAACGACCATGTATAGTAAGGAATTTTTGGACGGAGTTTTTAGCCAAAAAAAATGACCATGTATAGTTAGGCGTTTTTAGCCGAAAAAAAAAACGACCATGTGGTAAGGCATTTTTGGAAGAAATTTTTAGCCGAAAAAAACGACGATGTATAGTAAGGCCTTTTTAGCCAAAAAAAACGACCATGTATAGTAAGGCATTTTTGCACCAAATTTTGCACGAAAAACGCCTTACTATACTGTCGTTTTTTCGGGCTAAAAAACGCCTTACTATAATACTATGTCGTTTTTTTCGGGCTAAAAAACGTCTTACTATACTATGTCTTTTTTTCGGTCGAAAAACGCCTTACTATACTATGTCGTTTTTTCGGGCTAAAAAACGCCTTACTATACTATGTCGTTTTTTCGGGCGAAAAACGCCTTACTATACTATGTCGTTTTTTTTCGGGCGAAAAACGCCTTACTATACTATGTCGTTTTTTCGGGCTAAAAAACGCCTTACTATACTATGTCGTTTTTTCGGGCTAAAAACGCCTTACTATACTATGTCGTTTTTTTCGGGCGAAAAACAGTAAGGCATATAGTAAGGCATTTTTGGACGAAATCTTTTGCAGAAAAAAACGACCATATATAGTAAGGCCTTTTTGGACGAAAAAAACGACCATGTATAGTAGGGCATTTTTGGATGAAATTTTTAGCCGAAAAAAACCCCCATCTATAGTAAGGCCTTTATAGCCGAAAAAAAACCTACCATGTATAGTAAGGCGTTTTGGACGAAAAAAACGACCATGTATAGTAAGGCGTTTTTAGCCGAAAAAAACGACCATGTATCGTAAGGCCTTTTTGGACGAAAAAAATGACAATGTATAGTAAGGCATTTTTGGACGAAATTTTTAGCCGAAAAAAAACACCATGTATCGTAAGGCATTTTTGGACGAACGTTTTAGCCGAAAAAAACGACCATGTATATATAGTAAGGCGTTTTTAGCCGAAAAAAATGACCATGTATAGTAAGGCGTTTTTAGCCATAAAAAACGACCATGTATATATAGTAAGGCGTTTTTAACCGAAAAAAAAGGACCATGAAAAGTAAGGCGTTTTTGGACGAAAAAAAACGACCATGTATAGTAAGGAATTTTTGGACGGAGTTTTTAGCCAAAAAAAAATGACCATGTATAGTTAGGCGTTTTTAGCCGAAAAAAAAACCGACCATGTGGTAAGGCATTTTTGGAAGAAATTTTTAGCCGAAAAAAACGACGATGTATAGTAAGGCCTTTTTAGCCAAAAAAAACGACCATGGGGCTTTTTGCACCAAATTTTGCACGAAAAACGCCTTACTATACTGTCGTTTTTTCGGGCTAAAAAACGCCTTACTATAATACTATGTCGTTTTTTTCGGGCTAAAAAACGTCTTACTATACTATGTCTTTTTTTCGGTCGAAAAACGCCTTACTATACTATGTTGTTTTTTCGGGCTAAAAAACGCCTTACTATACTATGTCGTTTTTTCGGGCGAAAAACGCCTTACTATACTATGTCGTTTTTTTTCGGGCGAAAAACGCCTTACTATACTATGTCGTTTTTTCGGGCTAAAAAACGCCTTACTATACTATGTCGTTTTTTCGGGCTAAAAACGCCTTACTATACTATGTCGTTTTTTTCGGGCTAAAAAACGCCTTACTATACTATGTTGTTTTTTTCGGGCTAAAAACAACTTACTATATATACTATGTTGTTTTTTCGGGCTAAAAACAACTTGCTATACTATGTCGTTTTTTCGGGCTAAAAACGCCTTACTATACAATGTCGTTTTTTTCAGAGGAAAAACGCCTTACTATACTATGACATTTTTTCGGGCTAAAAACGCCTTACTATACATTGTCGTTTTTTTCAGCCTAAAACGCCTTACTATACATGGTCGCTTTTTTCGGCTAACAAAATTTGTCCAAAAACGCCTTCCTATATATACATGGTTGTTTTTTTTTCGGCTAAAAACGCCTTTTATACATGGTCGTTTTTTTTCGGCTCGGCTAAAAACGACTTACTATACATGGTCGTTTTTTTCGGCTAAAAAGGCCTTACTATACAGTACATGGTAATTGTTTTCGTCTAAAAACGGCTTACTATATATACATGGTTGTTTTTTTCCGTCTAAAAACGCCTTACTATACATGGTTGTTTTTTTCGGCTAAAAACGGCTTACTATACTATGTCGTTTTTTTCAGAGGAAAAATGCCTTACTATACTATGACATTTTTTCGGGCTAAAAACGCCTTACTATCCTATGTCGTTTTTTTTCAGGCTAAAAAACGCCTTACTATACTATGTCGTTTTTTTCGGGCGAAAAACGCCTTGCTATACTGTCGTTTTTTCGGGCTAAAAAACGCCTTACTATCTATGTCATTTTTCCGGGCTAAAAACAACTTGCTATACTATGTCGTTTTTTCGGGCTAAAAACGCCTTACTATACAATGTCGTTTTTTTCAGAGGAAAAACGCCTTACTATACTATGACATTTTTTCGGGCTAAAAACGCCTTACTATACATGGTTGTTTTTTTCGGCTAAAAACGCCTTACTATAAATGGTCGTTTTTTTTCGGCTAAATATCCATCCATCCATCCATTTTCCGAACCGCTTGATCCTCACTAGGGTCGCGGGGGGTGCTGGAGCCTATCCCAGTCGTCTTCGGGCAGTAGGCGGGGGACACCCTGAATCAGTTGCCAGCCAATCGCAGGGCACACAGAGACGAACAACCATCCACGCCCACACTCACACCTAGGGACAATTTAGAGCGTCCAATCAACCTGCCATGCATGTTTTTTGGAATGTGGGAGGAAACCGGAGCACCCGGAGAAAACCCACGCAGGCCCGGGGAGAACATGCAAACTCCACACAGGGAGGCCGGAGCCGGAATCGAACCCGGTACCTCTGCACTGTGAAGCCGACGTGCTAACCACTGGACTACCGGGCCGCCTCGGCTAAATATTTCATCCAAAAACGCCTTACAATACATGGTTGTTTTTTTTTTTTTCGGCTAAATATTTCGTCCAAAACGCCTTACTATACATGGTGGGTTTTTTCGGCTAAAAACGCGTTACTATACATGGTCGTTTTTTTCGGCTAAAAATTTAGTCCAAAAATGCCATGGTCGTTTTTTTCGTCCAAAAAAGCCTTATTATACATGGTCGTTTTTTTCGGCTAAAAATTTCGTCCAAAAACGACTTACTATTCATGGTCGTTTTTTTCGGCTAAAAACACCCTACTACACATGGTTGTTTTTTTTTTGTCTAAAAACGCCTTACTATATATACATGGTCGGTTTTTTTCGGCTAAAAACGGCTCATCGTTCACTTCAAAGAGTACCGGCTCGTTCGCGACCGACACATCACTTGAGAAAATATAGGTGATTGAACAGTCGGAGGCGGCCCGGTGGTCCAGTGTTTAGTGCGTCGACCTCACAGTGCAGAGGTCGTGGGTTCGATCCCGGCTCCGTCCTCCCTGTGTGGAGTTTGCATGTTCTCCCCGGGCCTGCGTGGGTTTTCTCCGGGTACTCCGGTTTCCTCCCACATTCCAAAGACATGCATGGCAGTCTGATTGATCACTCAAAATTGTCCCTAGGTGTGAGTGTGAGCGCGGATGGTTGTTTGTCTCTGTGTGCCCTGCGATTGGCTGGCAACAGATTCAGGGATAGGCTCCAGCATCCCCCGCGACCCTAGTGAGGATACAAGCGGTTCGGAAAATGAATGAATGAATGAATGAAAAGTCAGAGGTGCTGCCAAAAAGAACCCTTTCTGCACTGAAATACAATGAAATTAATTTTGATTCTGTTTGCTGCAATACAAACTGGATACTTCATACTTGACCATAAAGTTAATTTAAAACTTAGTACCTCAATTCAAAAACAAAATGACGTTGAAAAAAAACATCGTTTTGTATTTGTAAGACTGAATATGAAAATAAACAGAATTTAATTTTCAGTGAGGATCAAATACAATTTTCCAAAAAGAAAAAAAAGTCAATCGTTTCAAATTCAGATTGTACAATTCAGATTCAGTTATTAAATATGATTCAGAGTAAAATATACAAATCCATCCATTATCCGAGCCACTGACCTTCAATTCACGTAATTCAAATTCAGTATAAACTATTTAAAAGTTATTCACGTTTAGTTTTTGGTGGCAAATATTCCGCCCCACAGCGTCACACCTAGTTTAGTTTTGATTGTAAAGTGTCCTAGAGTGTCTTGAAAGACGCTTATAAATGAAATGTATTATTATTATTATTATAAGAAATTTCAGGGGTTATTTTTACTGACCATTCATTGTTCATGACATGTACAAATGTTTGTTTTCCTAACACACTGTCCATTCTTGTTTTCTTACAGTTCTTACAGCCGCTGTGAGACCTAACAGCCTAACATCTTGGGCCTCAGACCAGGAAATTGATGTCACAATCAGAAGATGGCTACATCTGGCTCCTGATCAGGATGGTGACAGGAAGAAGAGCATGAGAAAAAAAAGAGGACATGGAGTGGGCAACAATTTGATGGACAGAAAAATACCGTTCAAGAGTAAGCTGCATCCCAATTTGGACTTTGTGTTCACTGTTAAATAAAGAAAAGTGCATTTTTCCAGTGTATGTAGAGTTATATGTGAGGTTCACAAATTATGACAATAAACATATTTTTATAACAGTCGTTTTTGAGACTTTTTTTTTTTAATGTGGGTCAAATATGGCTCATGAAAGATGCGGCTTAGTTGAGGTTGAATTCAGGCTGATATCAGGAACCTGTTCTGGCCCAGCGTCGGGCCGCAGTAGGGCCAGATATGGTTTTACAATGCGGCTCAGATCTAGGCCGAATGCGGCCCACATCATGGATGCCAGACGTGGGCCACTGCAGGACCATGGGCCTGGTATGTGGGCCGAGTGAACATGCCGTGTCTGCCCCAGAGCTGGGCCAGACCAATTTTGCTGACTGAGACGTTTCGATGGGACTGGTTGGATAGAAAGCTGACAGTGTCCCCAGTAGGAAACAGTAAAGAGGAACCATTGTGCTTGTGTCGGATTTCGTGAAAAAGCTCGATGTCGCCGGTAAAGCTCTGTGTACAGTGTGTGACGATGTCACTTTGACTACGGTTTGAATTCCCTATTTGGAGAGGCACCAGGACCTGCTATCCCACCGGTGAATTAAACACCAACAGATCTTGGATGTCTGCATTTGAGCAGATTCTTATATTCACAGGTAGACCACTACGTTTCACACGTTTATTTCTCCAAAAAAAAAAAAGAGTAAATGTTACAGTTTCACTTATTTACAGGGCTTGGAACAGAGAAATAAATAAGGCGATGATACTGAATATAGCAGATTGGTGTAAATGCTCTAAAATGTACAGCAGCTTTGGCGACCAAAGTTCATTCAAAAAAAAAAAAAAAAAAACCCTCAAACTATAGTATTAATAAATAAGGCTACGTGAAAAAATAAATAAGGTACTCTTCTGCTTAGCTAATCTCGACTAGCTTTTTACACAAAGTAGAACAAAGGACAGGGAATCTTTCACACTTCATTTTAAAGCACATGATCATGATTCAAAGAAATCCGAGTCACGAGAACGCCCCAATATAACCGAACGACCAATTTTGGCATCACAATCACATTTGTTTTGGACAAATAGGTTGGCATTGGTTTGAGTGAGGACTGAAAACGGAATTCTTTTTTCATCCGATTGGTGTAGCACATGGCCACCAGCTCAAACAATTTGTGTCTACTGGAGTGCTTTAATGAGGCCATCAAATCCCCGATTAGCGTGTTTATCCTCCTCCAAGAATCCTGCAGTTTCAAGGAAAAAAACAAAAAAACAAACAAAAAAAAAAAACAACTGAGTCGGAAAGTGCTGCATTTTTTCCCCCCCATAAAAACGCTTTACGCGCTCATGTTCAGTGACAAGCTGTTCTACGGAATACTAATGCCTCACCGAAAAGGAAAAAAAAAAGCTGAGAAAAGCCGAGTATCTTACACGTATGTATAGGAAATTTTAAACAATTGAAACATTAACATTCTCGCAATATTGTTTTTCTGACGAAAATATATTTTAGTCGGATTACATTATAATCAAATGGGCTTTTTTTCTCATCATAGAAAAGTTTTTTTTTTTTGTGGCTCTTGTATTACGGCCTAGTTTGAATTATTTTTGTTTTGCTCCGTCTCCCGCTACAATTACAATTATGCTACTGCGTGAGTAACAAATGTGTCCTTGGCAACTAGAGATGCTCTTCTTTTTCCTTTATACAAATCGGCATACCATCCAAATAATGCTCAACCTGTTTTTTTTTTTCTTTCCAGGCTTCCTTTCACGAACCTTATGTTGCCTCTTCACGTTTCCGAAACGTAAAAGAAAACAACCAAAAGTGACATCAATGACATGAATCAGGAGTGATTTGGACTGGGTTTTTTTGTTGTTTGTTAAGCAGTTACATTTAAACAGTTTATAAACAAACCTTTAAGGCTGTAGCATGAATGCTTTAAAAGGAGTCGTTGGCAACATTCAAAGACATTGGCTGAATCGTGGAGCAGTTTGTCAGAAACAAAACAACAAAAAAAATTTGTGGGCGCACGGGAGATGAAATTTTTTTACTTGCACTGTCTCATAATTTCGGAGCAAAAAGCCACCATTTAGGGGCAGTCTGGAGCCCTGAAACGTCATCAATTTTGTCTCCTCTTTCGCTTATAACATTCTTCTGAGATGGACATCACTCTCATTCAGCTTCCAGATAGGATGAAATATGAAAACCAGGCCGCTGCATAGTTCACCGTAAGTCGTGTGGAAAAACCGTTAGCTCACGTTTTTTCATGAAAGATTCCAGAGGGATTTCTTTGGGCTGATTTTTTTTCTTCTCTTTTTAAGATTTGAGCACATGGTGGGAATGTTTCAACCAGCATAAATTTGGCCCTAAGAAAATCTTTTTTAAAGTTGGACTAGAACAACATGAATACAGTACTGCTGCAATATACACAAACTAAACAAACCACACATTCTCTAACGCAGGATGTCTATAAAGCCTGCCGGACTGTTACAATTTGGTGGATCCAAATGGATTACCAGTTCTTTTGGCCTCCCTGCTAATTGTACTGACAACATCCATGAAGCACTGCTGGAAACCTCTTATCTTAACACCCCCCGCCCCCCACCCGGGAACTCCCCCCCCCCCCCCCTCCCCTTTGTACTAGGCCACAAGGAGGCGAAAACAGGTGACAAGAGTTACAACGTTCTAAGTTAGTCTGACTGAGAAGCCTCAGCGATTGTGCAGTAAAGCTGAGTGACTTGTGTGTCTTCTCCCAGCGGCTCACGTGAGTGACGTCTGTCCATGCCGGAGAAGGTTCACACACACAAGAAAGTTCACATGAAATTCTTGCTTTCACCAACGTGGGGTGTCCTCTTGTTTTCCAGTCACATAGAGTGAAGCGCGAGTAGCGGGTTGCATCCATGGTGTGTGCGTGTGTGTGTGTCTGTGTGTACGTGTACGCATAAGTCACCATAGATGACAGCAGTACGAGAGGGTGTGATGTGGCGGACAGTTCCGATCTGCTGAAGGCTGATGTTAACGCACCGTCCAGTTGTTCGCCAGCTTGGCTCTTGGGATGCTCATCTTGTCCGAACAAGGAGAACTCGTCTCGGGGGAGAAATGGATCCCGCAGTCGTTCCTCACGTTCTGAAACTTGTTCTCCTTGGAGGGCTCCATATACACCACCTGGTTCTTGTTCACATGCTTCAGGATCACAGTCTGGAGAGCAGAAGTGAAAATGGGCGGCCAACAAGCAAAGTGTGAAAATCCAACGTGACAAATTCATAATGAAGCACAAGTGGCCCTACACCGAGGCTAAAAGTCAACAAAAATGTCACTCCAGCATCGAGTTGCAAACCTAAAGTCTTACCTTCTTTGGAGCACTGTAGCAGGACATCTGCACCCACTTCTTTTTCTTGTTGATAAGCACAGCAACAATGAGGAAGATGATGATGGCCAGGAGGAGACCTGCCAGTATCCAGGCGGCTGACTGGTAGATGAGGGCCATCTGTGTTTGGTTGGGGTAATTTTCACCCAAAACTGGCTCATCTGTAAAACGTGGACAGGAACCGGCAACCTCATGTGAGACATTAATGCTGCATAATCATGTAATCAAGAGTGGGGCCTTCCAATGACAAAATCTGACAGTGTAGTACAAGGCAATGTGAAATTTGAAGATTTAAAAAAAATAAATAAAAATCATTGACTGTACGATTGTGTTGATTCGAGACAAATAAATAAATCAAGGTTGTCTTGATATTTAACAATAAAGTCGTGAGCCCTGTACCTCGAGCAAAAGCAATCCAAAAGGTGTTGTTTAAGATGTGGGTTACCTGTGTCTGCAACAATGGGCGGTTCAGTGACAGCGGCGTTCCCACCAGCCCGCCGCACACTTGTGGTGAGCCTTGTTTTGGGGGCGACGGTGGATAACAACACTGGCGCAGATGTCGTCATTTCTTCCCAAGACAGAAATAAAGGTTTGATTTTCAAAACGACGAGCGTAATGCAAAAGCCGTACAACCGTGTTATTGTTTCGACTCATGTGTTTGCGTGCAAAGCGAGGAACCGCTCTCAAGCCAAAGCATAAAAACAAAGGCCGCTCCAACGGCATATCGGGTCGAACAATGGGATCCTATGCTGAGCTTTTCCCCTGTAGGAAAAGCTGACGCGGAGCTTCCTGCGCCGCCACAGAGCGAGCGTTGCGGTCCGGGGACAGGAAACACGTGTGAATGCGCGGATGCTCGAGGAATGTTGTTGCTCGATTCGACAGTGTGTATGTCACATGGAACGCTGAAGCAGCGCCAGAATGGCGGGCTCTAACGAACTAACGCATATGGACCCACAGTCACTCCTTCTTTTTGGCAGGTACCGTTCTGGATTAGGACCCCCCCCCCCCCCCCCCCACCCCATCAACAGGCTGCGCCTTGTTCTACTTGTAGCTCTATTATGATCTTTATGTGTGGGGGTCTTGTACAAGCTACTTTTAGCTGTGCATTGAATAGCACGGCCACTAAGACCTTTGCTGCAAGCATGGCCGAAAAACTGAACAGAAACGCTAACGGACATTCCCAACCTCCATTTTTGTATTTGCATTGATTTATTCCCAACAGTCTCTTCTCTTCATTTCATAGCATTTCTCAGATTCCGTAACATGGATGATTTTTTTTCAATCAGATTTCAGCTTCTATGTGCTGCCACATCAATGGAATCTGGCCTCGGCCGATGTAACTTACTACTGTAATGGGACCGTCTCTTTAACCAATTAGGTTTCGTTTTGCCTCAGAGAGTCAGCCAGCTAGCCTACAATAATGTCAACAGCCAGCTAGCCTACAATAACGTCCACAGCTAGCTGGCCTACAATAACGTCAACAGCTAGCTAGCCTACAGTAACGTCAACATTTTTCTGTCCTCTGATTGGTTGGTCAGTGCAAGGACAAGCTTAACTTGGAATTCAATATTTAAAAAGTGTTTTCATGTTCATTAGATTACTCAAGATGACGTACGTTGCACAATTTCGTACGGTCGTACTACATTATAGTTTCTACTGTATAACTGTGGCGAGATGGTGTTATCAATTGGCACCCAACTAGATCTTAACTAATATTTTCATGTGACGAAAACAATTGGTAGGACTAAATTAACCCCCCCAAAAAACGTCTTTTTGGGGGTGTAAAAAGCAAAACTCACCAAGACAGTACGGGCAGCACTGGCCCTTGCGCAAGACGGGCACCCTGCAGTTGGCAGGTGGGCAACGCTGAGAGAAACACTGAATGGTGCCGTTGTTGCAGATGCAGCTGGTGCAAGCGTTGGTCTTCCAAGAGTCTCCTGCCAGTAGCACGTCACCATCGTTGGTGATGCAGTACTCCTGCTGGCTGGTGTTCACTGGCAGTAGCGGACTCTGTGTCTCCTCTGTGGATGCATGGAAACGCCATTCAAATAGGATAAGGGGGCTCCGTCGAAGTCGGTTTTTGGTTACCGTTTCGTCCCGATTATGTTGCCAACATGAGAATGTATTGGGATATATGAACATTAGAACTAAAACTGAGGAAGGCGAACTTCCAATTGATGGGGGAAAACATGCAAACTCCACACAGGAAGGCCGGAGCACTGCACCACTGCACTGTGAGGCGGACATGCTAACCAGTTAGCCCCTTAGCAGTATTTTAAAATAAATAAAAAAGGAAGACTAATAAATTAAGGGGTCAAGTCTAAGTCTGAATGGATGAATTAATTAAGCAAGCGTGCAAAGCCAAGACTAGAAGAATACATCAATTCAAGATGCTTCCCAAATGTTGAGTATAAACAAGGAATTTCAGCAGGCAGATGTTAATTCAGTCTGGGGCCTCATCCGCATATCTCATCCAATTCTCGAAGGGACCAAAAGTCTTGTCCTGACCCAAGCCTTGGCTCAACACTGCCCACCGTCCACATCCATCATATGGCTCTGTCAGCGAAATGTGCATTATTCCCACATTCCTGGCGACACAGCCCACATATATATCAAATGCCAAGCCTTTCGCAATCTGCTTTTTTGAAGACAGATGCACCGATAAGGCGAAACTGACATTCTCCAAGAGAGACTCACAGGCACAGTCATACATTGCCGGTTCGTAGGCTTCCTGCTTGAAAGCCGTTGCCACATCTTGTGACTGAGTGATTGAGACTTGAGCTGTAAATAAAGATCTACGTGTGGTTTTGGGTCAGTTTATACGTGGGACGTCGTTGACTCCTTTAGGAGCAGCACAGATCTGGCGAGACAAGTTGGAAAGAGATAGATGACAACAGCCACTTCTCCATGTGTCTTGGCGGCACCCAGCTCATGATGGCTGTAAACTCTAAATCTCTTTTTAATCCAAAATGTGTCTCTCTACTCCAGCTATTCCCAACCAGTGTGATGTGGCAAATTATCCAATTTCAGCTTCAATTTGTCTGTTTATTTTATCAGAAGGTTTTTCCGATCGGAGCTGTGACCGCAAGGTGGTCAATGCCTGTTGTGGCGGCAATCCCCAAACCCGTTGGTGTACACCGGCGGTAAGGGATGCCGACAACATGAAAGAGGAGTCCTATCGGACCTGTTTGGCCTGTGGGACTCTGGAGGCAGCTGACGGGTACCGGCTGGCCAAGCAGACCGCAGCCTCGGCGGAAACTATAGGACATGGGATGAGTCCGGCAAGGCTTCAAGGAAATTCTGGTCCACCGCCCGGCATCTCAGGAGGGGGAAGCAGTTTACCATTAACACTGTGTAGAGTGGAGATGTGGCACTGCTGACCATGACGTGGCACTTTGTGAGGCGATGGGGAGGATACTTGGAAGACCTCCTCAATTCCACCGATGCCTTACTTTTGACGAAGCAGAATCTGGGGAGTCTGAGCTGGGCTCTCCCATCTTTGGGGTTGAAGCCACCAAAGTGGTTAAAAAAGTTCCTCGGTGGCAAAGCCCCAGTGGAAGAGAGCCACCCGGAGTTCAGGGACAGTGCCGCAGGGTGTGTTCCAACCTCAGTGGGACCACGCTCCTCTTTTGGAGCCGTCTATTAAGGGGTGCTTGGGAGGAGGGTCTGTCGGGAGGTCAGATCTTGGATTCACAAGGGCAATGGAGTTTTTCTAATTATCGGTCAATCTTACGTTTCTACCCTCACCTAAGGTCACGAGTTGTGGGTGCTGACTGCAAGATACCGGATACATGCGGACCAAATGAAATTATTCCGCAGGGTGTCTGGGCTCTCCCTTAGAGGTAGAGGTGAGAAGCTTCGTCATCCCGGAAAGACTCCGAGTCGAGTTGCTGCTTTTCTACGTTCAGAGGAGCCAGAAAAGATGGCTTGGGCATCTGGTTAGGATGTCTCCTGAACGCCTGCCTCCCTGATGACGTGGACCGGTCATGCCCCATCGGTAAAAGGCTCAGGGGACGACTCCGAGCATGCTGGAGAGTCTGTATCTCCCGATTGGCCTGGGATTGCTTTGGTTAGAGTTGGAAGAAGTGTCTGCGGAGAGGCTGAAACTGCTGCCCCTCACGACTCAACCCCAGTCACGCGGTAGAGAATGAATAGATGGATGGATTTATCAGAACTTGCTTCATATCTTTGATCACGTACACTCTCTATACCAACAAAATAGCAGAAAAATGAAATGCTACCCTGCGAGATTGCAGAATGCATTTCATTAACTTTGTGACATTTTGGTTTGATGTTCGGCCACGAGGTTTTTTTGGGGAATAGAAAATATGTGGTTCTCTAAAGGTTAGGAAACACTGCTATCCTCAAGTCTTTTAACAACTTACCTAGACACACATGACAACAGGTGTCCTGGTTCTTGGTTGGTGTCTGGCACAGAGCCGGGGGACAAACTTCAGTGTCGCATAGGACACGCCCCTGTCTGCAGGTGCAACGTGTACACTCATCCAGGTCCCAGGTTTCCCCTTCCACGTAGAATTCCCCACCAGGGGCTCTGCACACCACCATGTCCATCCCCTCCGGCAGACCACTACCCGACTCGTCTAAAGTGTTGCGAGAGGAGAGAAATGGGGTCACATTCAAATGTGTTGAGAAGCATGAGTAACCAGGGATCCAGAAATCAGGAGCTCATAGCACTGGAAATTTTGTCCAAGGTTGTGTTTTGATTCCAGCTGACATCTGCAAAGAGTTGGAAAGCTGTCCACGGGATGCAAAGTGGCGTCTAGAAGAGTCGACAATCTTATTTGTTGCCAAAACAGGAAAGCAATTAACTTGAAGGAGAGTATCTTTTTGTGTTGTGCATTAACTAAGGATTATTCTAATAATAGATTAATCTGTATTTTGGCAATGGATGAATCCAATTTATGAAACCAAGAAAAGTGTAGATTTCCTTCCCTTTATTCAACATGACATGATGTGACCTTCACTGTGCAGAAACTGCACAAACATGAATTATGATTAGTTCCTGGTGTGGTCCATAACATATCAGAAAATTGACCAAAATGTTGATTTTTTTTTTCCTAAGTAAGTGTCAATGTTGGCAAATGTCGTTAAAATAAATAAATAAGACGAGTCCGCTTTTATGAATTTCATGAATGAAAGGATTTCATGAAGAGAAATCTGAGGATATTTACTATTGAGAGGACAATTATGACCATTTAAAATCCAACAAGGTCTCCATTACGCTTATTGGTTATGAGAAACAATTACCGATGACTTTGATAATCTATTAGGTGTCAACTGTTGCACATCTAATATTGTTAATGTTCAAATCTGGACTCCGGCCTTCCTGTGTGGCGTTTGCATTTGCTTCCAAACTATATACAAGGCATGTTCGGTGTATTGACGACCAAGTTATCCTTAAGTGCGAACGTGAGTGGTTGCCTGTGCCCTGCATTGGCTGGCAAACTGTCAAATCAGACAAAAGTCAGCTGGGATGGGCTCCAGCACACCCGTGACCCTAATGAGGTGCAAGCTGTGTAAAAAAAAAAAGGATGGGTAGTTGGGGTAATTTAGTCTCATACCCTCACACGTAGGACAACACTGGTCAGGCTTCATGACTGGATGAGAGCAGCTGGGCACAGGACAGGTTATGAGCACGCACATCTCTCTTCCGGAATGACAGTAGCAGTCACGGCAACCATCATGCCAGCTTTCGCCTTCCTCATAGCGGTTGCCATTCGAGGTAAAGCAAAAGCCGGGAACTGGGATGGGGGCGGTGGTGCTCGGGGAACGGGCAGTATCTGGACAAGAAAAAGATTCAAAACGGTCATTTTACTCTATGGTCAAAAGAGAAGTATCCTGTTATTGACTTGGAGCGCAAACCTTCCCAAAGCCACCAGTCGATGGATTTAACCCAGACTAGCTTTTAGTGCCAGTTGCAATCCACTTGGATCAGGAAGAGAGCCAAACTGAAACTTCGCAGTTCAAGCACAAGTTTAGATGTGCCCTCTCTTTCATTTCCATCCGTTTGTTTTTTTTTCATTTTTCATTTTTCAAGAAATAATTTCTCAACACTGAATATTTTGACAAACCACATAAAGACGTTCCCCAGCTCTCCAAGTTTGTATCCTCTGTTTGTTTACCCGAAAAGTCTTTGTTTGTAAAGAGCCAGTAGAGCCAGTTGCACCGACACTCGCACATCTTGAGGTTGAAATATTTATAACACAGCTAAAAAATAAATAAAAATAAACACTTCCTGTAAAATGGAGGATAAATCAGTCCTCTGGATTTTAACTCGGAGGTTGAGGGAATCTAATTAGACTTTCAACCATAGCTACTGGATAAAGCCAAATACCAACCAAAAGCCCGAAAAGGCAAACATTTAAGTCTCCGCAGAGGAGCAGCCAAAGGTCACAGGAAATCAAAAGTACAGCTTTGTAGAAGAAACTCACACATATATTTTCACCATGTTTCCATCCTTTTACTTTTATACTGACTCACAGTGATGGAATTGTGCGCGTGAACAAGACGTGCTAACAATTTGACTGGATATTTATTATCCTGGAACCCTAATGAAAACCCATTTTCAGACCGCTGGCCTGGGCTATTTGCGTCACGAAAAGCTGGGCTGGCTCGCAAACTCATTTTGCTGAATGCAACACTCTTATACCAAGCACAGAAACTGACGGTAGTTCATACGATTGCAGGTGAAGTGCAAATATAAACAAGGACACGACTGGGCATTGCCAGGCATGTAAAATTTATACAATGGGGCGATAATACGCTACACTTAATATATGTGATTATTAAACTCTCCAACAGAGCATTGTGCCACTTTAATGCCTAATGACAGCTACCAGGGACCACAAAGCTCCAACAAGCTGCGCAATTACTAATACAGCGGTACCTCTACTTACGAAATTAATTGGTTCTGGCAGAAATTTCTTAACTAGAAAATTTGCAAGTAGAGACGCGTTTTCCCTTTAAATGACCTAATCCGTTCCAAGCCCAGCCAAAATTCAGACATAAATGTTTGCATTTTATCGTCGAATCCTTGACAATGCATTTACAGTAAAATCAGGTATTGTTCCTTGACTTGAGCAGGGGCAATACATTCCATTTTGCATTCTGTCCTTAAGTTTGAGGTACCTTTGCACATGCAGATCGAGCAGCCCTTCTTGTTCTTCCTGTAGCCATCGCTGCAGTGCTTGTCGCAGGTGAAGGGGGGGCACCTGACACAGCGGCACATCTCACAGCCGTGCTTGTTGCGTCTGAGGGGTCACACACACACACACACACACACGCGCACACACGCACGCGCGCGCACGCACACACACACACACAAGCCATAAAACACTAACACATGGATAAGTTTGAATGCCGTTGTGTTGTGTGGCACATAGCGAAGACCAGATGCCGGGCTCTGGTAGAACTGACATCTGGACCTGCTTTTCTTCATTTCTGTAATGGCTGCCTTTGAAGGAGGCCAAATAAAAAGACCAACATGAGAGATCCTTGTGGTTTGCACATCATACAAACCCAAGACCTAGTCGAAAATCCAATTCAGATGCTTTCAATTTAACCTGTTGCATCATTATTGCTCCTTAGGCCCCTGGCACTCTTCGTTAGAAAAGCGGCCCATAAGAAGCAATGAAGCCAATTGGATTGGGATTGTCGAGAGAAACGGTCAAAGATGGGCTTTCTTGTCAAATTGAGGTGGATTTTTTGATTAACTGAAATCAGAAATAAGTATGGATCCAAATCTTATGGCATGATGGAATTGGGCGCGCGGAGCAAAAATACCCCAACTCGGATCTAAATATCCTCCTATTAAAACATGGACGAGCTGCAAGTTGATAAATTGGCAAAGAAAAGGACTCAAAGTCGAATCAACACTCACGCTGACCGATTGAGTGTATGAGACTGGTGTGATTTATCGTCGACATTCTGACATTTTGCGTTATAATTACGTTTGCGATTGTGAGTCATCAGGGACATATTCGAACTGTTCTTCTGTAACTTTAAACAAAACAAGACTCACCGCAAAACCTTGAAGAGGCTCCAGAAGAGTTGAAATTGTGCTAAAAAGGTACCAATTCAACATTGAGTAATTAAATGTTCTCCTGTTTCACGTACAACGCCTTGTCGTTATGTACCGTTAAATTGCGGTGTGATGTTTGACTTAAACTATTCCAAAGGGAGATCCACTGTGGATTTGTGTCAACCTGCACGTGGACTGAGGATAATGGACTAAAGCTGCTTTACAAAAAAACAAAACAAAAAAAAAAACCACAACATGAGACAGTTGCTCATGAAAGATGGACTGCGAACTCACTGCTGCTGATGTTCCAACTCATCCTTTTACCTCTCAGGCGCCAAGTGCAGATATGAATCAGGCCCTTCTTTGACCACAGTTCCAACGTGGGCGTTTTTGGCAGATCAAAACCATCCCAATGTGTATTATATTACACAATACGCTTTTTATCCTCGTGTATTTTTGATTGCGGTGTTGCAAGAGATTGACAATTTGCAAAATTGGGCGATTTTCAAGGAAATGCGACAGTTTCCACATATTTCATCCACTCGGACGGGTTGAAGACGAGAGTTGGCGGGAGAGATGAGAGGCCTTGGATGGATGGACAAACCAATGGCAGAAATAGATTGCTTCGCTGGCATTTAAAAATGTTTAATTTTTTTTTTTTTTTTTTTTTAACCAAGATAAGAATTCCTCTTTTAACTTCAGCAGTTTACACATAAGCTGTGGTTTGCGGGTGGGGGCAGCTATGTAAATGTTGATGCACTTGGGAGACCTTAACGCCTTGTAAGACTGCACCAACCTCAGGTTTCCCTGCTTGAATGAGGTGCTTTGTGTCACAACAAAGCGTCACACATTACGGACACGGCTAAAAAAGGCCGTATCACACTCGAATACAGCACAAGAATTCATCAGCTTATATTTAGCGTTTGATGATACCAATCTTGGCTGTGAACCGGTTCAGGGTGTCCCGAAGACAGCTGGGATAGACTCCAGCACCCCCCGTGACCCTAGTGAGGATAAAGCGGTTCGGAAAATGAATGAATGAATAATACCAATCTCACACTGCACCTCTGTCCCCGTATTTTGGATGATTTTTTTTTCTCCTCCAGGAATTGCAGTTGCACAGTCCATAGATCAGTGTGGAGAATAATTATCCGACCGCGTCGCTCTCTTTCTATATTCCTGTTTGTAGCCTGTACCCAACTGTAGAAATAGACACTCATTGACATAGTATAATTTCCCGCAGCGACCTTGATGATCTCTGACGGCATGCAGGCTAAGTGCCCTGGTTGGGAAGCGCCAGTATGTTATTTATTTCGTCGCCTTGTATTTGTCACGTGTAAATGTAATCGGTAGTGTCCGACTGAGTGATGTTGAGGACTATTTCCGACGCGCAGCAGGATTTCTAGTACTGGCTGCTTTTATTCGTCTCAATCAGAAAGCCTGACGAAAATAGCAGCAAACAATGTCCTCGTGTCAGTTTATGATACGGCGTGCCCCTGCATAGTATTAAAATGCTTAAAATTGCCCCCCACCCGCTGGAAAAATGCTTACCTCTCCATGGACATCAAGAGAAAAAGGGGAGAGGAAATGACAACAACAGTTGACCTTTCTGAACAAGTCAAAAACAAATGTGTGTGTGCGCGTGCGCATGTACTCACACAAATCCATAGAGGCAGGTCTTGGCGCAGGTCAAAGGTCGGCACCTGGGCACAGGGACGCTGCACTCGCACACCTCGCAGCCAAAGACGTCCCTCTCGTATCCCATGGGGCATTGCAGGGAACAATATTTTCCCAGGTCGGGGCAGGAGTCATCTGAAAGAGTTGAAGCGAAGGTCAGCTGATGACAGGCACAAGTCGTCCATCAGAAGCGCAGGCAGCAGTGACTACGGGGCGGCTCGCAGGCTACATTCTTGGGGACAGAGTTCGTCGCCATGGACACGGACAAGTTGGGATGGATATGAACTTGTATACACAGCTGTCAAAGCCGCAGGTCTCAATTTCCCGTTGACAAAACTAATGCAAGAACATTGTCAGAACCGGCGTGCAAATATGCATCTATATGACAACAAGTGAGTGCAAAATAAGGTTTCGACAAGACTGTCAAGCATTGCTTATTCTGTGCAAGGGTAACTTCAAAAAAGGGTTTCATTGGTTCCGTATCCGAACCCGTAATCCATGTCGGCATCCTGAAAATGTTTTTTAATTAATGAAGCAAAATTGCATTGTATTGCATAAATGGGAAGTTCTCCATTGTTAAGGTTTTTCTTATCTTATAAATACATAAAAAAAATTGCTGAAGATCAAGAAAGTCTCATTACTTTACGTACTGTTGCATTAATGTATTGGAAGAATGTCACACGTGGAAGTTAAGCGTGAGGACATTCTTGATTGGCGCATAGTTGATGACAGCATGTCAACAAGATCTTATTATGACAAATTAATCATTTTGGAAATGCAAATGTGAATGAAAATTGCAGTCTATTTTAAAGCCCGTTTTCACATGTTCACAATTTCAGGCCGCAAAAGGCCACTTTATCTTAATGTAACTGCCTTAATCGGTTATTACTATCCTGTAAATGGACATGTTTGAGAAATTCCATGACACTCTTAACCAATTTCGTCCACCGTAAGCGACGAAAAGCAAACTTACTATTAAGACACTGGCAGAGCAGACATCCATTGACGTCTTGATAGAAGCCATAAGGACAGTCGTTCTCGGAAAGGGTGCAGTTTTCCAGAGGAGGGCACAGCATGGGGCTGACCGTTTCATAGGAAGGTTCTGGAGAAAGAAAATCGAGATGGATGGGAGACCACATCGAACCTACAGTGGTACCTCTACTTACAAAATTAATTGGTTCTGGAAGAAATTTCTTAACTTGAGAATTTTGTAAGTAGAGAAGCTTTTTCCATGTAAACGCCCTAATTCGTTCCAAGCCCCCGAAAAATTCATACATAAATGTTTCCGAAAGCATAAAAATGCATCAAAATATGGAACAAATACATGTTACCGTACACTTAGATTATTGCACACTAAATGAGAGTTGCGCATAATGTAAAAAAAAAAAAAGATTAAAGAATAAAAATGATGGTCATTTAACCTTTAACTGCGTCCTCATTGTTTTTTGCCCTCTTTAGTTCATGTTCTCTCACAGAAGTGGATTTTGCCGTTTTGTAAAGAACTGATCCAAGGACGTTTGCATTTGTCGGCTTTTAGCAATCCTTCGAAAATGTCCAAGGGAAATATCAGCAAAGTCAGCGATCGCCGGACTGGTGAACACTTTTTCTGGGTGTTTCACATTTAGGGAACGCCTCATGGCCTGAGGGGCGAATGACGAGGACGCTGCATAGACACATATCTATCTATTTATCTATCGACCTCTTAGCCAATGGGATGCCAGCATGATGCTCGGTAGCAGCCAATGGAAAAGCAACTATAAGTATGTTGCGTTCTGGAAACTCTGAGTTGCAGAGTAGTAGTAGTAGGAGCCCATCCTGTATTTTTGCCTTTCGTATCTTGAATTTTTTTTCGGAACAAGAGGCAATATTTTCCTGTTCAGACGTTTCGTAACTGGAAAATTTCGTATGTAGAGGTACCACTGGAAAAAGAAACAATATATTTCCGGGCTTCCATGAGTTGCATTAGTGCTGCCATAGCATGTAGTGGGCTTTTTTTAATTGATTTTTTTTTATTACCCACTTTAAATCTCTACCTCTTCAGACTCCTCTCATTTTCAAGAAAAAGAGTAATTGCGGATAAATCTAGACTGGAGGGCCACAGTAAAATACACGTCGCTGTTGTGATGAGAGCGAAGAGACAAAAGCACACAAAGTTCACGTGCTGTGAACGTCCTGTAAAACGCTCAAGTGGGAGGAACAGTGCAATGAACTGTAACTAATTATGCGCGCGCGCGTGCACACACACACACACACACACAAATAAAGGAGGGATCCACGTCAGCTCTGCAGCACTCCTGTTTTTAAAGTGCTTTATGATGTGCCTCGCACACAGGTGGGTCTAATTTTGGCGGGCAAGAGTAATAAAAGGGACACAAAGAGCCCCACAGCTTGAAGAATGCTCTGTGGCCTCCGCTTTAATGAGCCCATGCCGACATTGCCTCTGAAGTCAAACTGCAGGGTTAACGGGAGCCTGCAACACATGCTCACTTCATAAAGTCTTTGAACCGTATCGACGCTGGGTTCGAGAACGATAACAACACGTGTCACGCGCTGCTCCGTATACCTTCGCAGAAGGGGCAGCACTCGCCGGGGATCTTGACGGGATTCTGGCAGCTTTGCTTGCAGGCCATGGCCGTGCAGTGCGGCTCGCCATCCACACACTGGCAGAAGGTGCAGTCGTCCTCTTTCCACTGCTCCTCGTGGGCTCGCAGCTTGTTGTTCACCCAGCAGCTGGCCTTTGTGCTGTCTACTGAGAGGAGCTCCACATCTGGGAAGAAAGCGAGGGGAGACGCAGGGGAGCGAAGAAAATGAAGGGGGAAAAAAAACCTCATTCAGATATATGTGGTCGTTTGCTTTGGCGACCTCGGAGCGAGGTTAAAAAGCAATGCCTCGGTCCGATGTATGTTGTGTGCCCCTACTGTAAGTAGCAGCCGGGAATATGATACTCCAAGGGGGGAGCTAATAAGATGAGGAAACTGGCCAGACACCAAAAGCTATGAAGACGACGCTGTTGGATTTGGATGACTTCGGTTCCTGACTTATGAATGGATTTAACTTGAATGAGGGCTTGGAATGTGGCCGTTTCATCATGCGGCCCCGAGATCCTTTCAACTTGGTGGGGGTAATCGTCGTTAATGCTTGGCTATGCTGAAAGCCGGGATGGCCAAGGTCCCTCATGATTTGACGACAAAGCAAAAAAAGAAGCGGCGGCGTATCGTCCAAAAGGTCTGGATCGGCAAGTTATGGGACAACATGAGACCTTTTTTCTCCTGTGGTGCAGAATATTCTTGGGCCATTTGATTTCATTCATTCGAAGGCTTTTTGTGACACAACTTGTTCACACAACCAAAAAGGTTACAACCGTTAAGCTCTCTCACGACATATCGATTGCTTTCCAGGTCTCTCCGTTTCTTCAAACGGATGGTCATTCCACTTTTAGCGCTGTGGTGCAACAGTAACTCTGGTATGTTAATTTCCCTAGTTGGCAACTTTCTCCCACGGGGCACAGTCCAGTGCAGGGCGACCTGCTCCAGCTGGAGTTGCTGAATGAGGTGTGAAACAAACTTAACAGTAGAAGTTATGTCAGTAAAATGATATATTTTTTGTTTTACACAGCTCACACTACTAATTAAATAACTCTATGCCCTTGCTACCGTTTGCAAGGTCATCACGGGTACAAAGTGACTCTTCAAGTCAGGAAATGTATCTATGAAGAAATGTGATGACGGAATTTCACTTGTCGTGGCTGATTGTGAATTTGACAATTGTACTTTATTCCTTAAGAGCCAATGGACCATATGCACAGCAAAACATGAAGCATTTCTGGCGGAAAGGTCAAGTGGCGTAACAGTTTCCGCCATGAACATATTTCAAGGTAGTGGGACGCAATCTGATGGAAAAATAACCTCCCATACTAGCACGATTTTTAAAGACGAGGTCGCCGATGCCCAGCGATTCAACTCGGACTCGCATTGTAACTACAAAGAAGAAAGGAAGTTAATCGTCGCAGAGTTTCACCATGACAGCGAATTCAACAGTCGGAGTTCGAATTAGCTTTGCAGCCGCTCCACTCACAAAGCTGTCATCATTCCAGCAGACAGCAGGTGAACTTTGATGTTGTCATTGTTAAGCACGATACGTTTATACCAGATGACCGGATGTTAACACGCCACCTTACTGCAAACTAAGTGTTGTGAGCATTGAGTCCATTAAAGTTGACTTCAAAAACCCCGTTATGCTCAACTTGCATCGGAGTCCAGTGACTCGGTGACTACATTGCTCAAACCAGGAGAGCAACACCTACTGAACTGACAGACTTTAGGGTTTAGGATTGTTTGGCCTTGGTAGAGGCCAACGCTATGCTGTGTTCCATTCTAGATGACATCATTTGATATTTCATTCAAGACTGAACTTCCTCGAGGCGGTTATGATTTAAAATTTTGTGTATTCTATTTTAAAAAAACAACAACAACAACAAAAACTACCTATGCAGACAGGACAGCATTCGCCTTCAGGAATGTAGAAGTTCTCACAGTCGAGCTCAGCGCACTCCGCCTTGGAACAGAAGGAGATTCCTCTCCGGCACTGGCACAGCCAGCAAGGGTCCATTCGGTACACTTCACCATCGGAGAACTCCTTTCCGTTGTGCACACACTTAGGGGACACTGAAAAGAGGAAACAAAAAAAAAAATTAATTACGCTTAAAAGGTCCCTAAGCCGACAGCCAGGCAGTACTGGAGTTTGTCTTTTCATCCCCATTTAATTTTCTTACCAAGCGCAGTGCACAAAAAAATGACTGTCCTCTGTTAGCATTCATCGAAAGCAACCGGCACTGAGGGACACAATGATGGCTGAGGCTAACCATGTGGGTTGGCATGGTGTGTGTTGGACAATAAAGCAAAGGCGACGGGGAGAACTTTCCTAGGGATCTGTTAAGCAGCGAAAGAGTGTCGGACGCTCGCTGTACAGAGTAAAAGAAAACAGAAGTGGTTCTGAGGTTTTGGCAGAAAGCCGCCTTGTGTGCTAGTGGCCAGGTGGAGTCAATCAGCCCTCTTTTGTACAATTTAACATTTCTTTGTGACACATGAATCTCATGCCCCGGAAAATGATCAGTTAAGACCTCTCAATCAAGTTGGTAGTGATGAAAAGTCGGGTGACTCATCATTGTGTGAACCGAATTCAACACACAACCACCAGCATCAGATACGGATGATGGGATAAAAGACCATTTGCAGTCACAGAGGCTTTGCCGAACGACCTGAATTGAACAGAAGTTAACTCTACTGCGGCGGTCCCCAACCTATTTTTGCCCCACGGACCGGTTTATTTTCAGGGACCGGCCTTTTAGATGTGGTGGATAAATATAACAAAATAATATGATATGACCTGCATGAAAACGGTGGTATTTTCTAAACATAATAATAATAAACACGAATCATGACAGGAAGAACGTCCGATCTGGTCGCAACAATCTGGTCGCTATGGTAATGTTTA
Organism: Hippocampus guttulatus; assembly: GCF_054856545.1. Classification (NCBI taxonomy): domain Eukaryota; kingdom Metazoa; phylum Chordata; class Actinopteri; order Syngnathiformes; family Syngnathidae; genus Hippocampus; species Hippocampus guttulatus. Next base: position 10,761,615 of record NC_141273.1, read on the forward strand.
AACGTGCCTTCAAAATAAGACATGTCGCAAATACAAAGTGCATGAAAAATACGACTCACCCTCGCCGCTTATTATGCAGAGTGGGCTTGGTGCGTGAGAATCACCCGTTCAGATAAATACGTCTTTTAAGTTGGACTTCTGATACTGTCTATTAAATGTAGCCTTCTTTTTCTTGAAAGTTGAAGGCTCCTCTCTTCTGTCTCCTGGCTGAGACCTTTCCTCTTCCCAAAGAGATTTGTTTTTTTACTCATTTTGCGAGCTCTGAGATTTCATTTTAGCGGTAACCTATCACGTGACCGCGTCAAGAGTCACATAATGTAAACGGATGTAACAGAGGATCCGGTAATTTTTCAAAATAAAACATCTTTCAGAGTCCGAAATCAAAAAAACGGAAGTAATGTAAGTTATTTATTCTTTCTGTGCAGCCCGGTACCAAATGACCCACAGACCGGGGGCTGGGGACCGCTGCTCAACTGCTTAGCGGAGCTTTAAAGCCTAAATAACTGACCTGTACCCCTCAACACATTTTGGCACCCTCTAAATAGATCCCACGATCCTCTTTTGGAATCGTTGGTGGGTTGTCAATCTGCTTTGACCATATTCACAGGGCTGAGAGTTCACACCCTCGCACTACAAAAAAAAAAAAAAAAGCTAAATGAGTTTTAACATTGGCAGTCAGAGTGAAAATCCCCAAGATAATGTACAGTAATGTTACGATCGTGGTTCTGCGTGTTTCTTGCAGACCCTCAAGCTGAGCTCCATGAGAGCAATCAATCAGTGCGCTGCACTCAGCCTTCTTGCCCAGCGCAGACGTAAAGTTTCGGAAAACGAGTGTTGTCCTGAACATCTACACCCAAAGCTGAGCACATGGGATGCGGAAGACGTCCCCGACCTAATTGTCAGTCCTCAGCAGGCCTATCGCAAACAAACGGAATCATTGTTAACTTCTGTTCTCTTTTCCAGTTAATCGCAACATGCACTCCTTTCCCAGCCAACAATGGCGCAACTCTGAAAACAGGTGGAACATGTTGTCACTGCAGCCCGCGGACCTGGACAACCCCCCCCCCCCCCCGCCCAAGTGGGACGAACCCAGAGCCAAATGGGCAATGGAAACCTGGGAGTCATCCCAACAGTGGATACAATGTGCCAATGAAAGCATGTTGTGTTTAATTGTAGTCTCTGACATAGCCTTGGTCCTCAGGTTTCTTGCCAGTCCTTGAGGACCTTTTGTTGACCTTTTCAACGTTATTTACAGGAAAACGCCCTTTTTGATTTTGCATCGCTTGGGTTGACTGAGGCTGTAATAAAGGTGGCAATAGAGGAAAAATTATGGCTATTATTTCGATAGATCTCAACAGGGATGACCGATGACAGCGAGTCTTGGTGCCCGTCCTCGTCAATGTCCCGGGTCTATTGAACTTTGCGTCACCAAGCGCAGGCACGCGTGGCTAACAGACAGTAGGGGCCGCACAAAAGACATCAAGCCTTACACCCAAAGAGCAGCAGACACTTGTTATCAAAACACTGATCCCATGGCCCCCGCGGCTGCCATTCAGCCCCCGACAGCCTGCCGGACTCGATTACCCTCCCGACTGGCAGAATGAAGCACATAAAAAGCATTCCCATCAATGAACTGTTGAACCTTTTCCCTCTGGACGTGTGACCAGACAAGAACCCTTTGACACTGCACTTCTGTTGAACAAATTCATAGCCTAAGCACTTTCCTGGTCACTGGGTTTGTTAAGTCCATTAATTCCAGGACATGGCATCCATTTATACATGTGGAAGCGCCAGAATGGGAATTTGTTCTGTTGGTAAAACAGCGAATATTTGTTGAGAGCGCAGAGTAAACAGAGCACTCGCACGGGTCCCCTCCCAGCCTCATTGGCTCTCTTGGGGCCTGAAACATGAAGCAGGATTTGGAACTTCAATCCGAGTTTCCAGCAGTGTTGTGATGCTGGGCCGCTAAAAGCCTTTCAAAAAAAAAAAAAAAAAAAAAAAAAAAAACATAAGGGGAAAGCTGCACAAACAGCAGAAAGGTCTCCGAGGAAGTTACCCAAGACACTCATTGTATTTCCTGGATGAGCATTATATGAAAACTGTTAATGGACTGCAGGGGGAGTTTCTTGACTCATTCGTCTTTGTCAGGTCTGTTTAGTTGACTAAAAGACGGATTACAGAACTTTTAGTTGAGAGCTTGACATCATCAAGAGCTGTTTTGCATGATTTGTATTTATTCTCCACATGCCCCGAAATCGTATTCTTGCTCTTGTGTATACTTTGCTGAATAATTTGAACAAATCATTGGCTCACTTACACCAGCTTCAGTCAAAGGTTTTCCTTGCGTGCCATTAGTCTAAAAGGTAACTTTCCAATCAGTTATTGGACAATTGACGTTGGATTGTCATTTACGTGAATGTGTGTAGCTACAGTATACAGTGAAACTCTTCTACAACGACACCTACATGGGCGAAAATACCCCCTAGTGTGAAAAAAATCTTCATGCATTAACACCATTCCCACTCTCCTGCCCCCCATACAACGAAAAAACACCCTGTTGTGTTATACGAAATCTTTTTCTCTGCTCTTGCCTCGCGATGAGAATCACTACAATGAAGTTTAATCCAACAGCGACCTCTACTGCTTCGTTCGGAAACGGCAACGGCAACCATCACAGTGGTTTACACATGCGTCGTAGTCCAGGAAGTATTTGTTATTGTTAGTTTCAGACGCAGCAAGAACGTTGCATTGCTAAAATGGCTAAAAAACGGACCTTTGGATGTCAGCCAGCTAAGACAAGAAGAGCTCTGACACTGGAAGAGAGGGTAAAAGTGATTAAAATGAACGACGGAGGAAGCAAAATAAAATACATTATCCAAGAAATTGATGTAACTGCAAGTGAATGCTGATCGTAAATTTCGCAATTTCTTTCCCTTTTTTTTCTTTCTACACTGACTATATGAAGTATCAAATAAGTGTATGCTCATACTTATGTACTATTGGAATAAAAAAAAGAGTACACATACGTTTGTGTGTGTGTGTGTGTGTGTGTGTGTGTGTGTGTTAGAACTGAGATCAAATTTGCTACAGTGAAAAAAACCCTGTTGTGAAAATTTTCTTGCTGCAAACATGATTTCATTGTAGAGGAGTTTCACTGTATAATCGTGTGGGTCACAGTTGCCAGAATTCCTTCCAGTCCTGTCATATACTGTTACTGTTTTTTTAAAAACTTATTTTACTTCAGTAATTCCAATGTAGATGGGTGAGAATAAACTTCTATCTACTGTAATCAGCAGCTATTTGTCCTTTTGGTCAGCAGGGGGTGAGAAGGTTCACGAGAGAATAATTGTCCACAAGAAGGAGATGAATCTCTCACCTCCTCTGGGCATAACCACAATCCCCCAGCGGGAGAGCAGTCAGAACGGTTTGTGTAAAGTGCAGTTGGATGGAATCACCTTTCTGGCACTCAAAGACATCACAGCAGTCTCCAGACTGACCACTGGCCTTGCTGAGTGGCACAGCACGCTGCCCACTTGGGCAGTTGGGCCGGCGGCAGGCCCCAAAGTCGCAGGTGCACTGGGGTGAAATGGAGGGGCAGCAACCAGCAGGAGGTGTGTAGCTCTTGGTCAAGACGGAGCCTTTTGGGCATGACGACGCCTGGAGGGCAGGACAGGTAACGCTAGCGCACCTGAGTTCATCTGTAACGGACAGACATCAAGACACAGGAGGGTATAAGCGTGCATGATTTATACGCAGGAAATATACATTAGAATTAGCAGAATTTATTCTGCATCCAAACGAAGAAACTGGTAAAGGATCCTACACACACAATTACAAGATTTAACAGAGCAAACAACATTTAAATAATTTCGCCAAAAATACTTGTCCCTTTTCTCAAGAAAAATCCAGATTCATAGATCACTGTAGACAGGATGTTGGAGACTAATGAATGAACGTCCAACCGGATAAACCCACTTTGATCAAATGGTGAAAATAGGAACGCAAGAGCCTCTTGTATAAATAATGGCTAGCTCACACCTCACACTCAGTCAAGTGACTCAACAAAGACGCTACACTCCAATTACGGCTAAAAACTCAAGTTCGCAACGCCATCCAACACAAACCCAACACACAGTCATTAGATCCACACTTCACTCTGTGACAGCTTTACGGCATCCTGTCAGGGAAACCAGTGCGCTACTTTCGACGTGACAAGGGCAGGCCCGCGCAGACCTCGTCAAAGGGGTCTGGGATCCAGACCCAGCATGACTGAACGGGATGGTAACCCAAGCAGCTCCTCAACAGAGCTTTTCTTCTTCTCCCTACTCCGCTTCACTTGGCATGCGTTGGTCTATACATTCACCAGAGCCAACATAATAGCTCTGATACCCCTTGTTAAGCGGGGAGGTGGGTGCAGGGCCACTGCAAATCTGGGCAAAGGGGCTGAAAGGGTGTATTTTGGAGGCTGTTCAGGAAAAAGAAAAAGTGGAAGGCCTCTGCACCAACATTGTTCGAGAACAGAATCTACCGTAGCAAGATTGGATTACCCCAACCAAATGGGACATTACATCTATTCTGGTCCTCAGTGCTGCGGTAATGTAAACAACACTGGCCAACGAAATAGGGCAACAGAATGGGATGGTGAGAAAACTTCCAGCCTAGAACCCTTATGACTTGGAACCTAGAAGCATTGATCCCACAATCTATTCCCCCAATCATCCATCCGGAAGGTGCTGGAGCCTATCCCAGCCGTCTTCGGGTAGTAGGTGGGGGACACCCTGAACCGGTTGCCAGCCAATCGCAGGGCACACACAGACCAACAACCATCCACACTCACACTAAGGGACAATTTTGAGTGTTCAATCAGCCTGCCATGCATGTTTTTGAATGTGGGAGGAAACCGGAGTACCCAGAGAAAACCCACGCAGGCACGGGGAGCACACGCAAACTCATCATTCCAACCTTAAATGAAGCCATGTCGACTTCTGTATTTAGACTGGTGTGTGTGTGGGGTGGGGGGCACTGAAAGATGAAGATTGGAAAAACACTTGTTGGGGGGGGGGCGTAATTTATCTTTACTGTACCATTTATTCAGGGAGCTTGGGAAAATCGAGGACTGCCACAAAGCTCTCACTGAAAAGAGTCATAGAAACTCAGGGAAAAGCTCTGTATGCAATAATTTTTCACCTTATTCCTACAGCGGAGTTAAATTCATGTCATTGAACACTGACTGACTACAACAAAGTCTGCCACACATCATTCCAGACTGGTTTTGCATATGAAAACCTCATGTGGCACTAAGTCATTGAAAACGCTCTGGAATGATCCCGTTCTGCACTGAAAAAAAAAGAAAAAAAACCCCAACTTTCGATGTATTGTATGTCTCCTAGAGAATGTTGATTACTCTTTCACGCTGATAATAGCTGGGGTTAGAGTGCACTGGGAAAGGCAGCTGTCAGACACGCTATTGTTATTCAAATGAACGGAATAAATAGAGTTCATTTGCAAAAGCTTCCGTCCCTTGTGATTCTAATTAATATAATTTTCTGCCTCGGACATTTTCGAGCACAATAGCGGATGGGGAAAAGTCAACGGCAAATGGATTCTGTGCAGTTTGTGTTCTCTCGTTGGGCATGGATGGCTCTAATTAGAACCATTTTTGTCTTCTAACAGTGGCCATACTCCAGTTTGCACAGACACAAAAGGCCTGATTTGGTATGCTTGATTAAGTGTCTCGGGCCGAAATCACATTTTGTGCCTTTGTTCGACGCCATCGTGGCAGAGAAGAATAGTAAGACGCCAGAACATAAGCAGCAGAAATGAAAAATAAACCTGTCCCACACTCACAAGTCATGCAGAAAGATATCCGAAGCTGGTCTTGAAGGAGCTCGGATAAGAAAATTGCACCATTACCACGGAATGAGCTCTTTTGTCAACAATGCCCATTTCTGGCATCTCAGCAGCTCATTGATGAAAGAAAAACATCTCCTTTCGAAATGTTTTTTTCCCGCCCCTCACCCCAAACAAGGGCACAAGGCAAGCAGTCTTTCCCCAAACCGGAGCACTTCAGCCAGGCAGAGGAGACTTGTGTTGACAGCCTCCGTTTACTCATGGAAAAAAAAAAATAAAAGCCCACAATGAGAGTTCTGTTCACCAACTGACTTTGGAACCAAGTCAGCATAGAACAACGCTGTCTCAGTCCAGCTGCTCTCCGTGGATTTATGGTCTATCCTAAGCTTTTTGAGACTTGCTCCACAATGGGTACACATCAGGGCATCTCGAGTGTAAAACTATGGGGGTGGGGGGGAAACTCGGCTTCATGCCCAACAAGAAGTTACAGCTGCGAGAGGTGGCATTGTCTTTCCTGTGTGTGTGAGCAAGCATGAGGCCCACAGAACAGGATACTAAAATTGAGACCATGGGCAGAAGCTTGTGGCCATGATAGTCTGAGCATCACCTGCCAACAGGCCCGAATGCTCATTATTTAGAGCAGGGATGTCCAAGTCCAAGTCCGGGTGTCCATTTCCTGCTGCCACACACCTGATTGACATGATCAGCTCATCAGTGAGCTATTCACAAGCCTCTTAATGATCCTTCATTTGAATCTGGTTGGAGATAGCGAAACATCTAAAACAGGTTTGATAGGGGGATCCTTAGGACTGGACTTGCAGACTCCTGATTTAGAGATGATACTCTTCATCCATTATTTCAAGAAGCGCCTGTGATGGTCAGGTTTGACTTAGCTAAAGAAGAGGTCCGTCCGAAAGTGCGCGCATATGCTCCATTTGCTCACGTTTACAAAGCCAAGTCAATGGCAGTCAAGGAGCAGGAATTTTTCTTATTATTTGCTTCAACACGAGTATCTTTCGGTCTCTCTTAATAGAACTCCAGTGGGGTTTCCCTCTTTGCGTGTTTCTATTGGTTAACTCGACTTCAATTTCTTTGAGACCGAAAGCAAGCCGACCTTGATTAAAAACAAATTGGAGAATTAACTATATCAGGTCACGGTGACATAACTATAGGTACCAAGTAAACAGATGAAACTGTTGACTGACTAGTCTTCAATCTTGCACGTTTGTTGCTAGCAAGTTTATAGCTCAAGATGAGCCTTATAGCGGACAGTGTTTGTTGACACCGTCGATCACCTGCAATTCCTTGTGAGGATAAGCAGTACAGAACATAAAAGGACGCATTATTAATGTTAAAAATAAAAGACACCATTTCACTCACTCACTCTGTACACTAAAATCCCCCCCCCCGTCTAAATTCTTGTAACTAGCGATGAAACGGTTCCCAGTTTACCGACAAACCACGATAAAATTTCAAACTGTTAGGCATCCCCTTTTAAATTGTACAGATTTTTTTTGTTATTTGAAGACTCGAAATAGGTGTCATTGTGAGTGTGAAAGATTTTGGTTGTCAGGAAGTCCCCTGAGAACATAACGATAAGCTGTATTTAGCTGTGTTTAACTACAGGATAGCTATACCCAAAATTGTACACATCCCCCCCGCCTCCCCAGTGAATACTTCTCTTATGGTGCCACAAGCATTAATATCTTTGTAAATTCTGAATTTTGGATAGAGTTATCTATTTGTATATCAATGTTTGATTGCGAAGATGTACACAATGTAGCCAGTGAGGCTAAAGCTACACTTCATCGGAAATATGAAATATATAACGGTCAGGGTATTAAATCTGAATAGCAAACGGCAAAATCCATGCGGGATTGTAACAGTGTTTATGTGTGTGTGTGTTGCTGCCGAGTGTATATTTGTTCATGCTGCTATCTGTGAGAGACCGATAAGGCTCCATTATTATGTGCAGCCAATTGTACGACTCCTCTGAAACATTGTTTGTGCTTATTCATATCAGCAAGAAAAAGGTGGGGAATTCCTTCCAAATAGCATTCAGACGCCTTATCGGGAATTACACATAAACTCCCCTTGAGTGTAAAATGACCCAACGTCACCCTTCTAAGCAAGGGGCCTGACAGAAAAAAAAAAGTCAAAATGTTTTTGATGATTTGTGATTTGTAAAACAAAAGGAGAACAAGATTGCAGTGAAAATACAGTAAAAGAGGACACTGAGCGCCGGCGGCAGCATGGTTGCAATGTTGTGACACTTTGAAATACAGTACACTGAAAATAGAAAAAATGGTGTGTTGAATGGGCTCGATTTTATTTTGTCAAGTGCCTGCAAACAATAGAATCGTCGGCATTCAGATAAAATTTTTTAAGTAAAAGTATATTCAACTTAAAAAAAAAGCAACTGGATACAGATTATTTTATTTCGTGCAGCCACTTGGTGAAAAATAAAATTGAATACACTCAACGAACCCTTATTTTTTTTCAGTGTTATCACCGGATCTTTGGATTTCAAGTCTGCGATGTCAATACAGCAACCAGCCATTTTAAGCACGTCTGTTTAATTGTGAATCTATGCCAGTGACGTATCATGACAGGCACAACAAAGCTCTTCCGCCAGATGGGAGAAAGTTCAGTGTATCGACCTGTTGCAATTCATACAAAGGCCCAAATCGTAAACAAAGTCAATTTGTGAGTAGAGTAAAAGAAGATAAGCATGACTTCAGTTTAGGATTTGTGTTTGGTGGGTTGTGTCCCAAGATTTTTCTGATTTAAAATATGTACCATGGCTCAATAACGGTTTAAGCAATCTAGTTTTAGTAGGCAGGCTGACAACATCCTTCCATTTTGTACCGCATATCCTGTTGAGGGTGACAGCCGAGCCGCAGAATTATCCCAGCTGACTTTGGGTAAAAGGCAAGGTAAGACCCTTGCTCTGGCTGCCAGTCAACTGCAGAGCAGAATGACTGACAGGCCAAACCAAGTGGGTGGAAAGTGCATGGAGTGAGCTCTTGACTAATTTGTCTGGCTAGTTGCTTTGCAGTCCTTCATCTTTGACACTGTTGAGATGAATACCATGTTTGTCAAACAAGAATCATCAGGATGGAGTTACTGTATCTCAAGTAATCAATCAAGGCAAACACTTCAGCGGGGGGAGGGGCCAAGGTAATGCAGAATTTAGAATATACAGTATATTGCATTTCTTTGCTCTAAAAACAGTCATGGATTTAGCCACCGTCTGCGCTCGCAGGTTTTCAACCGTGACGTTCTGGTGCGGCTTCAAGAGGAAGTACATCTTGATGGCAAACAAAAGGAACATGTCTGACTGGGGCGCAGCAACAGACTAGATAATTATCACACACGGACACGTGCACAAACCCAGACACAGAGTTCAAATGCACACATTCAGTAGGCTATCCAATGCGCAGCTGTGAGGAAGCACGTTTGGCTCTTAATGAGAAGCCATAAAAGCGTGTGCGTTACAGCGTTCGTGTGTGCGCGCGCATGTGTGATAAGCTGCTGAAAAATGTTGTTTACCCTTTTCACTGGTGTGAGTTGAAACTGTCATCGGTTGGGCTTTGGGGATGAAAGTTCTTTCATTGTCACTAGAGTTTTTAATGATGGTGCTTTTGATGAACAGAACTTCCTGGGGGAACAAACAACCACCCTGAACTATGAGTCACAGAACAAAAAAAAGCGCGTGGGTGGGCGGGGGGGTTGTTTTTACTTGGAGTCTCGGCTGCACTCCATAGCCGATGTCCAGTTGTTTATCTGACAATCTGACATAAGAACATTTTCAGTGCCAATGACCAGAGCTTTTCTCTTCACGCAGCAAAATCTTCCTGTTTTGTGCCCCTTAGACAAGGTTTGCCCATGTCACTCGCTTTCTTTTTGTTGGTCAGTTAGTTGGGATTACGCAAAAGCCGGGGCGGGGGTGGCAAATGTGTCTTTTGTGTTTGTGTGTGGCATTCATTAACTCATTCACTCCCAAAGACGTTTTTAAACGTCTTTTCAGACTTGATCCAGAATTGGCTGGTATTGAATGAGTTAAAAGGCCGTTCATTGCCGTCGACTGCATCCTGATGTCAAAGTGCTTGCAGCTCAGTGCAGAAACCTGTCTCCCCGATGCGGACGGACACACAACAAAGCTGACGGTTACCTGCGGCTTCCTGGCACTGGCTGCGGTTGATGTAGGCAAAGTGGTGGCTGCAGCTCTGAGACTCGCACGTGCAGCCGCCAGCGGTCAGGTTACATCCAGAGAACATGCAGGCCGGGTTGGACGGTCCCACATACTTCTGCCCGTGCCTTTCCCGGGACTCTTGGTTCCGATTCCCTGGATGGACCCCCCCCCACAGCCACGCAAGGAACACTCATCGATGAGTCACAAGAAAAACCAGAAGTCTTAACGTGTGTGTCATCACTACGATAGCGTTTTGTCGCGTTAGTCACATCCGAGCAACGTCTGTTGAGGATTAGGATCTCGAAGATTGTAACGGCGCGATTTTGGAAACGACTTAACTGTGAACTGGGAGGCGGGTGGCTCACCTGAATGGGCCTTCATGCATGTCTCCTGGTCTGGGAAGGTGAAAAATCCCAGGCAGGTGTGTCTGGCGTCACAAACGCACTGATCTCCTTCTCTGTCGCAGCCCGTCATCAGCGGGCATCGCTGGTCTTCCAGGCCGGCCTCCGGATAATCCGGAAGCACTGAAGATGAGAGTTGGGTGGGGAAAGGGTTGAGGACACGCAACATGAGCTTCTCATTTGAGCTCACTACACGCTCACTGTCAATTTTCACTTTTGGATCAGAAATAGGCTGCACGGTGGTCCAGCGGTTAGCACGTCTCCGGCCTCCCTGTGTGGAGTTTGCATGTTCATCTTGGGCCTGCGTGGGTTTTCTCCGGGTACTCTGGTTTCCTCGCACATTCCAAAAACATGCATGGCAGGCAGAGTGAACACTCTAAATCAGAGGTGTCAAACTCATTTTAGTCGCGGGCCAATTTTGAATCATGTCTTCCTCCGAGGGCCATTATGATGCAAAATTATTACACAACAAAATAATAGATTACTAGTTTTCAAATCAGTCAAGTAAATTATAATAGTTTGTTCAATTATTGTTCAAGTGGATGTAAACAGGGTAACAAAATTACAGTATTGCAAAATTTTGGTCCAGATTTTAGCAAGTTGACACACATGATTTGCTTTCGCGGGCCACATAAAATGACCTGACGGGCCAGATCTGGCCCCCGGGCCCTGAGTTTGACACTAGTGCTCTAAATTGCCCCTAGGTGTGAGTGTGAGCGCAGATGGTTGTTCGTCTCTGCGTGCCCTGCGATCGGCTGGCAACCGGTTCAGGGTATTTAGAGATAAAATAAGTTTTCATTTATGTATTTTTACTCCGAGACTTTACAAAACCTAATTTGCTTGTGGCCTCCTTTGTAAGTTGCAACCCTTTACAGCTCAAGTGGCAAATGTAATTCTGGGTTGCCCTTTCTCTTCACCCCCCAACCCCGCCCCCTTGTTGTGCCATGCTACTCCAACCATTGAAGCCATTGTATACTTTTTGTTTTGTTTGGCACTCCCAGTGAGTGAATCCTGCTGCTTCCGAGAAACGCCTCCTCTGCACCAAGGCCGCTTGCAACCAACTCATTACTATAGATACCATTCTTTTGCTAGGCACGCCTTTTCTACAGAAATGGCGCATTCAGGCGAAGCCAAACTTGGACCGGCCTTCGCAATGGCATGGAGGGAATGACTGAGGGATGAGCCACATTTCTGAATAACCACCCGAAAAAAAAAAACCCTGCAGGATTAGAGAGGGCCCTCACATACACATTAGCCATAGTGTTCCGTTCCTCTGAATGCATGACGAAACACGACTGCATACAGCAAATTACCCTTCTTCATAGTTGTCAAAGATCAGCAAGAACGGCAACAGAATAAACAGGATGAGACAAAGTGTGACACTTTCCCAAGCATGTGGCTCCCATGCCTCATTAAAAACCACGATGAATCACGATTTGAGCTTATTTTAACTCCCTGGCTTTCTTCCCCAAAAAGTTGGAATGATGCATTTTGTTCTGTAATGCTCAACTAAAATAGCCTTAGTTACTAAGAATCCTTTCTCTTCTCAGTGATTGTTTTCGTTTTGAATGATCTGAATTAGCCGGAAAGCATGAATAGCTCTTTCCCAAAGTTCGGAATAGTTGCGTTGCTGATTCCTGAGTGACGACAGATGCTAACAAGCCTTGAACTGTGAGCGACTGAACGAGGAGACGACGTTACCTTTCTTTCACCTGAGTTAGTCTGCGCTGCTAATAGCTCTCCCAGGCTGCCAGCAAAAGTCTTTTCAATAAACCAAACCCCAAAAACGCTCCCTGATTTCCTTTCACCTTGAAATGATCCTCGCCTCAACTTTATTTTCTCCGTCCCAAGGTTTTCCAGTCACTAGCGCGGTGTTTTCTTATGAAATGGTAGGCACGAAGGTGCGCGGAGGTGGGGGGGCGTCATGGCACTTCGAAAAGGGCAGAGGCAGTCCAAACAGTCAATGAGAGACTGAACATTGTTTATGCAAAGCTTGCCTGACCACAGTCGAGTCTGACCTGCTTATCTGGGATCTGGCCTGGCATGACTCTGGCCAAGGCCCGTGGCTTCATCCCAAGGGGGATCCCTCTCTCAGCCACTCAGTCTGCTTGTCTTGGCATCCACAATCGGGATGAGAAAGCTGACCTCTAGAGGCCCTCTGGCTGATAGGGAGCTAAAAAGGAAGTCTTTGAAACATTAGATAATACCAGAGGAAGGGAGAAAGGGAAGGCATGTGAAGGAGGGTCGTTGGACATAGCGTCCGAGCTAGACAGGCATTCTGGTACAACATTTGGGGGAAAAGGAAATGTGGGGAGAGCAAACGCTATGACAGGAGAAACCTCCACGCAAATCATTTAGCGTCGACTGGACGATTTTCACCTGCCCGACAGGCAGAACACAGATAAGTCAAGAGGTCCCGATGACTCTCCTTTGAAGCATGTCGTTGTGTACTCAAGACACGGCACGCAAACGGAAGGGGCTGCATTTCTTTCGCATAGCTTGCATATTTTCTCTGCACTCCACGCAGACAATTTATCTGAAGAGTGATTTTCTTTTACGAGCAACATTTTTTTTCCCTCGGGCTAATGTAATCATTCCTGTTTATTACCCCTTTCAAAATACTTGTAATTAAGCACTTAATCCGTCATTTTTCGCATATTTCAATGGCGCCATCCTCTTGAACAGCAGGACCTTGTATTCGAACATGTCAAGATGATGTCAGAGAGCAGATGAAAATGGCAACCCATTCAAGGAACGTGACCGGCATCACACCTGCGCTGTAACTTTCTCGCTGTTCCACACTAACACATTGTGACCACCCAGCACGCTGGCCAGAAAAGTAAGGGGATCAGAAAGTGGAAATATTTACCCCCTCCTGCTGATTGCAGGTCTAATCACTTGGAGACCTTTGGAGCTTGAGGAAGGGGAAATCTGGGATCAGTCCTCAGCAGCCTGCCCACTGAAAACTTATTGGGAGGTGTTGATTCACCCCCCCCCCCCCCCCCCCACCTCTAGCTGCATGCATGCGTGTGTGACTTGAGGGTCAGCAGCATGTTCCAAGAACCCTGGAGCCACAACTCAATCACAGGAGCCATTAAGGTCCCCTGGCTTTACCAGAGATACTCATTTGAAGACGAGATGCCCACCAAACAGCGGCCTGATGAGCGTATGAGGCACAATCAAGAGCTGTGTCTCAAGGGATGGCCTGTGGGTCGAGACCCCTGCTAATTCTTGCAGAACCTTGACTTCAACCACCCTTACACGGGGACAATTGGGGGACTGCGTCAATGGAGGCAGACACGCACTGAGAGCTGCCGGTCCTCTTCAATCTTCCCCCGCACGGGGCTGGACGGAGCGCAGGTGAAGGAGGGTCTGCTTGCTTGTTCATCAGAGGAAAGCCATTGCTACTTCATTTGTTTTGGATGTGGAGGAACCTGACACCCCAAACGTTGCTTTGAAGTGCACCAAGTTACACAAACACTGTCGAGAATGAGCACAACCCACAAGTAATGTAGCTTGGCGATAGAACAAATCCTCCCAACGATCAAAACGCTCCCATGCACAGTTGCACTCATTTCATCTCGTTTCAATTGACAACCTCGTGTGGTTTTTCAACAGCAAGACTTGACGCGGCTTTGAGTGCATGTAATTCAAATTTGCCAAACATATTGTCATGCTCTCCACTAGCGTGACTCAAGCCTCAAATGAAAAGAATGAGCAATAGAACCTGGAACGTCTGCTGGCAGTGAAGAGCCCTTTCGAGCTGTGGAGCCGCTCCAAACAGACAGCGGGCACACACTCCTGGTTACGACTGCCAGGACTAGACTGGCTGATTTAAATATTGTAGTGCACACACACACTTGAGGCATAACTGTAACAAAATGGGTTCATTTCTGCACTAGATTGTTTCTACCTTTCCCAAAGTCAAAAAGGTTCTGTATATTAAAACGATTTGAGGCTATTATCTCTGTGACAAGATATTGTATAATGACAGATACAATCAGATACTCCGAGTCACCTTTTGTCCCTGAAGGTCCAATTCACATTAGACTTCGGGCTAATTGGACTTCAAAGCAAATGTACACAGAAAGTGTCAAGGGTACACGAACAACATGTGAGAGTAACCATGGACTTCTTTTGAGTGCTCATTTAATTTCATTCTACACTATACGGTAAAGCTAATACGTGGATTCCAATGTCACCGTGACTGTGTCAGTGGAATGATCAGCATGAGGGTACTGCGGGGGGGGGGGGGGGGGGGGTTGTACTCCACAAGGTAAAATGATGCAGTTTTCTAATGTTGCACACAGGGGTCAGTTTCTGTGTAACCTCATGTATTCAACACGACTCATAGTTGTACTTTAAGGAAACTGGTGGGGGGGGAAAAGGTGCAGGTACAGTATCTCACGTTGAAATGACAAGGGTGCAAAAGCAAACGGCTATTTATGGCGCCCCCAAAGGTGGTACCCCGTTATATTCCTTTCAGTGCCGTGCTGACAGATCTCTTAACAAATACTGTCTGGAATTCTCAAGGGAAATAAAAAAATTGACACTCAGGTACTCACTTTTACAGACCCCAATTTCAGGGATGAGGGCAGCTCCAGTCGAGTTGACAGAGGCGCATGTCAGCCCCAGGGAACAGTAGCCGAGGTTCCAGTCCGGCCCCCCGCACGGCTCCCACTCCAAGCGGGCACAGTGCTCGCAGCACCCGCAAGGATCCTTGGCCATGGTCCGACCACCATCGCAGCCTTGTGTCGCCTTGGCGTGGCATTTCCGGAGATGGCACGGCGTGCAATCGTGAGCCTCGAGCACCCGAACCAAACAGAACGCAGTCAACATCAAGACGGACCTCTTCAGCAACATCTTGCAAAAAAAAAAAAAAAAAAGTGAACCAAAAATAATGTCGCGTTGTCAAGCTTGTCAAATGATGAAGCAGCCACGGCGAAAACTAAAAGTAAAAGTTGCTGTGAAGTCCTGCGTCTTCCCTCGCCACCACACTTGAGTGGCACCTCGATCCAAATGAAGGTTCAACGACTGCAACGTAAAACTTACGCCCCCCCGCCCCCTCCCCTAGAAGCTCATGTGATGAAACACGTGCGGGAATCCGAAAGCTCCCCCCGGACCCGCTGCTGCCTGCAGCCTGCTGACAGCCTCGACACGGGGAAGCAAACTGAAACCCAAATTGACACAGCAGGCATTTAGAAATTAGCGGTGTACCCCTCCCCCTGATTGACACCCGTACCGACCAGTCACATGGAGCTAAAGGGAAGGGCGGACCGCGGCCCATGAGCCAGAGATGCTACACTGAAGAACTTTCAATGAACTCAAGTGAGGAAATGAACAGAGGTGGCAAAAGTACTCACACGCTGTACTTAAGTCCTGTATAAGTACACACATTTGAGTTAAAACGATTTGGGATCACATGTAATAGGATTCAACTCCTTTACTCAAGTAAAAGTTTTTTTAATGTACTGAAACGTTGAAATAAAACGTAAAAACGAATTTTTATTTCTACTGTCAATAATATACATTGCTTCTTATAATAACTTGGCACAAAAAAAAACTGTCCAAAAATACTTACATTGGACTCGTCCTGAGAAGGGGGAAAAACACTTGATGTAAAGCTAATGCTAACTATATTTTAAAAAAAAAACACACACACAAGTGTGTGCGTGTTATTCATTAGACGGTATTATTTTGTTGCCAGAGTGGTTCTCAGGCTGGCCCAAGACAAAACAACCACCACAAATAATTCCTGCGTACATTTGTTAATACTTTATCAGTTCCTGTGCCTCCACGTGCCCCCCCCCCCCCCCCTCACATGCATGGGAAAGAGACTACCTCAATTACCTGACCGCACATCGCTGCTGGCATTGTAGGTTCTCAACTTGCAAAGTCAAGTGTACCAAAACGGAACCATTGCAGGTCAACCCGAGTGTGAAGCCATTGTACACTTCAAGGTAATGTACAGTACTCCGTATACGGAACTGCCTCCACTGACCATATACTATCCTCCATCTCTTGTCACCAACCACCAAATTGTTCTTTATCAGTATCCAACAACAAAGCCATCGGTCTGTCAAAGCTGTGCAGTCAAACATGGCAGACACTATCGGGACCTTATCATTCCACAGCGATGCCTTTTGCGCGGCGCCAACGTGAGTTTATTTGTGTTTGTTGGTGTCCGATTGTGTATGCAGGTGGCTTTGGCACGGTGAAAGGTCACTGGGTGTTTGTAGAAGCTGTGTTTGTGTGCTTTTACTGGCAGATGGATGGTGCATGCGTGTGGGCACATCTGGAAGTTTGTTGTCACGGTGTCACCGACATCGAACGCGGGACATGAGCAACAGCAATGACAGTTAAAAGGATGCTTCACATTATGTACGCCATTTGCGGCAGTCAAAGTTAATTTGTTGTCCATGATTGATTTGATCATGTTATTCTTGTTCATGTGCATTTCATAACTTTGAAAAGGATTTTCAAAATAATAGAGCTGGCCACAGTGTTCTTTGTCATGAGATAAGTGTCATTGTTGGACTAGATTGCGCAAAGACATACACACATCTGTAGCTCTCTCGCTCTCTCTCTATATAAGATGATTTTAAGTACAGCCACACAACATATAGGTTGAGATGTCAAATGAATTGCTCTAAGGATACGACTTATAACGTGTTGTGGAAGCTAACAAAATAGTAAGAATCATAAAGGAGGGATCTGTGTGTTGGTGTTTTTTTAAATTCAATTGCTAATCCCGACCTGATGTCATTGTGGATAAAAGTGTCATGACACAACTGCCTGGAGCCATCTTCTCCAACACAAACACAACATCGAGAAGAGCTGTTCTGCTGCGTGCATAATCAGCTCCTTTGCTTCACAACTGTGCTCTTGTCCTCTGACTTATCCCTCCCTCCTCTCGTCTCTTGCATCCCTCCTTAAAGCTCTTGTCACATCAGCCGACCGGCAGTCAGAAAGCCTTTGATGGTTGACGACACATCGCATGTGGAACTTGGAGAGCCTCCGTTTCCTGCGACATGTGGAGATTGCAGCCTGACCATGCTGACCTATTTGCTTGGGCGATAGGGGCCAGCTGGCAAATGTAAGAGGCCCTTCATGCGGCTATCATGGGCCATTGGTTTATGTTTAGCCGACAGAAAGGTCATGGTACTGCTTGTTCCCCTTTCCCCACTCACTGCTCTTCCCATTTCATTGAAAATTTATGTTTTGCGGTGGGACATGAGCTAACAGTGTAGCAACATGATTGAAACCTGATCAGCGTCAGTTTGACAACCCTCTCCAAAAAGAGCGTCGTCCTCACCATGGGGTTTCGGACGAGAGGGAGACGCTCGAAGACGGGAAAGGTGGGGTCGAACAGGGCGTTAGCATGTTCTGAATAACTGTAGTGTGCATGTGCTAATGATGTTGTGAGTCACACAACTCTGGGAAAAACGAAATCAGTGTGAGGGCGCCAGGTTCACTCTCTCCAACGATGAGCTCCCCTGTGTGTTGAATGTAATCCAGGCTTGTGAAAACAGCTTCAGGTGGTCCGCACTCATGACTCCATCTGATGGAGATTCAGTGAAGGCCCCCCCCGCCCCCTTTCCACCGTTAGTCCTGTTGCAACTGACTGCCAAGTCACAGTACACCCAGATGGCGTGGAAGCGTCACACTGGTACTGAGGTGGTGTTTCAGGGTGTGGACGATGGGGTGTTGTCAGACTCACTGGCAGCAACACGGTGACACTTGGCTGAACGTGGAGTCAACTATGACGTGTTGAGGGCATGTTAAGTGGGCAGTATGCACCACACCTGATTACATCTGTCAGGGTGACACAACAAGCATCAGCCTATGGTTGCCAGGGGGGGGGGGGGGGGGGGCACGCTTGCTTCACGCCTTCCCATGTCTCTCTATGTGTCCATTTTCTATCGCGCATATCCTCATTAGTGTCACAGATGAGTTGGAGCAGATCCAACTGGTCATTAGCCAATCACAGGAAACATACATTGGATGCAGAAAGTCTACACACCCCAGTTGGAATGCCAGGTTCTTGTGGGGTCAAAAAAATGGCCCCAAAATCAATACTTTTTTCTTCTCACCAGTAATGGGACTAAGAAGTGACCAGTTGGTTTTTGTACCTTCAGCATCTGCTAGAAATCAATACAAGCCTACTAGAAAATCTGAAACTTCCTTTGCGTTTATCAGAGACATTTTAAATGGTTGTGCTGACTCCCATTAAACATGAGGTGAGATGTGAATGCGATTGGTTCATTCTGTGTACAGCCGCATCACCGACTATAATGGGGGTGTACATTTGTGAAACCGTGATATTTCAGTTCTTAATATTTACCTCCCCTCTTGAAAAAATGTAATCGAATTGTCCAAGTTATAGGTCACAAATTGTGGGAAAAGGCATGATTTAAAAAAAAAGCTTTTGCCCCCTTTAAAAAAAATAAAAATCTAAAGAACAGTTTATATATTGTACTGTTATTGACGCTACATTATATTTACATTTATTGAATTATGGCCCAAAAAAATCACCATTAATTAAATACAAAATAAATGTGCTCCCTATTTTTCCATTTACATACTTCTTGTTTTGTCCAGTAAGTTAAGCCATCATATAGTGCAAGACCTCAGCTCAGTGAGCAACAAAAGGACTACCGGTAACACCAGGAGAGTATTTTTGTTTCTCTTGTGTTTAAATTTTAAACAGATTGTGTTAGCAGATTCTAATGTATTAAAAGCATATCATGAGAAAATGTTGAATTTGAAAAGCAAATGAGATGTAAACAAACGGTTGTGAAACACTGGTTGTGTTACTAAAGCCATAGATTCATAAATTAAATCTTTTTTTATTTTATGACTACATCGGGTCTCCAGCTGACTTCTCTCCAACTCAGAGAAACCTCCCATCACAGACGTTCATCCAGGCCCAAGGCTGCAAGACAAAACCGATGATTTGTTATCTGTGAATTGGATTCATTGTTTTGGTCAAAAACGAGACAGAATTCAAATGCAGCAATAAACCTGGGGACGGATGCCCCCCTCTTTGCACACCCATTGGACTGGACAAGTCACAATGTTAATTTTCACTCACTTTCAGATCAAATGTACTAATATTCTTTCATCAGTGTGTCAAGCATTTAACCTGTCAGCCCCAAGATGTTTTTTTGTAACTTGAGGGACTGTACAGAAAAGGACTCCCACTGTATCTCATTTCAGGAAAATCCAGTAAAGAACTACAAAACAGTCCTGCTGATTTTATTGTGGTACCCTTGAGCTTTATAATCAAACTTTTTGCTCCCAGTGAGATGGTTTTCATGTGTAGCTTCCACTAATGTCGGAAAATGTCTGTAAATGGCTAAATAAGGCATCAATGACCTCACCTTCGATTGCTGCTT
Organism: Hippocampus guttulatus; assembly: GCF_054856545.1. Classification (NCBI taxonomy): domain Eukaryota; kingdom Metazoa; phylum Chordata; class Actinopteri; order Syngnathiformes; family Syngnathidae; genus Hippocampus; species Hippocampus guttulatus. The sequence continues at coordinate 10,781,459 of NC_141273.1, forward strand.
TCACCAGCTCGCTGAGTCATTATGAGTCAGCCCTCAGTCCCAAGAAAGTATACAAGGAATGCGCAAACTTGAGCATGGAAAACAAAACAAAAAAAAGCTGTTGTGTGTAAAGACAACAACAAGACCCTATTGTTAACTGTGAAGCAGACCAGAACAAACCAAGATCATTAACCACAAAAAAAATACATTGAATAAAACCAAGCAGCATACAGCACAAAGTATCATGCAGAAAGTAGCAAATGGGAAACACAGAATACGCTCACATGCGCATCAGGAAACACTTTTATCAAATGGTGTGTGTGTATGTATGTATGTATGTGTGTGTATATATATATATATATATATATAGAGAGAGAGAGAGAGAGAGAGAGAGAGAGAAAAGAGAGAAAGAGATTATGAGCATTTGAAGTACTCTGATTACCAACAGCTGAAGTGCTTACATGAGTACAATTTTTTGGTTTTCAAAACGAAATTCAGTGAGGCATGTTGTGACTGTTGATCAAACTATGAAAATAGCCCATACGTACAGTATTGTTCATTGTAGTGTTAGGCCTTATCTTAAGTTACAATACACTGCCCTCTTACATTCCCTGCGTCGTGTGGTTGGTTTTATAGGTAGAAATTGTATACTGTTGTATTTCACTGCAATATGTAATTTGATTTACTTGAGTATGCTGTTAAACTGAGAACTGCTCATGCTTTCCATTGTTGGTCTCAAATGACAGTTCTATTCTATTCTATTGTACGATAGATTAAAATATGACAAAATATAAAATGAGTAAAATGATGAAGCACATGAATTGAGGGAGGAAAAGGCTGTATGATACAAATTCTCATCTGGTGTGCACAGAAAAAAAACAGCACAAAGGCAGGAAGTTAAACAGTCAAATGAGGTAACTAGTTCCAAAGTAAAACAAGAAAAGTGTTGGTCCGGGATGCATGGTGGGTGACAGAAGTCAAGAATAATGGATTGTTCACACATTGTATTCATTACATTATATACGGCAATTTGACATTTTGGTTCAGACGTTCGGAAGAATCATGGAAGTAGACATGCTTGAATTTCTTTCGCGGGCCACAAAAATGATGTGGTGGGCCAGATCTAGCCCCCCGGGCCTTGACTTTGATATCCGTGCTCTAAATTGTCCCTAGCTGTGATTGTGAGTGTGAATGGTTGTTTGTCTATGTGTGCCCTGCGATTGGCTGGCAACCTATTCTCTGAAGTCACCTGGGATAGGCTCCAGCACGCCTGTGAGTCTTATAAGGATGAACGGATGGACAGATGGAAATCAAGGTCCCCTGGTGGTCACTGGATGAAGTGGGCCTCTTGCTGGTTTGAATCTGCTAATCTATATGTGATGAAAGTAATTCTTCAGCGGACTGCAATCATAAAGCACTCTTGTGTCGGACTGTGACAGCACCTGTCTGGTGTAATCTCCTCGTTCATGCATGGGATCATTATACTATTGAACCAGTGAGCCTCTCAGGGTCTACAGTTACAGTCAATGAAAAGAGGACAACGGTCGCGACCCACATTTTCAAACTGGTCCCTGTGCTGCTTCAGAGGAAGTGCCTGAATAGTGGAGAGTGGGGACGCGACTTGACTTTTGACTTTGATTCTTGGATTTTGACTTCAATTAATTCAAATTTTCTATGCTGACACTAATTTATCAATTTATGTTCATTGTAATCAAGATTTGCAAAGATTTACTAAATATTTTGTGTATTATTTCTAAATCTATTTGATACATGATGTTCTGGAGACAGCTCTCCGCTTTTGAAATTGCAAATCATTGGCGAGTATGCGAAGCCGCTGCTTACTAATTCAACCATATTATCAAATAATGCTCATCAAACTTGTGCTACAGCTACGTCCGTGTAGTCTGGCGATAAATTCTGGCCATCGCTTGACAAAGGCTGATCAAGGAGCCTCGAGGGAACTGAGTGTAGCAGTGCGCGTGATTGTAGCAGTTTCTGTTGGCTTTGAGCGAAGCTCCTTTGGTTAAAGGTGCCACATTTACAGGTGGACCTCCAGCTGGCAGAGGAATTCCACAACCTGTGTTTCAGCTGTAAACGACATAATTACAGTGCCGCTGACTCAAGCGCAGAGGTGAAACAACCACCTTACAGGGGGAAAATAATCAGTGCTGAATGTTATGTCTGGGATGGGGGATTCACCCTTTCTTGGTGAGCGGCAGGAATGTCAAAAATGTGCTCGTTCACCTTCACGAAGGCCAACAGGGAGTTGACATCATTAGTTCGTAGCGTGTGGCTGCTTGTTGGGAAGCGAAAGGAAAGTGGATACAGGTCACAACGGGGGTGGGTATGTCTGTGGACCTGTCCCTCGGCTCAATGAACTGGTGAGATGTTTTGTCTTGAAAGAGGTTTGCTAATAAAGACTTTAAAATGTCAAAAAATGCATAGAAAAAGAGTACAGCATATTACTAAGTACAGTACTTGATTAAAGTTCGCTCTAATGTCTGTACACCCTTACATAGTGTATGCTGAGACAAAATAACTGGCTGTCACTGGATTTGCTGTTTTAACAATGCTAATAAATGTGATAACATCCCTGTATACCATCCATCCATCCATCTTCCGAACTGCTTAATCCTCACTAGGGTCGCGGGGGGTCCTGGAGCCTATCCCAGCCGTCTTCGGGCAGTAGGCGGGGGACACCCTGAACCGGTTGCCAGCCAATCGCAGGGCACTCCCTGTATACCAAGAATGTCAATTAGCAATGTGTTGACCAAGACCAAACGGTTTAACTTATGAAAGAGGAATTAATTTTTTTTAATGACCAAATCAGTGGCTAGGTCTCAACACAAACCAATAGAGCAGATAGATTAATTTTTCATCACAAAATGCTTACTGTCGTGGAGCAGTTTTCCGTTATGACATTGTTCACCACCAGATGGCAGTCACCGCTTTAGAGCACCTCCAAACCCAAGACTGTATTTTTGCATCAGAGAAGAAGAACGAGGTTGGTCCTGGCAAGTAACCAGAATCAAGTCAAGTTAAAAAAATGTGTTTTTGAGGTGAAATAGGAGCCAGATTACCTGTTCACTTTATTAAAACACAAGCCTATCTGTCTAGTTTGCTTACAGACGAAAGATTTTAAGGTGCACTACAACATGGCTACCCCCCCCCCCCCCCCCAATTCTGTGACGGCCCTGACTGCAAATGCAGATAATGGCAATTACAGGGTGTTCATAAAGTCTCAGTACATGGTAAAAATACATGCTTCTTCAAACAGTATCATGTTATTTAATCTTGCTACGCATAATTGTGCCTATGTTTGACCTACAAAACTAGCTACAGCGGTAGATTTGGTTTTCATGATGCGCTGCCGCTATCTTGTGGTTTAATAGAGAAAGTGCAATTTAGGAAGAGCAGGTCAATTGAGAACAGCCTCATTTCATCACGTCGATTAAAAACAACAAAAAGAACTGCTGATTCTATATCCTTGCGACTCATATCACACGTCAAGCAAGCAACATTTGAAGGAAGGAAGCCTTCATTCCTCACGGGCCATGGCTTTTTGTCACACTCTCTTCCTGTTTTTCTCTCCCCGCGAACCAATAACAGACAATACAAGGAAAGGGCTCCGCTCTTTGTCTAGACGGCGGCCCATCAGCTTCGTCTGATGTGATTCAGAGTGCGGCCCAACAACAACTATGATCTGTCTAGCTGAGGTCACTTGGAAGAAAATAGTTTCGATTGCTTTGCACGGCATCCCCCCCCCCCCCCCCCAAAAAAAAATCAAAATCTGGTGAAGATCATCTTACTCTGTCCATTAATAACAGGAAACCATCCTATTGCTGTCAGCCTGGGGGGCTCCGGGATAATAAACCAAGAGAAACCACTTTACATACAACTCCACAAAAAATGTTAGATGATAATATTGCAGGTGATGAAGAAATATAAAGCGAATGATTTTGGATGCAATGACGTGTTTTGTTAGATAGAGGGCAGAATGACACAGCTATCACACTACTCGAGTTTCTTCAGGTCACAATGCAAACTAAGTTAAACATATGAACCAAGGCACTTATAAAGCAAGATATCTATTCAATGACGCGAACGTGATTTTGTGTTGTTTTCATTTTTTAATTATCACCGCTCTTTTTTTTAAATCCCGTACGGCATTGATTTGTTCAGTACAGTAATCAGACTTGGGGTGTATTCCAGACTGAAATGAGACTCGTTGTCCCCGAGTCGTTATATGCATTTGAGTGTCAATCACAACAAGAAAACAAAAAAATGCACGCACAACTGCAAACACGTGTGTGTTGGGCTTCCAATACAAGAGCTGACAAGAACATGACAAATTTGATGCTTTCTGACTGATTCTTTTTGAAACTCAAAGTAGACTAAAAGTTGACAGTCAACATCACGGTCCGCCATGCAGGGTCTGCGTGCACGAGTGTGCGTGTGTAAGCCGGTGTCAAAGTTGGTATCAGGGCAGACTTTCTGGAGCCAACTCCCTTGCACCCTCTGACGACTTAGACACTGGTCAGACCCACCTGGGGCCGACGCCATGATGGGAGGGGCAATGTGAGAGTTTGAAACAAGATCAGACAACACTTTGAGAGGTGACACACGCAGGAAGGTGAAAAAAGTGAGAGTAAGCGGAGGAGAGTGAAAAAAAGACAAAGGGAGCGAGGAAACTGCATGAGGGAGCGAGATGGAACAAAGACACAATAAAAGAGAGAACACTAAAAGTCTTGCCCGAGGCATCATTTGTGTGTCTGAGCTGGGTGCACGGAGGCCAAGAACGGTGTCATACACAGCTGAACACATTCATTGTGAACACATACTGGCAGCCAACACACACATCTGGATTTCTCATAATGAAATGCAGTCGGCTGCAAAGTTTTCCTGAGCACAGATACAGTAGAAAACATATGACTATGCCTTGTTAAGATCGTTTAATTGGAACACAATCTGCAAGTTGGTGCATATGTAAAAGTTTGAACAACATGGACACAGAATACAGTATAGTGTCATCTGTAGTTAACAGTGACAGTCATCTGGCGGGCTTGCACATTTTTTAGTAGTGGGAGAAGTGTGATGCAGCGAACCCGTTTATCGCAGGGATACGTTCCAGACCGCGCGCCCACTATCGGTGAAAATCTGTGCTCTATGGAGATCATCCAAAAACATTTTAACCCTTTCAGGGACAGCGGTTACTGCAGTGGACAGCTTATCATCAGGTGATCAGGTTACAGGGTGCACGAAAGGGTTAAAAAAATAGTTTGACCTCTCTTGCGAGCTTTAAAAGATTGAATCATATTCAAACAGAACTTTCCAACACACACACAAAATGCAAGCATGAATTGTATAAAAAAAATACAGCATCCATTGTAGTGTCTGTGGTTCGACACTCTATGTGCCTTTTAAGAGGCAGAAAGTGGCGGTAGTGGCGAGGGGGGGGGGGTCATGTGATATCATCAAGTGAGTGTCTGGGCGTGAACCGTGGCTGACAGCAGCTCCTGCATGAGTGTGTTTGTTATCCTGAACAGGGTCAGGGAGGGTGCTGGAAACCATCCCAGTTAACTTCGGGTGAAAGGCGGACTAAACCCTAAATTGGTCACCCGTCAGTCGCAGGGCACATATAAAGACGAACAACTATTCACACCCACATCCACGACATCACGAGTGGAAACCGATCCCACGCTGCCTGCTCACAAGTCAAGGGAGTGTACCACTAAACCGTCGGTGACTTAAATGACAATATTATTTGTAAATAATGAGTGCGTGCGTGTGTGTGTGTGTATAATGTTTTGTCTAAAAGTAGTGGAAGCAAGCAGTAGTCTGCATTCATCTGTCATGTCAGTCTAAAAAAATGTATTGATGGAATTTATAATACACAACATGCCGGAACACACATGCTCGCGACCGCACCCCCCGGCCCCACTCACATACACACACACATACTCACACAAATTGCCAAGCTGCCCATGTGCAACATATCCTCCACTTTCCCCTCCTCTTTTCAACATCCTTGCACGATACACAAGAGTTGCACTCAGGTTACACGTCCAGGTTGGACCTCTCGATTGCTCCCTGGGGCTATTGGGAAGAGAAGCGGTGGAGGGTGAGAGGGGACAAGAGGGATGGGATGGAGGGGGTTGGGGTAGGGTGAAAAAAGAGGAGATGATGGAAGGAAGGTCCACAATAACAGTCTGTTTCCTTGCCTGTTGATGCCTGCAGCCTAACCTTACTGCACCTGTTGTGGAGCCTCACAGTAGCCGGACAGCGATATGGGTTGTACGAGTTTGGCTGGTGATCTCATGTGGCACCTGCATCGTGGGCCAAAGCCAGCTGGGCAGAAGCCAAGCCTGGATACAAACTTGATGCACTTTGTCAATATCCTTTCACACTCCCCGCGCACTTGACGACCTTTGTTGCCTCCCGATAAACCGGACAGCATGTGCGTGCTGGCTCATATATGCGAGTGCCCCTTTGCCCTCCAACTTACTGCACTAGGTAATTGGGTAAGTGTATAATAAGGTTGGTCATGGGTATCTGCAACCATGCAGCATGGGTTTCAAGTGGGATACAGGCAGCAATTTGCAGAAGAACTTGTGGGGGAGGAACAATAAATGTGAGTAGCAATTTTGGAGTTCAGTTCGGATGAAACTTGCTTACACTTTACAATTTGTAACTTTGTAAGTTTGTTATACTATGCATTTGGTATGTACTTGTATCATCCATCCATCCATTTTTTGATCCGCTTATCCTCAAAAAGGTTCGCGGGCATGCTGGAGCCTATGCCAGTTAACTTTGGGCAGTAGGCGGAGTACACCTTGAACTCCCAGCCAATCACAGGGTAAACACAGACAAACAACCATTCCTACACACACCCACACCTGCCATGCATGTTTTTGAAATGTGCGAGGAAACCGGAGTCACCAGAGAGAACCCAACTAGGCATGGGGAGAACATGCAAATTCCACACAGGAAGGCCAGAGCCGGAATCGAACCCTGCACCTCCGCACTGTGAGGCGGATGTGCTAACCAGTCGTCCACATTATACTTGTATCTCTTTTTTTTTTTTTTAACATGGTGGTGGGCTCCATCCAGCCCCCTAAAAACACTGCAAAAGAAAAGCTAGTGAGATCCAAAACAAGAGATGTATGCCCACAAAGACAATAGCAAGGGTCATATTTCCTTCTACCAACTTCATAGAGGGTCACTGGTGGACTGGAGCCTATTGCAGCTATACCCTGGATTGGTCGCCAGCAATTATAGGGCATATAGAGTCAAACAACAATTCTTAGTCAAATTCACACTTTAAGGACAATTTCGATTCAATAACGAACCTATTATGCATCATTTTGGAAAGTGCTTGGAACTCGTAGTACCCTGAGGAAAGCCAAGGAAGGACATGCAGGAAGAACATGCAAACATCACTTCGGGAAGTGAGAGCCGAGATTCGAAACCCAAACCTCGGAACTCTGAGGCAAGTGTGCTAATCACTGCAGCTTTTTTTCCCCTTCTTTTGCATTAAATAGAACAGTTCCCCAGTTCCCCCAGTTTAGAGTCGTGTGTGTGTGTATTTGTATATACCCGTCTCTCTCTGATTGCCCAATTACAGGGGTTGCGTGACCACACCATAAAGAGCAACAAGCATAGCATTGGACCTTATCATCCCTCATTGCCTCTGCTCGTAACCGGAAATGAAGTAAGCAGGGCCGTTTAACTGCATCAACTCTCTGCGGGATTGTTTTCGACAGTGATGACATGTCCTCTCATAGCAGCTAACCAAAACATAGTTTTGCGTAATTACACTTGCTTGATAAATCGTTTTTGTTTCCACTCGAGGATTCAATTGGAAGCTCGATATAAAAGCTGGCCATTAGTTGACCGTGACACCGCGGGCTCTCTATGCTTGCATTAACCACCCTACCAAGGTGAGTCCTGACGTAACACTCCACAGACAAAGTAGATACATGGCAATTTGCCGTGGACCTGTATTTAAGATGCAGATATTTTACTTTTGTTGACAGTTTAGCCTCAGAAAGATTTTCTGAGTTTAAACATCGTGAGGTGACCAGAGAAATGTACAGTGAAACTTCAGAATTTCTAATAAAATGACTTGCAAATCTTTTTCAACCGACATTCAATTGAATACACAATGAAGACAAGATATTTCATGTTCAAACGGATGATTTGGCAAACATTGAGTCATTTTGAATTTGATGCCTGCAACATGTTCCAAAAAAGCTTGGGCGGGGCGTGTTTACCACTGTGTTACATCACCATTGCTTTTAACAACGCTCATTTGGGAACTGAGCACACTAGTTGTTTTAGAGGTGGAATTCTCTCCCAGTCTTGCCTGATGTACAATTTCAGTTGCTCAACAGTCAAGAGTCGTATTTTGCGCCTCATAAAGTGCCCTGCATTTTTAATGGGGCACAGAACTCAAACTCTTTTACTATAAAGCCATCCTGATATAACACATGCAGAGTGTGGCTTGGCATTGTCTTGTTGAAATAAGCAGGGGCGTCTATGAAAAAGACATTGCTTGGATGGCAGCATATGTTTCTCCGAAAACTGAGTACATTTCTGCATTCATGGTGCCTTCACAGTTGTATAACTTACCAATGCCATGGACACGAACACATCCCCATACCATCAGTAATGCTGACTTTTGACATTTGCGGCGATAACAACTTGGATGGTGCTTCTCCTCTGTGGCCCAGAGGACACAACCTGCATGATTTTCCAAAAATAATTTGAAATGTGGGCTCGTCAGACCACAGGAAACTTTTCCACTTTGCTTCAGTCGATCACAGATGAGTTCAGGTCTAGCGAAGTCGGCGGCTTTTCTGGGTGTTGCTGATAAATGGCTTTCACTTAGAATTGTGTTAACTTGCGTTTGTAGATGTAGCGACAAAGTGCGTTGACTGACAATGGTTTTTTCAAGTCTTCCTGAGTCCATGTGGCAATGTCCTTTACAGAATGATGCTGTTTTTTTTTTTTTACTACAGTGCCACCTGAGGGGTCAAAGGTCACAGGCATTCAATGTTGGTTTTTGGCATTGCCACTTACATGCGGAGATTTCTCCAGATTCTCTGAATCTTTTGATGATATTATGGACCATAGATGATGAAATCCCTCAATTCCTTGCAGTTGTACATTGAGCAGCATTGTTGTTGGACTATTTGCTCATGCAGTTGTTCACCAAAGTGGTGAACCTCACCTCATCCTTGCCTGTGAACATCTTGTTTCCCTGCTGATCGTTGGTGGGTAGAGTTTCCTGCTGCACACCTGCGATCAGACTTCTAAGCCAGAACAGGAAGCACTTAAAGAATACATCTCCACCTCCCTTGCATCAGGGCACATTCGTCTGTTGTTCTCACCGGTGGCGGCAGGTTTTGTTGTCTTTTTTACGGACAAAAAGGATAAAACCCTGAGGCCATTGATTGATTTCCGGCGCCTTAATGAAATCACCGTGAAGAACATATACTCATTGCTTCTGATGGATTCCGCATTTGCTCCTCTGTAGTCAGCTTCGATTTGCTCCAAAGTGGACCTGTGCAATGCCAATTACTTGGTTAGGGTGGTGGAGGGAGACAAGCGGGAACAAGTTGAACATACCTGTGGGTCATTTTGAGTACCGGGTTAAGATTGATAGACGTATATGCTGCGGGGCATGATAGATCAATTGTGTTTCATCTATCTTGATGATATTTTGATCTTTTCAAGACGTCTCCAAGAGCATCAGACACAATGTCTGTTACAATGTCTGCAGGGGGAGGAAAAAAACGGCTCTCTTTAAAAGCAATTCAGTTCTTGGGGTTCATTGTGAAGAAAGGTCAACTCAAGAGTAGATCCGGCCAAAATACAGGCTGTGGTCGACTGGCCATCTCCTAGATCAAGGAAGCAATTGCAGAGGTTCTTGGATTTTTCCAATTTCTACAGGCAGTTCATCCGTAATTACAGCATTGTTGCTCAACCTCTGACAAGGTTTACATCCCAAAGGTTTTGGTGGCTGGGTCTCTCCGCAAGGACATTGGGGACTACGCCGCATCCTCAGTCTGCTCACGGAACAAGACGCATCACCCGCTTCCCATCCCATCTCATCCTTGGTCTCATTTGGCCTTACACTTTGTAACAGGAATTCCTCTGTCATGGGACAAAACTGCCATTCTCAATGTGATGGATCATTTCTCAAAGATGGTCCATTTCGTTGATCGGCCTGAACTGCTTTCAGCCATGGAGACCGCTGACATCCTATTTTCCGCATCGACTTGGTCTCTGATCGGGGACTTCAATTCCTGTGTCCTGTTTGGAAGGCCTTCTGCAAAGGCCTTCGGAGCAAACTCCAACCTTTCTTTGGATTATCATCCCCAGACAAATGGTCGTACTGAAACAGGTCCTGGGAGATGCTCTCCGTTGTGTCTGCCATCAGCATCCCTCGTCGTGGTCTTCCTCGCCTACCCTATCTTGGAATACGCCTACAATTCCCTCATCTGCTTAGTCACAGCAATGTTTCCATTCAAGGCGGTGTATGACTATCAACCACTGGTTCAGCTGGCGAGTTGTGTTTCCACCCCATCTGTCCAGGTCCACCTTCATCGGGCATGTTGATTGTGGCGTGATACAAGGGCAGCACCAGGCCATATGACAGATCGGAATTGGCGGATTGCTGACAGGCTCCGGATCTCGTCTCCAACATATCATCCTGGCCACAAAGTATTAATTGGAATGAGGGTTTGGATTTGCAGAGCCCCAGAACTGCACAACTGTTCAGTCCTGTTTGGCAGAAGTTGAGTCCTGCTATTTCAAGTAATTTTAGCACATCGTCGCCTATTTTTGTCATTTTTAGGTTAGACGGGGCATCTGAAATGAAGACATATTTTTCCCAGGACAGCGGCAATATGTGACATTTGTCAGACCATGACAAGGCATGGTCACCTGTGAACAGTGCAGAAATGATTCAGAGCCAAGAGACTCGCAACAAGCTGGTCAAGTAAAGGGGCACAAGCTGTTGCACAAAGCAGCCACAAGTCCTCAAACAAGTGTTCACGTTGTTTCCTGACTCTCGTAAGGGTGTCTGTGGACATTAGCGCATCTCTCACTTTTCCCTGGCTTTTACCAGGAAACACCTCTACTCACTCTGGAGCTCCTTTATGTAGCATGTTTCTTTTAATAAAATACCCCCTCTTTCTATTTTACACGATTAACTTTGGAGGATATGTCTTTTTTTTCCATGTGTGCTCCCCTTCAAATCCCTTTCACCCTCCTCCTTTTCCTCCTTACCCCCCTCTGTTTGACCAAGTCTGTATTTGTTGTGAGACAAGGCGGTCTCTGTCTGAGGACCGTGCACGTGTGAATACGTGCATCTGTGTGTATGTCTTGTGTGTGTGTGTGTGTGTGTGTTTGCAACTGTTGATATCTGCTTTGCGCCATCATGATTGTGTGTGTGTTTAAGCGAGCCCGGACTGGGCCTCGGGGGCAAAACACTCCCCCCACCACATTCCCCCTCACCCCCTCTCTTTTTGTCCTCCTAACCATCTCCCAGAGATGGATGTGTCTCCAGGGAACTGGCCCCAGAAGAAAAGCACCTCTAGCTCGCGCATATTAAATTCTGCTGAGCAAATACAATATGCTGATGTTGCCCCCCCCCCCCCCCCCACACCGCTCTCTCCCTCCGCCCTCTTGGTTTTTAAAAGACCTGATAAATACATCTTCAAGCGGAGTTCACAAGTCTACAACTTTAAACGTTTTTGTGCAGAACTATATTGATCCTTCCGCACATTTTGGAAACGTTTGCAGAATAAACGCATCCAGCACGATGCAAGCGGGCCTGCCTGTAGATGGCTCGCATACCTTCAGAAAGTACACTGCCACCTGATGTGGACGCAAACCAATGCATTTCGTGTGTCTTGAAAAAAATAACACAGACTAATCTACTGCAGCTTTCTTTTCCTCCTCCGACGCATCTACTTGAGCCAGCCCCCCCCCCCCCCCCCCCGCCTCTCCAACCCTACTTCATTCCCCTACTCAAACACTCCTCCCCCAGGCTTAAGGCTCGGCACCTGTGTGCCCCTCTCCCCCACCTCAACCCCCACCCCTCCTCCCTCTTTGCATTTGTGAAGGAGCCCAGCCCGTTAGTATGATGACCACTCAAAAACACAAATTGGCTGTTTCTTTTAGTAACCTATATTGGACCATGTGTACATTTACTCAACAAATTGCACACACTTCTGCACGAAATCAATAGATGACACTTGAGAAGATCAGGCAAAGACAACACAAAAGTTTAACCATAATAATGCAAAACAGCTCGAAACCGATTCATTTCTTCACGGATCCAATTGCTTGACTTGCGACTGTGGTGCCTTATTTAACTCCTTTACTTGCCGTGTGGCTGCACTGCTCATTCTTATGAGATTAGAACGAGATTTTCAGAGTTGTGCACCTGCTCTGTAGTAAATCGCACTATAAAACAGCCGGGGGTATGAAAGTTTATTTCCACGTCCCCATTAGTCAACGCTCGCCAATACTCCACGACCCCCACTATAAGCTCCCCCAATGGATTTTCTTTAATTCTTTGTCACTTCTCTCTCTGATGAAAAGCTTTCAGCAACATGAAGCCTTGCAAACGCTCTCCTTTCTGGCACCCACTAAGCATGGCGTGCTCCCAAACACATGGCTCTGATAGTCGCCCTCCTAATTTAATCCACTTGTTTTGTTTTCGTTTGAGCGCATATTTCACACGGACTAACTTTCGTATCAAGACTTTTCTGAACAGCAAAGGCGGCTTTTGTCACACAGATGTGATCAATTTTGAAATGCTGTGTGCAATCTTTGCTTCGTGTATGTGGCACCCGGTGCACTTCAGGATCATTTGTTTTTCCGCCGCAGGTTCTTCCTGGCTTGAAGCTCAGTCTGTGCATGTAATTAACATCAGTGCTACCAAATAATGATTCTCACAGCTCCCCATAAACAGGGATTGGAACATTTTGAAACTTCTTTAATCCGAATGCCCCATTGAATAAATTAACAACATTTAAATGGGGGGGGTCACAATTTTGGTTGTAAACATAGGTCAGTGCTCTTGACAGTGTTTTGGCCAGCAGAGAAGGCCTTGATGGTCACTGGAACAGGCACACTGCCAATCAAGCTGAATTTGAGTATTTCCCCCAACCACCTCCCAGCACCCCCTTCCAATCCAAGTCGGCAAAAGCCTGATTAAAAGATGTCTCTAAAAGATTATACTGACTGATCATCCTGTAACGTGAGGTGTGTTAAGAGGGATTCTTCCTTCCTGATCTGCTGTGAAAAAAGGTAAACGCCCACTGTCGTCAACGTCAAACATGTTCGGTATTTGCGATCCACAATCCTTATGTGTGTGTGATCAACACCGAATAGAGCTGAGCCACGGAATTGGTGATTTTGACATTCCAAGGAACCATTGCCAATTAGGAGGCGACCTGTAGCTCGGGAAGTAAATAAACGAGCACGTGTTTGTGTTGAGATTTCCTTATATTTTAAGGATTTGGACCTGTGTGCATTCAAGAAAAAACATATCTTAACTACCTGGTGATAATCAGCTCAAAACATTCCATTCATTATCCAAGTTTGTCAAACTACTTAATTTAAAGCTGTGGTGAGTAGCTTCTGTTCCCCTTTAGGCTGGAATTCTGCATTACAACAACAGAGCTGATGCTTTGATGTAGACGTAGGCTAAGCCTCACCCTCGCCTTCTCACCGTGCGCGTTTTTATTCTGAAGGACAGCTAGTGAGAGAAAAAGATAAATTATTCGAAGGAAGTAATGTAGGTTTATTTTCTGCTACAGAAACTGAAAATCTGATGTTTTGTGAGCTTTTACAAACATGCGCTTCGCCCATTGCGAGCAAAAATGCGACATTTCTGGTCTGTCATGTTTGGTGCGCCAGCCCGGGAACGTCACGTCACCTGTTGTCAAAAAATACAAAAGATCAAATGCTTGAAAAGATGCCGATAGACATGACCCACATTGTGTCATCTCGTCAATTAGTGGCTTAGCTGAAAATTATTATCATTATTTTTTTTAATTACACACTGCACGAAAGGAACAGGGAAAAAAAGCGCTGTCTTGTTGTCCATGTTTTAAGCCATCAATCAAAACTAGCCGCTCACTGAAACCATAACATAATAAAAGATGCTTTTGTTGTTGATTTAAGATGCGCCGTGTTGAAATGTGATGCTAGTGCATTGATACTGTCCCATAATTGATATGGACACCACACACTGCAGTGTCTTTGGAAAAGCGATGAATATTACCTTTTAAAAAAAATATCACAAAATCAGATCACGGATAGCCCCATATGAACTTTTTCAGTTGTTGAAATGTTTCAATAAGTGAAACCCTTTGAAGAAAAGCATGTTTTTTTTTGTTTGTGTGTCTCTGTATTATCTTTGCATCAGAACCTGTGTGATCTTCAAACAACTCAATATGACCATCAGTCGCCGTTAATTCTCATCATGTGACCGCAGAGCAGTTTTGAGTGAAACATCAATGGGCAAGGCCCAGCAATTTCAGGCACTGCATCAAAAGGCGTCATGGACAAGACGGCTACTCTTGAGTCACGATGGCGGCTTTCATAGAACTCTCTAATTTGGCAGCAAAGGAGCAAAGAAGACAAAATGGCCAAGAGGCTTTGTTTCCCAAAATGACTCAAATGCGGGCATCTGTCTTCATCTGGTTGCTGTAAATGCACATTTAACACCAAACACATAAACTACACTTGTGTGTTTGGTTCTCCAGCTCAAGAAAGTTTTCACACAAAGGCTCCACAGGCGCTGCCAAATGCTGCTAGCTGGCCACTTTCCAACAGGAGATTCTGAGCCAGACACACCAATAACATCCACTTCACTTCCTGTAATGATTCACCTGGACGCTGGGCAGTGGCCAACAATAGTGCCCCACTGGGAGAAGGGATTAGGGTGTTTTAAATAAGCCCCATTGGCAAAAACCTCCAAATGGGACAGTGATTACTAACTGGCGCAATAAAGCCTCCTCGGCTGTCTGCGCATTCTGGCGTGCACATGTGAAGACGTGTATTTGTGTGTGTACGTGTACAGTGTGTGTATAACCACCAATTAAAACCCTTCACGTATTGTCTTCGATTTACAAATTGAGGATTAAGCATCATCAAACCTTGCATCACGTGGGACTATTTGGACTTTTCGATCACACAATCGAAATCAGACTCGTTTTGGACAATACAAATACGACAAATAAATACAGTTGAACAATTTGATTATTTCACTGACTCGCATATTATATTTGAATCGGCTCAGCAAGGGATAGACCTCATCTACTTGCGACTATGAACTTTATTAGTACTGTACCTTAGAAAATGGATGGATGGATTTTAACAGTAAGGGCTCTATTGTTATGTCAGGCACAAGTCTGGTGCGGTGAGCGGCAGATCTGCCCAGAGGCAAGTTAGACGGGGCGTTGGTAATTTCTCAATTCATCAAAATTTTGAACAATAATTTCCTAAATTTACACGCGACTTTCAGTATACGAACAGTTTTGTGATAGATCAGTCAATGGATTTATGTTGTAATTCCTCTCGCACTGCGTAACCATCGTTGGGAACGTGCATAACAAATTGCGGTGATCTGAAAAATAGCCAAATTGCTCCGCGGCTTCAAGTCAGAAGCTGCTGCAGATGGAGACGGAAGTCCCACCTCCGCATTCATGATCATGTAATCACATATGTTTGTTTTTAACCACACACACTGGTTGAAAAAAAAAATTTGGTGGCTGGAACGGTTTAATTGCATTGGCATTTATTTCAATGGAAAGCATTACTTCGATTTATGAACATTTCAAGTTACAAATAGGCTCACTGAACCAACTTTTTTTGGTGATTTTTCATTTGCTGCTCTGTTTCGTTTTTTTTTGTTTCCGTTTTTTTAATCTGTGTGATTACTTTTTTGTTTGTTCAGTATTTATGTTTCATCTTTCGTAATGTGTTTTTATTTCTTTCTTTGCAGTTAATTTTCTTTTGTTTGTTTTCTTTTTATTTGTGATTTGCTGTTGTGTGTGTGTGTTTTTGCTTTGTGTTTGCCATTACCTTTTGGTTTTGTCATTTGTTTTGGTGACTTGCCCTTCAGGGCCACGGTCCATCACTTTCAATAGCCTGCACACTATTTCGCTCATGGTCATGTGCCGCAGTGTCTGTATTGAAGAAGCGCACCCCACTGTCGTGTGACCTCAGTCACATGATACCAAGTTGAATCTGACACATGTTGTACTTGTGTGCTTGCAGCAGAGATCAATTTATGTTTGTGAACAGTAGTCCCTCATTAGCACTGTTTTCATGTGATCAGGCTGCACCGCAAGGCGCTCGCGCATGTGCGCACACGCACGCACACACACACACACATCTGAACAGTTGAATACAAAATCACGCGCACAAATGCACCACATGACCAGATGAAGAGGAACCATTGTTCACAATCACAGGACCTTTTAACGCAGATGCACACAATTCTCCTTCTGCAACGGAAGGGTAAGAGGCAGCAGCGTTGGCCTTGTTTTGATATTCCGTGGCTGACATGCTTGCACTGATCACAAACACACAGACGCTCCCTCTATGTCTGTGCCTTATCAGTACGTCGTCTGTGTTTCCAACATAAGACAAATCCGTGTCACACCAATGCGGACGCATTTGCAGCAACCACAGGCTGCTCGCTGGCTTGTAATAAGGCTTCATGGAGCTGTCATTGTGGCAGGCAGTGACAGTGGCAGGCCATTAGCCTGCCGAGCCAGAGTGGGTGAGGTCAAACCCCTGACTCCTGTGACTGAGCATTGAGTGGGTGGTGGGGGGGCAGCTGGATCAAAGTTCAAAAGGTGACAGGGGTGGAGACGTTTGACCAGCTCTGACCTCTGGTCCCCATTTTGTGGAGACAAGTCATAAGACAAACATAATCAACTATGATTTATGAGCTAATGGACGTTTTTTTTTTTTTGGTGTGATGTAAAACTTTTATTCACAGGCAACTTTCGAGCTGCTGGACGTTTATGACTTTAACCTTTGCATCTCAAACATGTAAAGCTTTTGTGTTCTCTCCCAGGATAAATAAAGAACACAAAGAAAATTTTCTTTCAGTGTTGTGTTCAGTAGTGGGCGGGTGCTGCAGATGCTTTCGCAATACAAGTTGCACACAGGTACTAAAAATGTGTGCAAATGTCATCGATGCATGAACAACGTCACACTATGCTTAGTATTTTGAGTGTCGCTGGCAGAACCTAACTGCAACATGCAAAAGTGTTTGCTTGATATTTTCATTCCACCTTATTTGGCTATTAAAGGAGATGTTATGCATTTTTTTCACCACCAAGTGTGTGAACATAAATAAATAAATAATAACAACAAAGACATTAATGTAATAAATAAATATTGTGCCCTATTACTCAAGGAGTTCACACCTTGAACTTGCATTTTATTGTGTCCATTGGGGCATCCTGTGAAAGTATGGTGTATAGGACCCTCAAAAAAACAGCTGTTCGGCTTCCATTACCGGCAGTATGTCACATTTTTTTTCCAGTTACAGTTGGTGTCTACCAAAGCTGCCCTTTGTCACCAATTTCGTGATCCACCAAACCACACCTCTTCTATTCCAAGGCTGTGCCCAGAAATTACATTCATAGAAGTTGTACCTCTTCTCCTCACCAGGGTCGCAGGTGAGCTGGGGCCTATCCTGGCTGACGTCGAGCAAGAGGTTGCGCACGCCCTGGACTGACGATTAAATGTAAATGCTGGTCAAGCAACTACTTTGATATGATGCTATGGCATCATTGCTTTTCTCATCATGCGCTCACCTTGAACATTTCTTGCAGAAAAAGGAAGCTATAGTTCAACCCCCCCCCCCTCTCCTCCCACCCCCTTTTCCCACACACCAGCATTGGTTGGGGTGATGGCGGCGGTTGGGGAAGCTGCACATGATTAAGTGCCTAAAGGGGATTGGGTGGATTTGATGCCTCAATGGCAGACTGCACAAACTTTAGCTTTCACAAAGCGATGGTGACAATTACTCTCTGCTTTGGACAGGCTTAAAAAATTAGACTATGGTGGTCTCTGCAGTATTCACAATTTGCACTGATACTGGAACAAGAGTGATTCAGTTGTGTCACGATCAATGCCCTCTTCTCGCTCGCAGCTGTCATGTGTTTGTTACCCGGAGGAGACCTTCAACGCACTCAAGCTGCGTGACGCTCGTGTTAAAACCACATTTAGTCAGAGGGGGAAATGCACCTGTGACACGCTGATATGATCACCTCTCTGACCTGTGAACCACATCCCAAGCAAAAACCAATACATGACGAGAAGTCTCCCTCGTTTGCGCGTCACGGCACCGTCACTGTGAAGTCTTGGTCAGCTACGGATTGCAGACAGAGTGAGGCAGCGAAAAAAAAAAAAAGAAGGGCCTGACGTTATGCAGCTACGGCGAAGAAACCTCTTGATAATCCTCAGGGACGTCATTTGTGTTCCTGTTTTCACCGGTTCGCACAGCCGTATGTCACAATAGCGCCTCATTCTCTATGAAAACAAGCAAGTGCCACACTGTCACTTCCCCTCTTGCACCATGAACTCCTGCTGGCATCCTGTGTCAATGATAAGCATAATCCCTCGATACCTCCTGGCCCCTCTTAGAACAAAAGAACCACAGGAAGAGGTCAGGTCTTTGCCACATAAGCCTGCCAAGAAATTATAGCGCTCCATATGTTTCAGGTTGAGGAAAAGTCCAAAACAAATCCCACGACTGCACAATCCCATCCTACTTAATTAGAGGTTTGTCTTACATACAGAGAGAACCTGTATTATTTGGCTGAGGTTATGTACGCTGTCAGATACTCATAATCACATCATCAGTCTTGTGCATTCAAACATTGTTTGGTTGCGTCGCCGTTCCCAGACCGGCAGACTTTTACTCCTTTCTCCGAGGGAATAAAATAGTTTACAACTGTTATGATATAGTCAGCCATAAATGAGGCTTAAGAAAGAGGCAAAGCTCTTTGTGGTGTCAGTATAAACCAGATCTAGGCTAGATTTAGACCACATGAGATCAAGTGGTCAGTGCGGGAATTATTACAAGAGGTTTTGATGACTGATGGTGTGTTGGCTTGTTTGTCATTTAGCAGAATTAAGCGTAAAATATGACAACGGAGACGCCGGGCTGTTGAGCAGCTGAAGCTGTACGTCAAGCAACAACGGGAAAGAATTTGCAGCTACAAAGCTTCAACAGTTCGCCTGCTCATTTCCCAAACGTTTATTGCAAAGTTGTTAAAAGAAAAGGTGATGTAACAGAGTGGTAAACATGACCCTGTTGCAGCTTTGTAATTTAAATCAAAAGATGATAGAGAATGTATGCACATTATAAAATATAAGGGAGTGGGCCCTATTTTGATGTCCAGTGCAAATCTGCTGCAAAGTGCAGTCTAACTGCATGGTTAGACTGCACTTTGCACCAGACAGTTTTCATTTGGTATTTTCGTAGAAGTGTACGCTTAGAAACAGGCATTTGCGCCGGTGTGGGCGTGAACATCGCCGACTTGTTTGCCGGACAATGGAAGCGGCTCTTCTCATTCTTTTTCTATTCAGCACAGGCGTAGGGTCTACTTGGCTGGAGTACAGGGCAGGAGATCGAAGTTAAGTACATTCATAATCTCCACTTGTGGTTGAAGTAAACTTGGCTGGGGCAATAACAGATCACGGCTGTAAAGCGTGTACCTGGATAGCGCCTTGCATTCCGATTGTTCATGTCAGTGTGTTTTACTTTACATCATCCACAAGTGGAGATCTTCTTGCAGTTCCTTATAAATGTACTTTGCACACATCTGTCTCCTGCATGGACCCCAAAGAGTCAGTTCTTCATCCGCCAAGTAGACTGTGCGCCTCTCTCGCGCTGGATTCAAAGCGAATCAGAGGCGCTGCTTCCATTAGCCGGAAAGCAAGTCAAATGTGTTCACTCCCACAATGGCGCAAATGCAAAATACCAAAAGACAGAAAACTAACGTTTTGCACTAGATGAAAGAAGACCCCCTTGTGTTTAGTTTCTCTTTAAGACTTGAGACTTACATTACATGTCATTTGCCCATATGTGACTTACTCCCATCTGTGATACATAGTATATCCAGTTTTCATTTTGCAGTGAAAATAAGAAACGGTTTATATGAGAGGGGAATGATGGCAGAGAGAAAACAGATGGCTGCAGCCAAGTGGAGACTACAAAGTGAATTACTGCACTGTCCACTCCTTGGGCACAGCATCCATTGTTAACTCATTCACTCCCTAAGACGTTTTTAAATGTCTTTTCAGACTTGGTCTAGAATTGGCTGGTACTGAATGAGTTAAGATGATGATAGCATCTGTGTTTTTGTTTCAAGCAGTGCATCTTGGTAATGATGATGCAGTCACGACAAGTTACAGAGGTTCCTTGCATTATGATGTCACTGACATAAGATAAGATAAGATAAGAAAACCTTTATTAGTCTCGCAATGGAGAAATTCCCAATTCACAGCAGCCAAGTTATGAAAGGAAGAAGTAGAACAACAAAATATAGGAGCTGCTGGAAAGGCAGCCACTCACGAGGCGCCATTTTGAAGTCAAAATAACAAATGCATGCAGTGATTCGAGGTTATGCAGTGGCATAAAAATACGCCGTCACATGGCTCAGTTACTGCTGTATTTGCTTTTTTCATTCGATTTTTAAAAATATATATTTATGGCCCAAATGTTTTTTTCACCAAAATATTTACAGAAATTATGACTTTTTACTGCTGCCTTAGCTTAGTGAGTGATAGACTGTGGTGCGCTATGGCTTGATCTACATTATTTACTGCCATCCGAAGATGAGTACGCCCAACTGTAAGTACAGCACAAACATAAGTTAGAATCCGACAGCTTGGCTCGAACCTTTTGCACAGAGTTTGCATGTTTTTTGCTTGTCGGGTGGATTGGAAATTCTCATTTGCAGGAGCTACGTAATTGTGAATCGTCGCTGGTCGACCTGTGTCCTGTGATTGACTGGCGACCGGTAATTCAGATGGTATAGGCTCCAATTCACCCGTGACCCTGAATCGGATGAGCCATGGAAAATAAATGCCTGCAAGTTAGAATTAAATGGAGAGACTCATGTCATGTCACTTCACCTGGATGTCGACTTGGATAAGGTGTTGATATTAAGTGAAGGTGTGGTGGCGACACGTTTTGGCAAACCACCGCCTGTTGGACATTACTCACACCCCTGCTGGCGTCTGCAATCTATTTGTGTTCTCTTCTCCTTCAATCGCATGCAAGATGGTTACATAAATCACCAGTGTGAACCAAGAGCTGATTAATACGACTCAGTGCAAATGGAGGGCAACACAAAACAGCTGTTTGTGCCTTCATGGTTTATGAATGCTGCAAAGCCAACATCTTTTTTTTTTCTTTCTGTTTAAGTTGAAAATGTGGAAGTGGATGCCGTCCAAAATACGCTGTGATGCCAAGCTTTTACCGTGATCAAAATTAGACAGATGTTGGTCCTTGACATTATTATGCTGTCATATCAGCTGAGTTGTGCTCCAAGCAGAGATTCCGGGCTGGTGTTGGTGAAAAGCAACACTTGCCAAAGAGGTAATGAGAGTGTTCCATATTTTGACTTATTGGCCACCTCAAGGTTCAACATGGTGACTTAGTAGCATTGCAAGCTTGGTTAAAGTCATCAGATGCACGTTGAGAAATCAATTCAATAAAAAAAACTTGCGCAATTCCATCCTTCAACGCCTCTTTGACAGGCAATCCGGTTCAAAAGCTCTGCTTATCTATCTCATCAAGGTGGAGGTTGTAGTCGTCATAAAACGACACATTTTCTTCTCCCCTTTCCCCCTTTTCGCCAAAGTGCTGCAATAATTGATTTAAGCGCTGTAACTTGATCTGCATCTGGCATCATCAAATGTATCCCAAGATTTATTCAGTTTTGGGAAAAACAGACCTAAGCGAGTGATTTATACCGTGAGGGGCAAATCATGCTTCATCAGTGTAATACCAGACCACAACTGCTGCAGGATAATGATCAGTCACTGCAGTGAGGAAAACACTTCTTTTAAATGAAGCTATGTGAAGCATTACTCGAGTGTAATGAATGATAATGACAAGTTCAAAGGTACAATATTTCATTCTGGTCACACATGTTGAGCGATTGCAAATCTAACTATATTTGCAATCATTCAGAAGAGAAACATTTGCGACCTTATTCCATCAAGAAAGTTGTAAGCTTGACTTCCAAGCAGGACGGTTTAGGTTTCCTAAGTAAAAAGGGTACAAGACATTATTTTTATTGTGGCTTTTTTAGCTTCCGGCTATGTTCTTGTTGCTTCACAAATACGGTGCAGCCTCTATCTAAATTTCTACAGAGTTGGAATTGGCGGTCAATTTGTTTTCATTATTTAAAGGAAGCATGTTGCTTGTTTGTATGCAAAGAGACAGAAACACGCAATACATACCATATTCCAATTTGTTATGTTTGTTTTTCAATTTTGTTGCCATCATCACATTCCTCTTTGCCGCCACGGGTGCCCTTCACAAGAAAAAGCATGAAAACATGTTGGCATTTTTTCCTGAACAATGTAGGTTGTGAATTTCAGCTCACAAATGGTGAGGGAGCATGGCTGAAATGAAATAACAAAACAACAACAACAACAAAAGCAAGTTGATGGACACGAGTCATCTGAAACAGGAATTTATGTGACTGTCGAGCTATTTCTGGACACCAAAAAAAATAAAAGAAAGCCTCTTATGTTGGCCTGAGTACAACAGGAACCTACACTGATAGAACAATGACTCACTTCCCTCTTCATTTTCAAGTACAGTCCTACATTTCATAACAGCAAGGCAGACTCTGCCCACTAGCTTATTCTCATCCACACTTGTGTCAATAATCAAAAAACTGCCAATTTCTTGCATTTAATGGACAATGTTTGTTCTTAAAGATCACATTACTTGGGATACTCATAGACATGTTTGTTCAAAATCTGAATCATGAGTGAAGGCGATTAACAGACCCAAAGCTGACTGATATAGAATTAGTTTAAAGTCAACATTGCTGTCTTTGTCTCACAAGCCATTTATTTCGGTGTCTTATTGTAACCTTGATAGATAGCTACTTAGCTAGGTAGCTAACGAACGACGTAGATAGCTAGCTAGATATCTAACCTGGACTCACCCCCACTCAACCATTTTAATATCCATCCATTTTCCGAACCGCTTGATCCTCACTAGGGTCGCGGGGGGTGCTGGAGCCTATCCCAGCCGTCTTCGGGCAGTAGGCGGGGACACCCTGAATCAGTTGCCAGCCAATCGCAGGGCACACAGAGACGAACAACCATTCACGCCCACACTCACACCTAGGGACAATTTAGAGCGACCAATCAGCCTGCCATGCATGTTATTTGGAATGTGGGAGGAAACCGGAGCACCCGGAGAAAACCCACGCAGGCCCGGGGAGAACATGCAAACTCCACACAGGGAGGCCGGAGCTGCACTGTGAAGCCGACGTGCTAACCACTGGACTACCGGGCCGCCCACCATTTTAATATGCTTATATTTATATTTTATAATGTATTTATATGCTTTTTGTTCTTCTACTTCTCCCTTTCAAAATGTTGCTGCTGTAAATTGGGAATTTCTCCATTGTGAGACAAATAGAGGTTTTCTTATCTTGTCTATTTAGCTCGCTAGCTAAGTTAGCGAGCTGGATAGATATCCTGTATCCACAAGGGAAATTCACAAAACTTTTGCCAGCGTTTGGCTGAATCATAGACAAAAAGAGGAAAGAGTGAATGGAAGGCCAACTTACATTGGAAAGCCTTCTTTAGAACATCAAACGATGAGTGTTGCTCCCAGCAGTCAAAGGGGCTCTGGGGGGACGAAGTTGCAATTTCCTGGCAGTGAGAGGCTGGACATGTGGGCACTGCTCACTACATCAAACACACGAGACCTCAAGGAGAAGTGACGACACGCTCAAACCTTTTGTGTTTGACATCTCTTTTTGCCTGATTTCTTACTCCCAACCATCTCTCCCGTCTGATGTTTTCAAAATATTTTTTTTTAACTTCATTTTCATGTTTACAAATTTATTCTCGTAGTTTGATGACTTTTTCCTCAGGGGTGACCAAAGTTGTTGTTTTTTTTACAGGTTGGCACAAAAACGTCTTCATATCCTAAACATTTTTTTTACTACATCTCAGAAGATGTTTTATTTTTCATACATTCTCTAATCATACACAGCACTGAATCGATCCTTCTATTTTAATTTGTAAAAGTTGCTGTTATCTTTTATTTCCTTTTGCTAATTGGTCTGGTGAAATCAACGCGTTCCATTGTTTTACAGTGACAAGGGCGCCGTTTTTGAAGTTACCAAATATGGTTCCATGCTGCTGAAGGGTGCTTTGTGATTGACTGGCCACCAGTCCAGGGTGTACCCCGCCTCCCGCTCACAAGTGATCCCGAACGGGATTAGCGGAAGAAAACGGATGGATGGATAGATGGATGGCTGCCTGCTAAGTGGTTAAAAATGAAAAAAAAAAAAAGGATAATTGTCTGACTAAAGGGGGTTTCTTTGCAAAGTTTTGCTCACTCAGACTCTCCCTTTTCACTTTTTATTTGACCATTTTAAGGCTAACATATTGCTGATTTATTGTGCCCCCCCCCACCCTTGCTCAAAGGCAAAATATGAACCGGATGATTTTTTATAATTTTTTTGCTGACAATGCTTGCACATGTCAAAGGGAATACTGTATGTTCCGATTTGAGATCCCTGCTCGTTGATAGCAGTGTTTGGGCAAGTTACATTGAAAATGTAATATATTTCGTATGAGTCGATATAAAACTGCTCAAAAATAAAGGGAACTCTTGGAGTTACCTTGTGTTGTTTAAGTGTTCCTTTTTTCAACTTTCCTAACAATCATTTTGATGACACTCTGAAAATAGGACGTAACACAACTGATTATTAAATGAAAGTCATTTTACTTCGAAACTTCATTCTAACATTTAATTCTTAAGGAGTTGTCTTCTTGAAATTGAACATCAAAAATAAATGTTGCGTTAAAAACTAAGAATATAAATTAAAACATCAATATCAAATGACAATGAAACCTGCTTTTGGTTTATGTCACCATCGAAAAAAAAATATTTTGAAGAAGTTCCATTTTAAGAGGCCATTCTGCCTTTCAGGCGAGTTTTGGTTCATTTGGTCTTTTGTTCTGACTCCCATTTTCGAAAAACATGCTTTTTATTTTTGCACAAACTGTACTGTCAAGCAGGGAGTGTTCAGGGCTTCTGTGATGTATGCACAAAGATGTTCTACCGTGAACGAAGAAAAAAGAAAAGGAAAAATAGATCGCTTTGAATTTATGTGGGAAGTTTTCACTGCCAAACATTGATGTCAAGATTTTAGATTTATTTTATTGGCTACCAATCAATGTTCTCCAGCCGTTATGGAATATTGTTTTATGTTAAAGCAGGGGCCTTGTTGATTTTAAATGACATTTGACCCTTCAGTACTGATTGCATTCTGATAAATTACAGTATAATGTGTTCATGAAAAAAAACAACAACTTTGATTGCTAGAATGGGATGCGTCACATCCTGTCTTTTGAATGTCTCCAAGTGTCTCTCTGCACCCAAATGTGGAAACCAAAATGTCTGCAAGTTGTTCATTTTTATTATTATAAATAAGAAATAACATCCACCCCCTTATACTCCAGGCCCATCTCTTACCACGTAGCAACACTGTCAATTGAACCTTTTATGGATTCAGATTGCCTGGCAAAAGCTGTAAAAGGAAACAGTCCACTTTCATGGCTTTGCGGGTTTGGACGGATGTTCGGCAAACTGCAGATGTCAACATGGCATACATCACTTTAAAGCACAAAAGAAAAAAAAACGTGGTTGTGAATAATATAGGGAGAGGAGAAACTGGAGTATGTATCAATAAACACTCTGGCTCATTTTCGCTTGTCAGTCATCAGGACAAAGAGTTAAACAGTGATGGGAGCTTACTGGAAGCACACAGACTATTGAGTGTTGTTGTGAATATTACAGGTGGTTATGTTGTCACGTGAATTCTGTCATTCCCATAATTGTCACGACAGGCGTATTTTACAACACTACAAATGTGTCACTCTAGTAACTACTTGAATATGGATGAGATTCACAGTGTATAAATGAGGGTTTTTTTCCCCCTGCTTGCCTTGTGAACAAGATCCAAACTTTTTTCAACTAAACCACAGTTATTGCTGCCGTTTCCAAAATGACCTACATAAAAGTTTTGAAAGAACAGAAAATAAGTGTTGCCAGCGATGGCGCTTTCAAAAGTGAAATACCCAACGGTGACATTTTGATGTGTTATGCGGGACAGCGTAATGACAGGCCTCTCACCAGCCAGAAAGAAATATATCAGAAAATCTTGCTGTCCGACCATGAAGTACATGCCGGCTCAATGCAAATGAAATGAACCGAAATGTTTGATCACATTTACAAATGTTATTGGTTAGAGACAGACTGTTCAAGATGAGTTTTTTTTTTAAAGAAAACAGCTGGTCAAGCAGGAAAATAGTTGGCTATGAATCGAATGAACAGAACTGGCAAATACATTGTTAGTTTAAGAATGAAAACAGATTTTAGTGCTGCTTGTCAACATCCACCACAATCGTAAATGCATCAACAGATTTTGTGGTGCAATACTGACGATAAAGTTGGACATACATTGAAATCGATATAAGCGCTATACTATTTATTATTAAATGGTTGTCTGACAGTGGTCTCAAAAATGAAACAAAAAAAAGGCTCTTTGTAAAAACTGGCCTTGAGAATAGCGCCAGGGACTGCTGGGACATTTCCTCTTAATTATTAATCACAGGGGTGGTGTGTTATCCAAAAAATATACAGTATGCGGTGTTTCGCATGTTTTGCATCACTATTCCAACCTGTTGCAAACTAAACTAAAGAGCCGCGTATTTCAATATATTCGCACATACAGCGCCCACATAAAACCTTTTTCCTTTCAGAATCAATAGTTTGGAATTGTACTTTTCTGCGTGGGGTGCTGGTGAGTGAACGTGCGATTCTGACTAAAGCAATGAGTTCGCCGGTGCGTTTCCACACACAGATGTGCACGTGCGTGACACACACACACACACACACACACACACGCAGATGGCCCCAGGCACCAGCGACAGTCGGAGGCTATAATTTAGAAAAGGCAGGCTGGAAGGCAGGTCTTGGTCTGACTTGCCTCAGGTAACAGCTAAGCCTGCAGATCTGAGTCAAGCACTTTTGGACTGGAAAGGATGGCCAATTTGCTTCGAGCGCAGGGTAGGTTGGAGCTGTGGGAGCAGCTGAGCTTGTCAACAGATTAATGCGTCAAGCTAAGTGACAGGTCGGCCCCCCCCCCCCCTCCCCATCCCTCCCACTGTAGCTCTCACTGCATTTGGTTTCTAAGAACGTCTCATATCTCTCGATACCCTCTGGGACGAGTCCACCCCCCACCCCTGCTCAACTCGAGCCAGGTGCCACTGTTGTTGTAGGCCAGGCCTTCGTCTTTGCAGCTTGAAATTGCGAGTCGAATTTTCCACTGGCACACTTTTTCGAGTTTACCATGTCAGCTGCCCTGTTAATGCTGACCAGATGAGGCACAGATGGGAGGCGTGGAAGAGGTGAGAGGAAGGCTACATGCGCAAAAGAGACAGCAACACGATGAGTGTGAAGGAAATGACACAGCTGCAGGTGTTGCGCGCCGTTGGGATGGACCTAACTACTTGCTCAAAGTCTTGGAAATGGAAGTAGTAGTAATGCACACACAGAGTTGGCAAAGTTGTCCTCAGCCTAAGGGGTTAATTAATCTATTTTGATTATTCTAATTTGTCGCTTTCTTTCTCCTTGACGAATAACACCAGTAAACTAACAACATGCAGGGCCCTATTTTCGTGCGTTGGTGCCTGTGCGCTCGGGGTAAAACGGCCGCATCGTCATTTTCATGCTGGGGCAAGTCAAGTTTAGTCTCGTGTTGATGATATTTGTCAATTCTATATTTGGATTATTTTAGGAAGCTGTGGCTACCTCAAACGTTTTTTTTTTAATATTGTTGACCAACAAAAAGAGTGTTTGATAAACTTGTTTTGTTCACAGTTAAAGCCTTGGATATAGTAGCACTCCGAAAGGAATACATCCAATGGTGGCCCGGGGACTTTTTGCAAAGTACAACGCAGTGGCTGCATAATCATAGTACAGAATTTACAAGAATGCATATGGTTGCCGCACAGCATAATTGTCCTTATACCTGTACATTTTTGCACCCCGTTGGATATGTCACTCGGCACCGTGAGTATAAACGTACCAGAGCAGACAAGTGACCGGCCGTGCTTCTTGTGTAAAGAATCTGGGCTCCAGTCATGGTGGTCAAATGATGCCTTTGATGAGCCTGTCTGCAAACCAAAGTGTGCTGGCTGTGTGTGTGTGTGGGGGGGGGGGCAGCTATGTTGGATGAAGGGAGGCAGAACACGGGTCAAACACTCCCTTTGAAGACCTGTATGCACCCAAGCCAAGGACAACATGAAAGGAAAAGACAAATTGGAACAAATCGACAAAATACAGTCCGGTTAGCGGCGTTAACAGTCATCTTGATCTCATTTGCTTTGTTGAAAGATTTTGAAAAAGTCCGTGATTTGGCTGATTTATCGACATGATGTGCAGACAATTCCTATGATGAGGAGGGCACTTCCAAACATAGATCATGCTTGATGGGCATATGCATTTGATATACAGGTAATGCCACAAAACTGTCATCATATGACATTACATCATATCATTACAACCCTAATGTGTGCTCCTAAAACTTTTATTTTTGATTTGGTAGACTATAAGTGAGAACCATAATTGTTCAAATTCTTCATCCTTGTCATGTCATACTTTTCACATCTTTTTATTGCTAGAATTTATGGAGCACAATCATAAATGGCGCCAAGCCAAAAGAGAAAATTAGCCCTGTTTCTGACTGACAAACTTTTGCCGGACCAAAAATGGCTCCTTCAACAATATTGTTCACACAACACTTTGATTCGCTCCTCTTTCATCGATAACTTCTTCAAAAAACAAAGTGTATGCAGGAAAAGTGGTTAAGATTGCACGACTGTCTGTGTCTTATGTGTTGTGTTGTATTATTTTGTCATTTATGTTAACTGTTCTTTTGATGGTGGCGCGGGCACCCGCAGCGGCTCCTCTTGTTGTCTGGTTGAGAGGGAAGAAATTTCATCAATTTGCACAGACAGCACATTTGACAATAAAGCTGTAACTTGACTTGATTGTCAGAATTATGAGAGCTTACTTGTTCACATTTGATAAGATGCATCATTTTCGATCATCAAAATCATAGAAATGCTCCCTGTCCAATGTAGTAACCGCTGTCCCCGAAAGGGTTAAATATGGAATACATGCACTGCCATATTAAACCGTCATATTTATGTCCGTCAGTGGACAAGGTACTACTGCATTCCATCATGACAATTGCACTCCAGTGGAATCAATTGTACAAGTATGTTGCCAAGTGGTAAAGGTCAAATGTTATTGGGGACAAAATCAGCCTACCACCCAAACATCAAGCCACAGCATCCCTAAAGGTACGGGGGGGGGGGGGGGGGGGTTCCCTGCGTGTACCAGAAGCACCATGTCAGATGCTCGTCATATTAGACGTGCTTTCAAGTGAGTGGGTCTGCATGCAGCAAGCCAAAATATGCGCCTGTCAACTTAGAAACCAAACAAGTACAAAAACAGTAACATTATATAAAAAAATAAAATAAAATAGCCTCTTGCATTAATGCAGCAGGCTCTCGTCACTATCCCTCATCTTTAATGTTTCCAGCGGGCCGCCGTGAGGCCGGCGCGCTTTGTTGTGAGCGCTCTGACAGTGAGTGGAGGTCTCAGGAGGGACATTGCCGAAAGTTGAAAGCTCAACAAGCTCTGTGAAGTGCCTCGCTTTTATGTTGCACATTGTGCCGGAGCTGCCGCACGGGCAGCGCAAGTCCAAAATACAAACTTATTTCAAAAGCACTTTGTGTCAGTCGCCACCTCCTCCTCCGCTCCCGGTGAGTTGTTGCGTCTGTTCGGAACTTCATTAGAGGTAGATATCTTTGAAAATGCGGGGCTTTTTCAGTGTTTTGGCCCCCCCCCCCCCACCCCCATCACACACATGACAGCCTGCAGCAGCAGTTGGTAGCCCATGCTGCATGTCAAGAGTAACATCTTATTAAAGTGTTGATTCTTGCCTTGGGCTGCTTCCAGCAGCGTTCAGGTCAGGGTACATGTCAGGACACGGAGGCGGCCATAAGACTGTTCGCGGCACTGCAATAAGATTTAATTGCTGTTCTGCGTGTGCCTGTGATGAGTCACATTGTGGTTGCCACCGCTGCCATTTAACACCCCCCCCAACCCCCCGATGACTATCAGTATTACCTGCTTATTTTGTTAATTGTGCTCAGGGTGATGGCGACAGGATAAAATATGACTGATGCAATGCTCAACTGGAGTTAAATGTCATATCTCACGGTACATTGAACATTTGACAAATAAAATACCTTTAGCTTGATTTTGAAAAGACCTCAGGCCTAATAGATCAGTGCTTGTAAGTCTTATTTCGTGTCATCGTTTGCCCTCGACTTCTTTTTAGGCCTTTCAGGACTTGAAGGGTCAAAACTTGGTAGAAATTTGAATCGCATTGAAGATTCACAGTCCATCTTTTGATCCTTTACTGGCCTCTGCTCACAAAAGTTGTCACTACTATCTCTCTCTTTTTTTTATTGTAGATGCTATACCTTGTTGGGAGGGGGGCAGCCCTTGACTCCTACTTCTGGTACTGAATTATTCGTCAGTTGTGAGACAAAGAACAACAACTAAAGTGAGCTCAGTCTGAGAGTGGTCTCGTTGACAGAATCATAGTGTGACTATTGCAATGGCTTGAGGCACTGGACAAATGCCAGGAGGGAAGGAGGCGAACTGGGGAAGAGCTACGCATTGTCGACAAGGAAGCAGTGGCCTGCAGGCTAGAAAAACAAGTTCGTGATTACCAGGTCAAGTATTAGTGATGGGAATTTTGGCTCTTTTTGAGAGCTCATCAAGCTCCCGAGTGGCTCCTTAGTTTTTTTTTTTTTTTTTTTTTTAATCACTTCAATTGTCAAAGTATGTAAAATGAATTTAGAATTTTTTTGCCCCAGTTTTCAAATGATTCAGCTTCCAATGCGTCATTATTTTCGGGGGGCTAAATTTCATCCTAGCTTTTGTACATCTGCTGGGTTTCATAGATAAAACGTGACTTTTTAGTCGGCCGCAGCGTGGCTCAACCGAAGACGAAGGATCACGTCTGAACTTGCGTAGCACATTCACTACGGGCTATGTTTTATAACCATGCCTCACTATGGTGGTTTGTTAAGCCCAAAAAGGTGCATGTATTCACTAGTTGGTGCAGATCGTCAATGGTTAGTGCTCAGACCC
Source organism: Hippocampus guttulatus (assembly GCF_054856545.1). Lineage (NCBI taxonomy): Eukaryota > Metazoa > Chordata > Actinopteri > Syngnathiformes > Syngnathidae > Hippocampus > Hippocampus guttulatus. The sequence goes on from NC_141273.1 coordinate 10,813,002, forward strand.
AAAGCGAACTGCACCACGTCCATTTGGAAGAGCACCGAAGCCACCTCAAAAAAAAGGATCGCGGTCATTACGTTTAAGTGTCTTTGGGTGTTTTGAAAGGCGCTTATAAATAAAATGTATTATTATTATTTGATCCGCACCAGGATTCCGTTTATGTGTACTCACATAAGCAGACCAAACAGTGCAGGTTTGAATACACACTTGGATCAAAATGAAATGCGTTTCTCATGATAAGATGATCAACCATGTTGTTAGGCATCAAAAACATGCCACTGAGAATAAATAAAAGAATAAATTCCTGTGAGGAATTTATCAATACCTTTAGAACATTACCTCAACCGTATAACACGATCACACGGACTGAATTTTATTGGTGCGTCTGTACAAATCCATAAAAAAAAATATCCACGCTCAAGAGTTAATTTTGCCTGCTAGGAGATTTAAGAGGGACGGTCTGTAAATCAACTGATTCATCACGTATAATGTCTTCAGCGAACTGAGAATGTGGCTGAACCAAATACTGAAAAAGCTGAGGACGGCAAAGCCATTCTTGGATCCTTCTTTTAATCCAAAGCTCTTATCTAAGAGATTTCAAATACAGTCAAAGAGTCTCTGTGGTGTTTTATTAGCAATGTAAAGAGGCCCTGTCCAGATAAGAGGCTCTTTATGGATGGCGTTTCCCCACCACTGGAGGCCTCGGGGCCCACCAGAAGATATTAGATGACTCCACTGTGGAGCCTGGAGTCGTCAAGCCAGCTGTTCACACAAAACCTCCACAGACAAGACACCGAGCCACAGAGGAGGGCACGCAGGGCCAATAAAGTTGGGTCAGGTGCAGGCAATATGCCACTGCCGGTCTTTGAAAAGTCGGGATTTGTGTATTCCGTGTTTACATTGACCCAATCCTGTGCAGAATGCCGAATGAACCTCTTTGAGCTTATTGAAACATGTCATATAGTCGTCGTTCTCAAATAATGGCATCTTTTGAAGTGTTTTTCAGAAAGTCCAAAAAAAAAAAAAAACAACCCGGAAACAAATACTGATTATATTTATCAATACTTTCATTTCACGGGTAGAATTCAATGATCTGTTTAACTATGCATGTAGCCGATTTTAGCGGAGGTGGCCGGCATACTGAGGAGATGTTTAAAAAGATATGCGAGGTATTTTTTTTAGATTTTTAAGAAGAATAATTTTAAGAGGGTGATGATATGTCGTACCCTGCAAAAACACAAACACACACAAGGGCACGAAAAGGCCGGGGAAAGTGTGGAGTGTCGCGGGCATTTTGTAATCTTGGAAGCTTGGCAACCTGCAAATGATACAAAATGCGTTTACTTCTCTATGACCGGATCTGAATGTTCTGTTTAACACACAGACGATTGCTCTGGGGTGTACAAAGTCAATGAATCACTCGAGTAACAATTGTGAGCAAGTGTGCCTAAAATGGAAGGGAAGGCAGACAGTGTGATGAGATGCTAAATAATGAGCGGGTTTCATAACGTCTCTTCCTCCTCCATTGAGACAAGGAGAGGGCAAGGCAGGATGTCCTGACCAGACACAGCGCTGAGCTCGCTATTCACTTGTCCTGCCTTGCTAGTGTCTCTGCCGACGCAACAAGCAGTGACCCGACACGCTGCACAACATTAGGTACACCGGCACGGATCCAATTCAAGCGTTGTACATATAAGTTTACTTTCATTCTACCTAATGTTAAATGCTTGGGCGGGGAATTGCACTGCATCATATGGGGAGGATTTATTGCAATGTGACTAAATCCAAAAAATATTTGAACCTTTTCAGGGACAGCGGTTAAGTCAGTGGACGGCTTATCAGGTTACAGGTTATCATTATTGGTGCATGAACGGGTTAAAGGCAACATGCAGTGACGTTTTACATTACTGTAAACTCCAACCACAATAATCAACATGTGGAAAAAAATCTATCAAACAGAGTGAGCGTAGTAACGATAAAGCAGAAGTTGAATACCTTTTGAAGACCTTGAGTGGCGCTCGTTCATTAGGCATACGGTTCCTTTAAAAAGTCAATTGGAAGAGCCCCCTCTTCCCCGTCGTGGGGCCCGAGATGAGGACCTGGTTTCAAAATTGCACGCTTCAATCTGCTGCAAGATGCTGACATCAGCAACAGCCGCGCTGGAGGTCAGCCGAGGTCATGGCTGCCAATCACCCGCGGCAAAAATCACAACAGCCTCGGCGGACGCTGGCCATTGCTGCTGAGGTGCAAGAAAAGAGGGAAAGGACGGAAGAAGTGAATACCGAGTGTGTTGACACCAACCGTCCAAGCAGCTGGATAGAACTTTAAGGCTGTTGTGGCTGGGGAAAAAAAAAAGAAGCTGAAAACTTATCTTTGACTTGCTTAAATGTCTTAATTGATTTGGCAGTAGCCATCAGCTCATATTGGTTGACACATTCAGAACTTGATAATACTGTGTACCTTTTTTTAATTGTTGTATCTTGTCAGTGTATTCCCCCATGGTTATGCCTTACTAACATAAAATTGGGCGTGTGCTTAATAATCAAAAATTTTTTACACAAATAAATGAAAGGGACATGTGATCATTTCTGGTGTCAACATTGCTCAATTGTTTGTCCAAATATTCAACAAGTAGGAATATGTAACAAATACATGTTACAATTAGATGATTGCACAATAAATGAGAGTTGTGCATAATGTAAAAAAAAACAAACAATAGATTGAAGAATAAAAATGATGGTCATTTAACTTTTAACTGTGTCCTCATCATTTTTTGCCCTCTTTTTTAGTTCATGTTCTCTCTCAGAAGTGGTTTTTGCCTGGCGTTTTGTAAAGAACTTGATCCAAGGACGTTTGCATTTGTCGGCTTTTAACAATCCTTCGAAAACGTCCGAGGCAAACATCAACATAGTGAGCGATCGCCGGACTGGTGAACGCTTTTTCTGGATGATTCACTTTTACATAAAACTATCCGAACGCCTCATGGCCCGAGCAGCGTTTAACCAGGACGCTGGATAGACACATATCTATCTATCTACACACATCGACATAGAGGTCCATCTTAGCCAATGGGATGCCAGGAAGATGCTCGGTAATAGCCAATGGCAGAGCAGCTATAAGTATGTTGTGTTCAGGTAACTCTGACCTGTGAGTAGCAGGCCATGCTGTATTTTTACCTTTAGTATCTTGAACTTTCTTTCGTAACAAGAGACAATATTTTCCTGTTGAGGCGTTTCGTAACTCGAACATTTCGTAGGAAGAGACGTTCGTGAGTAGAGGTACCAGTGTATTTCTATGACCGTCTAAAATGACACATAAGCAGAAACAGACTACATGTGTGATAAGGAAAAGTCTCCATCATTCATAGTCCATGATCCAAACGAGATAAACGTTTAACTGTACAGTACTGAACTCTACCTTTGATTAATTGTCACTGTTAGTTCTGCGATAGCGCCGATACACTCATAGTTTCCTCGTACTTGTTTCAAATCCCCGTTCTTGGTCATTTACCAAAACACCGCACACTATTGTGGAGAAAATAATCCTTATCCTTGTATTTATATGCATTTAATAGAGTGCAGATGTTGCTAAGTCTTACTGTTACCGTTTCGTAATAAACATACGAGTGTGCACGTATCATCCGGATGAACCGAGACAAATGGTGCTGATTAGAGAACAACAGGCTGCAAAGATCCAGAGGGCAATGTGCCATTACAAGCGAGTGAGTTTCAACATCAGGACTGGTTCAGAAGTGAGGCCAGCGGATCGGTGCTGCCAGGACACTTGATCATGACATCATCATCATTACAGACATGAATGATGCAGTTGTTTTGGTTTGATTGTTTGTTTTGGAGTTTTTTTTGTTTCGTAAATCTGCTGGATGATGTCAAGTTAATTGGGTCACTGTTGTCTCTGCAAAGAAGATGCTAGCAAATAAGCACATACGAGACATGCTTACTTGGCCACAAAGTTCGTTCACACAACCACAAAGTTTCATCTCTTGTCTGACTTTTTTTTTTTTACATCCGGACAAGGGGCACACCTTCAACTGCACTATTTTCCAAATTAGGCACATGCTGTTTTTGTTCTTGTTCCTAAATTGTGAATCCAATTTAGAGTGATTTATTTTTATTTTATTTAATGTTTTTTTGTGTGTGGAGAGGATCATCAACTGCATGAATGATTGCACAGAAACCCATAAGGGGGGGGGGGGGGGGAGTATAGACCTCTTCCAAGGCCTTTGGTTCACTGACGATAATGTAAGATAACGGCACAGTACTGTATTTAATTCTGTGGAGAGAGCAACTCTGTATTGTATTTTGCGTTTGTATATTATAGAAATACACTGGTACCTCTACTCATTTGTTGCCCCTAGACATCAAAACAATGTAATATCATAACCAGTAGGATTGGAAGTGTTAAAATCCTCTGTTGCTCAAAATAACAAAAAAGTCAAATAAATTCCTGTAGTCACCCTTTGATTAAAAAAAAAAAAAAAAGAAAAAAGAAAAAATCAGTTGTGTTTTTCATAAACATACAAAATGGTAACACCCCCCCCCCCCAACACCATAAACATGTAATGATGTAATTAATGATTGTTTCAACTTGAGGTCTCGATATCATGATCTTGTCATTCATTTCTATTGAAATCAACAACCATTCGTCTGTACTTGGCACTGTTTAAGAGGCAACAGATACTACCATTACAAATGGCCGTCAACAATAGATTGACAAAGGTGGCTTCGGGGAAACTTCTCATGTTTTCTTAAGGCAGCACCTGAGCGCATCGGATAAAACAGACTCAGTGCCGAAAGCCCCCCCCCCCCCCCCCCCAACACATTTCGAGGCCATTCAAGCTGTGTTGACTTAACTGATTTTTGGGGTACTTTTCAAGCAGCTGCCTCCTGTAAGTACTTGCGCAAAATCACCGCACGCCACTTGTGGCATTAGTGGTGCCAAATGGCTGTGAACATTCGCCCTCGCTCACACTCAATGACACGCAAGTGCCCCACTGTGGGCGGGTCGTGAGTGCTCACAGGTGTACGTTTGCGGTCGCAAGATTCACATCAGTTCCAAACGTTGAGTCAGCCAATCGCAGATTTAAAAAAAAAAAAAAAAATTAAAGCAGTCTTAAGTTTTCAAAATAGCTATAAATGACATTTTAAATGACACGCAGTATGTCGAGGAGTCCTGGCAGACATCTGCTCGGTGAGTGCAGTCATTTAAGTGGGGGGGAACATCTGCCGAATGAGGCATGAGATGGACGACATAACAGACAAAGTGCAATACGTAGCTTCTACACATGAGCGCAGGCGCACACACTGCACACACTGTGATTCATAGATGGAGTGATGCTCTCCTGCAGGGATCTGTCCTCACCAGTGGGCCTCAAGGGAGAGCAGACAGAACATTTAAGATAGGCCTCCCTAATCCCTTTAGTGAGACTCAAATCACACACAAGCTCACACACATAGGCTATATTTAGCGTGGGGATTCACAACAGGATTTCAGAGAAAGAAATGCTTGCTTGCATCTGTTTTTCCTTACGTGGTACACATCTTTTTGACACTGTTCCCATATCCAGTACAGCGGGGACCTCAACAGATGATTGAACCTGTCGCTGTGTTTGACAACAAATCTGCTGGTAGAATTCCGTCATATCATTGCATTATCTTCAGGGGTTCTCTTGACATGGATCAGTTATTAGCCATATTTCTGAGCCCCATACCAGCAACAGCGAGTAAGGGGCCCCATCTGGGGAATTCTCGACACCTTGTCATTGCAGTGTCTCAGGCACGGTTTTAGCGTTGATAGGGGCAAATGTCAGCCGTCTCTCAGGGTCCCCCCTTCAGCTTGGGGCCCGGGCGATTGAGTGGGTTGCCTGCCCTGTTGCAGCTTCTCTGACAGTAAATACACACTTGCCGTGGGGGGGAGGTTCCCCTCTTGTCATTTGTGGTCTCCTACACATTTTAAAAATTGTGCAAGATCACAAAAAAATGTGCCCAAGGCCGTAGTCATCATTTCAGAAGTGGCTGGACTAATTGTGCGGGACTCAGCAAGCTTTTATTATGAAATGCTAATCCTCTCGCATTTAGCTACTATGCAAAGGTTTTGGCTATTTCCTAGCATTTTTTTTTTTTAAATCAAACACTACCTCGATTGTTCCGAACACTTAAAGTGAGCATCCAACTGGCTGACCCATCGTTCACTCAAATACTCTATGTATTTTTTTTTTTGATCACTTCACTTTGTACTATATAGTGTATTAAAGTGCTTTTTATATTTGATATGAAAAGAATGAGGGTGATGATAATAATAAGCGTGACATTAACCACAGACTCACACCACATAATTGCTCAATGTTTATGTTACCTTTCAATTTGGCATAAATGGGCCACATTATCAATTTGTAAATGTTTCATTTGACTTCGATGAATTGTTTGGAAAACAACACCAACAATTTTGAACTTTTTTTTCCCTGCATATGTCGGTCTGTCTTATCTGCTGTGTGTGATCGGTATATCGTGACCTTTTTTTCCTGAGTTCCGAAGAGTAAAATGTCAGGGCATTTTATTTTAATGGTGCCACCATTCATTGGTATAAGCATATGAGCGCATGCCTGACATGCTTAAGTGAAATACTGCTTGAACAGCTTTTTGAAGCCAAGTGATTTGTTGGACTATCCTTTCAGTGACGCCATAAGCGTGTCATTGCAATTGCACTTGCATAGCCAAAGTTTAACACCCCCCAAAAAAGAAGGCGCTAAATAGTTGCCATCGCCGGGATGTTATGCTGCGGGTGTGAGCATGTGCTGGGGAGAGTTGTGGTAGCAGTGAGCAGTACCTCCTGTCGCTGCTTTTATTGTTTGACAGTTTGTGCGCGTGACGGAACAAAAGGTCACGAGGCAGCGTTGTGGTCCCTCCGACGTTTCGGTTCCATGACTGAGACGTTGTTGAGAATGCGCGCAGCCACCTACACAAAGCACGAGAAATAAACACATGGGCTCCCTCTCTCTCTCTCGCTGCTCTCAGCTCGCTCGCCTGATGAGAGGCTTGTTATGGTTGGCAGAGGGCCTGCTCTCAACTCCCAGTAGAAACCAGATGATCGTTTTTGCTGCCCGAGCTCCAGCCTCACACTCACAAGATCCTCTTACCGGGACTGGGGATGTTTCCAGGGCCAGCGTCAATCATATATCCTAAATCCCAAGATTTCCATAATCTGCATAAATCTAAATAGACTCTCCTTTTGTATTTCATTTCTGCTACATCAGCACTTACGCAGATGAAGACAACGGTGATAAAAACATACAAATGCTGCTGTAAGAAAATGTAACCTCTGAATGGTTACGGTGGACTAAAGACAGGATACTGAAACTGAATTAACCCTTTCAGGGACAGCGGTTACTACAGTGGACAGTTTATCAGGTTATCAGGTTACAGGTTATCATTATTGGTGCATGAAAGGGTTAAGCATGAGAATCTTAACCCCGACGTATAAATTAGTCTCATTCGGCTTCAAGATATTAAGGTGTTCAAGAACATATCAAAAGTTTCCAGGGCTGTTTTCGCAGTGCACATTTGAACCGAAAACAAATTGAAAAGACATGTTGATTTGCTTATGCGAAAACGGTTGAAAATGGTTCCAAAATCCTTCACGGGCTACATTGTAGTTACCATTTCCCTTGGAGGGCTGTTATGGCTGTAAAACCCTTTTAATAAGTCAAGAATAATGGTTTATTCAATTATTGTTTAAGTAACTCCAATGAGGGGCTTGCTAACAAGAAAATGCTTACAATATCTCTCTTTTTTATGACATATGAACATTTGAAATTTTGGAACACATTTTAGCAAACATCATGGAAGCTGTCATCTTTGATTTGCTTTTGCGGGCCAGATAAAATGAGTGGCGGGCCAGATCTGGCCCCCGGGCCTTGAGTTTGACACATGTGCTTTTTGGCATCTCATCGCTACTGTCCTGTTGTTTTTTCAGGTCATGGGAAACGATCAGTTTGATAATGCTTCCTGTTCTTCAAAGTTTTATTGATAAACACAAAGAACAACGGTTTATGTCTTTACTAGGTTATTGTCCGAAAAAAAAACAACCCCACACGTCCTTAAAAGCTCAGCCAAAAATGCAAATGTGACGGAGTTTCTACCAAACTATAGCACATCAAAGGTATTCAACTAAAACCATTAGATAGCATTGTGGCATTTTTATAAAGAAGTAAATGATCACTGCCCTGTCATGCTGTTTTGTTTTGGGGTTGGGTTTTTTTTGCACTCCATGTTGAGATTTTCCTGATTAGGCGCCTCATTGCAGATCTCACCAACAGCAGGTGGATATTGAATAGTTGGAATCAAGTGTCCTCAGTTGGGACAGCAAAATAATCGGCTCACTTTATACTCTGAAGGAAAAGTGAGAATCGCAAACTTGTTTGGTTAATTGCTTTCATCACCCAAAACACCTGCTCACATTGGACACGGTGATTTTTTTTTTTAAATGGGAATTATGCCCATAATCACTTTGAAAATGAAAATTGATGTTTACCACAGCTTACATTCAGAATACACAAATACAGGCAGGCATGCACACACACACACACACACACACACACACACACACACACACACACACACACACGCAATAAAAATTCTGTTAATCATCCCTGGATGCCCGAAAAAGCACGACATAACAAGAACAACAGCAGCAACAAAAAAAGTTATCAAAACAATTTCTCAGCTGTACATCTTAAAAACACTGTCAGCAGTATATTTTGGATGTAGCCTACGTTCACACATTGAACATACTTTTCTTGAGCCGCAGCTGACATAAGCAAATGCCCTTTTTTAATGGAATCTAGGTTTTCATATATAAAACTGAACTTGCAGTACACTGGAGTTTGCCCCTGGCACATGCACACACCTGTCACACGCGTGTGTGTGTGTGCGTGTGTATTTTTAGCTGACAAACGGAGCAGCTGTTTGCCATTACTCATATCAGCATGCACTCCTTCTCACTCTCTGACCCAGTGTTATTCTTTGCGAGCCACTGGAGCTCCGGTCACTGTATGACTGTTGGCCTAACCCTGCCAGCTTGTTTTTCCTGCCACGGCGCTTAAATCAACTCATTTGAAAATGCTTGTCTAGTTCAATCAGTGGTCCCAATAAATTATTATTTTTTTTTTTTTGGTATAATTCCTTTTTGTTTTGGGAAGAAAGAATGTTGCAGTTAATCATCTATTCAATAACTCAACTCAACAGTTAATGACTCTTTGTTTGGTCTCTGTTTTGTGTTTTTGTTGATCATTTGAAAATGAAAGAACGTCATGGAGAAGTGCAGCATACGATTTAGCACAGAAGTGATTAAGCATGACGAGCGCGTGCACACACACACACACACACTAAAAAAAAAAAGAACATGTAGTCCATTTACAGAGCCAACTAAAGCCATCATCTTATTTCCTCTGCTGCCAGGATCAAGACATAGAGGTGAGCCTGCAACTGAATCTTGTGCGTAGCTGTGAAAACAACTCCAGTGAGTGATAGGGTTTCTTCATTGACCTGTCAGAGAGCAACTTAAGGTTGCCCCATCCCAAAGGGCAATGACAACAACAACAACAAAAAAAAGTTATTACCTTTAATTAAGACGGCATTAATGATTTCCTTCCGGGCTTGGATATAAACATTGAGTTAGTATTTTACGCAGTGCAATTATCCTGGTGGCGTGATTACCACAAACCGGAGCCTCTGCTGGTTTCCTGGCCGGCAAGACATCAGCTTGTTTAGATTAACTCGGACGCACGAGAGGATAATGGTGAAGGAGGGAGAGGCTGAGCTGAATCATTTGGTTTTATTGTCATTCTCATAAGGAAGTGATTCAGAGAGAAGAGGGGGGGGGGGTGGAAAAGTAAGGCTTTGGGCAGAGCTCAATGGATGTTCGGTCAGTAGTCAATACCTGGAAATGTTTGGCTTTAGAATGTTAATCGATTGTATTTTTCTCCGCCTGTAATGATCATTTGACTTTGCTCCCGTTTGTCTGCTCAGGTCTTGTATTTTAGATCAGGGGTCATTGATTAAAAGTTAGAGATTCATCCATCCATTTTCCGAAACACATTATCCTCTCAAGGGTTGTGGGGGGCGGGGGGGGGGGGGTGTTTTGCTGGTGCCTGTCCCAGCTGGCTTCAGGCAGTAGGCGGGGGACACCCTGAACCGGTTGCCAGCCAATCGCAGGGCACACACAGACGAACAACCATCCACGCTCACAATCACACCTAGGGACAATTTAGAGTGTTCCATTACCCTGCCATGCATGTTTGTGGAATGTGGGAGGAAACCGAAGTACCCGGAGAAAACCCACGCAGGCACGGGGAGAACATGCAAACTCCACACAGGGAGGCCGGAGCCAGACTCGAACACTGCACCTCTGCACTGTGAGCCCGACGTGCTAACCCGTCAACCACCGGGCCGCCCGAAAGAGATTCATTTCAGGAAAAAAAAAAAAAGTCTTCAAGTGGAGGTCTGGAATCTCATCATTTATCGCATTCGATTTATTTTCTTGCAGTCATCCCATTTGGAGACACGGGTTAGCTCGAGCCAACGCAATCAGCGCACGGCTTCAAACATGAACCTCCAAGGGCATGTGCAAGTATAGAAGATCAATATGTCTGATGATACTATTTTATCAGGATGATTAAAAGGTGCTCAAACGGGTACTGTATATGTAACACGTCGCTATTTGATGATGGCCTTGATAAAGTCTCCCGTTCGACTGGTGTACTTGATTGAACTAACGTATGGGTGGCCCGTCGATGCGAGGCCTGTGGGCATTGACAGATTGAGGTCAGTTTATGGACCTGCTAGTATGGAACTCCAGTATTTGGAGCACTACACATGATAAGAGGAGAGACTTGTTGCAAAGGGGGTGCTCTGTGGATAGCTGGAGGTTGAATGAAAGTTAATGGGGGAAGGGCACAAGTGTAAGCCTGGCAGATGAAGTGCAACCCTCCGCAGGGGGTTCTAAGCGTGATTTAGCCACAGAGTCCCCAAAGGTCAAATCATTAACCCTTTATTGATAATTCGGAGAAGTTTATCCCTCAGGCGTCAACACTTGGCCAAACAGACATGCATTCCCAATAAACTGGCTGACTACTGTGAATAAATCAACCGTGTGTAAAGCATGGAAGCAAATCAGGGTGTTTTTAGACCATACGTGACATGTTTAGACACAGTACATCTACCAAAGCTTGTTGAGATGATCACAGCGGGCGTACAGCATTAAACATAACGGTAACACCCTTTTTTCCCCCCCCTCCCAAGATCACCAATCAAACAAAACACAAGGCTCCTTGTCGTTTGGAGCAACGTTAAGTATAAACATTGATTGGGGCCACTCGAGGGAATTGGTGAGTGCTTTGCTACAGAGTCCAAACTCATTGCATGATGAAAAGTGTGAGGTTCCAGGGTGCGAGAAGAGGAAGAGAGAGAAAGAGAATCTCTTACAGATGAGCAGCGCAAAGATGAACTCACAACCACCAAGTGAGTGAAACAAACTGTTGTGACGGATAAATAAGAGCAGCAGATAATGTGATTCCAGCCAATTACCACAAAGCGTACGATATTTTGACTTACTCATAGCACAGCATTTGACCACTACTGCCATTGGAATAATAAAATTCCCCACAAGTCAGTTCGCCCCAACCTCGTGATTTATTGTGACTCAACTCAAATAAAAAGACTTATCTGTGTTTATTTTTTAACTTGCGCACACTTGGAAAAAAAAAAAAAGAGCATTTTACAAACTTTTACGACATTGATGGACATCAGACGTTCGCATCTGCAAACGTTCATAAGTTCAGGACTTGGGGGGGGGGGCAGGGGGGGGGGTCCTGTATTGTAAATGAAACCAACAAGACATCAAAGTGCGAGTCAGTTCACGTGCTTGAAGAAACGGTTGCACCTCCGCACTGTGAGGCCGACGTGCTAACCAGTCTACCACCGTGCCAAATTAATCACAATTTATGTAATTCTAATTTATAATGATTTTATTTTCTCCATATCCCGCTGCCTTAACTTTTTCTGGGTCATAGTGACCCGGAGCCAATGCCGGCTGACTCCACCCTGGACTGGTTGCAGGTCAACCACAGTGCACATATATAGACACTCACTAACATTTATGCCATCGCTTTGTCATAAACCAACCCACAGTGTAATTTATGACATTTTTCTGCCATCGTTTACTTTATTTCTTAAATATTTTTGCTTTCTGTCTTGAAACAATCTATCCATTCATTTTCCATATCATGACGTGACAGGTTTTTTAGTTCAAAAAAACCTTGAGGCATTCTTGCTCATCGCCGTTGTGATTTAAATATATTTCATGTAGCCGGTTTTTCGAGGAACTGCCAGATGTAAACAAGTCCCCGGACCAAGACCAGGCAGATGACCTGGGGATCAGATAAGGGGTCTGAGGGGGTGGCGGGATGCACTGTAATCACCAATGGCACTTCTGCTTAGGATTCCAAATGTTCTAATCTAGAATGTGCATCGGCTTCCCTTCCCCCCCATCACTCTGCACCCCCACCCCCTCCCCGGGGAAAACTTGGATCTACACTTTCAGGACGATGTCCAGGCCCCTCCTGGTTCACTCTCATAACGTCAGGCATCATAACAGGCATTTAGATGCTTTGAAACCTCCTTGTTACAACACACATGTACATGCTATTTATCTGTGCTCGCATGCCACCATGAGCCTGAAAGGACAAAGTGCGATAAAGAGACATGATTGACCATACGGAAGGAGACGGATGGCGCATTTTTGGCAGTATGGAAGTTCAAGAGTTGAAGATCGTATCGGGCTAGGTTGTCTCGTGTTGCTAACCGCTTGACGCCGCTCTGCCAACCAGCGCTGGTTTGGGGTTGACTGACCATGATACGTGGCTCATAAAACCTCAGCGGTGTGGGACGGTTCAGCCGGAGTTCACCGAGGTACGGTTGTTTGAGTAAGAGAGGGAGCCGTGCCATTCAACTTTGCGCGCTGGCGTGTTTTTAGAACAGTGGAATAACAAGCACCAACTACACAGTGTTTATTCTTCCCAGTGGCCATTTCACGAGTCAAGCCGAACCCGTGTAAATTTCCCACTCGTGATTCAGCAGTTTTCGTGGTTGCTAATAATACTATATTTGTTGTCTGCTCCTCCACAAAACTCTAAACATCACATCCTAAAGCTGAGCCAAGCAAGCTTTCCCATTGGAGCAACATTGAATAAATAGCTCTCATGCGACCATGGCCAAGTCCCATTTTGTTCAGTCCTCCGTTTGTTTTCACCCCCACTATTGTAATTACCCCGCCCCCATTAAAACCCAGAAGTACCCACTGGTAAACAGACCCCAGCAACTCCGGCACCCTGACTCAGACACATAAAAACACAAGACAGGAGAATAGAGGAGGTGGAGGATGGGGGTGAGGGAAAAGGAGGAGAGGGACAGTGTGTGTGTGTTAGTATTCGTCTGACCCTGGCCCCCCGCCAACAGCAGTCACAGTCTAATTACTGAAATCTGTATGCCAGCTAAAGGCATTGTCGGAGTCAGTATTGTCGGTGGGCCCATAAGAGTAGTCGGCATTCATCCGTGGGTGCCCTCTATTTACTGGGGTGGGACCGCCTTTACAGCCAATGTGTTTAAAAGAGAGCAACATGTTTCAATGAGGCTAAATGACACCGTCTGTGTAATGCAATCAAACAGGTAACCATTCAACGGCCACGTCAATGCAAACATGATCCCCAAAAGAATTTTGGGCCAAACTGGAAAGTCGCACACATCGAGAACATTTTTCCATTGCACTTTGGGATTTGTTTTTACAAACAAACAACTGCTACAACTTCAAACACGGCAAGTATGCATGACTGGCTAGTAGCTGGGGATGGTACTTTGTAAGAGAACACCACACTCGTACAACAAGTACTTGCGTTCCCAGGTCCTATCCTGTTATCCAAAACCATCTTAAAAACATTATTGTGTTTAATTTCATGTAACCATGCACTTATTGTGATGGATGACGTCAGCAATGTAATGAATGCTAGAAAAGCAAAAGCGAGGGCAGCACTGTGGTCCACCATTATTGTTGTTTTGCTCTCACAACACATCGACAATTCCTTCAATCATCAGGCTCCAAAATGCTGTTGCCACGTAAATCAAAATCAAAAACCGATTAGAAAAAAAAGTGTCATGTAAGAAGCCCCTTAGATTTATGTAATCAAAACCAGATTTTTGTTTTTAATCCTCAGAAAGATGCAATGGAAAATCTATCCAAGCCATTGTACAAATATTTGGAACATCCTGAAGAAAAAAGAAGCTAAAGGGTGAGATCAAAGATAAAAATAAATAAAATAAAACAACCGTTGATGACAGAAACATTACTAGAGCTGGAACAAAAGACCCGAGACGACTGTGCTTACCAAGGGCAGGAGTGAAGGCATCACGATCAACTGTGGAGAAAACAACATGAACTAAAAGCGGGAGATACAAACCATTCACTAACGACAAGAAAAAGAAGCACTATACTCTGGACTGGTCATCTGTGAAACTTAGCGGAAGCAATGTCATGGAATGGGCTTGGATGACTTTTACAGGGCCGGGCTCATGAATTGACAAAAACATCCAAAACAATACCTGTACACCAGTGGTGTCAAACTCATTTTGGTCGCTGGCCACTTCAGAGTTATCGCTTCCTTCGGCGGGCCAGTGCAAAATCTCGTCGATATTTATTACCCAGACCATTTGACATTTTGATTCAGATTTCAGCAAGAATCATGATAGTTGACACACATGATTTGCTCCCGCAGGCCACATAAAATGACGCGGGGGGCCGGATGTGGCCCCCGGGCCTTGACTTTGACACCTGTGCTGTACACCTTTGTTTATGTAGCGCTTTCACAACAGCTTCAGCTGGAACAAAGCGCTTTGCAAAACAGTGAACATAAAATGACTAAATAATATCACACAGCGCATAACATAAACACGGACAGCCATCAAATCTCAGAGACGTCATGCTCAAAATGTGCACACGGCTGCTACAAGCTAAGTTCGAGAGTAAACAAGAAGCTGCAGCGGTCATTGACGACAAAAAGAAATTGGTTCACTTCTCCTGCCTCCATGTAAATCCGTTTCAATTCCAAGCGGCGATTCTCAGTTCCAAATACGCATCTGCGCTGCACGCCGACGCTCGTCTCTCCTCATCCTCGGCCCCACAAGCCATTATCCATCCAACCGCACCAGCGCAGACCGTCTAACAGCGCAGACAATCTCCACGAAACAAAATTGGGCTGTGAAAAATGCTGCCCATTACAGGCGCAAAAAACAGCGACACTCAAATAGCGATGACATTCCTCCAAATCAAAATAAGTACTGGTACACGCGTGCTGCCGAGAAAGCGCAAACACCAAGCACAGATTCTCCTCCTGTGACCACGAATGTCGTGGCCAAAAAAAAAAAACGCTGAAAACATTACACATCGGGTCCACTCGAAGTAACAACAAACACCATGTGACAAAAGACAAAAACAACAAGAAGAAAAAAACAAACAAACAAAGCTCTTGAAGAGCACTTGCCAACTGCTTCCAAATCGGGCACCATCTTGGATCTCTTCATGATGATGACTGTCATGATTCTGTTCTTGTTTAAATTACCTTTCGGTTTTGTTTCCTCGTGTGCTTTTGTCTTCCTCGTTTGATTTTGTGTCCAGCTGTTGTCATCCGGGTCCCTTGTGTCAACCAATCAGCTCCCTCAACCCTTTGTCTTGCCCAGGTGTTGCTTGTTGTCTCGTCACTTGGCTTCGTTTCCTGGGTTCTGTCAATCTTTGTCGTATCGTTGTGTTCCTGTCATGTTGTTTTGTTTCTCATAGCGGTGTTTTAGTTCCTGATGTTTTTTTGTTACTTTCGATCTTTTCAAGACTTCTTAATGCTTTTGTTTTAGTTTTTCAAGTGTTTTTTTTTTGTTCATACTTTTTTTTTCAGGACTTCCTGGTTCTCCTGCTTCTTTTGGGTTGACTACCATCAGGCACACATGACAATGACAACAACAAAAATGATCTCAAAAGTTGACAAACGTTTTTTTTTGTCTGCCAATTAAGAAAAAAAATGCAACTAAATTGATTCAGAGATCCTTCATCCTACAACAAGATAATGACGCATAACTCTGCCATCGCAACTAATGAAGTTAATGAAGCGCAATATGTGGAAGGTTTAACAATGGCCAAGTCACTCTCATGAACTTCACCCCGATAGCAAATGCACGTCTGCAATAGCTGCAAACATGTCCAAAACAGCTTGTAAAAGTATTGCTTATTGCTTTTGTAACATGTATGATGTGCGTGTTGTTTCCATTTGTTTTTCACTTTTACTTGCATAGCCTGTTGTCATTTCGCCCAGTTTTGAAATGCCGTCACATGTAACCAGATTAGAGTCGCGCTCCCATGCCGGAGCCCAGCAGGGCGAGACTGGCTTCAGTTTACAATCTCCAGCCTCATTTTTTTTTTTTTGCGCCCATGACCGGATTTATTAAGCCTAATGCTGTTAATCTTCTTGATATCCAGAGTAAACGCATTAGGGGACATGTTGGAGCTAAGATAAGCGCACACAGGGAACATGATAAAGAGCCACGGTTGTTTTCAAGTATGAGCCAACCTCTGAGTATTTATCAGACGCACTGTGATCTTGTCAAATACAGACAAGTGTCTTAGGTCAGGGCGTGCCGAAAAACAATGGTGTCACGTCTCCTTCTATCACAAGCTGGTATTTACCTGCTGGTTATCTACTTTGGTGCAGATGAACGCCGGGTGCTTTCACCGGGAAAACCTTGAAAACAGCGTCAGGAGGCAAAACAAGTCAAATTTATGCTCAACGCTCTCCAGCAAGATAGGAGGGAACTCGCGGTTTTGTAAGCAGCTTCGAGAACGTAGCGGTTTCCTTGCATATCAAACCCAAAATGATGTTCAAAACGCTCAATGAGATGTAATAACAGTATGATGGTGGCTTCTGCAGTGGTCAGACAGCTGAGGGGCCCGCGCCTGCTTTTTGCCCCGTGGGGTGCATTCCGCCGGCCGCGCGTCGTCTGCGAGGACCGCAAGGCTCGCCGCCGTCTCGCTCCAGCGTCGCAGGCGCTGCGCTCCGCAGGGCCCAACTTCACCTCACCGCACTTCGGGGGGGGGACCACAACACAGTGACAGCGCGCGGCCGCAGCCACGTGATCCTCTCTGCATTGCATGCGCAGTGTCGTTCGGGGACAGCGGCGCAAAAGTACACACTTGCGCTCGGTTTTCAAATCCGCTTCAATAGAGGATGTGAAGCTAGGACTCCATTCGATTGGCTTCGCGCACGCGATTACCACGTTAGTAAACAAAGCAGATTTGAAGACTGATGTGAAATTGCTGAGGGCAGTTGCGACAAATGACGCATTCACTGTGAGTACCGCCCCCTCAGTGTGATTGTTGTTATAACTTCATGAATGATCCAATAAATGGGCCGCTTTGCATATTTGGTTTGGGCTCAAGTGTGATGCTCGCAAGACATTCACGGGTGTTCAAATGAAAGTCAGAAGCAAATTGCAAAGACTGCATCTGAGTGTGAAGATGAGCACGGCTGTTATTTGTTTGTCAGCGAGCGTGAGGAGCTCTCGACACCTTTTGACCAGATACATTGAAGAGGCTCTTTATGGCGTGTCAGATGGTCACGATTAAGCACAGGGGACAATATTATTGTTTCAAAAGTTTGAGGTTGGCCATAAAACGACACAAACGATGCCCAATCAGGTTGTGACTTCATGGATCTGTCGTTATGATGCATGTGGGAAAAAACGGGGGGGGGGGGGGGGGTGTTGTCTCGAATGTGTTTCACTCTCTCAAACTCACAAATCAGATCAGACACTTGATGTTCGCCATAAGTGTGACAATCTGCGGTTTGTTTATCATTTGGTTGTTAGCATGACATTTATTCATTCATTGAATGAATGTTTGTTTTTACTTCCTGGTTTCTTTTCACATGTTCACAATTTATTGTCAAATGTCACATAATGCCTGTCGTCTGTAGTGTAGTTTTAGTTCACTTTCTACCCTGGGTTTTGGACTCAAACAGAAATAGAGTAAAACATCTTTTATCCTTTTTTTTTTTTTTTTAACATTGTTAGCTTATTTGTTGTTGTAATAAATACTTTTGAGATTCGCCTGAGATGCTGCTTCCCTTGCTTACTTCTCTGTCCCTCTTTTGCTTGGACACCAACACATGAACACTCCCGAACTTGACAGTAGCGCAATTTTCATTCTGTCGGCGAAGCCAGTCACTGTGTATGTTTGCGAAGGCGTGAAAACGGAAGATCGTGTCGCGACTCGCAAGGTTGCCATTTGCCGCGATGCAACATACCTCGAGCTGAACGTTTGTTTTTACTCGAGAGCCGCATCACGGTGACGTCAACCAGACGTCAACTGGCGGATTGATTTCAGAGTGCTGACAGCAATAGACGAACGAGCAGCAAACCACTCCCTGTTACTTCCTGTTAGGCCGTTATATGTAGGGACGGGGATCGATAAGATTTTATTGAAACTGCAACTCGAAACGAGACTGCTTAACAATCCGATCCCCTAACGGTATTCTTATCGGTACATTTTTTTGCTCCCAGACATCCTGTGTCCTCACGCGGGTTGCGGGCGTGATGAGCCGATCCCAGCCTTCATCGGGCAGTAGGCAGCGTACACCCTGAACTGGTTGCCAGCCAATCGCAGGGCAAACAGAGACAATCAAAATCACACCTAGGGACAATTTAGAGTGTTCCATTAATCTCTCATGCGTGTTTTTGGAATGTGGGAGGAATCCGGAGTACCCAGAGAAAACCCACGCAGGCACAGGGGGTGAACATGCAAACTCCACACAGGAATTCCAGGGCCGGAATCGAACCCTGCACCTCTGAACTGTGAGGCCGACGCGCTAACCAGTCGACCGCCCTGTTCAGAGAAACATTCAAACACAAATATTAGAACTCGCACTCCTTATTATTTTTAAAATAAATGTACTTCTCTTGCAGCTACAATTTCATTAATGTCAAATAAATAAATACAAAGAAATTATTTGAACCAATTAATATACTGTTAAACAGGATATTATCTAAACAATTATACTGTGTAAAATAAAACTGATATAGAACAACAACACTTGGTCGCCCGTGCTCCCAGGGCGGTGATGCGCGGCCTCGAGTAAGTGGGATTTGGACGGTGCAGTCGCTGCCACCATTAAACCAATACCGGTCCCACCCATAAAAATAACATTTAAATAAACGATAGGGTTACATGGCCCAATGGACGTTTTTAAAGAATACTACGTATCATGTGGTCATATGATCACACAGTTCTGAATTGGCACAGGAAGGAGTCACAGCTGCCTCTCGTGCACGGCAAAGCTGCGGGGCAAGTTGGCTCGCCTCCGATTGTGAACAAGCATCTGAGGCGAACATATTAATTGTATTCATCAAAGAGGTAGAAAGTGCAAAATAACATTCACGTAGCTTAAATCGACCGGAAATTCATTTGAGTAATTCCTCCAGAGAAACCATTGAGGGCGGTGCCTATCGATACTGCAGTTTTTAGAAATTCTGCCTCGGGACCAGTTTAGTATCGGGGCTCAGGCGGCGTGCCAAGCACTTGCAAATATGGGCAAACTTGCGGCGGGGCGCTGTCCTCCTTGCACAGTGCCGCACAGTGAAGGCCAAAAAAAGCTTTTGGCATGCATTTGGCATCCAAGTTTTATTCATGTTTTCTTTTTCTCCATTTTTATCTAATCATCTCCAGTTGTCGTGAACAGAGAAGACCCCCAAGTTAACCAGTCAAACCACCCACTATTTGCAACATGCTTGAGTCATATACCAAATCAAATCCCTTGATGAGGACTTTCTATACAGTGGTACCTCTACTTACGAACGTCTCTTCATACAAAAATTTTCAAGTCACGAAACCCCTCAACAGAAAAATGATATATTGTTATCTAGTTACGAAAGAAATTTCAAGATACGAAAGGTAAAAATACAGTATGGGCTGCTCGTCGGAGCTCCGAGTTGCCTGAACGTAACATACTTCTAGCTGCTCTGCCATTGGCTACTACCGAGCATCATCCTGGCATCCCATTGGCTAAGAATGACCTCTACAGAATGTGTCAATGCATGTAGAGAGAGTGCGTTTATGCAGAGTCCTCATCATTCGCTCCTCGGGCCAATAGGCTTTCCGATTCTTTTACGTAAATGTGAATCATCCAGAAAAAGTGTTCACCAGTCGAGCGATCGCTGTCATGATCCGTATTCGGCAGCAGGTGGCACGCGTTCACTTCTGTCGCCTGCACACCTGCTGCCTATTTGCCAGAGATTGCACCTGCTATATCTAGGCGCTCCGACAGTCAAATCACTGCCGGAGTATTGCATGCCGTGCCACTGCTGTTGCCTATGATTGCCATTCTTATTCGATACCATTCGCTGTTGGTTAAATCTTCGTCGTCCCAAAGGACTCATTATATTAGCGTACGTGAACTAGTACTTGTCTTAAACATATTTCCCTTGCCATTTTTTGCAAGCGTTTTCTGTTGTCGCGTTTTCTTATTTCCTGGTTCTCGTTTTCACCAGCGCTTTCTGTTGTTTATTTGACGGGGTTTTGTTTGTAATAAATATTTTTGTTTTGACGAAGTCCTTGTCGGTGTCTGCTCCTTCGGGGATCCACTTATTCTCTGTTACGTACGAAGCAGTTCCCTTTTCCTGCTTCGTGCGTAACGTGACAGAATACTCCGGCCACCATGGATCCCGCAGACATTGGGAAGGTTTTGTCGGCTCTGTCCCGTCAAGAGCAGCTTAGGAGTCAGCAGGACCGAGCCATTTCAGAGCTCCGCGGCGCGGTTTCCATGCTGGCTCACAAGTTCGATGATTACGAACCTCGCGTAGTCAAATTAGAAGGGCGGAGAGCACCTACCCCGGAGCTTCGACATGTTACCCTGGAGGTACCCGTCCAGTCTCCTCCATTTAGTAGGGAACCAATGCTTCCCCACCCTCCACGTTATGGAGGCGAACATGGTCAGTGCGGGCACTTCCTCCACCAGTGCTCGCTCGTTTTTGACCTGCAGCCTTCCGTCTATGTCAGTGATGACGCGAAGGTCGCATATATCATGAGCCTATTGGCTGGTCGGGCGGCGTCATGGGCAATTGCAGTGAGCGAAGCACAACCGAGCCTCCGGTCTTCCTTCCCCGGCTTCGTGGCGGCATTTCGCCGTGTGTTCCATCATCCCGTGCGGGGAAGAGAGGCTGAGGGCAGGCTATTAGAGCTCCGCCAAGGGAGACAATCCGTGGCGGACTACTCGATTGACTTTCGCATTTTGGCCGCCCAAAGTGGCTATGGCGACCGGGCGCTGTGTGGCTTGTTTCGTCGCGGACTTAACAATACACTTAAAGACGAACTGGCCACCCGCGACAACAGTTCCAACCTAGAGGAGTTGATCGATCTCTCTCTGCTCCTGGACAACCGCCTGAGAGAGAGGAGCCGGGAGCACGGAAGCAGTTGGTTCCCGTTCCAGCATACAGCGGACCAAGGTGCATCCAGCGAGATCACTCGGACAGCTGGTTCCGGGGACCACCCCAGCGCCCGGAGGGCTGCCGCCAGGGAGGAGCCGACGCAGCTGGGGGGCGGAAGTTCCAGTCCGGAGGAGAGACGGCGTCGGTTCGTGGACCAGGCGTGTTCCAACCGTGGTCTACAAGGACATCGAGCCGCATCCTGCCCATCGGAACCCCAACCGACTACGCCCGTCGAGTACTGTGAGTCACAACCCCGCGCCGAATCTCGAGAGCCTCAGAGAGTCGACTCTCGGCCGGGACACCCCAGAAGACTTGAACTCGAGGGGGAGATCTACGGGGCGTCTCGGGCGCGACAGATCAGGGCTCTGATAGACTCGGGTGCCGACGACTGCTTTCTGGACACCGACATTGCCTCAGAGATAGGCTGTTTGACCGAGGAATTAGCCGAAAAGAAACGGGTTCACGATCTCGATGGGCGCCTTCTGGCAGTGGTAACCCGGATCACAGAACCGCTTAAGCTCAGGTTGTCAGGGAATCATGTAGAGCACAGACGGTTTTATTTAATGCATTCCCGAGCCGTTCCGGTTATTCTCGGCTTGCCCTGGCTCAAGACACACGACCCAATTATATCATGGAACCGCCCGGCCATAGAAATATGGAGTCCGTTTTGTCACGAGCATTGTTTGCGGTCGGCCGTAGGGGGGCATACGCGTGTCTGTAACGATGCCCCTGAAGTCATCTGCCTTGACCGGGTGCCTAGTTACTATCACGATCTGAAACAGGTTTTTAGCAAGGATCGCGCCCGATCTTTGCCTCCGCACCGTCCGTACGACTGTGCCATAGACCTGCAGGTGGGCGTCCCGCTGCCGAGCTCCCGATTATATCAGGTGTCTCGTCCAGAACAAGAGGCATTGAGGGACTATATTAATAGCTCGCTCGCTGCAGGTCTCATCAGACCATCACGATCACCGTTAGGTGCCGGGTTCTTCTTCGTAGAGAAGAAGGACAAGTCGTTACGGCCGTGTGTGGATTATCGTGGGCTAAATGACATTACAATTAAGAATAAATACCCACTTCCGTTGTTAGATTCCGCCTTCGCTCCCTTACAATCTGCCACCATTTTCTCAAAATTAGACTTGCGTAGTGCGTACCATCTGGTTCGCGTGCGAGAAGGGGATGAGTGGAAGACGGCTTTTAAGACCCCATTAGGCCATTTTGAATATTTGGTCATGCCTTTCGGTTTGACTAATGCTCCCGCTATCTTCCAGAGTCTGGTCAACGACGTGTTGAGGGACATGCTGAATGTATTTTGTTTCGTTTACCTCGATGATATTTTGATTTTCTCCCGGTCAGTACAGGAGCACAAACAGCACGTCAGGCTCGTTTTACAACGGTTATTAGAGAACAGGCTCTTCGTCAAGGCAGAGAAGTGTGAGTTCCATGTACAAGCCATCTCGTTCCTGGGATTTGTCATTGAGCAGGGTAAGCTGAGAGCCGACCCCGTAAAGACCAGGGCGGTGGTGGAGTGGCCTACGCCCACCAGCCGCAAGGAACTACAACGCTTCTTGGGGTTTGCCAACTTTTACAGAAGATTCATCCGTAACTATAGCCAACAGGCTCTTCCGTTAACCAGGTTGACTTCTGTTAAGCTCCCGTTCAAATGGGACCCGGACGCAGACACAGCGTTCGCGAACCTAAAGAAAGCCTTCACCAATCCACCTGTACTGCAGCATCCTGATCCTGACCACCCGTTTGTCGTAGAGGTGGACGCCTCGGATTCAGGAGTGGGGGCAGTTTTGTCTCAACGTTCTCCGGTTGACCAGAAGCTGCACCCCTGCGCCTTTTTCTCTCGTCGTCTCAGCGCCGCCGAGGCGAATTACGACGTGGGAAACCGTGAACTTTTAGCTGTAGTTGCAGCACTACAGGAATGGAGACACTGGCTCGAGGGGACCAAAGAACCCTTCACTGTTTTTACGGACCATAAAAACCTGGAGTACATTCGGTCCGCTAAAAGACTAAATTCGCGACAGGCCCGGTGGGCGCTTCTGTTAACGCGATTTAATTTCACCCTCACATATTGTCCCGGATCCAAGAACACCAAGCCTGACGCCCTCTCCCGCCTCCACGATCCCGCGGAAAAGGATCCCACGCCAGGAGCAATCCTTTCGGACCATTGCATTCTGGGGGCTTTGAGGTGGGAGATCGAGCGGAGGATTCAGGAGGCTCAAGACGGGGCCCAAGTTCCGGCTGAATGTCCCGCAGGGAAGCTATTTGTGCCTCCATCACTGCGGTCGGAGGTGTTGCAGTGGGGGCACGTGTCCAAGGTGGCTTGCCACCCCGGAGTGACCCGGACATTACATCTCGTCTCCCAGCGGTTCTGGTGGCCTGAGCAACGGAAGGATGTCATGGAATACATCAACGCCTGTTCCGCCTGCGCCTGCGGCAAGGCCTCGCGTCGGCCTCCGGCTGGATTGCTCCAACCTCTACCCATTCCTCCTCGACCTTGGTCCCACATCGCCCTAGACTTCGTCACGGGTCTTCCTCCGTCCCGTGGGCGGTCCGTCATTCTAACCATTGTGGACCGCTTCTCTAAATCGGCCCACTTTATCCCGCTGTCCAAGTTGCCGTCGGCATTGGAGACCGCCGACCTCCTCGTGAAGCATGTTTTCCGTCTCCATGGCATCCCGCTGGACATTGTATCCGACCGGGGGCCCCAGTTCGTGTCCAAGGTGTGGAAGCGGTTCTGCCGGTCCCTGGGGGCCACGGCGAGTTTGACGTCGGGATACCACCCGCAGTCCAATGGACAGGCGGAGCGCGCTAACCAGGATCTGGGGGCGGCCCTCCGTTGCGTGTGTCTCCACCGTCCCTCGTCCTGGGCTGACCACTTACCTTGGGTGGAGTATGCGCACAACACCCTCGTCTCTTCAGCTACTGGGCGGTCCCCTTTCATGACGGCCTACGGATACCAACCACCGCTGTTCCCGTCCCAGGAGGGTCAGGTGGAGGTTCCGTCGGTGCAGTTCCACCTCAAACGGGCTCATCGCGTGTGGAAGGAGGCCAGGGCCGCATTGTCCCGCACCGCGTCCAGGAACCGGCAGATCGCGGACCGTCGGCGACGCCCGGCGCCGACCTATGTGGTGGGGCAGAAAGTGTGGCTGGCTACGAGGGACCTGCGCCTGGCCGGCACGTCTGCCAAGTTGGGGCCACGGTTCACCGGACCGTTTGTGGTGGACTCCGTCGTCGGCCCCGTCACAGTCAAGCTCCGGTTGCCGGCCTCAATGAAGGTTCACCCCGTGTTCCACGTCTCGCTGATCAAGCCGGTAGCGACCAGTCCCTTGGCTCCGTCTCCCACCCCGCCTCCTCCTCCGCGGGTTGTCGACGGTGACCCCGTGTACACTGTGCGGGCCATCCTGGACTCTCGGCGCAGGGGTAAGGGGTTCCAGTATCTGGTCGACTGGGAGGGCTATGGGCCAGAGGATCGGCAATGGGTCCCCCGCTCCTGGATCTTAGATCCGTCCCTGATTCGTGACTTCCACGCTTCTCACCTGTCCAAACCGGGTGGGCCGCCGGGAGGCGTCCGTTGAGGGGGGGGTACTGTCATGATCCGTATTCGGCAGCAGGTGGCACGCGTTCACTTCTGTCGCCTGCACACCTGCTGCCTATTTGCCAGAGATTGCACCTGCTATATCTAGGCGCTCCGACAGTCAAATCACTGCCGGAGTATTGCATGCCGTGCCACTGCTGTTGCCTATGATTGCCATTCTTATTCGATACCATTCGCTGTTGGTTAAATCTTCGTCGTCCCAAAGGACTCATTATATTAGCGTACGTGAACTAGTACTTGTCTTAAACATATTTCCCTTGCCATTTTTTGCAAGCGTTTTCTGTTGTCGCGTTTTCTTATTTCCTGGTTCTCGTTTTCACCAGCGCTTTCTGTTGTTTATTTGACGGGGTTTTGTTTGTAATAAATATTTTTGTTTTGACGAAGTCCTTGTCGGTGTCTGCTCCTTCGGGGATCCACTTATTCTCTGTTACGTACGAAGCAGTTCCCTTTTCCTGCTTCGTGCGTAACGTGACAATCGCTCACGATGCTGATGTTTGCCTTGGACGTTTTCGAAGGAAATTTACAAAACGTCAGGCAAAATCCACCCCTGAGAGAGAACACAAACTAAAGAGGGCAAAAAAACCAGATGAGGACGCAGTTAAAACTTAAATGACCATCATTGTTATTCATTACTTATTCTTTGTTTTCTACTTTATGCACAACTCTCATTTAGAGTGCAATCATCTAATTGTAACATGTATTTGTTCCATATTTTGATGCATGCTTTAGAAAACATTTGTCTGAATTTTGCGGGGCTTGGAACGGATTAGGGCATTTACATGGAAAACGCGTCTTGACTTACAAAATTTTCTAGTGAAGAAATTTCTTCAGGAACATATTAATTTCGTAAGTAGAGATACCACCGTATCTGTAATATGTCAGTTGGTACATTGTGATGACAAAATAACCCCAAAAATGTCCAACCGTTATTCCGTTCCCTTATTAGGGTCATGGGTGAACTGAACCAAATGATTGTGCAGTGAGAGGCTTGAGCAAGAAAGATGAGAAAAGAGAAAAGTGAGACTTTTTTTGTGATCTTTTAAGCTAGGGTTCCCTTCCTTTAACATCTTACAGAAGGTGACATAGTTCAAAGGGTCGTATCCAACAAATCACACAGCGTTACATTGTAAGGGTTCATCTCGCCACGTGGAGCACGGAGTGAAATGGCAAAGAATTAAGGTCAGCTCCCGGGGCCATCACGGTTATTCATGGCTGAGCTTTTTCTTATTTAACAGACAAGCATTGGAGCAGGTATGCACGACTACTTTCTGCAAGTCTACACGATCAACTCAAGTGATTTCAACTGGCGGGCTGGACTCGTCATAGGCACTTGTAGCACACAATGGCACATTATGCCTGTTAAATTGTTTTCCAGCCCACACTCATCTCCTCTGTCTGCATCTGTAATTAATTCATCTGCCTTGGAAGAGAATTATTCATGAGTGAATCTGCTCGCTGGAATGGTGAGTCTTGTTTTGCATCACAGCGCTCCCCTGACGCCATTCTGCTGGGACTGTCTGTCAGAATCATCCACTTTTAATGGGGCCGCTGCACCAAAACAACAAATGATACAAAAAGTAGTCTTTTTTTTTTTTTTTTTGCGTAAAGAATATAATCAAATCTTTTTAAGGATATTATTTTAATCCCTTTTCCCAGAAGTTATTACGGGGACTTTGTATGTCTGTTGTTTTGTTTATTTTAGACGGATAGTTTGTCGTCCCTCGGTGGGATGGAGGTGACTTTAGGTTAATGACGAACAGCCAAAAATGTGATGATTGAAATGTGTTTAGATATCAGAGCTTCGGTCCCCGGTGTCTCCAAAATCCAGATGTCTTATTGAGAAGAGCGGGTTCAGGAGTTTATTCACAGTCCTTTGGGGAAAAGTATTAGCAGCTTATTATGCACGAGCTATATTGATAGCTGGACCGTGTGTAGGAAAAAAACGAATAGAAAGATTGTGAGCTTGGTTTGGCAGTATGTGGAAAAGAAGTCAAACTTGACCCAAAAGAGGAATAAAGGACAGCGGAACGCCTGCACATCTCATGAGACTTCTGGATATTGAGATACTTGGTGCATCGAAAAAACAAGAATGTCTCTTTGTTATCAAGCCGCAAATGATGACAAAGAGGGAAAAAAAAAAGTGATGGTGACGACAGAATTGGGAATTTTACTTTGGAACCTGGGAAAGCAGAAAAGTGATATTGAAACGACTCGCGTAACATGAACCCTTTCATGCACCAATAATCATAACCTGCAACCTGACAAGATGTCCGCTGTAGTGACCGCTTTCCATGAAAGGGTTAAGACTGTGTTCACACTTTTGATACGGTTGGGCTGAAAATGGTTTTATTCCTGCGCTTGTGTGGTGGAATTGGGGAGTTTGGTTAACTCGAGTTCAAATGCGAAATACATGGACCAGCATTAAATGTCTTCGTTTCTGCAAGTTAAGAGATTTGTCGAACGGTATTTGCCATTCATAACATGAATGCGTGATTAAAAACAAAACAAAAAAAAGTGACTTGAGTAAGTAGAACGGAGTAAACGTAGCACGCGCCGACCCGCCTTTGAGTTTAGATTTGTGAAAAAAAAAAAATGAAATGTACCTAATTGTGACAATGAAGATTCCGGCTCGACCGCAGTGATTTGCCTCATAATGAGGTGAATCAAGAATGAATCCAAAACATTTGTCTGTATTCTTCTAAGTGAGTTAATGAATTCATGAATCCATTCAGTCATTATTATTTCTTGCCAGGTACAGCTAAACGATTTTATGATGGGCATTATTTCCGATGACAGCAGCTTTTCGTAATCATTTCAGAGTGGATTTTGTTGGACTTCAGAGGTTCAACTGTATAAAAAAATGGTTAGCAAGCATCTGGAAGGGGGAGAAAGACTTAAATCATGACCCCCCTCCCCTCCACCCCCAATCCCCCAGCACCAAAAGAAGTTAATAGGTCAAGAAAAATGTGTTTTCCTTCATACTTCTGCTAGCCACTTGGCTAAAATACACATTAAATCCCATTCAGGGGTTCCAACACATTTAGTCGCAGTAAAATCTAAAAAGGAGAGCAAAATAAAAGTTGGGGCTTGCCTGAGGGTGGAAGGAAGGCAAACGCTGACTTTGTTTACTGCCTTGCAAACTTGAGTCCTCAGGCTGCCCCGTTGCATGAGCAATTGTTTGAGATGAGCTGGCTGCTCGCCAGAGCTGGAGTAGAGCAGCACTGTCAGTCAGCAACAACAGGCTGTGGGAGGGGTGGGGGGGGGCAGTGGTGAGAGAGTTTCAAAACTTTAGTGTGTGTTTGTGTGTGTGTGATAGACATCCAGATAGTGAGCAAGTAGAGAAAAAAAGAGGAGGGGGGGGGGATCGAGAGTAGTTGAACGTTGGGGGGATGGGAGGATGGAAGAAAGAGTCAGGAGAGAAAGAAAGAAAAGTAGGGAATGAGAGGGAGGACCTGGTCGTCTGTTGTGAAACTTGAACTCTGAAAAAAAAACACCAAAAAAAACGTTTAACACTCTACCCAATGTTTTTGCAGTTGTTAGTATTTGGAGGAGGACCATTGCGTGAGACACACACACACACACAAATGCACTAACGTAATTGTCCCAGTGCCCCACCCCGGTTACAGTGGTTGTTTTTCTTCCTCATCTTCATCCCCCCCCGCCCCCCTCCGCCGTTATCAAGGTGAGGCGCGCTAACCTGACTGACAGCCTGCCTCGTGCCTTTGGCGTCCCGCCAGGCCGCGGAGCTAAAGCGGGGCCGGCAGAAAGGGCCCGCTCGCGTATCTCGGCGGTTGCGTACGTGCCTGCCGCTGCTGCGAGGACAATGCGTCTGGAGAGCGGGCATAAAGAGAGCCGGTCTCTCATTACCGCACACCTCAGGCCTCGGCGGAGCTGAGGGCTTCTCATGTGTCCTCAGGAAACCACGCTGGCTGCGTATTTTTATCTCCGCTACAGGAACCTTTTTTTTTTTCTCCCTGCCAATTAGTTCTCAACAATGACCCCACTTGTTTATGTAGTGTCTACTGAGTGACATCTCCCTGATAATTAGGCCCGGGCTTGTGTCTTTGGCAGCTACATGCCAAGTGCATGATTTTTCTTTCTTTTCAGTGTGGAAAGACAGCTGCCCACGGTGTGAAGGCTTACAGGGTGTATCGCTTAATTGGCTCCAAATGGCTGTGTATGAGTATGAAAAGTGATCGAGCTGGAATACGGAGGGGTGAACAATAGCCAGCAGGAGACAGAGAAGACAAGTTCAGCAGGTTCATGAGAGCTACTCTGAGGATTTAAATCCCTCCCCTTGACCACAGGATACAAGAGTTTGTGAGTCACAGATTTCTGTGTGTGTGTGTGTGTGTGTGTGTGTGTGTGTGTGTGTGTGTGTGTGTGTGTGTGTGTGTGTGTGTGTGTGTGTGTGTCACAGCTGCGAGGCCGCGAGTGACTGCTGCTCAACAAAGCGCCGAGCAAAGCCGGCCTGCTCTTGGTAAACAAAGAGAACTCACAGCGCTGTATAGTGATTGCCCAACCTTCCCTTCACACAGCAAGCAACGAAAAGAGCCCGGTGGAGCACAGCGGATTAAAAGCAAGAGAGGCGTAGAAGATGAAAATGAAGTTTTCATAGCGAGGAGAAAACTCATTACTTCCATTGCTCGAGAGGAAAAAACAATGACCGCACGTTTCCGGAACTTTAAGCTGTGATGGGATGACTGAGCGTGAACAGGATGGAGGCGGGTTTTTTTTTCTTCTGCATTTTATAATCCCACCCATACGTCATCTAACGTATTGGTACAGTTCTCAAGGCATGCTTGTTCATAGATCAATCCAGTGGTCTATTGATTGAATCTGGGTGTAGCCTTTAACGCCATAAACAACCCCCCCCCCCAAAAAAACATCGTAACTACGCTGAAGGTGTATTCTATAGCGCCTGCTGCCAGCATTCAGCCGCAGCCACGCTACCGGTTTAACAGCGCTGGGGAGGGCTGTCAGATTCTTTTTCAAAAGGCAGTTCATTCGATGTGATGACCCTGCGCACTTTGATGCTGACAGCAACACGGCACGCTCATCACAAGCCCTCAACAGCAGGACTCATCATTAAAATTCAAAACAGTTCATTACGCCAGATATGATAGATATGAATCTTCATCTGTTTCTACGGCCTGATATATAAATCATCAAATAACATGCTAGTCGAACACCGTTTAATCATGTGCAACTGATGTACGTTATTGCAATTTAAGCAAATCCAAAAGATTTTTTTTTGGATCTGCGCACACCCTTCTGGCACTCTCTTCAAAACAGAAGAGGCGCATGCATCCACTCACCCATTCTAACTTCCAGTGGTGCCTTTTTCAGTCTTTTCATTCATAAATCTATCCAGCAAACCATCCGGCATAAATGAAGGGGGGGAGGTATTGTTTTGATTCGTTTTTTTTTTGATCTACCGGTATTAGTTTGAGTTTTATCCCACTCACTGACGTATGCACGCGAGTATGAACACTTGTCAGTCTTTTTATCTAGCCGACGGATATCTGATGACCAGTGCAGGGTGTAGTACACTTTTCAATTGAGGTCAATTGTAAGAGGGACCCAGAACAGCATCAATGGACTAGAAAAAAAAGAATGGGTGGTTTTAACGTATGTTGGCAGCTCCACGATGAAAGTTGCCATCTTAACTGTTTAACCTAATGACAGACTGCGCCATCCGGCATCTGGAACGTGGGCAAACCCATTATGACTCATCTCTCTTCAGAATAGTCAGAGGGCGAACTTAATTAAAAGTCAGTTATTCCTCACACATTAAAAACCAACTTGCAGGGCGTTCATCTTTGAGGAGGAGCCATATCGTCATCATCATCATTTTAAGTATCTCAGTGAAAAAGGTGAGCCTGCAAGTGATCATTAAGTGATTGACTGTGTGTGGCAGCATTGGGAGCAAGCTACTTGAGAAGCTATTTTCTGGGAGTGGGGGGGGGGGCAGAAGAGGGAGGGTTTCAACTCAGCGATTGCTGGTGCGGAGCAGGTGCTGAGGTACATGTCAACGCCACTTTGTTGTTATTCTCTCGCTCCCACGCAGCCACCTCATTCACTTAGCAACCTGTATCTCTTAAGCTTCAAGCGCGTTGAAGCCGCGGTTGGATACGTTGGGTCTTTAGCCCGAACGGAAAACCCGGCAAGTCGAATCGGGCAAGTAGGAGTTAAGCTGCCGTGTTTTGATTGACTTTGCAGACATAAACAAGAGCTGCACTTGTGCGCGACCCCTGAGCCTGACCCCAGAGATAGAGCTTCTCTAATGGGTGTCTCTTTCAGCGGGAGGCCAGTCCAGTTGGAACAGAGGAGCCATTGTTTGGGCCCGGGGAAGCCAATTCTCTCCCTATTAAAGAGCTGAGCCGAGAGGAGAGGACCACTGGGGCCGTGAAGCTGCGTAAACAGCCGGGCGGACCACGAACATCCTTTGCACAATGTCACATTTCGTCTCCGATATCAGCAGAATCGAGTAGATCTGACACGTGTCCTACATTCCTTCACTTAAAACACCCCAGACAGGCTTAGGAAGGGGAACTGTTGTGTAGACGAAGCCAAGGATGACTGAGGAAAAGAGCTGTTTTTCTCTACTCTAACCACATCCTGCGTTTCTGTTTGTGTCGAAGGGCTGCAGACGAGTGGTTTTTTTTTTTTTTCCTTTCCCTAGCAAGTGGCCAAACAGGTGAGTCAGGTATCAGCAAAGTGTGAAACCTGCCATATATGGCAATACAAGTGCCACGTGCCTACCCCGAGGTTATGGACTGGAAGATATAGCAGCATGCTTGAAAACAAAACGAAAATAACGCGTGCTCAGCCACAGGCCACAGTTTTAATCCTGAGATCAATCAGAGATCCAAATCTGCTCCATGAGGAATTGACACTGCGACCAAGGTAATCGTTTGAAATGCAGAGCCGCACCGCATCTCGCTGAAAGTTGTTCGTGCGTCGAGCCACGCGAGAGGGGCAAAAAACTATTCAAAACAACTCAGAGTGCAAAGCGGAGCACTGCGCTTCTACCGACATGAACTCTTGCGTCGCACCTCAATGTCAGTTCATACTGACCAATACTTTTTGACATTTTTGACAGACTGCGTGGGCTCCCCGGACTGAAGCACATAACGTCGGGCTGGTCTTGTAAAATCGCTCGACGAATTGACTGAAAAAGAAACCCGCATTTGGGTAAGAGTGCACTTTCGGGGTCTACACTCACCAGTGATAAGCTGCAGAGTTTCATGTTTATGTGTGTCAGGAGTAATCAATCACTCTCATGCCTTAAGGGCATCCGTGCTGCGGTGTAACTAATCTGTATAAGCTCAGCAGCCTCTGCCTTAATGCGGTGTGAGGTAACGCTCATTGGCTCGATGCATGGGCTCATTCTGTTGTCATGCAACACTTGCCCGTGTATGCGTGGAGGGGCGGGCAACAGTTATTGGAGAGGTTTGGGAGCCCCGCTGCGCTCGCAAAATTAACGACCTAACAGCAGGGGGGAAGCGATGAGGCCAGCCTCTGCCAAATGCTTGG
The DNA here is from genome assembly GCF_054856545.1 of Hippocampus guttulatus. Lineage (NCBI taxonomy): Eukaryota > Metazoa > Chordata > Actinopteri > Syngnathiformes > Syngnathidae > Hippocampus > Hippocampus guttulatus. Next base: position 10,845,723 of record NC_141273.1, read on the forward strand.
CCAGCCTCGCAGGCCTTGTTACCTGCAAATTTCGAGTTCATCCATCAGGGGCTCAGTTTTAGGATAACGGTACGTACGACTTTTGGTAGAAATTTCTCATCCGATGCCACTACAAAAAACAACCACGACCATGTTTAGTGCGTCTGGTTGGCAAATGGGGACCTGAGGTCGTCGCTTGGTGCTAATTTTTTTTCCCCCACCCATCCACGTCACGGGATGAATCTGAAGACTTATAATGATCGCCCAATCAATTGTTTTGACGCAGTTCTCGAGTGCAGTGGTCGCCAACCTTTTTTTTAACCCTTTCCCATTTGTGTAATGTTTTTCCTCCTACAGAAACCATCTTAAAATATATTTCCCTCTCCCATCTTTTTCCATTTTCAAACATTTATGAAAAAGCTCCGGGGAGCCACTAGGGCGGCGATAAAGAGCCGCATGCGGCTCTGTAGCCGCAGGTTGCCGACCCCCGGGTTAAGTCAATAAAAAATATTGATAACATATCCAACCAACCATAACATAAAACGGAGTCGTATTAAGAGCCATGCAGCGCGCACCTCCTCTGCCTGTCGCTCCGCAGCGAGACCCGAGATGCCCACAAAGCCCACCAACATGTTGCCGCCCAGCGAGTTGCGCTTTCTCGTGGCCGCGCGCTCGCAGCCGAGTTCAACTGAACTGACAAAGAAATGATCACTTCATGAAGTGATCTAAGTCAGCGCATTCACTCAAAAGATTCAACTGATCCAATGAGTCATTCAACACGACTCGAGCCCCGTCTCCTGCTCCACAAAGAAAATACAAATAAATGTCAATCTCTCTGGTTTGAAGCGGTGGCCCAGCTCTGTGGCTGCACAGATGAATTAATCCAAGAAAATATGAGGTGGTTCAAAGTCTGTAATGCAAAAGGTTTGGTACACATATGTGCAGCAACACAATTTAATCTGGTGGACTTATAATATACAGTACGTATTAAGCGCACCTGCGCACCACATGTGAACACCGCTGCGAATGGCATAGCAGTTTAAATCATTTAAACGTTAAACATGAGTCTATTTTATGGATTTAGTCACAGTAAATTCAAATGAAATGGAATTATTCATCATGCTATTAGGCTAACAATACTGCGATGATAAATTGTCACTCAAACTGGTTGTCTTGTTGTTTGCTGCATCCACGAACACATCTGAACTTATTTTCGCATTACAGAGAGAAGGACAATTGGGTATGTGAGTGGTGTATATATGAATGGGTTAAGATATTTTATTTATGGATACAGATTATTTTTGAGGTGTATGTGGACTAGATGTCTGCATTTTCAGATTGCACTTCTTGATTAAAAATATTACATTGGGTAATTGTAAAGAGATGGGATGAATAAATGTAACTTCATCCAACTCATTTTAGGACTAGCGGCACATGGTCGTTCTGTTTAGGATATTTATACTCCTGCATATTCAAAACGATATACGTACTGCATAACATACTGGCACAATGAATTGAAGCAATGAACGCCAATGTAAATGGCTTTAGAAATGCACATACGGTTCATACTCATAAATACAGAAACCGCTAGAAACGTTCAATAAAATTTTATTGAAAAAAAAAAGTACCAATAACAAGAAATCCAGGAAAAAAAAAGATTTGTAGAGCAAAGCTCCATATGTACAGCATATTGCACTACATAACACATTGTCTTTACTTCCATAATATATGAACAAATCCCCAGAAAAAAACAAAACCAAAATGACATATAAACACAAAATGAGTGCACAGTAGAGTCTCGAAAACACACAGTCAATGTTTACAAAAATGCTACATTTTCGCTGGGTCTCCTTTTCTTGGTATACAGAGAGTGTGTGATCATCAAGACTTCATTTGAAACTGAGCAGTTAAAGGCATATTCCAGGGTTTTACAAATACATGTACACTTGTATCGGTTGTCTGTCAAGAAGGGCAACCGAAGATGCGAAATTAACGACAGTGAATTGTTTTGGTTTGCTTCACACGCTGCAAAGAGCTGTGCAAGGAATGTTGGAAAAAAAAATCTAATCAAATAATAAAATGCCCTCGATAGCACGGAGTCGCAAGGATCTAATCCAACAACAATCTAATCCAAGTCCTTATAAAAGCAGACCGTTTTCGGTTAAGAAAATACATTTTGCAAAGTTAAGAAAGAACGTGAAGGAATTTTATGAGAAAAAAAAATCTAAACTTCCTCAAAAACTTCAAATTTATATAAAGTGGACTACAAAATTCAAAGACACTGACGGTTCCCGTAAAATACAATGCCCCCCCCCCCCCCACACACGAGGGACGCTCCACTCTTGACGTGTACACAAGAGAAGGAGTGCAGCGCGGAAACATCATTGTAACCAAAAAATTAAAAATACACGGGGGCGGGAGGTGGGCACCGCGGCAGATTGTTTCCCTTTCCAATAAATCAAAGGCGCGAGCCACCTTGGCCGACGCACCGACGCAGCTGTGACGCCACATGAACAATCCGAAGTATACTGTACATCATATAGGAAGACACAACACGTAAGGGACCCGTGGGATCTACAGAAACAAAGTACTTTCCAGTGCATGTCGATTACAACATTGATCAAGATTCCGGGAATTGAACACATTAACCAACACCCTGTTTCATCAAGGAACATGAACGTCGTAATTCTTTTTGAAGCTCTGCCTCTCTGATGTATCATCAGCGATGGATGACCTTTCATTAATTCCGAGGGAAAAGACGTGCGCCACGATATTTATGATACAAATTAATAACTGCATTGAAGCCGCCGCTTTTGCTAAACTGCACATGGGAGAGAAATCTTGCCCGAGACCGAATTGAGCGGCGAATTGAAAAATGTCTGAGGTGGTCGGAGCACATCCCTAGAAAATCACAAGCTTTCAATACTCCACCGTGATCCATTTTTCCAGGATCAAACAGGCTCCCCTAGATGGAAAAGCGGTTGGACGAGGCTTGGAAGCCGTTGTCTTAAAGAAGAGCAGGAAGCTGCTGCGGTCATCAATAAGGCGAATGATAAGGCGATATTAGCGTTGAAAGGCAATTGTCCAAGTCTGCTTTGAATGGGAACGGTGATTTTTTTTTAGGGGGGGGGGGGTGCGACAGAGACAAGAGTGGATCACATCTACTTGTGGCCATTGAGGTCCATTTTGTACAAAGCTAATTTTAAACTCAACCGTTGCTCTTTATGACAGACTAGACGCAAGGATAATAAGAAGTGATCGCATGTGCGAGTGTATACAGTAGAAATGGGCAAATATACAAAAAAGAAAAAAAAAGAAAGAAAATAAATAATAAGAAAAAATAAATTACACTCAATGAAGAATAGGCGTGTGTCTTTGAAGGAGCGGTATAAGCGAGAGGACAATGGCGGGACGGGGAGCTACACGGACTGGCTCAGCATTGAGTATCCGCAGGAAACTACAACCACATTCAGTGCACGTCACACGCCTCCTAACTCCACACTCGGTAGCCCCCCACCCCCCCAGTCAAGCCTCCGACTCCTTGGTCAAAATGTACCTTTTGCGCGGACAAATCTGGGACGAGGAAAGACATGAGAGACGACCGTTTCGTCATGGGTGGCAACGCTGCTCATCCTCTGACCGTGTAACTGATTCTCAAGGTGGCCCACAAAGCCTTGTTTGTCCCTGAGATATGTTGAGTACGAGAGGAAAAAAAAATCAAATCAAATCAAATAACGACGCAGTGATCAACTTTGACACATTGCTTGGAGCAAGTCATTTACACACCCCTGATACGTAATGCTCCGTGGGTCCAAAAGTTGGCCTGTGTTCATCAATGTAAAAAAAAAAAAAAAAAAAAAGAACCCCACAACCCCCCCCCCCCAAATCTTCCACAGTGTCTTCAAAACATAGTTAACAATAGGAAGTAACCGCAGTCTTTAGTTTGCATCGTGAATGGTCGGTGGCGTGGAATAAAAACTGCCTCGCTTCTGGATCTGAGCATCAAAGGCGATCCAAGAGTCACCCGGCCCAATCCAAAGCGGGGGTAAATCCCATGAGAGTTTCCTGAAAGGATTCTGTTTCACCTGTTTGGTGTGGAAAAACGACACACCGAGCTGTGGCAGGACAGGACCAGAACCATTTCCTTTCCGGTCCAGATCTCAGGCCGTGACCTGCCAGGTCTCAATACTGATTGAAAAAAGGGGATGTTGTGGCCATAGACTAAGTGAAAACCTTCATATAAAATGCGGGGGGCGGTAAATAGTGGAAGTCTTAAGGCCGTCTCTCATTGGGCGGCCCCAGGTTTGCGAGCGTGCGCGCGCGTAGCGAATGCGGTTTTTCCATCAGGGTTCGTCCAAGGTCGCGAAGACGTTAGCCTAGAGTTTGATCGGCTGCAAACGGTTCTTCTTTTCCAACATTTTGTTTGCGACCGTTGAAACTGTTGGCGAACGTCTGGAAGATCATTTGCGACCTGGACCGAACCTTGTCTAAAAAAAATGTTTTTTTTAAAAATCCGAGCCGTGCGCAAGCACTCGCTAACCCTCGCCGCTCAGTGAGATACGGGATTTAAAGGGTGTGCTAGTGCAAAAACAGTGGATCCACAGCTCCACTTCAAGGGCATGGAGGTCTGCAAATAACACGGATAGAACAAAGCAAAAAAAAACAACAACACAGGATGGAAAAGGATTTGGTGCTCTCACTAAATACGCAATTGGCTTGACTACAGTTTCCATTTAGGATTTTGTGCCAGTGCAAACCTCGTTTAGCGTTTTTGGAAATTTGGTAGATCGCTCTACGTCGCGGTGGGCATAGCGGACAATTTGGTGGCTGGAAGTTCTCTGAACTTTACGCCTGCTGGAACCACATCTAAGTATTGCCTCGGGTCTAAAATGCGATTTGGGTGCCACAAACATGTGTGGTGGATGGTCATCATATTTCATCTAAGTCAATGCGGAAATCAATTCATTGCATGTGTTGTTATTAAGATCTTTTATTTTGTTTTAAAAATCACAGCTGTGGGCTTTTGGGGCTGGCGAGGAGGATCACACATGGACACCAAAAATCATGTTTGGAAGGTGGTCTCTAATTGCCGACTTCACAGATCTGTGATCTCGTTCGCCAAATTAGGATCATCGGGCTGTGGAGGTCTGCTTTGATCCAGTTTCTTCAAAATGCAATTTATCTCATCGGTTTCTGCTGCCGCTATGTCAAACTCTGCGCGGGCCGATTTTAAAGGGAATGAAAGAAGCCGCGTCCACTGGCGCCGTAGCGAGTCAGCTGTGTTCACGCTCACAACGCCGCAAAACGCCCGCTTTTTTTAAGCTGTGTGCATCTGCGAAAATACCCAAATTTTGGTTGCGCTGGGTAGGGAAATGGAGCCCAAAATCCATATTCGTTGCAGTCTGAATAGTCGTTACAGAGGTTTGTTTGACGAGTGAGCAATTATTAACGTCTGCAAACGTCGCCCCTGATACCTCAGGGGATAGCGACATGTACAGTAGCGTGTACATACGATAGTTGAACAAAATATTTTTCTTGGTGAGCAGTCGCGTACAGAAACCGTCTGTGTACGTTATTACAGCAAATTAATGAGTAAGAAAGGGACGTGACAAGTTCAAACCATATTAAAGAAAATAAATGTAACCATTCAGTGAGGTGCAAAACGCGTTTTCTGAGAAGTTGCCTCTTTGGAAATTATAAATCAACTTGAGTGGTTACCTGGAAACATTTCACAAAGGTTTAAAAAAAAAAAAAAGCCCACCACATTTCCTTTTGTTATCTGCCATCATGTAAAATTCTTTCAATACTCTTTATGGCAGAAAACGATGAATAAGGCATTCCAAGGGTCTGTTGTGGAGGTCATCAAAAATGGATACATTGTGAAGTGCAAAAAAAAAAAAAAAAACCTGAACTAATGTACTGTACAAAACTACTACACCACACGGAGAGCAAAATATGAACATTGTCCCGTAGAGGAATCTCTGGGCATCATGGCATCGTGTTGAAAAGAAAAAAAACTTTGTATAAAAGTCGCTTGTCTCCGTCCCGCGGTGACCTTTTGAGAAAGCCTTCCACGCGTCCACCGTGCCACCACAAACAGACCCGTGTTAGATTCGACAGTGCCATCGGGAGTCCAGTTCCTCGTGGAGATGATTAAAACAGACACGAGGTGGAAGACCGTCTCACCTCCGTCTTGCTCCGCCTCGTCCGGCCAAGAATCCCCTGTCGAAAAGCAGGCCAAGCACGGCTGTGGCCAGACGCCACCACAGCAGCCCCCGGATCCTTTGGTTTCGATGATACTGCAACAACAAACATCGAGACCAGCGTTGGCGGGGCACCCAAGTGAAACGCAATCAATAAGCGCCGGGTTATAAATAGCCAGGGGCTATAAACACGAATTTGTGTTTGCTGACCGTCAATGTACACAGTGAAAAGGTTGCGCCGGCTAAAACAAAACCGCACGCTGGGAAAAAAAAAAAAAAAAAGATGACATTTGCACAACGGTCTTCTTTACCAACCGAGTGAAAATCATTTTACGCAGATATTCCCAGTCGTACTGTAAATGTGTGCACGCTTTGGCCCAGCAGGAGCGGCGCAGGAGGAGGAGGAGGAGGAGGCTTTGTGAGCCAATTGGATTGTGTGTGCGATTAGCGGGATAATACTATCTCAGCTATTGAGAAGCTGAGATAAGATAATTGCGCCAAATGGGATTAGGGAGTTCTTGATGAGAGGCAGGGAGCCTCTGGGAAAGACGTCTCAGCACGCGAGAGGTACAGTAGCAGGGCGGCAGCTCATCTCTGGACGAAAGGCAGACGCCACCACGGGCTGATAACGCAACGGCCATTTTGGACTCGAAGGGGTTGTAAACAAGACTTCAAGTGGCGGGAGTCTTGGGTGCGCTTTTCTACCCTCCCCGTAATGGTCCGGTGTAGTTCGTCAGAAATCATGCCTTTGCGAATGCACTTTTAACCCTTTCAAGGTACAGCGGTTACTACAGTGGACAGCTTATCAGGTTATCAGGTTACAGTATGCATGAAAGGGTTCAAATGGTTGCAAAGTTAAGCGTCATAATATCGCTTCAAAACTGCCTGAATGGTTCAAAAGGATTTGAACCTCCTCAAGAAAATGACCTCTCTCGTGTCGACTGGGAAAAAAATCATTTGGAATCCGAATAAATTGTCGGTTGACGGATGCTTTCTCAGCAGATTGAATCTGACCTTAAACGTTTCCACCGTGCACGGTCAGAAGCGAAAGAAAGGCAGCAATGTGCAGAACGCAAGCCAACTTTGCGAGTAAGAGTAAGGTGCCTTTGTGAAATCATTGTGAAAGTAATGCCCACAGGCGGGAAAACGGCCAACTCAAAAGGAGACTTCATCAGGCTGAGCCGAAAGATCCTTTTGCTAAATTGGTGATGTGGAATTACCACAGTCATGACAGACGCCATTTCATCTCTTACAAGCTGGTGGACTATGCAACGGGTTACAGCGGCAACTAACAATTATTTTAAAACTCGATTAATATGATCTTTTTTTTTTTTAGGTACTGAATACATCTTTTTTTTTTTTAAACCGTTTTTCAATTTGCCTCTCTTTATTCTAAAAAGGACATTAAACTGACAGTGCAGAAAATATAAATCTGTTATGATTCGGTGACCGGGTTGGTGTGTATGGAAATAGTCCAAAATGTTGACTGTTGTTTTCCAAAGTAAAAGCAGATGTTGGCAAAAGTCTGATTTTGATCCAACACAAAAATATTCAGTCTGTTTTCATGGAGGACGACATCAAGTTGCTGTCAAACGAAAATAAGCGATTTCTGGAGTGTTGTGAGTTCTTGTCCCGTGTGACTTGCCTTGTGTGGGGCTACTTTGAAGAACAGAGCAGTTGATGACACATCAGAGCTAACATGTCCGTGCTTGGTAAACTTTGGTTTTGCTTTCATGATGACGTGAAACAAAAGTCCACAGTTATTTCGTTGAGGGAACAAAATGAAGAAATCTTCTGCGCCGACTACGGGCATGGGAGCTCAACAGACAATCCGATACAATGAGGTGCTGAATCTCGCTGACGTCCCGTTCAAAGGATCTTACACGTGACTCGGCGCGTTATCCGTTCACCATTCATCAATCGACGTAAAACGTCAAAATCAAGATGAACCCTTTCATGCTCCCTGTGACCTGATAACACGATAAGGCGTCCACTGTCGTAACCGCTGTCCCCGAAAGGGTTAAGGCCAAATTTACGTCGCATTCCAGCCTATGATATGATAAAATTAAAACAAATGTGGATTGAGATGCAATGATACGCTTTATCAAGCCGCACAAGTGTGTATACTACAAACCAGATGGGTAGAAAATCATCTCTACAAGCAGTAACCGAACCTTCCCTCGGGAGTGACCTTGTTGGGCTTTACTCCATCATGCTGACAGAGAGACTCTGAGACAGACAGAAGTGAGACGGCCTGTCAAAACTCCGAAAGAACTCGTGCCACCAACTGTCAAAATCGAGGCTCTAAATTTAGCCGGCAAACGGCACACCGGAGTTTAGCCAGATGCTCGGCGTCGTCACTCGAACGTGGCACTGATGTGCTTTATCGGTGTGTCCCGTGTGGGCCGTCGATCGGGCCAGCTGCTCGCAAGCTTGGCCTTATCGGTGCGGCAAAACAGGCGCCGCCTCCGGGCCAAGAACAAACTACCATCGGGGAGGAGACGAGGAGTCCAAGAAAAATAAACGGTATGACGTTGGATGCTAACACACAACTCAAAAGAAAAAAAAAAATAGCACCAAAAGTAGATATCCAAATCGCCTTGCTGTGTTTTTATTCCTTCCCTTCTCCAAAGTGCTGAAACAGCAGAGATAAAGTCATGCGCGTTACACACACAGACACTCACGAGGCAATATTCAAACCAGCTTTCAATACCTCCTATCAAAACCACCAGGAGTCATTGGTGTGCTTCAAAAAAAAAAAAAAAGGAAAGAAAACACGGGGATGAAACCCAACTCCGCTCCTTGCCCTGTGCGAGCCGGAGCCGTCTTCCTGCCATTGTGACTGCCATTATCGCTATGTCTCAAATGGCGGCGCAAGCTAATGTTGGCCGTCCTCTGGGGACTTGAGTGTCCCCTCCAGCCCTCTCTGACAGAAGAGCAATTTATCTGTCGGCATCCTCCGGCACTCCTTGGCTACCTAATCCCTGCTTTTGCCGTGGGGGCCACCGGCTCCCCCTCACAGCCACATGGCCCCCCCACCCCCCGATACATCAAGCAGATGGCAGTCCAAGCACTTGGACGGCTCAGGGACAAGTGTCTGTTCTGAAGAACTGCAATCACCCACTGACAGGAATGAAAATGGATGAACACTGACACTATTATTGACTGATGGGATTTTTTTTTCTTCCCCTCACGCCACGGTCAGTCAGACCGTGCGATAGTGAAGAATGGTAAAACGCCGATCAACAACCTCGCGTTCATGTACGAGTGCGTGCAGGCTCAATGAGACAAATTCCACAACCGCACCGCAAAGCCAACGAACTGGGCTGCACGCACTGAAAACACGCACATGGATACAAACTGTAGCTATGCGGTTGTCCGCCCTAATCGATCACACCCATGCGGCAACGTTCCGACTTACCACGGCGCGGCCTCGTCATTCTGATGACCTCACCTGCGTCGCAGCCTCACTGCCGTTTACTCAAAGCGGCGAGGGCAACACAAGCCACTTCCTCTGCTACCTGCAATTGCTCCTGGCATAGCATCCGGGTGGTTCTTTTGCCAGAGTCGGCACGCGTGAGTCATTGCTGCTAAGCCGCGGCGGCGCTAATAACTGGCACCTTGATTTTCGCATGAGAACATATTTTTGGACAGAAGAATTATCGGTGGAGAGAAGAAGAGGAGGTGTTTAAATGTTCGATACTGTGCTGTTGGCTTTACGCTTTCTTGAGGCACATGTTGAACATCACATCCTCGCCGTCGCAATATTCAACACCCACACCGCATGGTTTTCTAATTTCGTGCCACTGACACAGTTCCATCTTTCAGAAGGCGACCAAACACACAAAAAGGGTAAAAAAAAAAAAAATTGGAGGCAGAGGTCTCTCGAAATGACACATGATGATGGCTCCAACTCCAGTTTTGGTGTGACTTCTATACTTTTTTTTTTCCAAAACTGTTGGAGCATTTGAATTATAACTTAGTGCTGTACTTGGTCATTTGAGGCTAATTTCTCCACCTCACAACCTCATTGACTGTTCTACAAACCGCCCCCCTTGCCCCTTCATCCCAACCCGCATGTGTGTAGACGTCTTATTATGGTTTCTCAGCTGACCGCTCCTCGCCCAGTAAAGGGGCTGACTGGAGACTCCCTGGAACCGCAGCTGCTCCCCTCGGACTCACGCGTTCGGTATCAGGTTACATGTTTACGCACTCCCGCCACTTCTGCTTCTTTTTTTTTTTTGTGCCTTCAAATATACGATTCACCAGTTGTGCAACAGGACACTTAGGCCGTGCCAAAGAAATCACCAAAAGGAGGATTGTGCGGCGCAGGGTCACGGTTTTACAATCCAGCACACAAACACACATAAAAGTGATGTTGTGCAGCGCGGTGACTCTGTGGACAGTGTCACCCTGACCACAGTACGGTGCGCCGAGGCCGAGCAAGCATCCTGTGTGCTGCTTGCCTACATCGCGGGCCCGCAGAGAAAACAGGAGAGGGGAGAGTAATAAACAGGAAGAGGAGGCAGGGGAGGGTTTGGTGAGGTGGGGGAAGGGCTGCCCTGGTTCAGCTTGTCTTTGGCTTGGGAGGAGGGGGAGGACACACACACACCCGCGCGCATGCACACACACTCACACACGCACACACACACACACACAGAGCGTCTCCAAAACAAATATGGAGCTACCACAATAAATGAGAGCAAACTAGCTCCAACATACCCTAATTCTTTCCTGGATTTAAAAGGGGGCACTGATCTCGACAAAAAGTGTGCGAAAGGTGACGCAAGACTACTTTTTCAAACTCAAGCGCGCTCCTAATTGCACGCAGCTTGTTGATGGTTGCATTAGTAATTGTCTGCGACACCATAACAAACTCAACTTGAATAAGATAATGACCCGATAACATCGGGTAAATTACATCACACAGCCGCACCTAACAAATCGGCACTTAGCGTTATAAAATCGGTTCATTAAACGCGTGCAAAAAAGATCTCGGCGTGATGCGGTGCAAGTCTTGGCCGTGACAAATGAAGAGCTAGTAATATCTAACTCTGTCAACTGAGATGATAGATATTTTTATAAGGGCTCAGCACTTAAGCCTTTAAGCTCAGCTTTTGTTTACTCAAAAGCTCCTTGAAAAAGCAGCGACGAGATCAAGAGCCGTGTCCTGTATTTCTGAGTATCCGTTCAATCCAACAAAATGTCGCCGCTCGCGCCAGTCTCATTTGTGCTTGTGTTGATTCCTGCTCACCAGCTGTAAGTGTTCCCGATGAAACTGGTCTCCAATCAGCTGGAGTTTCTGACCGACGCAGGCCTCTATGCTGCGTGCCACGGGCTGCTGCTGCTGCTGCTGCTCCATTCCGTCGTCGCTTTCTTGCAGTCGCTCCTCCTGTTCACCAACAAGTTCAAAGTGGGCCGGGAAGTGCAATCGAAAACCTGCGTTACCTGTTGAGGAGTCGAGATTTGGTCTTTGTTAAAAAAAAAATGTCCAGAAAATAAAGCGGCAATGAGACCTGATGTTTTTTTTTTCTTGGTGTCTGTGTGTGATGATGTTAATGATGATGATACAGCAGGCAGAAAGACTTGCCAAGAACTGCAGAAGATGTCAGCCTGCTTGGCTTCAGAGTGAACTTTCACAGCTGCCGTATTTGCTCCGGAGCCAATCACGGTGAGTCATTTTACGGTGTTAAAAGTCACACTCACCTAAAGTCGCTCTCTACCGTCACTATGGAGCAACCCGGCAATGATTACACATACAGTATATGGTGCCATTGAAACTTTGCTGTCACTGATAATCACTTACAGCCTACTCACGCAGGTAGTCACCCCTGTCATCTTGTCCACTCACTCACAAAGGCAGCCTGGCGCCTTTTGAATAGCAAAGCAGCTGGGTACACTCCACACGCGCCATAAAAACTGGCCCTGATCACGACTATCAGGCGCCACAGGTCACATCAGCGCCAACTACACACTTTCCCATTCCTCACATGAAAGCGTCTCGCTTCTGATTTTACAATTGTGCGGCATGCATAAGGAAACGATCCCCTCGCGGTTCCTTTTTGGTGTTTTTTAGCTTTCGACTCACCGTAGAAGAGTGGTCTTGGCTCCTCTGCGACTCCACAGGGCAGCATGCCGTTGTTTGATGCCGGGACGGGGCCAGGTGTCTGTGTTGCCCGCTCCTCACACTTTATCTCCTTGAATGTGGTGCGCCAGCAGTGGGGGTCTGGCTCAAACACATCATCCTCCTCATCCTCCATGCGGGGACGCTACACGTCGAGCACACTAAAAGGTTAAATGGGGGAAAGAGAGGGAAATATGAGATGGATCCCACACTGAGGACGCGCGGTCATTTGCTGATTTTATCAGACGCCGTTCGAATACACTCGCACTAGACAACCTGTCTGGTTTATAATGTGTGTGCTCCAATCAATAAAACCACAACGGACAAGCTGGGTAAGAGATGAGGCCTGCCTCTGTGGCAAGATGAATGTTTTGTTCCTTTCACTGTTTAAACCACACAGTTCACTGCGGTCAAAGATTGGCTTCTGAGGTAAATGAAAGATATTTTTATTTTTGTCCGTGCTGACCCCGCCCATAACTTGTCACACTCCCGCACAGAAGGTAATAAAGGCAGTTATCAGTGTACATTTAACACGTAAACAACCTGATGGAAAATCGTGCCGGCAAATGGCGCTATTCTTCAGTGACAATGATTCATTGCACCCAACCCTGAGTCGGTGCGGGAGTCAAGAGTTATCACAAAGTTGCTTCGATAGCTAATCCCCCAGTCAACATGAAGTTGTAATGCAGGGTTAGACTACTACCATACCACCAAATTAGGGCTCACAGCAAAAGAGTAATGACAGTCTTGGTGGAAAACGTTCAATCTCTCTCCCTACTCTGGCCTGTCAGCTTGCCAACACTTTGACATGAAGTATTTATTTCTTCACCCCACACAAGAAGATTGTGTCCCAATCATGCAAATTTACAGTGTAAACTGTGTGCCCTCACAATCAACTTGGAGTAAAACCACTCCATGCGTTGTTAAACAAACTTATGGCAAGGACCACAGAGGACTCGGATGAGCCAGGGGAAAAAAAACAACTTCCAGATAACCTGAGTTGCTCTTTGCACTGCAGTGAGCAGAATTTGTGTCATGGCTCCCCCTGCTGTAACACCATGCAGCCAAGGAAAGGCGGTGGGGGTTGTGCACTTTATTTATATTCTCAGAGCGCCACTATCATGATCAAATTAAAACGGCAGTACTATGATGACACACACACACGTGTGTGTGTATATATGTATATAAAATGCCATAATTTGACTCAGTCGAGCACTAAACATTCCCATTGTATGTGTATGTATATGACATAAAAATAGTGACACAAAATAGCCATACAGATACTGAACCCTCGAAAGTGAAGTGCACATTTCAAGGTCTTACAAGAAACGCATCTCGCAGATGGTTTATTGTTTTTAATAATCATGCGGCTGTTATCGATGTGAGTCAAACCCGTACACCAGGTCGCTATACCGTAGTTATTGTTTTAACGTGTTCTTACAGGAAAGGCAGTGAATCATACTGTAATCTTAGTTTCGGTTTTGGCACGATGTTAAGAGTAAAGTCAGTTAAACAGGAGACGTGCAAGCCGGCTTGTCGCCCTGTAAAAAAAAAAAAGGTGCCAATGTGTATTATAAGGTTATAAGGAACTTACCCGTTACGCAGTCTTCCTTGTTAATGTGGACTTCACCGCGGAGAGAAGAAAAAAAGGTGAAGCGACGTTTATATCCGACCAGGTCAACCAAGTATCGCTCGTATCTTCACCACGACAACTTCCATTCTGTGGGGAAAACTGCTACAAGCCGATTTCATTTCGCCGACGTCAGCTGCAAAAAAACAAACGCCACCGCCGGGGCGGGGCTCCCCAACTTGGTAAATAGGCTCTCTTAAAGCCGCACGTTTTTTTGGCGGTCAACTCCTTTGGAAACGGGCGGGGTCGCAGCACTTTCCTTTAAGAGTCCTTCGCCGTAACCAATCGTGGAGTTTGTTGTGATCCCGCCTCTGCCACCGCGTATTCAGACACGTGGACGGGAAATTCCCACTCTCACGCGAGGTCGAGCACGCCTCTAAAACTCGACACTACTATCCCCATCTGGTCCCAAACACGCGCAGCGATTGTGTATTGTTATGATTAAAATTGATTTATCTTAACATTTATACACCTTCTTTTAACCTGTTGCTGTAATGTTACACGACAATGACGGGTAGTTGAATGACACTAGGTAAATATGACAAAGGTTTTGGTTTATAAAAAAGAAAAAATAGTACTTGAATCCAAGCATGTTACCCTTTTTTGTCACTTTATTCCCCAATACCACTCCAGAAATATAAAATAAGATACTACTGCATGTGGGGAGGTTGCTTGTTCTGCCTTTGCTAATGTGTGTGCTTTTTTTTCTCCTGGGTACTCTGACTCCCAACCGCATTCCAAAAACATGAGTGGTTGAAGGTTTATTGAAGACTGAATTGTCCTTTGGCAAGAAAATAGTGTGAATATGATAAAGTAGCCCTGCGAGTAGCTGCCAACCACTCCTGGGTGTACCCGGGCCTCTTGCCCAAACTCAGCTGGTATTGGCACTAACTCTCACTTACTAATCAAGATAAGTGCGAAAAGAAACATCTTAGGGCTGTTTCAAAATGTCCACTTCTCCAAATGATCCATGTTGACTGGATTGGCCAGCTTCTGCAGGTTTACCTACTCTTGTGGCCAGCGGGTGTATTTTGGCATTTAACCAGCAATCTCGCTGAGCCGATTCAAGTATTGTTGTGCAGATCAGGTGTTGCTGGTCACCCCTCCCTATAGGACAAGCACTGATCAATACCTCCATGGCCAGCTGGTCCTCTCACCCTCGGCATTCTCCCACAGACCCTTCCCCCAACTCCTGTGCTCTTTATCTAGGCCGTCCCCTCCGCCAGAGCTGTTTGAAAAGTCATGGGTCCCTGCCTCCTCTGTCTTTCTTGTGCTGGACATACCGTGAGATTTGGACTTTGATCCCACCAAAAGGCGCGGATGCGATGTGGGAAGAAAGGATTGGATTCTTCGTCCACTGAGATATTGGAAAGCTGATCACTTCTTGCATGGGCGATCACTGTAAACAAGAAAAGATGCGCAAGCATTAGTTGCAGCTTCCCTTTGTGCTCGAGCGCAACAAAGGAGCTCCAGCTGACTGTCAAGAAAACACGTGACTGGAGGGAATTTGCCTTTTCAATAGATCACTGCAATGCAGATCATGCATTATAGTCAGCACTTTGACGAGTCAGCGACAACTTCTTTTTTTTACTCGTGTACGACAGCCAAGAATGTTATCATTTCACTTTGAACATTTCCTGTCTAATCAACGGCTGGCAATGAATTCATTCCTATGCGGAAACATCTTGACACTCGACCAAATCAAATAACAAAAGCGCACAGTGCATTGATGTCAGCACACAAAGCATAAGAAAAGAAACCCGATTAATTTATCGCGCGTTGGACTCTTTCTTTTAGCATTTGGCAATTGCTGCAGAAAGTATTGGCTGGAAGGCAACACTCGCTGCAACTCAATACATCATCCATTAGTAATGACCCGACTGGAGATGAAGTCCTTCCACCTCTTAGCGTTATATAAATAGATTTATTTGACGTGTTTCTGACAGCAGGCTCTTTTAAAAACATTGAAATTCACTAACCCATATTACTTAATGAATAATAAATAGCCGTGCGCATGCCGACACCGTTTTTGACATGTGTTTTTATGGGAGAGCGCCACATCGCACAAACAGGTTCACGCCGCCGCCCGGGATGCCTGGGCGAGACCGGCCGGGCAGGCATCAGTTTATGTGACATCAGAGAGTTGTTGCCCAACAGCTACGCTTGCGCAAAGCACACTTTGCGGGCGCACGCACGCATATGCAGAAACACACATGGCTGCACAATCACACGCCCTACTTCCCCTGTAACCTCAAATGTCTATTCTCCCTCATGATATCTCCTTCTCTAGACGGGCACGTGCATCACACACGTGCACCGTCCCCCATCCAAAACAAAGCGGGGAATCCTGCCTGGAAACTGGAAAGAGAGGGGATTTCATTTGCTCGCTATGGGCAAGCTGCACGGCAACCATGGCAACGGCATCCCGCCTGCTGGTCTGTTAGATGAGACATGAGTGGCACACTGACCCAATGGCAGAGATCGCACTGGAGCGGTGACCTGATAACAACAAAGGGCTTTTTGCGCCTCTGGTTTTTGCGGACATTCCTCTTGACCTAATGAGCAACACAAAACAACAACACGATAGTAATCTCGTTCCTCGCGTTGGTTTTTCTTCGCGTTCGGTAATATTACATGGTCGGAATCAGCAAAGTCAGATTAACGCGGGAGGAGGCGGCCGCATGTTAATCTTTGTTTCAATGTTTGCACACACTGACGCGAAGATCCATATACAGTAAGCATAAATGTTAAACCTCTTATGGGATTAGGTTTGTTATTGCGTCATCAAAGTGATCTGTCGTTTTAAGACTATTAACTGCTGCAACTTTTAAGACTCTGACATGCAAGGCTCGCGTGTAACATATTGTGTTTATGACTTGTATTTAGCAACAGTCTGGAGTGGTTGCAGAGTAAATTGGAGCTTAAAAAAAAAGTACTCCCCCCCCACGAGTCTTCTCAGGTGAAGATGGAGTGAATGATAAAGTAGTGGGGAGAGCAGGCGCCAGCCAGGGTCTTTCTGCCTCTTTTTCTTGTGAAGTTGAGGAGCATGGCCTAGTTATGAAGTCATGCCAGTCGATCTGAGCCGTGTAACTGAGAAGACGAGGCAGCCATCTCGGTGTATGTGCCGGGTCACCACGAGTGGCCAAACGACCCCCCTCTCAAGAAGCCTTTTCGGGTTTCAAATGTATAAGGGATAACAAAATAAAAGAGTGGGAACTCAATCACTTGATTCCCTCTTGCTTTGAAGTTTGTCCATTTGGGCCCAACGAATTTTCTGAGGCCGACATCCTTCGGGGACAACGTGCAATCACCACACAGGAAGGCCGGAGCTCGAAATTGAACCCATGACCTCTGCACGTGCTAACCAGTCGTCCACTGTGCTGCCCCATGATAAGAATAATGCATTTAAAAAAAACTTATGGTAATTAACTCATTCCCTCCCAAAGACGTATTTAGATGTCTTTTCAGACGCCACACATTTAATCCTAGCTCCTCATTTTATATTGACTGTACTTGAAAAGGGTCTGAAAGGGTCTGAAAATGGCTGGAGACCCTTTTCAAGTACAGTCAATATAAAAGGAGGGTCTGGAGCTAAATACGTTAAAAAATGTTTGCATTGTTACTCTGCATTGGAATGAACAGCCAAAACAATCTTGAAGTTGACAATGCGTAAACGGCCCCTAATCACATTGAACACTCTGTAGTTTGCAGATTATTGTTTGAGTCATTTCTTAGCTGCAACTAACGGAGGTCCTTCTTTGTTGGATTTGAAGAAGCAAAAAAAAAAAAAAACCCCCCAAAACGTTGAGTACTTTTAACTGCTCTGCATCCACTGACCCTCGTTTCGGAATCAGCGGTTTGATCTTCTCCGCAGGCTGCCATCACGTTGCAGAGCCACGCATGATCCAGTGTATTTGATATCATGAATCGGATACATTCTAGTTCAGCAGTTCACGGACAGCCGCTGATACTTTCATCTGTAAGGTGAGAGCAATCGATTCAAAACGCATACTCCTTTCTCCGAGATTCCCCTTCGTAGATTGCCCGTCGGCTCCTCGCCGGCGGGAGTCATCTGGAGAAACTTAACGAGTCTTGGCTGGGCGTCATGCGGCTTTGCTTCGTTTGTGTTGGACTATGAGGATGATCAACAATGCAAACGATCACGCAAGCAACGCGCACAAACTCGCATGAACGCGCGACTGGATAACTGCGTGGGAGCTGACCGCATCATCAGAAAGCCGGGCTGTTTAATGCTAGCCCGGCACATTAAAAAGCCCCGCAGCCTCAAAGTGGGCATGTCCTCACAGCTGCGGACATGACTCTGCCTTTCCCTCACAAGTGTGGAAGCACAGCGGTAGCCAAAGCCGCTCTGCAAAGAAGCGGCGGATGAAAACTTGGAAAGCTTCTCATCATGAATGCGTCAATCTCCCACCGGGGTTATAACAACCCAAAGAGCCCTCCAAATCTTCGGAGCACACACACTGAGGATTTTTTTTTTCTTTCTTCCCCCTGCTATTAAAGGCGTCGCGTTTGGCCCTTCAAGGCTTTGAAATGGTGATCTGGTTTTCTGCGGGATTTTCATCATGCTTTCAACATGATATCGCCAGAGGTTCGACGACAGGGAACATCAAGTAAATGTCACAAACGGCTTAATATTTAATCACTTAGACAATGCGTACAAAGCTGATTACAATCACAACCAGCAGCTGTAGTAAGATCTATTTATTTGCAACTTAATTAACTGGAAGGTTCAGAGGCTGCTGCAGTATCGGAGGCCTGCCTTAGAGCCTCGTGTGTTCCATTAATGACATCTATCATCAGCTACTAATTATGCTGCCCGTGGCCCACAATGGATCCGGTTTCAGCTTTGGGCTGCAACCACCATAACACTTAGCATTCATATTTAATCACACTTTGTTATTGAGGAGGCTGAGAAAGCCTCACCTAAGAGGACAAAAGTTACAGTAGGAGGGGGGGGGGGGAATCATTCTGAAGTCATTCTTGAAGATAAATGGTTAGTAATATAGGAGGAGCGTGCATCAACGGCCGTGTGAGAGGCGGCTCAGGCGAGTGACTCAACCTCCTTTGAAGTGAGGTAACGCCTCAGTTCTTTGCTTTCTCGACAAGATGGGCCTTTCAAGCAAGATATTTTCTTTTCAGTTGTTTCAGGTTCAAAGGGCAGCGAAATGCAAACAAGTGCTAATCCTTTATCCTCACCCAAAAAAAAAAAAAGTCTCGGTTGGCTGCTGGGTCATCAGCTTGGGGTCACGGTGACGTCACTTGCCTCAGGTGACTGAGGCTGGATGTCAAATATGACTCGGGCCACCATCTGCCTTTGTTATTGTCATGCAGGTGAAACTGAATATAGTGACTCACACCCTTCAAGTGTCCTGCAGCTCAGTCGGCTTGACGGTGAGCAAACAGTGTCAGGTTGTCATCTCTGCACAAGTGGCAATCGTTCACGGCGAGGTTATTCCGCAGCTAAAATGCTGAATGCTAAACCCCCCTCCTCCCCCGCACAGAGGGCAAATAACAATTAAAAACTGTCTTTTGCACCTTGCGAGTAACTTTCACCTGCTTCTAGAGATTCCAAAGTCGCCTTACTTTACCTCAGTGGTGTACACTTTTCTTTGTCTGCACAAATCGGAATCATTCATTCTGTGCTGCGTTTAAATTTCGAGGTTTTATGGAAAATTTGCCAAGCATCCAGTTAGATTATCAATATCATGCTTCTAAACACATCATGCTACCCGGGAGTATATTTAGAGATAATGATGTCCTGTGATGCATTCACAGCAAAAGAGCCCTGGGGTAATTTTTGGAATTGCAAACAGTATATTCTCAACGCAGACGTCAAGCAATCACTGAGGATGTGGATGATAATGTTCAATTTTTCATTTCGGGTTGGACTATAATGTGTTCTTAATATCGTACGGCTCTCAATTTGTATTAGCATAATTGAGGGAGTAGCACTCTGTAATTAGTGAGGCCACTTGAAATGCACCACCAAGTAATCCCCAAAGAATAACCATTAATAACTCACAGTGTAGAGATTTAAAAAAAAAAAACGGAGGTTTTAATCCTCGTGATAGTTTAATCTCATTGGCAGGATAGTGTTTGTCTGATTTGCAAATCCTTTTAAGAGCCATTCTTTGCAATTTTTACTTAACACTGGTATGGCTACCCGGTAATTACCCAGCGCTGGTTTGTCCAATTCTCGGACTTCAGCCAGCTGAAAGGGGAGATGCTCCCGGAAAAAAAAAAAATAATAATAATAATCAAATAAAATAAAATAAATATTTTTGGTTTTTGTTTTATATGTGAAGCATCCCTATTTGTTTTCTTTGGAAACAAATGACTAAACATTTCACGTCAATGGAATTCCTCTCAATGATATCGTTTTTATGAACCCTTTCAGGGACAGCAATTACTACAGTGGACATCTGATCGTGTCACCAGGTTACAGGGTGCATGAAAGGGATAAAAGCATACGGGCAATATGTGCATTACACCAGCAAACCTCGACATCCAAAATAGCCAAACGCAGAATTTTGGCATTCATGTATTTAATAATGCTATGACGTCACAAAAATGGGCGGTTCCACACCGCTGGACAGTGGACACGGACACGATTATCAAGCTCAGTGGAACTCTTATTATCTTTGCAAAGAAGCTTTTGATATTGATCTTGTATTAGCTCTCATTAAATTGTGCAGTCGTATCTAATGAGATGGCAAATCAGGGCATGTATAAGAACTAACGACCTTTGCGCCTTCGCTGTCAGTTTCGCCTTGACCGCTGTGCGACATCAGATTTATTAACAGCGAACACGTCGTTTCTTAGGAGCTTTACGCAACCTTAATGGCTCACTTTACTTGGGTCAGAGGCTGGACGTGGTCGAAGGAGTGTAAACAAAGCATTTAAGAGTCATTTGACCCCGTGCGGGGACAAGTAATCAGCGTGTGACCTCAGACGCTGTCGTCTCTCGTTTCTCTGCACAGACAGGAGGCTGGGAGAGAAAGTCGACCTGCAAACGCCTCGTGATTCTCACGCAAACAGCTGATCTACACAATTATATGATATAGAGAACCGTCTGGTCTAGTCTGTCTCCATAGTCCACGGGGCTAACGTTGAACATCAAACACAAAGTGGGGTGCAACGAAATATGCTGAAGGTGTCACGAGCATACTTTGGTCTCCAGCGATAGCACTGAATTATTCATTTAAGAAAAGCAGCCTGATAGAAAATCAATCAGCCAGTCTTGATGCGATGTACAGGCTCCTGAAATATTAGCTGCGGGGGAGGAAAACATCACGTATCAGCCCGTGAATGCTCCTTAATGTATATTTCATTAAAAATTTACATTCCGGCCGTGTGGACCGGAGAGGGTGTCAAAGTATATGTCACAGGAGTATAAGACCTGCGTGAGAGGGAGCACGTCCATTGCCTGGAGGGGTCACGAGGGCGGAGTGACCTCGAGCAGTTGTTACGCGAACCCCCTCGTGAACAGGCATGAAGTCAGATTAGTTAATCCGCGGAAAACAAAAGTGCCGTCAATCGGGCCCGACGTCCACAACGGCGGCGGCGGCGTCGGCCTGGGCGGAATGGTAGCAGGGAACGGGCCCTCGCCATTCACGCCGCGGCCCACTTATCTGATATCGATGATGGAAAGATGGCCGGCTTTTACATTACTGCTAATGGTCTCTAAGTGTCGACCGCAGACAACGGACTGCTTCTTTTCTTATGTGGCCATTATATGTTCATTTAATAGGAGGTGCTCATTATGAGCGTGCCGCGCTTTTGTTGCAAGTGCTTTCGGCGATTGATCTCAGAGTGTCGAATGGCACATCGATTGCTCAGCCTTCAAATCCGCGCGAGGCGCAGACTGTATGAAAAGCATTTATGCGGAAGGCATAAACAGAGTTACAAACAGTTGTTACATTGATCCAGATGGATTATGTAAATCTCCTGGATTTATAAGGCATGTCTAGCGTAGCAGTGGAGTTAAGTACTACCTCATGCTGACTTTGTTTATGTGTCGCTGTTGCGTGTTACGCACAGATTGATGCTGTTGCGGTATTAGCTACTAATTCGGTAGGACTTTCCCCCCTTGCTTTTGTTTTTTTTAATCATAATCAATAGCGTCGTATTTGGCTGGAAACCCAAACCAACGGAGGGGAAAACAAACAAAAAAAACTTGTTGTAGGTTGTGGTGTGGTGAGTGGTGAAGTGCTGAAGTCGACAACTGCCAAATAACCAATCTTGAACATAATCTAAAGGGGGGAATAAACCTCAATGGCCATTCAAACACAAACACACACACACACACACACTGCCACTTGTCTGCCCGAGTGTGTGCTTTTCTAACCGGAATGCTCGACAATCTTAAGTGAGACCGTAGAGACCGGCTGACCTCAATAGAGGGAGTGCAGCAAAAGGGAATAGGCGGAGAATCTAAACTAGATTCAGACTGTGTGGTGGTCTACGGAGCTTGACCATTCACGTAGTTGAGCTTTGGCTGCTGACCCATTCGTTGAAAAGATCATAAATGAAAGATCTGAAGCAAAAAAGAATAAAAACGACATCAAGTCATATAGCCAGGAAAGATTTGAATGCTCAGTGCTAAGAACCACAAAAAACAGATCTGCGCCCAAGATTTTTGAAGTTATGATTTCCACCTTTTTTCCCATCGCTTAGACCCAATGTGCAACAAAAATGTAACACCCGATCTGAAGATGACACAGAAGTGAAGAAAGGAATCAAAAGGTTTTGTCAAATTCTCGTCACAGATTCACCGACTTGACAACAAATGGGTTACTTCCTCCTCAGGCAATGAAGAAATGCGGTATCAAAGAATGAAATGATGAATCTTTACACCCTGAAGGGATTTTTTTTTTCAGAACAGCACTTACTCCAATACCCACCCAGGCATGCTTTGATACAGATAATGATGTACAGCATTTGCATTTTTTCATGTACGGAGAGATGGGCGGCACGGCACGGTGGACAACTGGTTAGCACGTCAGCCAACTGGTTAGCACGTCAGCCCCACAGTGCAGAGGTAACATGGTTCGATTCTGACTCCGGCCTTCCTGTGTGGAGTTTGCGTGTTTTTCCCCATGCCTGCATGGGTTTTCTCCGGGTACTTCGGTTTCCTCTCACATTCCAAAAACATGCGTGGCAGGTTAATGGAACACTCTAAATTGTCCCGAGGCGTGAGCGTGAGCGCGAATGGTTGTTTGTTTATGTGTGCCCTGCGATTGGCTGGCAACCATTTCAGGGTGTTCCCCGCCGACTGCCCGGAGACGGCTGGGATAGGCTGCAGCACGCCCGCGACCCTCGTGAGGATACACGGATTAGAAAATGGAAATGGAGGGTACAGAGGATTCCCCGGGTTGCGACGGTCCCTTTATATTAATATGAGGTTTCCACATTACAAACGGCACATAATGAACTCGAGCGTGCCAAGGCAAAAGAATGTGTCATCACTTGGCCCAAGAAAGCCCACACGGTTATGGCATGCTTCCTGTTTTTCATTGGAATGGAAGTGTTTGTCATCCAAACATTTACTGTAATGCCCAAATTTGCGACTGCGTTAGCGCACGTGATGAATGGAACTCATTTGAAAACCGAAGGACAACTTGTAATGGCTGAGTTTGTTTTTCAACAAACTCGGAATCCCCAACTCCCTCCCCTTTCCTCTTCAAATGATGTCCTTTTGAGAGCTTTGTTATTGTCTGTGAATATTTAACCCAGAGAAAGTGCCTCTCAGACAGGATGAGCCAAACAAGGAGTCCCAAGCACATTCCGGGAGTGTGATGTGACCATGTGTTGACTCCCCCACGAGGGATCCCTTTGATTGTGCTTATCTGCGAGGCGATCAATACATGGCACGACGCTGATAAAAGAACAGTGCTCGCATCAAAGCGCGCGCATGGCACGAGGAGAAGGGAAAGTCACAAAATGTCAATTATTAATCGAGGGGAAGGGTCCCCTTTCATGTGGGAGAGAATTTGGATAATGAAAATCAAACAAAATCCACACACAAATCACATCCTCGGGGCGTTTAAAAAAAATTATGCTAGTTTTTAAGTTAGATGTAAACCAACTTCTATTGTTTTATTGTATGTACGCGGCGGCGGGGTGGAGAAAACGTAGCAAGCAAAGATGAATTGAATCTCTGAAAGTTTCAGACTTCACTCCACAGCTGCGAGGAGGTTGAACCCGTAACCCCTACCTCCACATAACCCCGGTGTCTGTCTCACCACAGCGTGAGCACACGACGCGCTCACTTGCACTTGAAGTCAACACGCCGCGCCATGGCGCTTGATCAATATTTCCGTCCTGGAGTGGCATTGCTCTTTCATGTTTGGATTCAGGTGGTCAGTGAAAGATGTTTGATTTGGTTTCATCCTGGCAGGCTTTTTGATTGTCAAGTGCTATCATTTATTGATTGCGGCAAGAGGAAAAAACAAAAAAGACACATGGGGTGATGCAGGGTGATGTGAGACAATGTAAAGCTCACATATCTGCATAGCCGTAATGTTAAATATTCATGGGAAAAGATTCAACATATGGATGAACATTCATATTTAATGTAGGCCGTCCCATATGGCAAGTGAAAAAAAAACCACATTTCTTTGTCTTTTTGCCCTTTCACTCGCCCGCAGGCAACTGCTGGCTGTTTGAGTCCTGCTGAGAAGAAACTCAACATAATCAGTGAAGAAGCTGAGCGAGTGTTTCTGGGTCAGTCTTTCCCGGGAAGTTCATACGAAGACAGATTGATTGATTTCTAAGGCCAAACAAATGTGCTGTGAAGTTTTGGCTCGACTCCCACCTCGAGCCTCTGAAGCAGCTCTACCTTAGCTGCTGTAAAGGAGGAGGTCATCTTTGTTTATTTCCAACTAACTCTTAGTCTTGGGGGGAGGGGGGGGGGGGGGTTCAATCTTAGTTTTGTTTGCTCCCGCAGCTTTCCGTTTCAGGGTTCATTGACAGTTTTTTGTGAATGTTTCTGGAGATCTAAGACAACTGAATACTGAAATGCTAATTGAATAGAAACACAGTAGGACTCTGATGTCTATTCGTGAAGCCCAGGTTTTAAAGCAAACATGGTGAAGCAGCATTTAACTGTTATGCTGCACGGAAATCTTTGTATTTAAATGTAAAAGGTTGCCAACGGAAGTTAAGTCAGCCCCAAGTATGAATGGTTTTAAATCCACATTAAAAACATATGTTTTTTTTCCCCCCCTGGTAGGCACAGATCGTCAAACAACCATTTATGCTCACAATCACACCGAGGGACAATTTAGAGAGCTCCATTAACCTGCCATGCATGTTTTTGGAATGTGGGAGGAAACCGGAGTACCCGGAGAAAACCCACGCTGGCACTGGGAGAACATGCATACCTCACACAGGAAGGCTGGAGCCGGAATCGAACCCTGTACCTCTGCACTGTGAGGCGGACGTGCTAATCAGTCGATCACTGTGCCGCCCCTCGTTGGAAAGTCCAAAATGATTGCATTGAATATCATGAGAACGACCAAGGTCATCCTGTGAACTCATCATTGTTCAACATCTATGCCTTTAACTGTATGATAATACAGTACACATAAACATGTTCTGGCATTGATAAACAAATGAATTCCCACATATCCAGCACTTTGTTGTTAATGCTTTGATGAATAATTTGGTTCCATTTTCAGACATTTAAGTAGACATTAGTTAATTATATGAATTTACAGCTGGAACGCTATCACTTGGGGGTCTCTGTGGGGATTCTTTCCCTCCAGCCATCCCCGGTTGCCTAATCTGCTCCTTTGACAAGCTAATGTGCTGACTCTGGGATTCTCCCTGGCTCAGCAGGAGGCTCCTGGCCACCTGCAACACAGGAATGATCACGCCATTGTCCTCAACAATGGGAAGCCTTTTAGGTCATGCAGGGTGGCTGTTTAGGTTTCCCTTTGAGAAGCGAGTAGTGGTGAGGGATTGCTCTCGATCGGTACAACCCAACAACAGCACATGTCACATCGAGGCGAATGAATAAACGGGTTTTCAAATCTGCACCACCGGGCTGAAAAGTGGTGGCGGGCTTTGGGAAACTCTCTATTATCTCCAGAAAGGGACAGCTGTTGTGTCTCGTGTTGACTATAAACTCTGCGCCCGCAAGCAAAAATCAGACAACTGTAAACAGGACGATCATGTGGGCAAGGTTTCAGACGAATAAGCCTTCCATTGCAACAGTGCGCACATGGAAAGACAGCAAAGAGTGATTACTTCTCCAAGTAGGCCTCGAGTCATGTGACCTCCAGACACCAGCCGGCCAAAATTATTGAGACACATCCTGTTTGATTCAGGCTGCTCTTTGTATTTGTTGTTATCTTGTTGTTTTTTTTTGTGCGTGTATATTCTTCATGGCCAAAATTATTGAGACATATCCTGTTAACCGATTCGTTGATGCAGGCTGTTCTTTTTATTTTTTTGTATCTTGTTTTTTTTTTTTTTTTTGTATATTCTTAATGCAAGTCTATCGATCAAGCTAGCTAGTAATCTAGCTAGCTAGATAGCTAGTTATCTAGATTATCTAGCCTTTGTCCAATTGTTTTCCCACCAGTTGTCGGTATTACGGGTTTTCCTCAGGTTGCTTTGGTCGGTTTCTCAGTTCAGAATTTCATTTTTATAAACTACCTGTTGAATTTTTACATCACTGTCATCTGTGCAGATCAACCAAGCAATTTCTCATTTCTCTGAACAATTTGCAAATGTTTTGCAACATCCATGCAAATGGACTACATACAATTCTCTGCCGTTTCCGGGATTCTCAACCGCTTATGTCACGTTACTCAAAATGTATGAAAATTGTATGTTTTTTTTACGCTTAGTTTTTTTTTTTTTTTTTTTTTGTGCAATGCACTGCTGTCTTGTCCTTTCTGTATCACAATGAGACAGTTTGGCAATCAACCTTCCCCATGTATGAAACTCTTTAGAATAATTGTCATCAAAACCTTTTCTGGAGTTTATATCAGAACATCTCCCTACAGAGTACACTCTTATATTGCCAACATGACTAAACAGTTGGTACTGATGTTCAGTGACACAAATATTTACTTATGAGAGATGAACTGAGGATTTTGAGAAAGAAAATGCCTTTTGCAGGGGAACCATTGACGTTTTACTCTTTGCACGACTTGTTTTGAGAAAAGCACTTACTGTTTGGCAAATTTTCAATTCTGATCTAAGAAATGTACCAAAAAGACTTAGAAAGACTGTAAATGTCATGCATAGTCTTACAACATGCCCTGCAACGGTCCTGCTGAATCTGCAGGGATCATATACCTTATGAGCAATTATATACTGCGATATATAACATCTTTCAATTTTAGCTTGACATTGCTGCATTCACCCTTTGATGACAAATGTTGTCCTTGGGCGCAGTGCCAGGCTGGGATTCCTGGCAGACACCGGGCAGACAGACAAATCAAACTGCTGGCAGCTCTTCAGACAAATTACAGACAGTCGGCAACACAATGCTGCAGCACAAAGAGAATGACGTCATGCTGTCTGCTGCCTGGCAGCAAGTGGCACTTCCATGAAAATATTACACCAATCAAAGGAACAGCCTGAAAGAGGACACTTTTTTTTTCTGAAGCGACGGCTAACCACAGAATGCTGCCGTGAATAAAGGAAGTAAAGAAGGCTTGCGTCACACGCATCAGATCATCTCAGTCAAAGTATCCTGAACAAATTCTGTCTGCTGCACATACGAAACTCTACCCGGGTGACAAAATCAGCACTTGCAACATAAGTGGATCTGGAAATGTCTCCAGCAGTGAGATCATGCCTATTTTCTTTTTTTTAATTCAGTCTCCCTACTGACCAAGTGGATGTACTGGAGATGCAGCGCAGTGGACGTGGACAGCAGTTGGTGACAAAATCAACATTTGTGGTGAAGTGTGGGAGGATGGAATGGATGTGACCCAACCTGCTTTTGGCACCTTCAATCCCAAAGCTGAAGTCAATATTTTCATGTACATGTGAAGCACTGTTCACATCATGACCTCTGTCATTATCTAAATAAAAGGTCATAAGCGACCCACAAGGTGTCCCGACCTCCCCCCGATGAACCGTCATCACCCAGCCATCACCTGCGCGTCCACATTCCTCTCCTTTTATTCCCAATGTCTTCACGCTCTGGTGCTAATTCACACCTCTATTGTGAAGGGGGTCCAAAGTTTGTGATCTTCAGTCCTGCCGGCCCCCTCCCGAGCCGTTCACACCTCAGTGTGGTGGTCCCACCAATGTGGAGTTGCACTAGGTGATCACTAAAACCTCACCTCCGCCCAATTAAATAGAAAAAAAATATCCAATAAAAACATGATGCACTCTAAAGTCATTTTCCAGTCATGTGTACGTGAACAAAAATCTTTTTCCCCCTTTTTAAAAGTTAAAAATAAATCTGCATTTTAGGTGTTATGGTTGCTTCTTGACATATAGTTTTAGTTTGATTCCATTGGTGTTAAAAAAACAATAATAATAAAAGGCTCCGTTGCATTTCTCCACCACAGTAAAACCAAAACCAGACTTACGGTGAAATGAATATCTTTCTGACAGTATCCTCATTAAAACAAAATAATTGTGCATCTCGGATGTGACAAACGGCGTGGCCACTGATCTTCATTCACTTTCCACTTACCAAGGTGACCTTGAGCGTAACGCTAGACTGATGTGGAAGGCACTCCTGTCGACCGTTAAGACCTTTCCCGTCAGACGGCGACAGTGTTCATCCGTCCATGTTCCTGTTTGTTGTTGCGCTGGAGGTTTCGAGAAGGCGTGGCACAGGTTGGTGTAGGGTGCCACCTGTGTAAAAGAGAAGCCATTAAAATTAATGTGAGAAATCCGACCACATGTTTTTCTTCTTTGTTTCTTTCTTTGCTGTTCGGTTTGAACACAACATGGATTATGTTCACTTGTCAGGGGCAAAGGATTTTACTCAAGGTTAGGGCTGAATTTAACTGAACAAATATTCATTCAAAGTGATTCAATGTGAGTTTTTACTTGGTAGCAGACAGCGAATGCAAACTGATCACATGTACACAAAATAACATTAAGAATATAATTTGCTCTGTATCATCACTGATTAGTGTTTCGAAACATATTTACTTATTTAGCAACATGAGAGTGGAATATTATTGAAAAGAACTCCCCTTATGATTAAAAATGAATCAAATTGTATTTTATTATTAAACACACATTCATCCATTTTCCGATCCGCTTTATTCTCACAAGGGTCGCGGGGGGTGCTGGAGCCTATCCCAGCTGTCTTCGGGCAGTATATTATTCAACAAAATGTACTAAATGAATTAGCGTCAACAACAACTTGGCATTAGTATTGTTGAAAAAGCAGAAACATTAAGGCAGTGATAATAAGCTTGACTTTCGGTGTGTGTGGTCGTCATATTGTACATATTGACAAGAATGTTGTTACTCACAAGTGTGCAATTCAACAAGTGCAATATTACCATCATGCTCAGAAACATAATACTGAATATATCTCACTACTTTGGTCTGGAACATACAATGTCACCGTATTGTCTTTCATTTTATACATCATTTTTATTTATTATTTTTAATCAAATTGCTGCTACTACTCCTGACACATCATTTCATGATTTTCATTTGCACATTTGTTGGTATCTACGGTACCTCTTTTTGGTATCACACCAAATGAGTAGCATTCCAATTTCATTGTGCACTACGACGGCATTCTGTTCTGTACTTATTCGAGAGAAAGCACCGCTTAGTGATACTTTTATCCTTCCTTGCCCCACACTTGCTGGGTGGCTCAGAAATAGCAGTGTGATGTGAGGGGCAGCTGTGATTGTGCATAATAAACAGGCTTAAACATGCAGGGACAGTATAAAACAGGTGCGCATCACACAAACACATTCATATGCCCGCATAACCACAGATATGCAACGGTCCGGCGCAAGGCCGAGCACGCTCTTCTTCCTCACGCCCTTCATCTGAGACCCATACGGCTCCTAAACACAGACTAATTCCCTCAGCAGCAGCAATACAACAATGGAACTTTAGTCGGAGGTGACCCTCTGTCATAATTACCGAGTGTGTTGTGTCAAGGATGAGGTCACCAAGCAAAAGCGTCGTTGCTTTGTCTCACTGTCACTTTCTTAATTGGAAAGACAAGCCGGGTCATATCTCTCCTCACGGAAGATCTTAATCTCTTCAACTGGATTGGTGTGGACAATGTTTCATACTCCATACATATAAATATTGACATGTGGCTCGATGTATGCGAGATGACGCAGTCGCAGTCGCCGTGTTTTATAAATGGTGGCTGATCCAGTGGCCTCGGCGATGACAAGTTCATAGACAGGGCAAAACAACCAGCTGTGTGCTCCGTGCGGCTTGTGGCGGCTTTGGTACATTGTGCGCGACCATTGCCTTCCACATCATGACCAGTTGTCAACCTTGTAGCCGGGCCGCCAACTGGTATGATGAAATCTGCGCAGCTGTTGAGTTGCATAGCACAGACCGCAATCGAAGTCATAGGGGAAGCACCAAAAACTGATGCCAAAGCGTGGCGCTGTGGCGAGCGGGTGGGAAAAACAGAGCGGCGGCACGAGGGCGAGAGCGGTCCATTAAGGGCCATCAAATATTCATCTGCCATACGGCACCGAGGCTTGGCTCTCTCCCCGCTGCGGCATTAAAAAAGAAAATCCACCAAGAAAAGTGATGCTGAAAACAACAACAAAGTGAGGACGCCTGCAGTGAAGCGCCAAGACGCAGCTTTAATGAGAGTTCACCTCCACGCAGCAATGCTGATTTATTCATTTGTGAAAGCTGGCAAGGCTACAATCGGAACACAACACCAAAGCAATGCATGCGTTAGTTATTTCAGACAATCAAAAATGCAACAAAATAGAATTAAAGCAACAGTGTGAAATAACGTCTCTGCCTTCAGAATATCACTCATGAGCGGTGCTAAAATTGAAATGTTCATTGTGGTGTTGAGATTGGTTAAAGAAACTGTCCACAATGGTAACAATTTGAGTTACAGCAGCCAGCACCGTTGTTTTGGAAGGCGCTTCCCAGATTTTATTGTCATAAGAACGGTTGAAATCTAATTGCACAAAAAAAAAACAACAAAAAAAAAATCTAACATCGACATACATGTTCTAGAAGCAGTACAGCCAAAACAAACATTCTAAAGTGAAGAAAACAAACTATTGGGAATAAATTGAACTTCATTGAAAAGATAATATAAAATTTGTTGTTAATGTAAGTCAGTTCCTGTGATAGTGATGAGGCCAGCACAGGCCTTCCTGTCCCTGACAGCTCACCACTGATAGGAGCCAAAATGCTATTGCACCCTTCTCATCATTGCTACGTGGGCAACATACTTGCTGTATAGCCAAATGAGCATGAATGCAAATAAGAATGACAATCGCTGACTGACCACGTCATTCAATACTTTTGAGTTAACCCTGCACTGTCAATAAAAACGGCATTATTGAAGCCAACCACATTGAGAACCACTGCGATTGAGTCTTAAACACGTTTAGTGTTGTTGCTGCTGGAGCGCTAATTGCCTCAGCAGGCTAGCAGGCCGCCTCTAATGACGTTAGCTACCTGTTAACAGACAAGCACAACTTGGGTCTCCAAAGGCACAATCATCCATCAATATATGCTCACTTGCACTCTGCTTGTCACTGCTATTTGTTTCAGTCGCTCATGTTTTGAGGCCACATTTGTCTTCATGAGTGTTGTTCAGATAACATTTCAAAGTTTGCAGTAAAATTAGATCCTTCCATGGCTGTGGAAGCCTTATTTCAATCCATAACTTAAATATGATGAAAAGAATGAAGAAATACAGTTACATGTATTATTATTATTATTATAAAAAATATTTTTTACAAAGCATATAAGATAAGAAAACCTTTATTAGTCTCGCAATGGAGAAATTCCCAATTCACAGCAGCAAAGTTATGAAAGGAAGAAGTAGAACAACAAAATATATGACACACTAGTTCATCCATCCATCCACTTTCCGAACCGCTTGATCCTCACTAGGGTCGCGGGGGGTGCTGGAGCCTATCCCAGCCGTCTCCGGGCAGTAGGCCGGGGACACCCTGAATCAGTTGCCAGCCAATCGCAGGGCACACAGAGACGAACAACCATCCACGCCCACACTCACACCTAGGGACAATTTAGAGCATCCAATCAGCCTGCCATCCATGTTTTTGGAATGTGGGAGGAAACCGGAGCACCCGGAGAAAACCCACGCAGGCCCGGGGAGAACATGCAAACTCCACACAGGGAGGCCGGAGCTGGAATCGAACCCGGTACCTCTGCACTGTGAAGCCGACGTGCTAACCACTGGACTCACACTAGTTCAATTCTTTGCTAAATTTTCATGATCATCATAATCATGATCATTATCATCCAGCCGGAACAAGTACGTGTGTCCAGCCATTTATTTATTTTTTAAATCTACTTGCATTTGTCGGACATGCTATGATTATATCTTAGTCTAAATGCTAAGCGTTAGCATGTTGTTTTATCCACACTTAGTCATATGCTTTATTTTGATTTCTAAGTCATTCATTTTTGCAAAGTTTATTGTTGATGGTGAATTTATACAAGTATTTCCAGAAGTGACATAATCTGCATTTTGATGGTTGAGTGAAAATAAATAATCTGGGATGCCCCGTGTAAACAAGCATCAAAGGCAAGTTCCTTTCATGAGTCCTTCACTCATAGTTGAACCATTGCCTATTAGAACTTATTCTACATACGTTAATTTTCATCAAAGTAGTTTAGCATTACCATTTTTATGATTATAATTAACAGAACATCTGCCTCATAATTAACTGCAACCTCTCCCTTCGACCGTGTTTTTTGACAGCAGACATGTTCTGTTTAGGCGTTACACCGTCTCCATCTTCTGGTCAGTAGAAGAAATATTGTCGTTGTTAATTTCCGTATTCCAAAACAAATACAGGGACAATTTTTCTTGTCTCGTGCTATATTCCAGAAGCCCTTAAACTGTTTTTTTGTCTCGGACCAGTTGAGACAAGTACATGCTGCAAATCTTTTCACTGCTTTTAAACTGCCAGTTTTGAAGCACTGGTACTGACAACAAAGATAATTATAGAGTAATTAAAAATGAACATAGATTTTTTTTCATTATTAATACGCCCTATAATGTAAACATAACACTTAAATCATGATCAAACATACGGCGTTAGCATCATTGCCGCTTGCAAATGTGACTGATCAAAAGATGACACTGTTTTTAGACTGTTCCTTACTTCTCCCCGAAACCAAACAATAAAATCAGGCTATATTTTCATATTGGTGTTTCCATTTTAAAATGAATATGAAATCATCGTTTTATTAACTCTTTCCAAACGCAATACTGTACCAAAATCGTAACCTATGTGTCAAGTAATAATTGATTGAAACGAAACCTGTACAACGCTTTGCACACAATCACGTGGAGAGACTGCCCTCTATTGGTTAAAACTACTTGCTTTTGGCACCTTCTACAACTACAGCAAGATAAATTAAGGTGACCAGAAGAAATTTTGAAATGCCCGATGTGAATAATCTCATAATCCAATGCATGTACAAGGACTTGTGAAATGACATCCAAACAGCATGAAAATGTGACATGAAAATGCAAAAATAAAATTACGGACACAGTCAGAGACATTTAAATTGATTAACGACATATTCATTTGAATATATTTTTGTCGAAATGCCATTCCAAGTTACTGATTGTGTCGGCTTGACTTGAATGAATAAACAATTTCACGAGATATTGCGCCACAAGAGGGCGACATTTAATTACACACGATGAAGAACCAGATGTTGGACAACAGGAATCGCCCTCCTCATTCATCTTTACATTAAATGGAATTTCCTTTCCTTGACTAAAGACTGCTTCGGGTGCAAATGAGTAATTCAGATGGTTTCATTAAAGGAAACATCCAACTGAGGCCCAAGAGAACTTTGTGCAAGTTATTTGTGTTGATGACTCAGTTTCCGACATAAGTCTTACCTTACTCATTGAAAAACATGCAAAAAAATGTCGTGACTCAGTGAGAGCTGACTTTTTATTTCTTCTATTGAAGTTACAGACACGGGTAGGATTGCAATGAATATTTTTAACATGGAAATACCGGTTTTGCTGCATGTCATAGGGACATTGTTGCACGGAAAAAACACTGACAAGAAATCTTGACCACTTTCTGTAGGATGTTGAGTTAAGCACAGTACAGGTGTACCGACAATCAGGCCAGATTTGAAAATTCATCCTCGACCCCTTTTTGAAACATAAAAATAGCCAAATAGGAAGCAACCGGAACAAATTAACGAGTAATTAGTTGTTTCGGGCGCTAGCATTAAGTGTCTCCCAAGTCAATTCATGACAAAAATAGGAAGTGCAGGCAACTGCAATGTACAGTAGTCATACATACCCTAACATTTAGCCCAGGGGTCAACCAACGTGGTGCCCGCGGGCACCAGGAAACCCCCAGGGACCACATTAGTAGCCCACGGGCCTGTTCTAAAAATACCACAACAGTGATGGCCGCCTCCCCCCTTACGGCTGCTGCACCCCTTTCATGATGTACTCAATGCGGCTGCTGCGTGCACTGCCCACGAAACAGTAACTTGTAATAAAGATATACAGTATTGTTGAGTCTAAGGTCCTCGATCCGGAGTCAAATGGCAATCTTTATACAGCATTGATGTACTATTCATCCATGCACATGGTCACGTGTGTAACAAGTAAGACCATGCGCATGGATGAATTATTATTTTTGTATGCAACAAAATGCGTCTGACATATCGTGATTGACAACGAAACTAACGTTGGTGCAGTAATGCTAATATGATGTAATTTTGAAGATGGTGGTATGATTTACTTACAGGTCTGGCCTCTACCAGGAAGTAATGTACTACCGGTACATCAAAATAAAAAATAAAAAAAAGAAGTAAAAATGACCTTTAATGAAAAACCCCAAACTATTAGAACCATCATGCCTACAGATAAGGAAGGAAACAGAGCAAAATGACAACGATGTGTATATTTACTTGTTAGCGGCAAACACCATCTCAAATATCCTTCATGACCATTTTAGCTCTCAATTTAATGAAGTCGAGGTGGGATATGCTCAATAAATTACTTCGGAAAGTGATCAATAGAATACTCTTTCCTTTTTTTGGTGGCATTTAAAATTCCCCACCCGAGCTTGAATCCTCCAGCAATATGACCTTGATACTTTTGTGAATGAAGCTGTTTGCTGAGGAATTCTGCTCTCGCGTGGACAGACATCAGACTGTGACACGCAAAGTGTTTATTTATCTATGACTGATTAATCTTCTCAAGGAGCGGTTTTTGCCAGCCCAAAAAAGGGGCAGAATTGCTGCGCAGCAGGCTTCTATGGTACAGTACCCGCGAGTGTACTTAAGCGTGTGTGCGTGTATGCGTGTGTGAGTGTAATTCCAAATCCTAGCTGTTGAAATGAGCACATTGATAGATGTAAAAAAAAAAAAAAAGAAAAAAAAAAGAGGGGAAAAAAAAGAACTACATCCTTGAATGGCCCTGCGGGGATTTCTTCACAAAGCCACAACCATTTTTTATGTGCCAATCTGATTAGTACACTTAAAAGTCCGTAAAGATCCTCACGCGAGACATAAATGATTTAACGGGTCGTTTTATAACTTCTCTGAAACGCAGTTAAAAATCTTTGAGGCGGGGGTGAAAAAAAAAATAGATGCGGCAGACTTTTTGGGAGGGATGAGTAAAAAAGGAAGCTCTTGCGTCGTCGAGACCTCCTCCGGGAACATTTCAACAACGGTGTCAATCCAAATCATCTCATAATGAGGCGAATGAAGAGCGTTCAACTTTCGCGCCATCTCGTAAAAGTGACAAATCAGGCTGATTGATTCAAACGCCATTTTCGTCGTGCTTCCTTCAGTGGAGGGGAACGGAGAAAACACTTTGAATCGTTCACAGCCTGAAAGCAGATGGAGCGGCGGCTTGGGCCCACACCAAGCGTGCATCTCGCAATGTTTTCGAACACGCCATCAAAACCTTTCGTCATGTCCTTGAATCGCGTGCCGTGGAACCGACCTCTGTAAACGATTCTCCATCGTCTGCTCCTTTCGGGTTTGTT
Source organism: Hippocampus guttulatus (assembly GCF_054856545.1). NCBI lineage: Eukaryota > Metazoa > Chordata > Actinopteri > Syngnathiformes > Syngnathidae > Hippocampus > Hippocampus guttulatus. The sequence continues at coordinate 10,881,861 of NC_141273.1, forward strand.
TGCTTAGTTTTAGTGGCACGGGATTAAGAATAATTGGTGTGTCTGATCACAGCAAACGTGTGAATGGCTTCACTTTTATGAGCGGCGTATTTCAGGTGCAGGAAAAAGAGACGCTGGCTTTGAATGTATTTTATGAATCGCAGGCTGGAAGGAGTCCTGCCCTATAAAATCCAGAGTGCTGATGTCAAGTGACCTATAAAGCCTTGAGCTCTCGTTCCTGGAACTTCGCATGTCTACACTAAATATAAGATAAGATAAGATAAGAAAACCTTTATTAGTCTCGCAATGGAGAAATTCCCAATTCACAGCAGCAAAGTTATGAAAGGAAGAAGTAGAACAACAAAATATAGGAGCTGCTGGAAAGGCAGCCACTCTCGCGGCGCCATTTTGAAGTCAAAATAACAAAAACAACACAACACAACACATAGGACACAGACAGTCGTGCAATCTTCATCACTTTTCTGTTTAGTCAAATAGAAATATGTTGCAACCTCGAAAAGCAAATGCCCTTGCGGTTCAAACAGAAATGTTTACCAACATTTGGAGGGAGAACACTTATATCAATATGGTCACTATGGTAGCACTTCAACATTCAACGGACACCACAGGACAAATCTCAAGTGCGATGAATGCTACGAGCAACACAAAAAAACGACGGATAAGGTAGGCAACTGTCATCATCCTGACCTGTTTTTCAGTCTCTGGCGGGATTGGAGGGCGTTCCCTCCAGAGCCACACCTGCCTTTAATTATCATTGTTATCCCCCTGCCTTGAAAAGCTGAGCCACGCCGACATCTAGCTGTCAAATTATTTCTGCCTCGCTCACGATTTTCTCACCGGGTGCGTGTTTATTCTAGACGATTTTGACTTTTTGCCTCATAGCTTCTCACCTCATTTTTCATGCAAGTAGTTATTTTCATATTTCTCCTGTGGATCTTCATGTACACTACTGGACTTCCTTTTTCCTTTGAGTGATTTTGGTTGATCTTTTTCCTTGCCTTTTGCAAGCAATTTTGGTTTGTCTCGTTTTGTCAGCGCTATTTGTTGTACATAAATAAAATAAGAATATAATAAAATATGTACTAAAATAAACCATTTCGTGTGCAAAAACCGTATCCTTGTCTACATTTGGGGGATGCAGTCCTATCCAGATTATTGCGAAACACAACTGGGCTACACTTGTACACCGAAAGTTAATATTACTATATGATTTTAATCCAGTATGTAAAGAAAAAAAAAATCTGCCGGTCATCCTCCCCTCTGTCTCTGTGGTTTATAAATCGTCTCAATGTTTTATTTCCCAGTAACTCTGCTCATGAAAGTGATGTAGAGCGAAGCCTTTCGAACGTCTAGTTTCCCTGCTGGCTGCAGTAAAATCAGGACGAGGTCCTGGCGTGGGGCAGCGTTTGCGTGACTGCAGAGTGTCGGGGGCGGGGGCGGGGGCTGGGGCTGGGACTGGCGGGGCCGATAGTAAATTTTGGCACGGGGGCAACCTGTGAGGAGCATGCATTCTCGCACGGGATCATGCGGACCCAGACTCAAAACACGGAGAATGATGGCATTGAAGTTCAGATTTATGGCACGGCGTGTCAGCCAAACGTTGCTTTTGCACGAGCACCAAATTCAAGGAGGGTTACCCCACAAATGGAGGACAATACAGACATGAACATTTTTGGAAAAAAAAAACCTTGTAATTCTTTTCAAGAAAAAAACAAGCAATAAAGCATCATAAATTTGATGAGTTCAGCTCACCCATAAGTTTTTGATTTGTCATAACAGATAATTCGCTGTGTTTGACACAACCCTGCTGCTCAGACAAATGAAAAACATATTTCAAAATTGTTTCTATATACAGTATATCCTTTACAATTAAAGAAAGTTAAATTTAATATGAATACTTATTGAATTTCTGTGTTACGCTTATTCCAGTAATGGAGTGGCGAATCACTGCTAATGTGGTTTTTGCTGCTTGGCTAACTGGTCAATAACAAATTTAGCTATTGAATAAAGCATTTTAAAAAACGTGGATATGAATGTGTTTTTAGGCTTCTCTAAGCATCTTCCTGAGTGACACACTCTAGGGCTGAAAGCAATGAAAAAATATTGTAATACAGAGAAGAATTACCCGAAGTCTACTCATTGCCGGCGCAATTAGCTTGATGATGTCATTTCTGCTGAGTCATGCAGCTCACTTTTTCTCTTCCTCTAGGAAAAAAAAACGGTTTTGGAGGCAAGGTTGCGTGTTTGCTGTGACAACTTCAGATGAGTCTTACTATTATTTAAAAAGTCTTTGAAAAAAGCAAACAGAATGTTGTAACAATTACGAGCAGATGTAAAATGTACTTTATCTATTATGCGGTCTTTGATATCTCAGTTAGACATCAAGTAGGAGGGAGAAGAGCAATTTGGTATTCAAATTTCATGACAGAAAATGTCCACCAAATGTGAAATGAGCCGGCAGTGTTAAAATAAAAAGTGTTTCCCGGTAATTCACTGTGACCTTTGCAACCTAAAACCATAACAACTTGCTCTCAACTGGGATGCGAATGACCGCAGAAAGCTAAAAAAGTTGCGACTACGAGACGAGACGATGTGGTGTGAACGGCGAGCGAAGAGGGGTCACTGAGGGTTAGGAACTGAGCGCAGGGTGAGGTGATTGAGGTCATGACCTTTCTTTCATCACTCACACGGAAAAACACGACCTGTGGATTTCAAGCTTCGCCTCGCCGCGGTTGCATGTCTGCCCCTTCGCACGGTATGTGCAGCAGCGGAGGGATCTTGTGTCGTGTTGCGGGTTCGTCTTTATTGGTTCTTCATCGCTCACTCCCTACTGCGAAGAGCCCACGGTCCGATGAAAGCGGATCAAGGCAGAAGCCTGTAAATTCTATTACATCCGTGACAGTCACATTCACAGAGAAGTTCTCCCGCACGCGAGGTGTCACATATAATCCCGGAGGAATGCTGCAAAAAAGATCAATATTAATTGAAAGCAGAGGACCGGATTTATGATTTCCTGCCATCGTATACTTATTCAATAAAACCACAATAAAAAACAACTGGCAGTAGTAGTAAGGATGTTTTTAATTGTGAAAATGGTGTGCGCTCAGACTCCCTGTACAGTTTTTAAGTTGAAATAACTTTTGAAATCTACTACCATTTGAAAGTGTGGAGACATGCGGTATAATTTTGTGGCAATTCTTGACAGATGTTCGGTACTTCAGCCACAGTGTTTGAGAGCTGAGAGTGGAGTTTTAATTTTTATTTCTTCACAGTTTTGAAGTCGCATTCTATATCCTTGGCAATTAAAAAAAAATCATTAAAGTCAGCCAGCAGCGTTAACAATGTTCGTCTCTGTGGTGTGTCAAATTTACTCGCCATTTATTTTCCAAGTTGCTGTCATTTAACTCTTTCATGCACCAATAATGACAACCTGTACACCTGATAACATGATAGGCTGTCCACTGTAGTGACCGCCATGCCGAAAAGGGTTCAAGTAAAATTTTGTATATGAAATCGAAATTGCTGTCAAATACCAAATTTGGGGCAGATCAGATAAAAGTGGTATTATGTCTGTAACCTACGGAATACAGTGGTACCTCTACTTAAGAACGTCCCTTCATACGAAATGTTCGAGTTCCGAAGTGCCTCAACAGGAAAATATTGCCTCTTGTTACAAAAGAAATTTCAAGATATCATAGGTAAAAAATACAGTATGGGCTGCTAGTCGCAGCTCCGAGTTTCCAAAACGCAACATATTCATCGCTGTTCGGGCATTGGCTATTACCGAGCATCTTCCTTGCATCCCATTGGCTAAGAGGGACCTCTACCATATGTGTCCCATGTGTGCAGATACATAAATAGATAGATATGTCTATATGCAGCACCCTCGGGCCATGAGGCGTTCCGATTTACGGTTTACGTAAATATGAATCACCCAGTTAAGTGTTCACCAGTCCGGCGATCGCTCACTATGCTGATGTATGCCTTGGAGATTTTCGAAGGATTGTTAAAAGCTGACAAATGCAAACGTCCTTGGATCAGTTCTTTACAAAACGCCAGGCAAAAGGTACTTCTGAGAGAGAACATGAACTCAAGAGGGCAAAAAACGATGAGGACGCAGTTAAAAGTGAAATGACCATCATTTTTATTCTTTTCTCGTTTCTTTGTTTTTTTACATTATGGACAATTCTCATTTATCGTGCAATAATCTAATTGTAACATGTATTTGTTCCAAATTTTGATGCGTTTTTATGCTTTAGAAAACATTTATGTCTGCATTTGGAACGGATCAGGGCATTTACACGGAAAACACGTCTCACTTACTTACAAAATGTTCTATTTAAGGCATTTCTTCCAGAACCAATTAATTTCCTAAGTAGACGTATCACTGTAATGGGAGTTGAAGAGAAACATAGGTACAATATAAAAGTGTGGAACTGGTTGGACTTTGTGTGGACTGACGGCTGATGTTGTGATTTTGTTATGTTTCCTTGCTTCAGGAAAACGTTCAATTCTATGCCTGAAATTATTAACAAATACATTCAGTATCTGGGTTAGTTTTTATCTTTACTGAAAAACAATCGGAGGTGGAAGTGCCCAGTTGGAGCCAATTTTATGCCATCCAGGAACAGGATTCCTTTCTACAAAAAGACTAAAAGAAATGAAAAATTCACCGGTGCACTTGCTCTTGACTTGCACTAGGTACGAAAAAATGGCCCTAAAAGTTACATCAAACAAATCGTTAACACGAAGCGCAGCGCAGTTTCCCATTTGCATAAACATATGAACCCTTTCAGGGACAGCGGTTACTCCAGTGGACAGTTTATCATGTTATCAGATTACAGGGCGCATGAAAGGGTTGAAGCAAGCTGACCAAATGCAGCGGGGTCTTTTCTCTTTTCCCTTCCTCAAGGTACTCGACCAACCCGCTTCAAATCAAAGTAGGACTTAATTAAGTTTGTACAGACGCCATGGCGCCATTCAAGCTAGCACCGCTAACAAACATTCCTGCTACGTTCCACTACTGAGAAAGAGAAACAAAGATATATTTGTTATTAATAGTCACTAATAAATATTTTGGGGACAATTCAGTGATATTGTTTCAGTTCCTGCAGCACCTCATACTGGTTGGGAAGCGTACTGGTCTAAATTGTGTGCATGGATGTAAACACTGTTGCTCAGTTGCTGCCACTTTCCTCAAGGGAGCTCTCCATCACCCGTCCGCACATGCAACAGTGACAAAGTATTAGTGTGTGCCAACAAATGAAGGAAGAGAAGACCAAGTGAGAAAGCCTCCATGTGGAGCCGCCCCTCATCAAATCTTGTTTGTATCGGTTTATTTATATTTAGGTTAGCGGCGGTGCAACGTGGGGAGACCACCAGGAAGTCGGTTTCCCAGAATAGCCGTCAACGCTCCGTATTTCATCTTCTCGGTGGCTAATTTTTAATTTTTTGTTTGTCATTTACGGCCTTGTCAGCACGTAAGGTTGGGGCTCTTCTATTTGCGTCTCGTCCAAATATGCGGCCAGGTCGACGGTAGGCCACCCAGAGTTTGATGAGCTCCCGATTTGAAGCAAATAAATCGTATTGATTCAGTTTGAGGGGGTTCTGTTACAAACATGCAATAAAAGAGTGTTTTGCAACACCTTGTCAACGATAAAATCAATCACCGCGTGAAATTGTCAATGGCCGTCGAGGGAAATGCAAAACTCCATATGAGTGTCAGTACCCTGACAAAAACGACGTGTTGAATTCGCTCCATTTTTCAAGATTTGACCGAAAAGGTGGCAGATGTTAATCAGGAAAATATCCTGCTGTTCCAATATACTGCTGGAATTAGGGACTGGGTCTTGTTCCTCGCTTACCGGTACTTCCCTGATTTAAAGGATTGGCGGATAAACTTGGCTTCCCCCGGCAGTCACCGTCCTTTATCAAGGTTGTATGACTGCGTGTGTCAATACCCCCGATATAAAAATACACCCACATCCTTGGCTAGGAGGAGGTCCATATTGTTGTTGTATTGAGTCTAATGATTATCCACCAAACACTGTGGTGAGTTTGATCAACGCAGCCAGTAAGTTAAGTCTCCGAACAGGCAATGAATCCCACATGTGCTCATGCAGTCATTGAACAACTTGAATCACAATCACAAAGCTTTTGCGTGAACAAAAAGTGAGGAACACTTGGCGACTCCTTTTGTCTCTTTGGGGAATTTTGCTTTGCGGTATGTTTATTAGTAACTTGTACCAGGTGTTCAATTCTGTGTTTTACCATTTTTATGTCACCGCATACTGGCAGGATGCGCTGCCGTTCTACACGTGTGCCAATAGCAACGATTTACAATCATAAAGAAATAAAGTGTTGCCAAATAATCCTCCTCCAAAAGCATAATTTAGATTAATAATTCTTTTGAGTAACCGCAGGGATTTTTGGATGTACTGTTGTGGAGAATCTTTGCGGTGTGCCTCGCAGTTTTGGCCCTTTGATTTCCAATCCAGGCTCCGTGTTGCACATGTCATCGAAGTACTCGAGCTGTGAAAGTTAACGCGAACGGTTATTTGTCGATACGTGCCGAGCAATTTGATGGCTACCATTCGAGGGCGTACAACGCCTCAATACTCAAAGACAGCTGGGAGACGCTTCGGTGACCCTAATGAGGACAAGCACCACAGAAAATGGATGGATGGATCTTATTGTATGCCTTTTAACAGAGCCCCTTGTGGCAGTCATCCCTTTTTTTGAAGAGCTGTTTGTAGGGACACCAGAAAATTTGCAAAAACCACGGCACATTGAATTTATCAATCATAGCAAGACACGGTAACAAACAAAAACAGCGGAGGAGGGTGAGAGACTTCTGGGTTTGCATCTCAGCAAAGAGACACATTTCATTTCTTATGCTCCCAACAAGGAATCGGTCATACGTTGAAGCAAGAGCAAAGATGCAGTAAACTGCAATAAATTGAAGACTATGGAGTGATAATACTGCAGCATCCAAAGCGAAGGCACGGGAAGAGGGAAAGCCACGTATCGCACATCGAAAATTACAAAGACACAGAGGCCAAAGCCTTGTGTGTGAAATGCGCTCTATAAATCAAGTTGCCCTGTAAATCAATAAATCAGTCAAGATCCAAACACCGAACCTCAGAACTGTGCTTCTCTATGTCATCCTGGAGTTGTCACGAGCCATTTATAATTGTTCAAAAAAAAAAAAATGGCCAGGATTGTAAAATATATTTTTTGTCTTGTTTTGGTTACAGTGTGATTAAAAACACACAATATGCAATGAGTGATTTTTTTTCATGTTTACAAAAGTGCCACCTGATTTAAAAAAAAAAAAAAAATCACTGTGTGAAGTTGTTGTTTCACGTCACTCTTTGCTATCTTCACTCAGAATACAATACGGGACATCTGGCAGGAGACATGAATGTTAGCGTGAGCATTTTGCGGATTACATCAGTGGGAACAAGCGAAAGTTCTTCCCAGTGATCGTCATGTTCCCGTTTTTTTTTTCTTTTTTTCCCCTAATCGGTGGCTGGGACAAGTGGGACAGTAAACTCTGAATGACCTGCTTGTGCATGTCACTCCTCAAAAGTAGATGGAGTGGACCTTGTTTCCTTTTGACCAGACACGGAGGTCACACATTTAAATAGGCTGCCTGCAAACAAAGGTCTTTCCGATCCAAACGCGGCGTACCTCTCGCGACACCTCCACCATTGCTCCGCTCTATGAGATGACCCCTCTGTGAGCATTGTGAACAGAAATGTGCCTTTCACACGGGCGGGTGGCCAAAGCAAATAAACCAGCACCGTGCCAGCTAACGAGGGCACGAACAGGGTCGGGGGGGGGGGGGGGGGGGTCCGGCAAGGAGGTGCCAGGAGTGACAGAGCTGAGGGACATGGTCACGCAAAGAAAACAAGCCCAGCAAGAACAACCCGGCCTTCTCACGCAGGGGCCCGGACACGTCTTGTGATGCGGCGGTCCGCCCCCACCAAGCCGAATTACAGCCGACGTAGCTAATAAAACGCGGGGAAATGACCAGTGTCCTAAAAATGAGAAGGAGCGCATGCAACAAACTAAAAATGTGCACCTCAAGAGCAACGGGATGAAAAGCGGAACCAGAGCCATTTTTTTTCTTCATCCTCAGTTGACCTTCAGTCAAGTTGAGCTTTCAAAATTGACACAACCTTAAGTGTGCAGTTTTATTCTAAAATTATCCCTCAAGGAAATTGATTTAACATGTTAGGACTCCAGAAGTGTTATCAAAGCAAAAAATAAAATCTGGGTGGATACCTGCTAGTCAAAAATCAAGAAAAGGATGAGAATGAAACCTAGCCGGATAACCACTTTGCATTTACATTTCCTATTCGTAGTGAAAAGTATTAAAATCTAAAAAAAAAAATATTGACCCTTTCAGGGACAGCGGTCACTCCAGTGGACAGCTTAGCATGTTATCGGGTTACAGTTGACCAATATCGGTGCACGAAATGGTTAAAATATAATGCAGAATATTGTGAGACCAAAGGCAGACAATAATGACCGTAAATGCATTTTCCTTCTCTCAAATCCTGGCTGAACATCACCACTGTGAGTACGTGTGAAATGGAAAGTATGAACTTCAGTCGTGCGAGCAGATGTAAAGTTAACACAAATGCGATGTGTGCGTGTGGCCAACTTCTTGAAAGCATCTCCATGCCAATGGTGCACATGCACTGGAAAATGAAGAAAATTGACAACTGTAGCGGTGGTGACATAACGCTCCATGATATGCAACTCGTCATACCCAAATAAACCACCGTTGTCTATCAATGCCACACAAGTCAAGAACAAATTTCACCACCGCCAGTTGTTTATGGAAAAGGCCATGATTAATTTTTAACTTGGATTTTGACCGAGGCCAGGACATCAGCGTCGATGTATCGTTGCAAGAGTTTATGTTCAAAATTCAATTGGAGACTTGTCAACCAAATGCAAAAGTTTTAAATGATGTTCATTCCTTCAAAGTATATAAAGGGAACACGAAATGTTATAGTAACCAACACAGTGAAAACAAGGTTGACTTTTCTCATTTTCAACAAATACCCGTACCCGAAGAAATGTAGTACAATAAAGGTCTAAAAACACATATGGCAGCAGATGCCAGCACATAAACGATAATAATGCATTGCATTGAACATTTACGGTGATATAAAAATCCTACATTGGAATATTAACTACTATTAGAATTATTACAACAATTTTTAAGCCACTGCTCAAAGTACAGGTCAGCTGTTGATAAGCATTTCATACTTTCACACATAAATGTCACCGCATCCCTTACACACACGCACGCACACATGCACTGGCGTGCGCACACACACTCCCAACCGTCGCGATCGACTTGGGACCAGTTCGCTGGCACCCGGTCGATCGCGGTCGACGTATTGTGCCCCCTGCCTTAAAATCGGAGGTAATTCGTTGACTAGCTTAGCGCCATTTGTTGCACATGAGCGGTGACGTAAAGGTGAAAATCCAGTTGTCATCTGACTGGTTGCCCTGTATGTCAATCAAGTAACGGGATTGATGATAGGCTGACATCGTAAACTCTGCTGTACTTAGCACCGCCGTGGCGTTTTCGACTCTTGTCATGTGAAAGCCCGGGAGCCTCATTGAACCAGCTCGCGAGCCACGGGTTGGCCACCACTGCTTTAGCCAGTTAACAGCCAGCCAAGTCGACAGTGTCATTCGCTGACTCCGACATCCCTCAACAGGCCAGATCCCGCCTCACACGCACTCGGTCCCAGTCACCGTATAACACAAGGATGGCGACCTCAAATAGACACAAATAATACCCGCACCTCGCATGGATATTGGATTAATATTATGCATATAGCTTTAAAATATATTTAAATACTAAAATTGCACATTTACTGTACCCATTATGGGGCTATTAAAGGTGTTGGTCGACTGAGTTAATAAAATCCCAGATGGTTATATTGGTCCCCAAAAGTGGGCTTTTGTATCAAAAAGGCGGGATCAACCTAGGATCCGTTTGCTATGTTCAATGCCCGGTACATTGTGTTATTAATGCTCAGTCATCATTTGAGCAAAGGAATCGGCTCACGCAATAACGTTAAAATATGAGAGTCACGCTAGACTGTGGCAAAAATATTCCCAATTCTAACATGTAGGCGTGAACGTTTCCCATCCAAGTGCTCAGAGGCCCCTCATCAGTCACCTGAAAGCAAATATGACACGTCACACTGGAGTGTACCGGAGGACAAGAGGCCGTGAGAGATGTGTCATCGCCAAGGATCACACTGTTCTTATCCATCAGCTCTCTGTGATGGCTCCTTAGCGGAAGCCATCCAGTGAGCGGTATAAAGACCTTAGCAGCTCCTCTCGTTCCCAAAATAGCAGAAATATAAGCACAAGACTGAAACTGTATGAAAACAAAAAAGGTCAACTTTTAACCGAGTTGATGACCGTGCCAAAAATCGTTAAATGCTAGCAGATGGTTACAATGAGATGTTTACAAAAATGGGAAATCATTAAACCGCATATTTGGAAAGTGGCAGTAGCTCCAAGGACTATTTACAAGTGTATATAACAGTAGATCGTGCACATTCAGCACTCTCGCAAAGTGGTTTACTTGAAGCGCTTGTCTGGTGTACTGTAAGGATGACTTCTTTGCCTCATCATTCATCCTATTCCCATTAAGCGGCCACAAGATGCCTTTTTTTTTTCCCCGCTCGCGCGCTCAAACATAACAAACAGTGTGCTCACTGTCTTGCACAAGCGAGGTCTGTTCTCAGAAGGGAAAAGGTGTCAGCTAGACATGTAAACAGTTCGGGCGTTATCCTTATTAATAGAAGTGGTCACAATTTATTTGGGTCTCCCAGGTTCCCACTGTACTTATCTGACATGAAAATCTTTTTTTTAATCAACACGTGTTTGCTTTTGAGTCGAATTATGTAAAAAGTGCTCCAGCAATTTCCAAGAAAAATTATCCAAGCGGCATGATTGAGACCAAAACTTTTTATTTTGGTGCAAATCCAGGGAGTGGGTTTTCATGATTGCTAACTCCGTACATGTTCATTTATCAGTACCGCATTTTCCGCACTAAAAGGCGCACCAGATTATGAGGCGCACCTTCAATGAATGGCCTATTTCGTAATTTTTTTTCATATATTGGACGCACTGGATTATAAAACGCAATCTACAATGCATCTACTAGATGGAGATGTGCTCCTTACGTTCGACTCGAGAGGCGTTCATGACCGCCTCCGAAAAACGTAAATTAACAATTACTTCAATGAAACTACGAAAATTGAAAATAATGCATCAAAACAGAAAATCAAGCAAGGAAATCACAAAATAAATTCTATAGCTCCCCTACAGAATTTATTTTGGCATTTCCTTGAGCGAAGTCCAACAGAACGATCAGATGTCAGTAAAATATCGGAGACTGGACTGTCTCGGAAGTGTTTGTTATTTATTCCTTTGTTGTGTACTGTATTCCCAAATGAGGAAATCACAACCAAGTGTGATACAGCAATACAAAGTGACATGATGAGAATTGGCATGGATGGTAGCTTAAAACAAACAGATGGTGCATCAATAGTTGACCTAATCACTTCCCCTTTTCCAAGCTGACATACCGTAAAAATGATTTTTTTTTTTAACCAAAAAGCACTAAAGTAATAATTGCAGGTTTCAGACAAATCCCAAAGGCATTTGTAATACAGCAACAAAAGCTGTGAGACTTTGCTCTGAAGCACCGAGAGCCGTGGATGAACTATGCCCTCGGTGCACTGCCCCAAACTTGCGGCAGTTCCATCCACTCATCTGCAGAATTGGAGCATTGAAGGCGGGGGTGGGGGGTATAACGTGACCGCACACTGACCCGGCTTCATTTTCAGGATACTAAAATGCACAGAGCTGCTCATGCAGAACACATGGAGGTGCAAAAGAGAGAGGGAATCACGGAACTTTATCCGCCCAATTACACAATGAGGAGAGCGACCTGCTGCTCGTATCCATCCTGCACGGAACGCTCAGTGCGCCTGAGGCTGAGCCACTGGCCTCTGCCTCCCCACCTGCAGAGCCTTGCACAGACACAGACAAAGGAGCTCATCAATCAGTAAAGAAAAAAACAACAACAACAACAAAAAACGATAAACGTCCTGTTTCATAACAAAGACGACGATCTAGTTCAACACAACAAACTGCAGCAAAACAAACAAAGAGGAGCAAAACAGCATTAGCATGCACTGGGTTTAAAAAGCAGTCTAGTCGACTCATTAGCTGATTTGTCACACTTCGCATGTTGCAAGAAAACACTGTCTGGTTCTACAGTAAACTATCCATCCATCCATCCATTTTCCGAACCGCTTAATCCTCACGAGGGTCGCGGTGGGAGCTGGAGCCTATCCCAGCCGTCTCTACAGTAAACTAACTGTTGATATTTGGACATTTGGCGCAAGTTAATCCTTTCGGGGACAGTGGTTACGACAGTGGACGACCTATCATCATTATCAGGTTACAGGTTATCATTATTGGTGCGTGAAAGGATTAATATGAGGGTAAAACTGTAGAAATGGGAAAAAATGGCAGGAAACGCCTATGTGTTAGGAAAAATACAAAAGGTTGAAAATTGGGCCTCGTTGCTTGTTGATGTTAATACAGGAAGTCAACAGCCCCTTTTATGTGACCTGTAAAAGCTGCTGTTTGTCTCAATCACATGTCAAACTCAAGGCTAATCTGACCATATGGGGCATATTCCACCATGTTGTCTCCTCCAAGTTGCATCACAGGTGTCTTTAAAGTTATAACCAGTCAGTTGGCCGCTTTTTAGTGACATTGTGTGTACTACACAAAACATGGACCAGAGGAAGCGAATGAAAGTGTTGTCTGGGGAGATGAGAAAGAAAATGACAGACAAGCAAGTCCCAATGAGCCACAATACAAAAGCAATGTCTGACTTTCATTGGTCAACTTTCATTATTATGACTTTTTTCAAATTAATGTTATTTCTGTGTTTTGTTTTTTGGGCTTTCATTAACACAGGGGGGACCAACAAAATTGTCCACCTGTGTACATAGTAGAGACATCATGTAGTAAATACCTGTACATCTACTGGTATATAGTAGTATGGTGGAGTCGTCGATGTGTAACCAACATGAAAACCAATCTTTTACATTGAATTTTTTTTATATGCAAAAAGTGGAAGGCAAAGGAAGGGGTGGGAAAAAAAATCTCAAATAGGTCTAAACACTACGATCATAATTAATGAGGCATTTATGATCATTCATTACTCCTAGGTCGAGACCTCCTCATTGCACGTTGCGATCGTGATCGAGTCTTCAGACAGGAGGTGAGATACCAAACAAAGTCTCCTGCTCTGGAAGCCGTTTCCTCTCGCATTCTCTCCCTCTTCTCATTTTAATCTCTCATTACAGCGCTGCACCCCATCCTCCACGCAAGCCCCCCGCTCCCCTGGGTAGCCGGAGTTCAGTGGGCGAGGTCCGCGCACGCCAGGCCAGCGCGGCACGCAAGCCCATCCCCGCTCGGCTCCGCAAGCACGCAAAAACTCAACGGCATTAGAAAGAAATATCTCTATACTGTACATAATACATGGCTGCTGTGCTGGGTGCCACGCAGTGAGGTTCTATCTGCCTGCAACGGGGGTGAAAAGTGCCCAAAAAGCTCAAATGTGCTCAGAAAGTTTGGAATTCGATTACTTTTTTTTCCCGATTGAACAACAAAACCAGAACTTAAAGGTCTCTTTGTGTGATGTTTAAAAAAAAAAATAAATAAATAAAACGCTCACTATGTGCAAACCTCGCTCAGTGAAATATGGGCTTCAAGGAGACAAGCACGACGTATGAAAATTTCCCTATTTGATATTCTCTCGTTGTCAGGCACGTCATTCGAGATGTCATTTTGCCGCCGAAGATTTCAGATCAGCAAGTATCAAAGGATTAATCTGGGTGTCTTTGTTTTTCTTTGAGTTTTTGCGGTTTGATTGAAAAAGCGCAAAAAGGGGGACATAGGGGTGGGGGGGTATACATAAAAGAAGTCACGCAAAAAAGCAGACATTCAAAGCAGTGACATGCCAGTGGCGCCATTTGTGTTGTCACTAGCTATCAAAATTAGAAGCCTTCTTTTGTGTCCATGTTTTACTGTTAGCTTATTTGTTTAGTTTTTTTTTTTTTTTTTGGCTTGTAAGAATCACGGATATTAAAAAGTGAGTGAACTTATTTGCCCCCTAAATGACCATCTAACACGTCTGTGAAGTTACAAACGGTTTAATGGCGTTGACAGTTTTATTTCCTCAGTTTCTGCGGGAAAATGCACGTGTTCGTTTGACGATGCGTGCCAGTGCGTTACATATGCATGTTGAGCTCTTGTATCCGTCAGGGAAAATGCTTCCATTGTCTTTAAGCGAAGAGAACTATCCAGTTTTCCGCACTCGGGGCTCAGCTTCCACCCAGAGAACAAGTTAAACGAGCGAGGCTCAAGACGAAACGGACAAACGCCAGCAGGAAGACACAGCCTGCTGGTTGTCAATCGAACAAAAGCCCGACTTGCCATTGGCCCAGCAGTACGTGATGTCGAGTATGAGCTGGCGTTCGGCAAGCCTTTTCAACATAACTGAAAATTTAGAGACTAGCGAGCATTTCTGTGCCACTAATACGAGAAAGCGCTTAACTAGTGTGGATGAATGTCCGCGTAGTGCTGACACAGACCAAACTAGTGAAATGTTTGATATCAAAAGATATGGAATAAATGCTGGCGCCCCATTGAGCCAGTGGTTAAGGCATCGACCTCACAGTGCAGAGGTACCAGGTTCAAATCCGTCTCCAGCACCCCCCTCGACCCTTGTGAGAATAAGCGGATCAGAAAGTGGATGGATGGATGGAATAAATGCTCAAATGGCCTGCCCTACTGGCGAACTACATGAGATGCGTCTGTCCTTAAAAAATAATAATAATAAAAGACAATTTTACATTGACGTAGAAATATTTGCTGTGAAAATATACCACTGACATGTTTTCAAAACACCTGTGAAGTGTTTTCGATTCTGAAGAAAAACAGATGTTAACGTGTCATTCAATACTGAGTGCCAAATGAACTTTTTGAGCTTATTGGAAGGCTTCAAGCCATAGATGTCAAAACGGCGTGTTCTTAGATGACCTCGAGGAAAAGTGGAGGTCATACAAGGATAATCATGCCCTGGCATGCACTTTTTTTCCAGCTATATTTCTTCGCAAGCCCTCATAAAAGTGATTTTTGGAAGGACTCTGCAGATCTCAAATCATTCCGAACATTTTCCAAAATGCTCGTCTCTCTTGGTCATGGGTGATTTTTTTTTTGTGCGTGTGTGTGTGCGTGTGTGTGTGCGTGTGTGTGTGCGTGTGTGTGTGTGTGTGTGTGTGTCGGTCACAAATGAAATAAATATTTCACAATCACCAGATTCACAGTTTCTTTTTTATTTGTTCCAAATGAATCACAGGACCCAGAGCCCTCAGTGACATTGTAATTGAGACAATCTTATATCAGGTTGCATGTACAGCTGCACGCAAAGGATGACGGCCATTTTGTAAAATTACACTGGCTGGCAACGAACGATCACGCTTCAACTTCAAATTATGAATTTATTAGGGGGGGATTTAAGGGCCCCAGTCCGTTAAAAAAAAAAAAAGATGGAGAGTGACATTCCAACAACGGAAGAGTATAAACTGACATTCTTTCAACCCAAATATTTAACATTTTACATTTGCACTTCACCGAGACTGACCGCAGGCCTTGATGTGTTGCCTTCAGGCTTGCAGGGGTGCTCCTTTTTTTTTTTTTTTGAAAGCATGTAACAAAATACGACTTACATACCATTTTAGATTACTTTGAATGCGTTTTCACACGAACAATCCAGTTAACTCAGATTGTGGTCTGGCATATGATGACGGGACCACGTCCAAGCACAAATGCCCAGTGGTTACATCCCGGTTGCCTGCGTAGGTGCTTGCCCACAGGATGTTTTTGTTGGTGTGTTTAGAACTTTTTTAGTCTTAGCTCACCATTAACCTCGCTCCCCCCCCCCCCCCCAAAAAAATCAATATGCACACCACAGTTCTTTCATCTAAGTCCCGCCAACTCCCCAACTGCCTGTTGGACCCCAAGCTTTGCTCTCACTGCTGCAACCCCCGCCGTCCGATCCAAAGACCGACCCCCTTTCCCTCGCTCTCTTCCTCCCTGTCGGTGCTGTGCGTGACAGTAGCTCACTGAGAAGTGGAAATGAGACTAGTAAACAATGATTAACTCCAGAGGCCAGAGCAGTCTGGGTCTGCCATTGGTTCTGTCTCCGCGTGCTGACTGCCCCCACCCAACTAGCACATGCAGCATATAGTGGGACAAAAACCACAAACCGACGCACACCATGCCTTCAGCGAGAGTCAGCACCGGGTCAGGGTGTGAGGGGGCAGCCCCCCCGCAACCATGTTACAAGAGGTAATCACAGGCAAACACAGCAGCCACACGCAAAATGCACACATGACAGCCGCCGCCTCCGTGACCGCCATACCCCCCCACACTCCCCGCCCTCCCTCCTTCCCCACCAACACCCTACCACCCTCTTCCTCAGCCACAAATCTGCTTCGAATTACCATGATGGGGATGCAAGTGGCCACATGTGTGCGAGGAGCGGACTGAGGTGGGGGGCCTGCATGGGGGATAGGGGGGGGGGGGGTCGTTGGGGATTCTCCCCTATAGGAATAGTCATCCCCAATGAAATGTATTCAAGGACATTGCAGTGTCTGGTTAACCCGGGAATCATTGTGGAAGCTTTGGTTCGTAGCCACGCCACATTTCTCCAGACAAACGGCTTCCAGGCTTGGATTCAGCACAAGCCCATATCTATAATTGCCCTGAGCAATTAACATCATAGAACAAACCATTCTGATAACCTTGTATTGTTGTCTTCCTATTTGTTTGCATAATTTAGGCACAATGACATTTTCACTTCATTCAAAGAAAACGTTTGACACCGGGCCATTGAAGTGTCGAGCGCATTTCTAAAGTGAATCCAAGCATCCTCAAAATTTGAGGGATCTTCAGGTTTTATCGCCTGTGTCCTTTTGCAACACGCTAAAGAAGTCTTCAAGCCATGCGCCCATGCATGTTTTTTGATGTGAAGCCCCCCCCCCTCCACCCACGACACCACCCACATCAATTGAATGCCCCCTCTCGAATATGCTCTGGTGCCGAAACTGTCAGCACTCTTGCACCACGCTGCGGGGCTGACTGAATCCCTTTGTTCTAGCTTCCTGTCGATCCATCCATGCTTACTAAATAAAAAGTAAGCTACCTGAACACGCCAGCGCAGTGATCAAGTAAACGCTGCTTCGAATATATCCGCACGAAGAAAGATGATGATGTGGCAATGTCAGACACAGTGCTGCATCAATATTTTACATCTGCGCATATTTTTTTTCTCATTTGTTATTGTGATGGGGGTTTTTTTCCCCCCTTTTCCATCATCGTGTCTTTGCTGACGTAACCACTGATCCAATTGCTGTGGGATCGGGAAAGTCTTATCTTGATTGCTGTGCTTCTTTATTGTGTCAGCCTCAAGCCATATTCGCTGTGTGCCAAGTGAAGAATGTTTACATTACAGTTGACAGTCATGATTTAGTGTTTAACTATTTTTGTTTTTAATCTGTAAGAATGTAGGTGCAAACATTGGGGTGTGTGTGTGTCTATATATATATACAGCATTTTTCCAATGTAGCCTTTCTTAAAAATAAAGAAATAAAACACCAAAACTCATTTATTTAAATAAATTGTGAGTACCGTTTTTCAACACACATTATTTTAAATGAAACCAGGTACTTGACAGACAAAAAAAAGTCTATTTCAAACAAGTATCGCCAGCGTTCACTGAAATTAATTAATTACAGCCCCATTCAAACAGCAGCAAGCACAGGTTAAAACACACACGCGGTCCTCCAAGTCCACACTGATCAAAACAAACTTCACCCGCAACAAATCACTCATCCACACTGCAGATATAAACTTCAATCGCAAACCAAAAGTTACACAAACTGTTTTCTCTATTTTTTTTCCCTGACCACAGTCAGTCTTCCAATGACCCCCCCCCAAAGAAGATGGAATTAAATATAATGTCAAAAGGTTGCACGGAGAGGGGTGCAAACGTTGTCAGTCCTCCAATTAGTAAAACAAATCGGCGCGGCGCGTTCTCTGCTACATCTTTCACCAGGTGCAGAGTCTCTGCTGCTGCTCCAGCCGCGCTCTCTTGCCGCGCTCGCTTACCGCGCGCGCTCCTGATAGGACGCTCGCCCTCGAGAGCGCTCCGCGTCTGGGAGACAATGAAGCAGGGGTCTGCAGGACTTCCACAATGGGAGGAGTATGACATCCTTGCCGAGCCCTGCCCACTACCAGTGAAATATATAAGGTGGAGCAGGCACAGGCAGCTACTCAAACCTTAAATCATTTCCAAAAAAACAAAAACAAAAAACAAAAAACTTTTGCCACACTCACTTTTAGTAAACTCACTGGCATTTCATGAATTGGACAAAAGCGATTCATTTTTACTTGATCAAACCGAAAAGAATATTTTTCATATATTTTGAGCTAACGAAGCCTTTTTTGAAGCGGCGCCAGAACATTTGTCCCGATGGCAGTGGACACTGACTTTGCTGTGAAGAGCAGCAGCATCATGCGAGAGTGGGGTGGACAGGTCCAGCCAGCTCTTGTTGCATCTTTCATCTTCCTCTTCTGCCTGGAAGCCTGCCTCTGGTTCAGGAACCTGAGGCTCAAGAGAAGACTACCGGGACCCTTCGCCTGGCCCGTGGTGGGCAACGCCATGCAGCTGGGCCAGATGCCTCACATCACCTTCGCCAAACTGGCCAAAAAATATGGTAACGTGTACCAGATAAGACTGGGCTGCAGTGACATCGTGGTCCTGAACGGAGAAAGGGCCATCCGTCAGGCTTTGATCCAGCACAGCAGGGAGTTTGCCGGCAGGCCAAACTTTCTCTCCTTCCAGATGATCTCAGGAGGAAGAAGCCTGACATTTACTAATTACAGCAAAGAGTGGAAAGCGCATCGGAAAATTGCCCAGTCCAGCCTGAGAGCCTTCTCCTCTGCAAACAGTCAGACCAAAAAAGTCTTTGAGCTGCACGTCATGGCTGAGGCGATGGAACTGGTGCGAGCATTTTTGAGACACGGCGCGGATGGACAATATTTCGACCCGTCTCATGAGCTCACGGTCGCCGCTGCGAACGTTTTGTGCGCTCTTTGCTTCGGGAGGCGATACGGGCACGACGATGTGGAGTTCAGGACCATGTTGACGAGGCTGGACAAGTTTGGAGAGACGGTTGGAGCGGGCAGCCTGGTTGACGTGATGCCCTGGCTCCAATCCTTCCCCAACCCGGTCCGCAGCATCTACGAAAACTTCAAGAATCTCAATGAGGAGTTCTTTGCCTACGTGAAAGATAAAGTGGTGGAGCACAGAGAGTCCTTCGATCCGGACGTGACCCGGGACATGAGTGACGCCATCATAAACGTGATCGAGCACGGAAAAGAAAGCGTTCTGACGAAAGAGTTCGTAGAAGCCACGGTGACCGATCTGATCGGAGCCGGCCAAGACACGGTATCCACCATGATGCAGTGGATCATGCTCCTGCTGGTCAAATATCCCGAGGAGCAGGCAAAGCTGCATGACCTCATCGACAAAGTGGTGGGTCCGGACAGACTGCCCTCAACCGAGGACCGCGGCGGCTTGGCATACCTGGACGCCTTCATCTACGAGACCATGCGCTTCACCAGCTTCGTCCCCATCACCATCCCCCACTCCACCACCTCAGACGTCACCATCGAAGGCCTCAGCATCCCCAAAGACACGGTGGTCTTCATCAACCAGTGGTCCGTCAACCACGACCCCCTGAAATGGAAGGACCCGCATATCTTCGACCCCTCGCGCTTCCTGGGTGAAAACGGAGCCCTCGATAAGGACGTCACCAACAGCGTCATGATTTTCTCGATAGGTAAGAGGCGCTGCATCGGCGACCAGATCGCCAAGGTGGAAGTGTTTTTGTTCACGGCGGTCTTGCTGCACCAGTGCAGCTTAGAGAGCGACCCCTCGCAGCCCGTCACCCAGGATTGCTCCTACGGGCTCTCGTTGAAACCCCTCAGGTATTGTGTCACCGCTAAGCTCAGAGGAAAATTGCTCGGCTTGGTTTCCCCAGCGTGAACTGCATGCTATCGGCAACGTGATTCAAGGCCAGCAGAGACTTCTCCACACGTCCACACCGGTGACATTTTAACAGTGCGTACCTGCATACCTGCACACAGTCTTCTTGTAAAATATTCCTATTTAATGTATTTAAACATGCGTTGGGAGTGTGGGAGTGTCAAACAGGTAGAATTGAGGCCAGTGGACTTTTTGCATCAATGCAAAAGATTAAAAACAGTTCTCCAATTTTTCTACACAGTATTAAGAGTTTATTATTATTATTATTATTATTATTATCGTTTGCATGAATATGTACAATCTGCACAGGGGCATCTACCGACCTTTAACGTCCATTTAAGCTAATATTGTCATAAATGCTCGCGAATGTTAACAGTCACTTGTTGACTCAATGTTCTCAGTCATAATATCGAAAAATATAGTTACCGTAACCTTTTGTGCTTTTACAACGTGGTTTTATAAGGTCTGGTAAAACGGTTATCTGTCTACTATCATCTACTGTATTCATAAAGCATGTGAAGACATCGGACAAAAAGGGATGATGAAAGTGGAAACGAGAACTTGGAAGAAGTCTTTCATCAACCTCCATGAGAGAAAATGCGCGCAAACTTTTGTATCGCTAGTGTTCCCCCCGAGCACCGCCTGCCAAACATCGCTCCCACCAATACGCAGCACAGATGTGCGCCATGTTTCTTTTTTTCTCTCTCTCTCTCTCTCTCTCTCTCTCTCTTTCTCTCTCTCTCCCCATGAGGCATTATCATGACTGTGTTTGTTTACAAAGTTTTCAAAGCCACACGGATGTTCCCGCATCGTCTTTAGGCCTGCACGCTCCGCCCAGGTCGATCTTCTGCAACCAACTACTCAGCGGGGGCTTGGTGTGACGAACAAAAAATAAACTGTACCTGAAATGAATGCTGATAATAACAATAAAGAAATGGTGAATGTTTTCTGTGTCTGGCTTTCATTTCGTGTTATTCCTTGTCATGAGATAAAATTAAAATCCCACAGTCGCACGCTGTATTATGTAGGCTTTACTATCAAACATGTGGCAGCAAAATGATGCCACCATTGTCTATTTGTTTGTCATTAGTCTTCTTTTTTTTTTTTTTAATGAAACAAACCTTGATTTGTAGCTGCGCATAACCAAGACCGCAAGACAATGACTTTTTAAGTCTTTCATTTTGTTGCACAAGCACTCACATGCACACATGCTCGAGTCTTGTGTTCCCAATTCGGTTTGAAATTCGACAACAGACTGCTCTGGACTTGACCATCGCATTTCACGGGGTCATGAAAGAGCGTGGAGTTTTGAATCCTATTTCGACCTTCCAACGCTCTGCATTTCACGGAAACCTCCTCTCCGTATTTATTCAATGGCTGATAAATGTTTTTGGGGGTATAATACATAAAAAGTTTGACGGAGGAGCAGTCATCGTCAAAGCAACCTGACTAGCATGGTGAGCGTATTTATACAGTCTTAAATTTTGGTCGAAAATTGGCTCGCTACGCAACACGTGTCTCGCTCATTCCCATAAATCGCAAATATCTCGTTGAGGTGACGTATGTCTCGCTTTGCAGTCATTCTACAAGGGATGCTGCTGGAAGGAGGCCGAAGTGGGACTAAGGTCTGCAAAGTGTGGTCAAAAAGGGAGGAGAGTAATCGTTAAAAAAAAAAAAAACTACGTCTCGGAGCCCTCCCACCATAGGGATACATATAAGAGAAAGCTTCAATCCGCTTCCTTCTCAAGCGGTCATCTGAAGACGAGCCGCACCACAGCTAGCTGCTCAGCTTCATCCCGATCTTGTCCCAAACTGCAATGGAGGCTGCCACTGCTGCCTTTCTTTGGTCTAATCACCAATGAGGCCTCGGATGTGACTTTACTAACGAAAGGAAAAGCTTTCAAGTCCTAACCGAGCTGTCTTTTCTTTGGATGCAGAGGAGGACGGACGACGCGGGATAACACGATGACTCAGGCGGACGCGGGGTTTGCTGCGAAGGGCGGCAGCATCGCTCGAGAGTTGAGTGGACAGCTCCAACCTGCTTTGGTTGCAACTTTTCTTTTTCTTATCTGCCTGGAGCTCGGCCTGTGGGTGAGGAACCTGAGGCTCAAGAGGAGAATGCCGGGACCTTTCGCCTGGCCCGTGGTGGGCAACGCCATGCAGCTGGGCCAAATGCCTCACATCACCTTCGCCAAACTAGCCGAAAAATACGGCAACGTGTATCAGATAAGGCTGGGTTGCAGCGACGTCGTGGTCCTGAACGGCGACAGGGCCATCCGCCAAGCTCTGATTCAGCACAGCAGGGAGTTTGCCGGCAGACCAAACTTTCTGTCTTTTCAGTACGTGTCGGGAGGGAAAAGCATGACTTTCACCAGTTACAGCCAAGAGTGGAAGATGCACAGGAAAATTGCTCAATCCACCATCAGAGCCTTCTCATCTGCCAACAGCCAAACCAAAAAAGCCTTTGAGTGCCAAATTGCGGCAGAAGCTAAGGAACTGGTTGAAGAGTTCCTGAAACTAGGAGCTCAGGGTCATTATTTCAACCCCACCCATGAGTTAACGGTCGCCGCCGCCAATGTGATTTGTGCCTTGTGCTTCGGAAAACGGTACGGCCACGACGATGCCGAGTTCCGAGCCTTGTTACAGCGGGTAAACGACTTTGGGCAGACCGTCGGAGCTGGCAGTTTGGTGGATGTGATG
Source organism: Hippocampus guttulatus (assembly GCF_054856545.1). Classification (NCBI taxonomy): domain Eukaryota; kingdom Metazoa; phylum Chordata; class Actinopteri; order Syngnathiformes; family Syngnathidae; genus Hippocampus; species Hippocampus guttulatus. Next base: position 10,904,809 of record NC_141273.1, read on the forward strand.
CCATGGCTTCAGTCTTTCCCAAATCCTGTCCGCAGTGTTTTCAGGAACTTCAAAGACCTGAACAAGGAGTTTTTCAAGTTTGTTCAGGGCAAGGTAGAAGAGCACAGAAAGACCTTCGATCCACAGGTAACCCGTGATATGAGCGATGCTATCATCGGGGTCATTGAGGAGACGAAGAGCGAAAAGGGACTCGCCAAGGACTACGCTGAGGGGACGGTAGCAGATCTCATCGGTGCGGGTCTGGATACCGTTTCCACCGCTCTCGACTGGATACTTCTCCTCCTGGTGAAACACCCTGACATTCAAATGACGCTCCAACAGCTGGTGGACAAGGTGGTGGGGTCAAACAGGCTTCCTTCTGTGGAGGACAGAGGTCGCCTGGCCTATCTGGATGCCTTCATCTATGAAACAATGCGATTCAGCAGTTTCGTGCCCGTCACCATCCCCCACTCTACGACTTCGGATGTTACTATTGAGGGTCTTCGCATTCCAAAAGACACGGTGGTCTTCATCAATCAGTGGTCCATCAATCACGATCCCCTCAAGTGGAAGCACCCGCAGATCTTTGACCCCTCGCGGTTCCTCGACGAAAACGGCTCCCTAGACAAGGACCTCACCAATAACGTGATGATCTTCTCAGCGGGGAAAAGACGCTGCGTCGGTGACCAGATTGCCAAGGTGGAGATCTTTTTGTTCTTTGCCATCCTTCTTCAACAATGTCACTTTGAGAAATGCCCGGATGAAGACCTGTCACTAAATTGCTCCTACGGTTTAACGCTGAGGCCTTTGGATTTCAAAATCACCGCCAAGCCCAGACATGAGACATTTTAAAAAGATCATAAAAAAAAAAGTATAAGCTCACACACTTTTTTTTAAACAGAATTCAATGTCAGAAAGTCTGTGCCTATATATTGTTTGCATCCTTTAAGTACTGCATTGCTTGGCCACTTTATTAGGTACACCTGCACACTAGAATGAAATGCAATTTGGACAGCAAATACTCTTACGATTATCGAGGGTGTAATTTTGTCAAGAGATTTCATATTTCCCCACGTAGCAAAACGGATAAACCAATATGAGACATAAGACAATGTTGAAGGTCTCTGAGTCGTGTTACCTTTATAAAGGCAGATTTCTTTAAATATATATGCATTTTTATACTGTATTATGAAGGTGTACCTAATTTTGTGACCACGGTAATAGCTATTGTGTTTCATTCGAACATTGTGTATGCTACAATTATGAAAGAGCACTTTAACCTGAGGAAAAGAGCTTCCTACCCTGTCTGTGAACAGGAATTTGTCACCATAACCCTAACAAATATGTTCTTTCGAGTGTGACTAAAACCTCACAGGTAAAATAAACATCTCCACTCACTTACAAGTGAAAGTGTGGTGCGTCAGTGAGGGCAGCCAGAATTTCAACCCCCCCCCCCCAAAAAAAAAAAAAAAAAAACTCCAGCGTGGTCAAAAAGATAATAATAGCAACTCATGTCTGGTCTCTGTTGTTGTGAAAGATTAAGATGTGTTACTGGCTCATGTCGCTCCTGCTTTGAACCCTTAGCAAGTGAGCCGTGACTCACTACATCGGCCACTCATTAATGTTTAACACAGGTCTCCTAGTGCATTTCTTTTTCTTTTTGTCTTTTTCAGTTAAGTGAGAGCAGACAAGCCATTTCCAGGCCTCATTTATCAATACAGTGAGTTTGATATCCTTGGAAAGAAAAAGGTTGAGTCATTGCCGTAATTGCTATAAGAAGGCAGTTTGAACAGTTTGACAAATGGTGGACAGGCAGTCCAGTCCCAACACTTTTAAAAATGACTACATCAACTTCAGGTTGTGTGACAAGCAGCTCGTCCACCCTTGATTGGCTCCTGTGAGTCATCGCAGTTTGGTACTAATGACACTTTATTGATCAGAAATAAAATTACTTTTGAAGCTGAAACGGGGTCTGTTTTAATCGTCGACTAATATAAATATTTAGAAAACAACTTCATCAGAATTATGTTTTCTCCTCTACAGAATGCATTCGAAAATCCAGACGGTAGGATACACGAGCACACCTGTTTTTTTTTGTTTTTTTTTAGTTTCTGCTTGAAGGTGACAATGCATCTGTCTTCCTGACATGTCCCAGCAGCTAATGACACTTCCCTACTTTTGCCCAAATAACCTTTCAACATGGCAGCCATGCAGCGCCACAAAAGAGCTTCTTCTTGATGAGCGAGATGCTAAAGGCTTTCATTTCACTTTTCGTGAGTCTGGGGAACCCCTCAAACCACCCACTGTTCCAAATATGTCCGACCTTCAAGTACAGTGGATCAATATTAGTTCAAGTGTGGGTTAGCGGTTTATCATCCTCAACCTAATTTTGACTTTGCCATTGCTTGACTTGCTACGAAATCCACTTCCAGGAACAGCGCTGCGAAGGGAGCTTGTTTATGCTGACATTCTGTCCTCTACAAGCTCTCTCCACTACATTCTCTTGTTTGCTCTGACACCGCAAGGACCTCAAGAGGGAGGACTGGGTAGGCCGACCTCCCCGGTTTCCAACTTCCCAAAACATTTGTGAAATCTGTCCAGTTGAAAGACTCCCTTTCACCTCCTGACTTTTGCGCCGCACATCCTTCGGAGCGTATGACCTGCAAAGTTTGACTCCGGAGAGAAAAACTAAATATGTACAAGCTGACATTTTTCATCTTGGGGGTTATTCACAAGCGGCACGTACACATTGCTGCAAAGTAACCTCCCGCGCGCTTGCCTCCGCTAACACCGTTCCAGCTCGGCTGTCTGAGCTCTGCCAGATATATACTTTTTTTTTTTTTTGAACGGGCCCACTAGAGTCACTTCTTGATGACACACAGTGGGGTAGAGTTATTTCTTCCCTCATCTTCTACTGGAACACATGCGGAAAATTGTGTCTGCGTATTGGCCGGTGTCTGTCAGTCTTTCCTACGAGGCTGCCCTCAACATCAACGTATTCACCACAACTTCACTTCTTATCCAAATTGCTGATGACAAAAGAAAAGACAGCAGCAATTCTGCACGTTCCCAGCTAAAGCGTCAACATCAAAACAGAAGGAATCGCTGAAAAAAAATATTTTATTCGAACAAGTATATTAATTAGAATTTTTTAAACTATATCTACAAATGATCTGACCCATCCATCTGCTTAAAAAAATACAAATATGGCCCTAAATCACAAATCTCTATGCCTCGGCATGCAATCGATTTACAATCATTTTTGCTGAAATTGAAATCCTTCAAACAATCAGTGACGAGCTCCCTCAGGTGAAAGCAACTTCTTTCTTTACATCCCAAAAAATACACTTTAGGAATCAAACTACACACCCACTCACAGATAATAGATGTTCTCACTTATCTCGTCATAAATCTTTGTGGAATTTAAACACATAAGTGCCTGGTGATCCAGCTGCGTTGACGGGCCATAAATTTCGAGCAGGAGTCCACCCAGACGATGAGGAATTGCCAGCATTGCTCCTTTGGACAATCACTGCGCATTCTATTCAAGGGACACAGCAGGTGTCTGATGTATTTTGAAATACGTTCAGGATTTTTTTAAAGATCAATAACAGGTCATAAACTAGCAATACTGAGACCCCCCCCCACCCCCCCCCCCCTACCAAGAAGTGTCGCCCTGTGCGGCCGCACATTTTGCACATACCAGAAACCGCTACTGCTCAAGACCACCAATGAGAACAAGCGGTATGGAAAATGGATGGATGACAAATCACGTGACGTGATGTATGGATTATTTATGTCCTATTGGCAAAATCCCTTTGTAATATTGCCAAACAATTTCTCTCCCATATAGAAAAGAACGTTAAGTCACTTACACAAGAGCCTTTGCAAGGCTGCCAATGGAAAACAAATGAATACAGTATTACGTACAAAAGAATGAGAGCAACTTATGACGAATGTGGCGTGACAACGGGATGTGCAATGTTTATGGCAATGGCGGAGCATCAGCGTGTGCCATAATACAACTTGAACTTCGTGGTATACTGCACATAGTACCTGTGAGCAGCATAAGCGTCGCGCTGTCTGTCAATTTCACGCTCGTCTTGCTCCAAGCTCTGCTCTCAGCAATGCTGCGAGCCAGACCAAAACAATTCGGCAAGGAGCTATTTGCGTCTGCGGGGGTTTCATTTTCGGTTGTTTTCGCATTCTCCTTTTTGTAGTGGAGACAGAATTCCCGCCGCTCGCCGAGGGAATAACGGCTGACCACTCTGCTGAAAATATGTCGCGCTGTTAAGAACATGCAAGGCATGTTGTTGACAGTGTGAGTGGAACAGTGTGAAATGAATCACAACTTCATTTTTACTTTACTGCGCCAAATTTGATGGATGGAGAGAAATATATGGATGTGGGGGGGGGGGCATTCATACTTTATTTTTGTCCAATACATTCACTGTGTGCTACTCATAGTTACCTACACAGCGTAATTGATCAATTGTATATTATTTCCACAAATTCCCTGGCAAAGTCCACAGTAGCTTTTCCTGTTTAGGCTTATGCCCCAAAACGCTTTGGGTTAGGGAAATATGGCTTGGTTGTCTTGGTTGCAGTAACAACAAGAACTACAAACAAACAGCTCCTCTTGCATTTAATAGCCTTGCGCTTTGTTAAAAGCGCACGTTATTTGACAAGCGGGTACCAGCAGACGATGTCTCCTGTTTTGCTGCGGGCCGCGCCACACTGCAGCTCGACATCTCTTTTCCCCCCCGAGAGACGCACCTGAAACATGCACTGACCACTGAACATGCCATCATACTGAGAGATCATGTACTTTATTACTTAATTCACCCCACAGAGAAACCAGCAAAACAGGCTACACTCACTCGACGCCTCCATAACCAAATGATAATTATATATATATATATATATATATATATATATATATATATATATATATATATATATATATATATAGATAGATAGATAGATAGATAGATAGATAGATAGATAGATAGATAGATAGATAGATAGATAGATAGATAGATAGATAGATAGATAGATAGATATATTAGTGCTGTCAGTTTAATGTGTTATTATCTGCATTAATTTAAATCAATTTTAACGGGATTAATTTTTTAATCACGAGATTAATGCAGCACCACATCACAGCGGATGTTACGTTGCTCTAAAATAATAAAATGTGCTCCTAGTTTGAATAACTGCTCCAAGTGAAAAATGTTAATGTAAAATTGAAAATCGAAATTGTTGTTTCAGTAAATATTTGCATTTTGCACAACGAAAGCTGATCCGCGATTACATGTTGGTGAGAGCATTAAAATAGGAAAAAATAGGACAAAGAGAAATCAAAGGAAATTTAGAATAGATAAAAACGTGTGATTAATTGCGATTAATTATGAGTTAACTGTGGCCGTTATACATTTAGGCGCGATTAAATATTTTAAGAGTTTGACAGTACTAATATATATATATATCTATATCTATATCTATATCTATATCTATATAGATATAGATATAGATATATATATACATATACATATAGGTTGTTAAAATGAATATTGCACCTACTTGAATGTTCAAATAATTTTTTACTTTTCTATGAAAGTACATTTCCAAGTCTGAATTGAGCTTTTTTACTTTTACTTTGACTGGTCTCTTCTGACTCAAATATCTGTTCTTCTGCTTCAGTCCAGAGTATGAGTACTTTTGTCCCCTCTCCGGCCCTCATGACAGAGGCAGTATTTCCCCAGTGTCATGTCACTTTATTAATAAGAAATATGCTTCCAACAACAACACACATACTGCACCAACTCAAATATGTTCCTTCATACTTGTTCCTTCATGCAATCACCGGAGCATTTGGAGGATCTTTGTGCAGAAAAGAGGAGGAGTGAGGAGGCCTTCTAGGATGCACGCAGTGCGTCTCAGAGGGCCACTTGAGCTGGAGCGGAGGTGTGGATCATAAAGAATAACACAGTGAGGATGAAGTGGGCTTATAGGGATGATGGTTGCAAGGGTTTGAAGACAACGCTTTGTCGGCCTGGCTGCATTCGAGGCCTTGGCTTGGCTTCTACTCTCCACCATTGTGAGAAGCCCAGCTCTAATCCTCCGAGGGAAAAACTGAGGAGAAACCAAAGTTGATCATGCTTCCACTATTTATACGGCTTTATTGCGTCCACCCAAAATAAGCCAAAGGAAAAATATGACACGTCAAAGCCATGAATTGCCAATATGTGTCATAGGCAAAACTAGCTTGACTGTCACAGTTATTTATTGCAACCAGATCATCAGCACCAACCACTTAGATTTTGGATTGAGTTGTTAACAGCATGATGAATGACAACAATAAATTAACGTCAGCATCCCAACCTGTGACGGGTGACTTCATAGCATTCTAATCTGCAGTTAGTTGGGCCTGTGCCAGACCCCCAGAGAGCAACACCGCGGAGACGTTCAGGTGCATGTTGCACAGCAGTTAGCATAGACTTGATTCCAGAAACAACAATGGGCTCCCTATTTCTGTCAGTGTGAATGGGTGCTTGTGTTGTTCAGGTTGAGAATGGAACATACTGTACTGCATGTCTATGCATCAATCTAACTATGGCCAAGACTACACAAGCATGGGAATTTATACAAATGTTTATTTTTCCATATTTTGGCCTTCCGTCGACATGGACATTTTGTTGGATTACTTCTCCAAAACATTTCAGTGATCGTGGAGACAGACGTTTTTATGGCAGGGCTTGCATTTACCGTGTATTACCGTATTTAGTGGGTCACTCTATGTCACACTGTTGTCAGATCAGAATGTGTGCATGTGTGCGTGCGTGCACGTACATGAGTGCGTGTGCGTGTCGATACAATAATTTTAGTTTAGATATGTACCTGTAAAACGTAGCATGAAAGTTCTCTGTGGCCAAAATACACAAGCGCTATCTGCGAATGGGATGATCATTGTCAAGGGCCTCTTAAATATCCGCACTCTCTCCTTTTATCATTGCCAGTTTCCTCTCTTTCTATTATTATAACATAGCTGTCGGGGCAATCCCCTTTCATCCTTGACATTCACAGCAAATTGCTTGTGCTTTAATTAAAAATAATAATAAAAATAATAATAATAATAATAAATAGCTGCAAGTGTATACTGTATGTAGGGCCACACAAATATAAGAACTCCAGGGGTCACAGTTTTTCTGCTGCAGCGAGTTGGTGATGTGTGTGAGGGTCAATTGCAATATTATGTATTTGCAATTTATTTTTTATTTATTTGTCCAATTCAGTCGCGTTCCACTACATTGCTCAATGTGCGGTGGGATAATCTTTACGGCAGGTCATTCTGGGGGCAGATGGAGCTCAAAACAAAGTACAGCAGTGACAGACTGTTGCTTCTTTGGATTTGTCAGCCAGTGACGCTGGTGAAACAAGAGACATCCACAAACTCCTCTCTCAACCCCCCCACCCCTCCTCAAAAAAAAAAAAACGGGAGTCAGGGTGTCTGCTCCAATTCTCCAAACCAGCATCACATTGGCGGGAGAAACCATGAAGCCAGTGCTGGACTTTGGCTGACTCTCCAGGAGCACAAGCATCGTGACATACCACCGCAACCCTCCCTCCTCTTTCCCCTTTACTCCTCCCACGCTCACTCCCACCCCCTGCCGCGTTGTCTGCCAGGAACAGAGACATATGGGCCTCTGCTGAGAAGCGCCTCCAAGGTAGCCGTCCACTCCTCTGCCAGCAAAAATAAGACATTCCGCATTTTCTCTCACTCTCTCTAACCTCATCTCCATCCCATCTTTCAGCATCCCAATGGTCAAAAAGCTGCCAGGAGCTGCAGCCAACAATAGTTCGATCCACTTTGCCCCCATTTCCACTTTTAGCTTCTGGATTTGGCCCAGCAGAATTTACAAGGGGGGTCCACCAGCTTTTGAGTCCTTAGAAATACATTAACTTTGCACACACTGGAAATCTTGTTGCCGGCATTGTTGTTAGTTTGACAGAATGAGTCCAAGACAGCACTTCAAAAATGAGACTCAGCCAATATCTTCAAGCGCAGATGTGAGATGGGACTACATGAATATCAGTGTGGAGAAACACGTCAGACACTTCAACACGCAAAATCACAGTGGTACGAACAAACTAGAGTTGTAGCGAAACTTTTTTTTTTTACCGATGTGATACGTATCGATATAAGGCGTGACGATTTGACACAAAGCGATATCTGGCTTTTTTTGAAGGATACAATTTGATATGATAAAGGCAATTTTTATACGATATTTCACGATGCTATTTTGCTGCATTAACAATGTCTTTTCTGTAAATAAACTTCTACTAATTAAAGGTAACTTGAAAAAAAATCAATGACAATTTTTTTTTCATTTTTCATTTATTTTGAAACCATCTCAGCTTTACTGATTCCAAATGAATCTGCTGCTGTGGATGTTCTGTACAAAGAGCAACTGTATATAACAGTAAATATTTTTTAGGCTTATATTTTTTTTTCTCACAAATATCTGCTGGTCTACATGGTGTCTGGCAACAGCTTTGTTGCTGTTTGATGTCACGGTGCCGGTCGAGACGCTCGAATGGTAACAGCAACAAGGACATTCTTCACAATAATCTTTATCCTAACTTTAACCTGAATCGAATCACAACTCACTTCCAGATTCTTAATCCCAATGCAGCCACTTTTTCAAAATCATGACAAGAGCTCCTAAATTTGGACGCTATGTGTTATTCCTGGTATATGCGATCATTCCAAGGAGGGACAAGGAAGGGAAAAGGGGGGGGGGGGGGGGGACTGCACAGAAATTATGTTATGGCTCAGTTGGGAAAATGAGAGCTAAATGGCCTGCAAACCATCCATCTATTTCTACAGTGCTTGTCCTCATGAGGGCGGTGGGGTGAGCTAAAGTCTATCCCAGCTTTGGGTGAGAGGAGGGGTGCACATCTGGACTGGTCGCCAGACAATCATGGGCACAGAGATCACTGGCCTGGTGTTTATATGTCAATAAAACGACAAACAGCATTTTGAATGGAATCGAGTTGAGATGCCGTTGATTTGAGTTTTCGCATCAATGTACTGACATGAGGAATCATCACGACACGGATCGCTGACGAATACACAGTTGCTGTATTCTCACTCTGGACATAGAAACATTTTATGATCTTGCTTTTGTCCTACTGAACAGAACAGCTGAGAAAACAGCACTTTCTGCACAATCTGCAAGCGAGGGGGGCGGGGGGGACTCTGGAAACAATGAAATTCTGGTGCTCGCATCCCATAGCACTCATTTGGTTTGTTCCCATGCGGCCATCACACCTTCTCCTCAATTCACGCAATGCTGCACGAAAAGGCCCTTGCATGCAGTCCGTCGCTGATTTATGACTGATGATCAAAAGTGAGTCGCTATGCCGGGATAGCATGTGAGCTCGGATTGCGAAGATGAAGAACGAGGTATCATTTCACAGGAAAAACACTAAAGGCTAGAGTCTTGCCATAATCTTTCCATAATGTTAATAGAACAGCTGAAAAATATTGAGATTCTTTTACAGGCTCTCCATGAAAGATTGATGAATGCAAAATCGCACACAATAATTTTACTGGAAATAAAGAACTGTCTTCAGCTCGTTGGCCTCACAGTGAAGAGGTCGTGGGTACGATTCTGGCTCCGGCCTTTCTGTGTGGAGTTTGCATGTTCTCCCCATGCCTGCGCGGGTTTTCTCCGGGTCTGCGATTTCCTCCCACATTCCAAAAGCATGCATGGCAGGTTAATGGAACACTCTAAATTGTCCCTAGTTGTGAGTGTGAGCGCGGATGGTTGTTCGTCAATGTGTGCCCTGCGATTGGCTGGCAACCAGTTCAGGGTGTCCGCTTTCTACTGGCCGAAGACAGCTGGGACAGGCTCCAGCACACCCGCGACCCTTGTGAGGATGAGCGGATTACAAAATGGATGCATGGGTGGATGGTTCATAACTGTATTTTTTTTTCAAGAAAAGTTAATTTGGCTTTTGTTGTTCTTTTAAAGTTTTGTTTGTTTTCACTGTCTTCACATTTGCGCAAAATCAGTCGGACAGAAACACTGCCTGCAATGACTCAGCAGTGCCCTCAGCTTCTGTGGTTTGCCTCCAACACCACTTTTTTGTTTTTTGTTTTTTTTGTTCACACTCATTGTCCTCATCATCGGCCTTGTTTCCAGTCGCGCCGCCTAGCCAACAACAACTTCAAAACCAAAATAAGATGATAATATACAAAAAATTACCACCAATCATCTTGCCTACAAGCAGTCAAACTCAATCAAATGATAGTCCTTTATATGTCATAACACATCATTACGACTTTCAGTTAGGTCCCCGGGCACTGATTTATGTAGCGAACCAATCTGTTTAATTGTGTATGCGAAAAGGGAAGTGAGCTTTCATCGGGTCTGTGATACATTCCAATACAGTCACACATTTGCAAGTGATTACCGCATTAAATGCTTCGACACTGACGCCAGCAAAAACGTGTCTGCTTGACAGAGCCAGCAAAATGACTGGCCGCATTGGTGGCACCGCGGGACGAAGCCGTGATGTTTCTGCGACTGCACTCGGGCTGAATTTTAGACAGCGGTGTGTTGGGATGGAAACGTTGATGCAAAGGAGGACTGAATGTATATCAAATCTTTTGACCTTTGCACAGCTGAGTTGAAAAAAATACAAGTGAATGGGTGGTGAGGGAGAGAATTCCACACAGAAAGTAAATTTTGATCCATTTGCGAGGTGTAGAGTACTACTACTCGTTGGACGTCAAATGTCAGGCCAAATTCACAGATTTTTTTTTCCCTGATATACCAGCACCGTACTCTTATTTTAATAATAAAACTATTAGACCCACCTTTGTCAGCCACACAAAACGTAAAATGCCGCGAATATGCGGTTCAGAAAATGTCATATTGTACCTCTGACATGCCATGTTATTAGATACTTTAATAAATATTTCAAACGCCAAATGAACGCTACTTTTATAAATGACTGAGTTTTACGCTCTTGACGCAATGACATGAATTACATCAAAATAAAATAAATTATGCAGACTTTGGCAAGCACAAACACATTGCAAAATGAATTTGACAACATTAAAAAAACTATGCAGTAATTTTGAAGAACAGGGAGGAAAAGGCAGGCAATCTTCAATGGAAGGAGAAGATTACATTTCAGCCACGTGTTTATTTTGGGTATTGTGTCGCGTCGCCTGACTTGAATGGCCAAGTAAAAGAAAAAGTAGATAATAAACAACTTTCAAGACCTACAGTATGTTCCCTTTGCTAGATTGTTTATTTGATTGGCCAAATTCCTTTTCTTTCAGAATATGCGCCAGCCTCAATGAATGCCGCGATCAAAGCCGTTCTGATGCTGAGGTGGTTGCAGCATCTCACATTCCTCTCTGATAAGTGCATAAAGGAAACAACGTTTTCCAAGTGACGAATCAGACTCATTCACTCACTTGGCATTCAATTGAGATGGGTGCACGGGGAACCAGTGGGTGGGGTGGAGGTGTGTGTGTGTGGACTGGGGTCTAAATAGAAGGACTACATACAGGGAAGCAGAGCATGCATGAAAGAAAAATAATCCTCTCAAAATGAGCGTAACTGGGGGGGACCAAAAAAGTGAGCGCTAACCCAGGGCAAGCCGCCAAGTCAAACAGCAAATCGCGGGGATTGGGGGGTGGCGATAAGGGAAAAGTGAGAGTTCAAATCCAGTCGAGGGTGGTGGAGGGGACTCATTTGCATACAACTCGAGACAAAACTAAGACGCCAGTTTGGGCGCTGGGAATTGTGCTGCGGTTCCTCTGTCTGGTTGCACAGCGACATGGAGCAACCTGTTTAATGGCGCTGAACATAAACACAAACAAGAGTTGGGAAGATTACTTTGGACATGGAAGTGGTTACAATTACAAGTTGCCTTGTTGAAAATGTAACTATTCCAATCGCTCCAATCGTTCCTCCTGAATTAAACTCCTCAAGCCACCACTGTTGATAATCCTTGAGTTTTTGTGGCAATTTTTCCAAACGTAATAAAAATTATAATACAACGGATCACGGCTACACACATTTTGTAATTACATGATGTAATCTCCTGACGTGTAATTCCCCCCCCCCCCCCCCCCCCGACCCCCTCAACCCTGAACCCAAACATGCTGCGCACATTTAATATCGTGCAGAATGCGTTCAGCATCTCCCGTTCGGACTTCCCCCTTCTTTTCTTACACGCACTCGCCCACACACACGCGCGCACCAGCACGCACGGACAACTGCGTGCTGTGTTTCCAGCGCGAGGCAAAGCACTGCCAAGTCACACAGCTTGTTGCAGCAGGGAGGTCCGCAAAGCCAGAGGGATGGTACGTGACAGAGAGCAGGCTGAGCATGGATGTTTGTGCGATTCCGTTTTGGAGGTTCAAACGGAGCAGTGTGACTGATTGCATAAACGGCTCCATACTCCATGATGAGTGGCAGGGTGTTTGCACAATGATACGCTCGGCGTGGCTTTGAACGGCTATGTTCAATCAGTAACGTCATCAGCCTTGCACCTCGGAAATAGAATCTCGGAACCTCGGAAATAGAGACGGAATCAAAGCTTTATCGAAAGAAACCAGATTTGTGAGGGTGGGGGGGCGTTTATCCATGTCTTGAGCTAGCTTAACTACTGTTATAGCATTCTCGCAGGACTCTCGAAATGAGCTGAGACCAGATCGCTGTTGCTTGGTTCCCGACTACAACAAGCAAGTACGACCATCTCGGTCCTACGCTCGGGTCTCTGCACAGGCTTTCTGTTGGTCGGAGAATAGACTCCCGGCATAGCACCAAAGTTTATCTCAGACATGTTGGTCCCATATGAACCATCCGGGACACTGAGTACCTCAGATTCAGTTTCTTCTGCTGGTGCCCAGAGTCAGAACAAAACACAGCGAGGCTGCGTTTCCGTTCCGTGCAGCTAAACTCTGGAACAGAGAGGCCTCTGCTCTGACAATGTTTAAGGCCGGAAATGGTTCTGTTCGGCTGTGAATGCTACAACTGAAAATCTGCACTCCTCACTTTTACTTTAACTCATTCAATCCCAGCCATTTTCACTGGAGCAGCCCCTCAATCCCAGCGTTTTACTGGATTTTGATTTGCAAGGCCCACAGAATATTTGGTTCTAATGCTATATAAACATGGAGCCTACCAATATAAAGTGGACTCTCTTCTTTCAGCAGAAAAAAAAATGGTTTCTATCTTTTTCCAGTCTTCAGCAATCGGCATTACAAAATGGCTAAGTTTCATGAAAATGGCGATTCCTGGGCAAAAAAACGGAGAAAAATTGCTTTTTGTAAAAGCATGCATTTCAAGCACGTGAGGGACCACTGCCACCTACTGGTCGCTTTTTTACATGATTTACAATGCAAACGGCTTATTCTCATTCACAGATTGCATCAGACCCTCCTCCTCTCTGTGACGCAAAAAAATAAAGACTTCGACGTACAAGTACGTCCTTGGTAGGCGGGCCTAATTTTAAAAAGACGTACAAGTACGTCTTGTGGAATGAAAGAGTTAATTGATTATTGTTCATTGTTTTTTTTTTTAACTTGTGTGAATTGCCTCGTGCATGAATCGTCCTCTACAAATAAATTTGCCTTGCCTTTTGCGCAAAGAAAAAGTGACAGGGAGTAAACTGACGGATGGCAGACACATCTGACGTGCATATGTTGAAATGGATTTTTTTTTTCAAAAAAACAATTCAAGTTTGTGGGTTTTGGGAGGCTTAGCCGTCCTCTCCTTGTTGATTTGTTTTTGGGTGTGCGTGTGTGTACAAACTGTCTCTACCGCAAAGTAAAGAAGAGAGGGCACACGGGCTTTCATGGTACATCAACTCACTTCTTCGGATTCTGAAAGTGATTTTCTCACTGTATCTCTGAGGAAATTATTCATTAGGCTGCAGCCCAGTTGGGATGGCTCCGACGGGGAATGAGAAGCAGGCACCTCACCCGAGGCTCCTGCTTTTGGAGCGCGTAGCGAGAAGGATGATGGGAAGCAGTCGCGAAGGCCGCGATAAGAAAGGAGCGTTTGAAACGGGAGGAGTGGATGCGAGGAGAGGACGAGGTGGAGGAGAGGGAAGTTTGGCCTGCAGATGGAGGGGATGGAGAAGGGGACGAGGGGATGAGGGGGACCATCTGTGCTTTGGAGTACAACAGCTCCCAGACAAGCTTTTCTTTCCTGGAAGACCACGGGACATCCCAGCACAGAAGAGAAGAATATCATGGGGTAATCTCTCCAAGGTCATCTTGCAAACATCTTTGTCTGATGTTTGTCCAGTCTCAGCACTGCAGTGGCAGGGGGGACGCTGTGCCAGAACATTGCTCAATATTCCGGTCTGATTAACCCATTATATGCTTTTTCTCCATGAGTCTCAATCTAGTTCAAGGGTTTTATTTCATAAACATGATACGTTGTTTTTTATTATACGGAGAGCATACATTACCCCTGGCCTTCGCTACTTCCTGGTTCAAAAAGAATGACAAATGGCTGTCCTACCCTGATATTATTGGCCATTATAATTCTGGGGGTTTGCCATAGTGATCAAATGGCGGAAATAAATTCCTGCACTTGTTTTGCCCATACATCGCAGCTCTACAATGATTTGTGTAGATCTGTGTTTTTCAATACTGTAATTGTGCTCTAATAGTCCCTCTTTTTTTTTTTTTTAAGTTTAAGTCAAAATGCCTGCCCTTGAATGGGTCAGTTTGTGTTGACACCGAAACTTCTTTGCTTTTATTTTGGAAAGACAGACCGAAAGTGGATCATAAAAGGTCTCAGCATGGCAATTAAAGATGGAGTTAAAATTGTCCAAAATGTTTCCATGGAGACCATTAATAGTGACCGTTAACCCGAACAACTCAATTGAAAAAGATTGAACACTTTTAGAGAGAGTAAATAAAAATAAACAACCCTGATCATGTGTTTGCACAAGTGTGCCCACCCTCTTGCAATTGGGGTTGGAGCCGCGTTCAGAAATAACTCATGTCAACTTGGGGGTCAACTTAATACTTGCACTCTGATTCACCGCAAATGAACTTCCTTAGCAGGCTTTTCCTGAATTAATGAAAAAAATGTATCTTCCATTATGCTGCCATGAAAACGTAACACGGCAGTTTTATTCTTTGAGCACATAAATAGCTGAGCTTTTAGAGGAGTTTTGTCTATTCAGCTAAAAATAAACGGTTTATGGCATGTTGGCTGTTGAACTTTGAAAGAAAAAAAAATGTAATAGTTCTGGCAAGCCAAAACGAGCAAACCGCCATCTCTCAATACGCTCTAATTTCCTGAGCTTCACTTGACAGCACAATTTACATCGATGTGTTGTCATTGCTAATGTGGAAAAAAAAAAAAGTTTCATCGGCAAGTTCCCTGCAACGCTGTCTCCAAAAGTGTTTCACCATCATAAGTGCTGACAGGAGATAAGGCCGACTTCTTGCTACCAAGAATGTGTGTGTGCGTGTGTGTTTTTTTAACAAGGACAGGAAAATTTAAGACACACTTTTCCTGGAAGACTTTTAGGTGCAGAAGAGGGTAAGAAAACAAAGAGGAGAGCAAAGATAAGATGTTCTGGATTCTCTCTAGTGTCCCGCCTCCTTTCTCAGGCCCGTTCTCTTTGGGAGAGGAGAGGGTGAGACAAAAATGGCAACACAAATAAGCCACTGTCAATCCATCCATCCGTCTTCGACACTCGTTATCAAATGTTGAGGATCACATGAAGTGGAAGCTAATCCAAGTTGACTTTTGGCGGACGGCACTTCACACATTGACTGATGTAGACAGAGAGACGGACAGCCATTCTCACTCACGTTCACACTGTCATTGAGTAGAAACAGGCCCCACGTCGCAACGCGGTCCAGTGTACCACTACGTCTTCAGTCACTAGCCCGACGTCATACAGTGCGGACGCGTGCGTGTGTGTGTGTGTGTGTGTGTGTGTGTGTGTGCGTGTGTGTGTATGGCAGTGTTGTCTTCATTTAAGTGTTACTCCAGGTTAAGTGTTAATCACCGTCTTTCCTTACTACTTTTTTTAAGAGGATAAAATGTCCTATACATATGAGGCATTTGTTAATTGTATTGATTGACTCTTTTTTTTTAACAGCAACCAAACCGTCTATGCTTGCGGAAAGTGTGAGTGTCAGTGTTTGGCATAAGTGTGTTAGTGTTAAAATGTTTTTTGGATTAAATTGTGGATTACTTTGCAAATTATCTTTATTTGTATTTGTTGAAATATATCTACATGTGTATATATATATATATATATATATATATATATATATATATATATATACTGTGTATATATATATATGTTTTTTTTTCTTCTACACCCCTCGCGATCGACTTGCTTTAAAGCATAGAATATTGGTATTATGATGAAAGCAATTTTTTAAAAAACTTGCCTTCGAATCACTGATGCAAAGTTGGGACACCCAACATCGGAATGAAAGCTTCCAAGACTTGAATGGCAACCATCACATCACTGACAAATAATGTTAATGTAAAGTTTTATTGTCGGTCACCCTTTTTCCCCGCTAAGTTTATCAAGGCAAACAAGGTGATTGAAATGTTCCACCGTCTCAACTGTGGACTCGTGCACGACAATATTAGATCCTACTCTGCATCTGCATAATCTGCTCTTACATTAACAGACAGTAAGGCTCCAGGCCCTCAGTGGGACAACGTCCTGTCTGCTGTCCAAATAAATCCGAACTACGTGGGACCTCTTTTCAGGTAGAGAGTTCAGCAGTTGATAACAAGTAGCAATCGTGACTGAAAAGAAGAAATACATGACATCAAGTGCTCCTGCAAAACTGGCAACACACACTGGCGGTACAAGTGTTTAGAAATGTTTCAGTGTAAACCACTCGGCGCAAAGAAGGAAAACCGCCTGCTATGCATTAAACAAAGTCAAGCTGTGCCGTCTTGGCTGCCAAGCTCATTGTCAGAGTTGTTTCTCTAAGAAGAGCCTTTCCTCTTGAAGTGGAGCTGCAGTGATACACTGAGCAGATTACGTACTCCCAACTTGTTCGTAAACAAAAAACACATGCTGCTGCATTATAATAAAATCATGGCGATGATCGCGGGCCTGATGGGAATCATGATGTGACTCAGGCCGAGCTGCATGCATCCATGCTGTCATTCCTTTCTCCAATTAGTCCTCTCGTTTTGACTGCCATCTCCGACCATGCTTTACTTAAGAACAACTCCGTGATGATGAGTAACTGCAATCAGTCATGTGTGCAATGTGATGAAAAGATTAAATGGACCCTTTTTTGGAACCGGGATACTTTTAAGAATGAATGCGTTGATGTCTTCAATCGTGATCTTGAACTTGAAAGGCCTCTTAGCGCTGAGCAGTGCCCTGTCAACCAACCCGGTCATTGTTTACGTGCCACTGTGGCGAAACAGCACAGCGCCGTGCCGCGGAGGCTGGCGACAACACGCGGTGGCTCAGGGCCGCTCTCTGAGATGGCCCCTTCCAAGAGGAGAGATGGTAGTGGATTGATTTCAAAGTATTAACAGCGAGAGATTTAGGTGGAGCACTACAGTGAAACCCGAAGTCAAGTTGATTAAAAGCTTCAAATAAAATGTAGCATCGCCACTCATGCTTCACTTGTATCACGTCACAGTGATAAATACATAATGCCGAGCTGCGGCCACTTTATATCCAAACCAGCGGCCGAAGGCACCAGGCTACCTCTTCTTTTGTCACATAGCAACCAGTGCCAAATATGAGAAAAACTGTGCCCTACCGCCATCTTGTGCCCTTGCCCGTTCGGTGGGCGCCGTGTCGAAGTGACTCATCACGATACTGAGC
Source organism: Hippocampus guttulatus (assembly GCF_054856545.1). NCBI lineage: Eukaryota > Metazoa > Chordata > Actinopteri > Syngnathiformes > Syngnathidae > Hippocampus > Hippocampus guttulatus. The sequence goes on from NC_141273.1 coordinate 10,922,668, forward strand.
CCACAGATATAATTGTGATTTCATAGCGCTGTGCGGTAAAGTAAACTGTGAATGGAGTAAAATCACTCATATGTGTGCCGATGAATGTAGTAGCTCTCATTTTTAGATGTATTTATTTGTATTCGTTTGAATGGGCTACTTTAACTCATTCACTCCCAAAGACGTATTTAGATGTCTTTTCAGACGCCACACATTTAGTCCCAGCTCTTCCTTTTATATTGACTGTAATTTAAAAGGGTCTGAAAGGGTCTGAAAAGGCATTTGTTCTTATTATTGAAAGTATTCAAATATTTAAACTACAACTGTAAGAGGATCAGTATTTTCCCATACAATAGACTCAAGTACTAAAGTACTTTTTAATGCTCATTATAGTACATGACTTCTGCATTTAGAAAGATATCAGGAAAAAAAAATGTAAATCTCCTACCAAAGAGATTTTGCTGTCAATGGTCATTTGTGTAGGAAATGAAGCAGGATTCAGACATGGTGAGAAGTTAAAAAATAAGAAGAAGAATTTAAAAAGTCAACATAAGAATGCAGTACCATACATTCACGAACACAAACAAGCCTCGTGGTAATTGTGCATTTTGTTTCTTGTTGGTAAGAAGGCCAATCGATTCTGTTTGTGGAGTCCGAATTTAGATTTTAGGACAAATGCGTGCGAGCGAGCAGTGTTCCATTTTCCTGACATCATTGCTCGTAATCACTTGATTAAACCATCCCCGAACAGATGACAGACACCAAATGCTGATGTTACCCAGACAAATGTTTACCTGTTGACAGCGTTGCGCATATACAGCCATCCCGTGTTGCGTTGTGTAACCATCCATCAGAAAAAGTGGCGGAAGGCGTAGATTTGGTGGGAGTGGAGGCGGGAGGAGGAACGGAGCAAAGCGGCGGAAAGGCTGCTGGATAACATCATCAGCTCAGAGACACTTTACATAAGATGTGGGATGTAATCTAGAAAACAGCAAAGGGAAGGAGGTTAGTGATCCATCTCCTTTCAGCGGAGGCCCTGCGAAGCTTTTCACGGGGAAACAAGAAAGGCCCAACTAAAGGAGTCCCAAGAAGAAACACATGGCTGCCTAATATAGCGATTAATCACAATTAGGGACATGTAAACCTATATGGTATATAACCCTAACACTCCATCTATCAGAAGGCTGATCGGGGTCGTGTTTCTGCCATAGTTTAAATTTGTCTGCTGAATATTGTGATATCACCCCACTAACATACACCTACGGTAATTCATACTTACATGCACGCAGAGCGCGAGACGCAATCCATCCCCGTTTGCCTACTGATTAAAGCGATGGCTTGAGCAGGTCGGCATTTCAGCCGCCCATGTTCAACAAAATCCGTCGGCCACATTTATCACAACGGCGGTCGAATTGTGTGCGTGTCTGTAGGGACTGGTGGCGTCTGAGCAGGATAAATTTAGCATTACCAGACACGAAGTTTGTTTTATTAAGAATGATTGCGCCGACTACAAGTGTCACATTTAAAGACGTAGTCGTGGAAAATAATTCTACTCTACAAGACATAACTATTAATTAACTGAAACATAACATGAAGTCCTTATTCAAGGCTAAACAAACCCAATTTGGATTTTTTTCCCCACAATTCTGCTGACAAATAATAAAAACTCAACCTTGGTGATCAATCAGGTTGAGCTGGATGCATTTGTAGCTTCAGTGATGGGAAATAACGTGTGGTTACTCTACTTTGGGATTTACTTTTTATTTGAGTGGTTATTTATCGTATGACTTTTTAACTCTTCCATGCACAAATAATGATAACCTACATTAGGATTGTTTTTTCATTTTATTAGTCTTTAGGCATGACAAAAAATCACCTTGGATAGTAACACACATGAGGGTCCATTGTAGTGCGACATTAAGATTAATTAATATAAGAGAAAACAACATTTGAATAGCTGTCCACTCTAGTGACCACTGAACACGAAAGGGTCAATTTTATTGCTGACATTTGAAAACAGATATCTTTCCATTGACAAATTGTGTCAAAATAGGCTCAAGATGATAAAACTGATTGACTGAAACTTTTGGGTCTCATAAGGCTGGAAAAAAAAAAACAGGGAGGAGTAGTGACTCTCTATTTCCGTCCTGTATAACTTTATGCAGGCCCGATACTTGTTTCACGATAGTGCCTTTTGTTTTCCCGAATGTCATGAAAACACATTGTCTTGAGCTTTTTGTTTGTTTGGTTACAGATATTTTATTAAATAAATATGATGGAGCATTCTTTCACGCACTAGCTGAAACATTTTAAGGGACTTTTCACAAAGTTCAAATAACTTCCTGTGGACCCAGCAGCGATGTGCTCCTCTGTCATTGTAGGTCACAGAGGAGGGGATAAGGGTGCCAATAACCAGCAGCAGATGATCTAACACAGTTGGAGTACAGGAAGATCTCTGGGGCTCGAAGCAAATTTGATGGGGTTTTTTTTAAGGTCTCACAGTCCTTTTGGGGGGTTTTTTGTTTAGTTTTTTTCAACAACTATTTTTTTAAACTGTATGTGGACTGTTATCCATTAATACTGAAAGCAGTCGAGCAGAACGCACTGTACTCTACTGTAAATATTTTTTGAATGACAATGATCTCGGAAGCCAGTAGGTGGCAATATTCCCAGCCGTGCTCAAGGAGCACCTGTGTAGGGCCTCTGAGAGTGAAGGTCCTGCAGTTTGAAAATTGTTGATAAATTCTGGAGGCTTCGTCACGTTGTTGTGTCTGATGCTCTCGGCACTAATCAACACAATAAGGAGGAAATGTATCATACAAAATGGTCGAATACTCATCAAAGCGACTGATGAATGAGATCTGTTTTGTTCTGATGTCCAACTATAGTCCAAACCACGGAACATTACTGTGGTTGAGATATCGTTTACCCCTCAGAACAACAAAATGACAATGATGGCCAGCTCATAAGGGCTTTGAGCTCATTTATTGTTGATTCTATCAGTACCTGCCACGGTTGTTTGCCTGCGGTGTTTCATTTCCTTCCGTCAGGAGTGATCCAGCACCACGGAGGAAATTTATTCATCCCCGAGGAGGAAATTACATGTCCGGAATAGATACGTACGAGAAATGTAAGCTAACGCCATTACGCACAAATGCAACACATTAATTAGACAAATGTATTTAAAGGATGTGACTGGGAAGACGCAACATATTAATATTTGTGTTTAACCCTCCAAAATGCTACCACCAAAAGCTAGTTCTTAGTCACGAATAGACTTAAATGTTTATCTCTGTGGCCATTCTAATCAGTGTTGCCTTTGTAAATGGTTTATTTTCGGTTACATCTTGTACCTTGGCTGTCTTGAGATATTTACACTTACCGAAATGGGTGAAAATAGAGCTAAAACTTCGAAATGAGCAATGAGCGTTGCTCAAAATGTCTGAATCCCAAGTGGCAGAACACGGTCGCGGAGAGGCGCGCTCTGATTGGTCCAACGTGGTGGGTGTTTCCGCATTCTGCAAATAGCTGGCAGCAGAAGCGCGACTTGCAAGAAGGGAACTGTTGCGTCTGAGGAAACTACTCGAGGGAAGAGGGGTGAGAAGCTACGTGGGAGGCATGCCTTACATATTGGTCAGCACGCAGATCAGACTGGTGCGTAAATACAGCGCGTACTGTTGCTGTCGTTTCCCGTATTGTGCTTGTTTAACGTGGGTGGAACTGCAAGTCAGTTGCGTTTTTAAAGTGGCATTGCAACATCGTGCGTCCTCCAAATCAACAGGGGGTCGGGGGGACAATGTGCAGAGCAGACACAAAGTTTGCCTATAGTGTATTAAGATCAGTTTTGCCAAGATAGATATATTTTTTTATGTCAGCTTTTACAGATTTTCACAATATAGTTCGTATATCATATGGGTCATTCCAGAATTGAAGGACATTTTGGCTTCATAATTCTTGAAAAATAAACCTTCACCTTTCATCATCTGCATAACAGTGTTGCATGAGGGAGAGTGAGACATTCAATGAAGGCTAACTATTTTATAAACGTGGAAAATGGAAGAGATGACAGGGCCAGCCTATCATGTGATTCACTGTAATGGTAACAGGGTTGCATGCACGTCGTGGTCGTGGGACACACGGTCCATGAACACTAATTATGTAAAATGTTTATTGAAACAAACGTTTCCGCTGTTACAAGCAACGTCATTGAAACAAATATATGTATTTTAAATGACATTTAAAAAATGTTCTTACAGTTTTATTTGAGATTCAATTCGGTCACTGGAAAAAAATGGCAGGACTGCAGTTTTTTTTTTTTTTTTTAATGTGGATTATTTCAAATTTGCTGGGTGGGATTTAAAATACCCTCCAATTCTGGTATGACATATATAACACATATATTATTTCGGTTGTGTGGTGCCAGGATGTCCGGAAGGTTCCGGACAGAATCGGACTCCGCAAACATAGACTCACATAAAAGGTTTTGACAAAAAAAATTCTTTTCAGAAAAAGGCACGAGGACCACAAAGTACAAATAATGATGCTGGTACAATAAACCACGATAAAATAAGAATAACAAAAAGCAGGGAGAATATAAACGGAAATAGATTGTCTCAAAAGGACGAGAGGACCCAATACGCATTTGATACTGTATACACAGTGAATAAAACTAAGAACCAAAACACTATTTACATGAACAGATACAAAAACATGACAAGAAAACTATGGAGCAAAACAATTAGAAAATTGCACTTGGAACAATGGCTAGAGCAAGGCGAATTACCCAACACCAGGTCATTAGTATGACCGTCCTTAAGTAGTGGCTGAAAGGAAACGCCCACCGCGCCAGCTGGAACTCAGACACAAACAAACAGAACATGACCTTTGTGGTATGCCTTGTGTAATATTTTAACAATAACATACCACTTCATTTTGAGAAAGGGCTCCAGTATGGTGCAGTGAGATTCCAAACCATAGTAAAACTGCAATATTAAGCATATTGCCAAATTCGTGTCCACTACAAATGAGCATTTCTATGTTAGTGATTTGCACAAAGTGGAACTGGTACTGGCTTGCTGGCTCTCTTTAGTGGTATGCAAAAAAAAAAAATCACTGCCTTAGTACAGTTCATTCATCCAGGCATTTTCTTGAGCTGCTTATCCTTACGAGGGTCGCGGGCATGCTGGATCCTCTCGGGCCGTAGGTGGGTACACTCTGAACTGGATGCCATCCAATCCCAGGCTCAGTCATATTTGATTTTTATTAGCGGAGTACAATATATTTACATTCAATCCCTAATTTGGACGCAGGAGGTTTCTGCCCTAATCCCAGCAATGTCCAATTTTCATACACAAAATAAATCATAAAATTCCCAATGGTAAAAGAGAAAATAAATATTGGCCTAGTTTCCTTTGTTGTCTGCAAATGAACACAACCTAATTACGTTGCGTGGCTGTGAGAATTAGATCGCCTATTTATAAGCGGACCACTTATTTGGGGATTAGTCTGCACACCTGCTAGTGAAAGCTCGAGTTGTGCAACGACCCTGCAACACAGCGAGCAGAAATCAAGTAAATGTGCTTCACTGCTGTCTTCCAGGAGAACGGCCCGACCAATGTGGGAGATGAGTATTCTGATCCAGATGTCATGAATTACTTGGGAGCAAGGAAAACAACCATGCTGGGAAATAATTTGTGAGTACTGAAATGCGTGTTTCCCCATTGGTTGCAGGTGCTACCTGCAACAGGTAATAGATTGACACGAAATGATAAGATTACTAAAAATGGGCTATATGTACAGTGATCCCTCACTTATCGCCGTTAATGGGGACCGGGACCCAGTGAAGAACCACGAAGGAGGGTTTGCCTCCCTAGGAATATTTGTGTAAGTGTATGTGGGTACCAGCATGTTTAAAATATGTAAAGAGTATTTATACTTTAAATATTTGAGACAAAGACTACAGCAGTACACGTATTTACGTAAATCTTTAATTATAAGACCTTATACAGTCATGAACATACATCAGCACTGCCTTCTGAGAGAGGCCAAGAATTTGTTGGTGGAATAGAGGGCAGCTCTCTCACTTTACGCTCTGACGGCATAGCCGCCGTTCGCCTCCAGCTAGCTCCTGGCCAGCTATCCCAGCGATTAATTAATCGGTATTGATGAGGAGGAGGCGAAGAGAGACGTGCTGCTACTACGATATAGTGAGGGGCCACTGTATATATTTTTTGTCAATGCAACATTCAGCTTGGAGTCGAGAAAGTCGATTGGCTTTTTTTTTTCTCTTCAAATATCGCTCTCAAGTGTTTTTATTTTCCCGGTCCATGCTGTCAACAGAACACAGCCTCTTATGTGGTAAGAAGGGGAAGAGTCCCCTTTTGCACGATTTGAATAAGGCCAGCAGTCAGTGTGATGGGAAACAGACTAGGGAGGTGTTGTCATTGGCAACGAGATCCAAACGCTGCTGGGAAATGGATGAAGGTGTGGAAGGAAGTGAACAAACTGCAGAACAATTAACAAGATTCGGCCCTGTTTAGTGAGAACCCACATCTGGGGGACAGTACTGGAGATTAACTCTTGTTTATCTCATTTAGTTCCGAGTACCATGTGGACGAGCCTCCCCGCCTGGTGTTGGACAAGTTGGAGAAGATCGGCTACCGCATGCTGACCATGACGGGGGTGGGGCAGACGCTTGTGTGGTGCCTTCACAAGGAGCCCGAGTGATGTGAAGACAGGTGGACATGGAAACATGCCAAGAACTTGATTTTTCTGTTTGTTTGTTTGCTTGTTTTCACTGTGACATTCTCAGTGCTGCCAAATTACCTCGCCCTCTATCTCCTATAGTCTTTGCCCTCATTTCGAATCATGGGTGTGCTGCAGGCTATCCGAGCTAACTCAGGCGATCAGGTGGGATACACCCTTACCTGATCGCCAGCCAATCGTACGCTGACAATTTCAGAAAAGCGAAATACATGTATGATTCCGTACAGCTGATTTCTTCCTTTCCTTTTATTTAATTTACTAATGATGACCAAATGTACATTTAGGGAGTGTCAGCTAGTTTGACTGCCTATGGGTATTTACAGTAAATACAAACCACCAGTGCAAACATATGAAACACTGTGCTTATTAAGTTTGGATTGACAGTAATGTTGACAAAGGCATTCCACAAGTGTCACTTATGATTAAATACTTAAATGTGTTTTTGCTGTGTATTTATTGCATGAGTAATCGACCATGTGGTGAACTATGGAACATTACATTGGGTATTTGCAAAATAAAGGAAGCCAAATGTAAGAGCTGTTCAGCCCAAGATACCCGTCATTGACAAAATATCAACATCAGTTATTAGCACCCCTATATACAATATATCGCAGGGAGTCCAGTCCACACATTACATCAAGATTGAGTGACCAACTGTTTTTTTTTGTTGTTTTTTTTTTGCCACAGTCTGGTCCAAGTCGGGTTTGGAAGCATTGTGCCCTCTGCCGCAGGCCTGAGCACCAGGGTTCTAAATTAACACCCACCAACCTGCTAATTGCGGGTTACAATTCAGTTTGGCAGGTGTTGATAAAAGCTTGATGTACATTAATTTTTATTATAAGCGAGCACCAGCGTGTCACCAATCCTCACAGTCACATTGTAAACACACACTGGACATTTCAACCTTAAAATTCAAGACACTTCTCCTACCTTTGCTGTGTTGCATCCCTGAATAATTCCACAATAAATACTTTGTCCGGACTACATTCCAATACACACCATCCAAAGCTGAGTGACAGACATTATCATACCATAGTTTTCACATTAGAGGTGGTATAACAGGTTAGACAATTCAAGTATAAAGGTTGAGCATTTACGGCAGTCGGTTACTGACTAACAATAGCTGCACCTGCAGATAGGGACTGCATCTAACAGTGAAAATTTTATAGAACAAAAGTGAATTATGTTGTTTTTTTCCAACTATGGTGCAATACACAGATTACAACCACAATAAGACAAATCTGTCAATCAAAACTTTCTGTCGTAGCTAAGTGCCACTCAAGAAGTTGTCAGTAGTCATATGTTGTATCTGGCGGTGTATTGTTGTCAGTTGGTTGCCATGACAACTAGAATCTGTCATATTTTAGTATATTATTTTATGAATGTGTATTTGTTTCCATATAAGCCTTGATATCTTGGTTTTTCTTTTAAATCTTTTTAATTTATGTGAAATATTTTTCTGAAAGATCACTTCCGGTTTGGGGTCACGTATGCCGGATGGCGCGAAGGAACCAGAGAGACGGAGCGCGAGGGAGACTGGAAATGACATTGTCTGCTTGAATGTATTTTCAATGTATCTAATGTCGGATTTCAAGGTGCACACAGTATGCTGTCTTTTGTATTCATTTAATGTGTCAAACAGATTATTCTAATGTTGATTGTTAATGCCTAGAATGTCTTTTGAGCTTTCACGGTGTCCCTTAATGGAAGCTAAGTAAAGCGATTGTGGACATCAGTACGAGGGGTTGTTCTTGCCCGGAGCACTACATATGTCCTTCCATATACAGTAGTTATCAAGTAGATTATTTTCTCCTTTCATTTAAATGTTTATTGTATAAGTGGTGGCTTTTTCTGCAGACATTACGTTATTTAGGAATCACATGGCGGTTACACAGCGTCCAAACTCTGCGTGCCACTCCCATCTTTGCTGTGTGGCTTTGTTACACAATGTCCAGCTGTGGAACCAGGTTGTGCGGTGGAAGACATCTGCTCTTCTCCTCCTGCAATAGCCCTTCATCACATGGGTTTATTTATTTGTAGGCTTTTTTGAACAACAGGAAAAAAAAGTCCACAAACACACCAAAAGAAAAATCAGTTCAGGAAATACAATGACAGGAAACCGATTCACCGCCAAACCTGCTCTGAGCACACAACGGCTTTGCATGCGAACCAGGATTGACGGATTGTCAACCTTCACCAGTGAAATCTTTGTGAATCTCCTTTCTCTCATCTGACTTCCTCATACTGTCTCATCTGAAGATTTCATGTCTGTCGACGTGTGGAAGTATCTGCACAAATAAAACAACTATGGGGTGTGCTGAAAACCAATTTGAATCAGAATGTCGGCTTTGATTGAAAAGATGTGTGCATTGAGTGAATCCACTTTACAATATTATCGAATCGTCTTTTTATAGAGGGCTCCGTCCTTTTAGCAATTACCCACAATGCCTTACCGGCGGCCATATTGGAGGGCTGTTATGTTATACGCCCCCCGCCTCAAAATAAAGTCACGTTTTGAAGACATCAATAATCAAGTACAGCAAGGATGGACAGTCTGTTTGCGTGTGAAACAAAAGGCCACGACGTTTTTCTGAAGTTCTACCCATCACATTCCAGAGTTAACTTGAGGGTTGGTTCAAGGGGGGGGGCTTCTGCATAGTCACGGACTGTGGTTTGGATCGCTACGTGTCTCAGCGGTTTTAACTGAGTTACAGGACAAAGTATATGAGCATAACGCAGCGCAAGGATTTTGGCTACATTGAAGAGTTGTCTCATTTTGACTCAATTGCAACAAGATTTAATGGTCATGAAATAACTTATCAAATGCCTTTCATATTCAGGACCTTAACAATGATCCATGTGAATACATTATTGCTCTTTTTTTATTCCAATTTTTTCTACATCGGGGGGAAAGATAAGAAGCTCGCAGAAGAAAGCACTTCCGGCCATTCAGCCAATTAGGATTGTTGGTTGTGCCTGAAAGCGACTGAAACGTCGTGCTCCGCGTTCTGCAAACACGGTTATCCAGGCATCCATCCCGTTCAGTGACCTAAAACTTCAGGCAGCACAATCCATACCTGCTTCCTGTTATCTCTGAGATCACATGACTTAACTCTGAATCCTACCAGAACCCTCGCTTCACTAGCATACCAATTAAAATGAGAGACTTTCGGTGGTCTTTCTAGATTTATTTGCCTGATTCGACACAAAAAAAACACAATGAAAAATTCAACCTTAAAACAGGTGTTCTGTTTATCGGCTGCGGGCCGGTGCCGAGCCAGGTCCTCTGATGCTAGGACGCAGCTCCTTCTTCATCGTCCTCCTTTTGCATTTGCTCAATGAGCCGCTGTCGCTCAGCTGCCTGTCTCATCTTCATCATCACCACGCTCTCGTAGTCGCGTTCATTGGCCAGGGAGGCCTGGAGAAGGAACAAACACACGCAGACTGTCAAAAAGGTGCCCCCATAAGAGTGCGCGTCATGATGTTTTATTTTTTCACGTGCGATGGGCAATGCCGTATATCGTGCTTATTTTTCCAATGACCTCACATCCTGTTCTTCGATCTTATCTCTACTCAACAAATATCAGAAGGGCACAAAATTACTAGCCAGTTGAAGAAGTTTTTTTTTTCATTTCATGGCAACGACATCACAGGGCAACGCATGACGCAACACTGTCACCGTTCACTCTATGTTTGCTTTCACAACCATTCTGCATGCTCTCATCTCCCTAACCATGGCAGGGTGAAGTGCGCATGAGACGGCAGCCTGGAGAACAAGTGTGACAGGGTAATTCCGTTGCCGGAGGTCATTATGCAGCCTGCATTAGGCCTGGCAGTGGCCTGGCCTCAAACAGTCGCTGCTTGATTGCTTTGTAGGGCTCCAGCTCACACAAAGAGACCAAGAGATCCTTTCAGAGAGAATGGGCACTAGTTTATGCCTAATCAAGTAGAGTCGAACATCAGGTCCATGTCACTTGCTCACACTTGGACACGCACACACCAAATTTGTGCAATTAATGACGTCACACACCGCGCAGCACAAACCGAGTCCACACAAGATGGGCTATATCGCAGAAGTCAGGCAATTATTGTCAATGCGAGCATAATTGACCATTTCTTTTTCGGCTTTGGAGGCCAAGTGTCCTCAGAGAAAGCCGTTGTTTTATATGATCGTAGCCAGAAAGTCTGACGGGCCAAGGAAGTGTCTCCTTAACGAGACATTGTACTGCAAGAGAGATCAAGTGGGCCCGTGCATGAAGGTCCTGGGGAGAGCTCCAGTGATTCAAAGAGGAGACGTAGGTTTTGTCGATGCGCTCACTAGACTACAGCATCTGGAAAGCATCACGGGGGACTCCAGCATCCATGTGCTGAGCGAATGAGGCTAAGTGTTGAGGAAGAGGAGAGGGTGGGTGAGGGGGAAGTTCCCCACGACTCCCCCTCACCCCGCGGCCCCTGGATTGAGGAAAGCTGCTATAATCATTCCAGCAATGTGAGCTCAAGCCCATCGTCTGACACGTAACTATGAAATATCACGCAAACGCCATTAGATACTCTAAATACCTCTTGCATCCTCAAATTAGACAGGACGCAAGCAAGTACACAAACAAGCTGTTGGAAACAGCGCAGTCCCCCCTTTGGCAACCAAGCTGAACCCCACCACGCCCTCAAATGTTCACTGTGACAGCCTGCGAGTCGGAGAAGATAGGACCCTTCCGTTACCAGGCCAAGGAAGTCAGGTGTTTTCTGGGCAGTGTGACACATTTCCTGGAAGGATGAATGATATTTCCTTGCCCAACGGTGCTAACTAATGTACATGTTTAGCCAGTGCATCACCCTGTTAACTCGACACCGACTGTGCCCGTAGACATACGTGTGTGCGCCGTGACAATGCTGGGGCCCAGAGTGAGTAGGTGACCACAAAACACAAACAGGGGAGCCTGCGTAAAGTCAAGGGAGGCGGGAACAAGGCCACCGCAGAGGCAGGATGGCAGTAAAACAAACACACGCACACTGAAACAAGCTGAGGATTATCGCTGTGACATCAGCGCACGGCTGGGCCTCAAAACAGCGCACACCAAGGTTGACCCCGGGCCAGGAATGACATCATGAGTGCCTCCTGTGCTGTGAGTCAGTCGAGTGTCCAAACAGCCACTCATCGTCTCGCACTCCTTCTAAGACATAGGTGTCAAACTCAGGTCTTGGAGGGCCGCTGTCCTGCAAGGATTCCAAGTCTCCCTGTTGCAACACACCTGATTCAAATGAACAGGTTCAATGTCAGGCTTCCGCAGAGCTTGCTGATGATCTGATCATTTGAATCAGGTGTGTTGGAACAGGGAGACTTGGAAAACATGCAGGTCAGCGGCCCTCTAGGACCTGAGTTTGACACCTATGTTCTAAGACAGCTTGGGATATGCAGGTGTCTTTGTCTCACTGGTGCAAGTTATCAGATCAGCGGCTCATTGTGTGTGAGTGACAGGGAGTGACAAAACACAATACTGTACTAATTTATGGAATATTTTGGCGGAGAAAAATCTCTCCATCCACCCACTTTTTTTTAAACCGCTTCCCTTCATCAGGGTCGCGGGTGAGCTGGGACCATTCGCACAGATGGACAATTCAAACACTTTGAAAATATTGCACGCATGCTTTTGGGAAGAGCCAGAGAGCCACGAGATGAGCCAAGCACAGGGATAACATGCAAACTCCACACACAAGATTCAAACCGAGACACTCTCAACTGTGAGGCAGAACCTCTGTGCTGCCCCAATGTAAAATAATCCATGAAAATGACAATAAACTGCACCAGAGTCTTGCAGCAGATGTTATGCAGTTAAGAAGCTTGAAGAGCAATCATGATATTTTTGTTTGAATTATATTTATAGAGGACTGCCCGTGTACAATATATGCAGTTGTAGTTTGCTTCATGTTTCTGTTTGGGTGTATTCCAAACGAAGGAAGAACCCAAGATGAGTAAAGCAACGGATGTGAGAGGAATACTAACAGACTCACGTTCAAGGAAAAGGCAATTTCACATTGAACAAGTCTGAAAAGACGTTTAAAAACGTCTTTGGGAGTGAATGAGTTAATAGAGCTGGTCTTTTTTTTGGCCTGTGTTTTTTTTTTTTTTTAACAGAATTGTATGAAGCAGGCCTATATAAATCTAAATATGCCTCTGGCATATTTAGACAGTGGCATGGATTCTTGCACAAAGCTAATTGGATATGTGGACATGTGTGCTGCTTGTTACACATGCATGAGATTCAAGAAAGTTCAAACGTTATTCGAAATATAGCTTGTACAGTTATTTCCTTCTAGGAAAAAAGATGTTTTGAAATCCAAACAGATCAAAGGTCAATTTTCATTCATGAAGTGATTATGTTTGAACACACAACAGGCCACATATGCTTGTATGCGGCAAGCCAAAAAAAAAAAAAACAAGACCCACCTTTCAAAGTGAAATTTTAAAGTCTGATTTTAGCACCTCTTACTGTTTTAAGTGTTTTACATCAAGGTCTCACTAACAGGCCGGAAAACTGAAAAGGTTGTGTAGTTAAGCGCTTTAGATTAAATATTACATGGTTATTGTATCCTAATCTTGACGTCACAGAGGTTTTTCAGGTAGTATTTGACAATGGATTACTAATTAAAGCCACCAGATCTTTTCAACTAAAAGGTCTCTGAGCCAAGCACAATATTTGCACAGCCGTCACTGCCAAGACAAGAAATGGCAGCCGCGTGCATCTCAGCCTCTCAAGCACTCGGGTGAATTTAATCAAGGAACTATTTATCTGGTGGCTTGTGTTGTCTTTTTAGGATTGTTTGTGTCACCGAGATATGGAGGGGATGATTTATTGGGGTGGGGGTGGGGGGGGGGGGGGGTCATGGGTGTGTGTGTGTGTGTGTGTGTGTGTGTGTGTGTGTGTGTGTGTGTGTGTGTGTGTGTGTGTGTGTGTGTGTGTGTGTGTGTGTGTGATCCCTGCTAAATTAAACAAACACGCAAGCAAGCGTAATGCACATGCAACAAGGTGAACTTATACAGACAAAGCCTCTGGAAATGCTTGGATGGATTAATCATCACTCATTATGAAACGCAGCAGACGTAAAACCCCAAAGGTCTGGTCGATTACAGTGTTGTTGTTGGTGAAGAACAAACACTACACAGAGATTAAGGTCCAGAATCTACTTCCTGCATTTAACCATTTACACGCATGTCTTGAGAACATCTGGTGCCCGAATGGAATTCCACTACAAGACCGCCTTTGATAAGGCAGCAAAAGCGAGCGACATTCTGCAGACATGGTGTCAGTAAATACCTCCTTGCAGATCAATGACTATGGCAACCCGTTATATAGCTCACATGTTTTAAATACACGATGCACAATGTAGCGTAAAATGTGGATTTTGCCACAAAAGCCAACCCTCTGAAACGCAAACGTGCGAATGGGCCAGTGTGTATGTAGCAAGACGAGCAGATGCCGAATGTCACAGAATCACTGATTGAACGCTAACTTGTTACACACAGAGATTGGTCCGAATATTTAAAAAAAAAAAAACTGAGTTCTTCCATGAGCTCAAGAGCAGAGTGAAAGAAATGAGCACCAAATAACAATCTTCGGTACGATTTTGGAAAAGAACACCAAAATTTTGACGCGCACCCCTGTATATCGTATACAGTAACACATGTGTCAATCGTTTCCCCAAAGTCGTAACAAACGCGTGCAGAACGACTACCTCCAGATAATCACTGTTGCGTGTAGACTGCGGATTTTGTAACAGAGAGAAGAGGGGGAAAAAAAGAGGTGGGGCAGGTGAGCGTGGTAAATGCATATATGTGGACGTGTATGCACAGGGTTGCATGTGGTCACAATGTTGGACAGAATTGAGGCCTTTGGATGGAGCAGTTTGGAAACTGCTAAGCAAAGGAAATAAACAGCGAAAAGAGAAATGGCAACAGAGGCCTGAACTCCTGGTACCCTGGCAAATTTCTCATAATGGATGTGCTCAGGGATCCCGGAATAGCAAGTGTGTGGTGCTTTGGCTTCTTTAATATCCTAAAATATATTGTTATAAAAAGCAAAATGATGTCTTTCGCATCCGAGCCTTCCAGGAAGAGCTCTCTGATTGCGACAGATTTCCTACTAAAGCAAAAGCGGCTGCAAGGCTGGTAAAATAAATAAATAAACAAGCAGTCTCGGCCTTGGAGATGTGAAAAAGAGGTCAGGCGTGGAGAGAGAAATGATGAAATCCAAGTTCAAAACAATCAGGTGGTGCCCGTTTAGTCTGCGTTGCCATGTTGAAAGGGCTTCTTCTTGTTTACAGTGCAGAACCAGTCCAACGAATCCTGTTTACTTAAAAGCTCTGCTCTTAATGGAAATACCCAATCTTGTTTTCATCATTACGAAAGCCAGGAGATACAGCTTTACATTCTTAGCCTGACCTCTGACATTTACTAAATAAGTAAATAAGTAAGTAAATAAATAATATAGCCTTGCGAAAAATTGGTGAATTACTTTGTCGACGTAACCATCGAGCAAGGCCTCATCTGAAATGTAATGACGACCTTGTCGTGATTGTGTTTTAGATGAAATTTCATTCAGTAATTTCGAGAAAGATGCAACCAAACTGATTGGAAGCAACCTAACCCAATTTGCACCACCAAAACCACAAAGCTGTTCTGTTTTTTTTTTCTTTGTGCTCTTTGCATTAACCCACGTCAGGACATCAGATAGTATTTCTGGTCGTGTCTCAGCATCCGTACTCCGACCGTACTCATCTTCCTACTATGCCTGGCTTGATACAACTACTGTCAAAACAGACTAGTGTTAGCATTGTCACACCTCATCCTAAGATTCAATAATGGCACACCTCGACTTTGACCAAAGGCGGATTTGTCGGTCCGGTGACCGTCATGCCGCAGAATGTATGCACTTCCTCTTCGTGGAGTTTTTTTTTTTTTTGTCTGGGAGCGTTGTCAAACCAAATCAGCCTTGAGTCATCTCACAGGAGACAAACAGTGATGACAAACGCTCCCTGGGATGTTTCTCATCTAAATTACTGAAAGGGGATTACAAAAGACTAACTACGAGGAAACAAATGTGTTTTAGAAATGACCACAGAAACTGGGCAACTACTCAGCTACTCAAGTGAGCCGCTCTACTTTCAGCAGAGAGAATGAGAATGGTTTTGTCTAGTCGTGACTGTCTCAAAATTTAGGTTCATAAAAAATAATAATAATAATAATAATAATACAATTTTTGTGTGCGTGAAAGAATCACACACAGAGTTGGCTGTAACAATTTAGCTCCACGGTGTGGACAATAACAGAAAGCAGTTCTGTTTTCATAGTTAACAGTGGTTGCGGGGAAGGAGTTCTCAGAGGACAAGCGTTCATTAATGCTGTGCTTCACCGTTGAGTAAATGTTATGATAATTTCATTTGCGTGAGTAATTGCCTCTACAGTTCTGGCATCAAGAGTGCGTGGCGAGAGAACAAAAGGGGCAACGCCTATTGTTTATGAGATCAATGTGAAAGATACCACTTGTCCATTCCTATGTTTAATATTTGAGAGCAAGAGTGTTCTCAACAGGACGGTAATATCAGATCAATCGAGTGAATACAATAAAGAGAAAGGGAGGGGGGAGGGGGGTGGAGCAGCTCAAAAGGCATTTCAACACAAAGCTGCAATATCTGCCAATAAAACACAACAAAGGATTCTACCCTATCCTTCCCTTTGACTTCCATCCCTGGATCGCTCTCACATTCCAAAGTCGGGAGATGTGACAATTAAAACTGTAACCGGTTATCTCTTGCTTTTATCTCTCTTGTGTAACCGCTACCGCCTGCACACACATGTCTGTGTGCGATACTGCGCTTTGATTGCACAGTGACGCTGCAGGCCTCCAGTCAGGCAGAAGGGCCTGCGGAGTGCTATGACTGAGGGGCTTTAGACAAGCCAACTGCGGGTCAGGAAATCATGAAATCAGCAGAGCAGAGGGACAATGACATGGAGATTAGGGATCAGTTAACCTCCTCCTCTGGGTAGCCGGCCTGTTTGCTGACTGACCGTGACTTCCTGCTTTTTACAAAGGCGTGCACACGCTATGGAGCAGGCACATTCTAAAACACACCTTGCAGCACGAATGAAAGTCAACCACTCTCACCCTTTCGCTCCATCATGCAATTACACAGGCGGCAGTCGCTTTAGCACCGCGTCCACCCTTTCCTATACGTAATAGGTGCAGCCAAGCGTCCGGCAGCACACTGGTGACTTAAAAAAAAAAAAAAAAAAAAGGATCACTTCACAACTTGGATGATATCATCTGTCGGCTTGGCAACTGTCCGAGAATGGGATGAGAGCAAGGTGAAGGATGAAACACCTTGTTTCAAAAAATGTTTCTACCTGGTGGCTTTGACGCGTCTGGACTCTGACCTCACCTGGTTTATTGCTCAAGAAGAGACTTTCGACGGCAGCGCACTCGGATTGACCCACAGAGAAAATGGGAGTTGGCACACGGAAGGATTATTGACGAAAAGACCAGAGCTGGAAAGGACTGAAAAGAAAAGGTGGATACGCATCCGGATGGAAAAAACTCGATTGGGTCACCGAGGAAAACCCAATTTTATCTCGGTTGGTTTACATCCCCGGGCTGCGTATTGAAGCCTTCTCTGCAACAGTTGGACAAGTCCCGTCATGTCATGCTCGTCAGTGTTCCGCTGCGAAGCACAGCCAAGTTCCATGGCAGTTTGAGTATGCGAGCTTGGAGTTCAAGTGTCCAGTATTTGCTCAAGAACACAGGTAAGAACTGATCAATCTTTTCGGGAGGGGAAAAGCTTTAAATAATTCATCATTTATTTTTTGGATTCCTGGTTCATGTTTTCAAGGGCTAGATCCCCTCATCTTAAATGCTAAATAATGTATGGCAGCTTTTAGAGATCATTTCGAGTGTTTCTTGGCCAATCTGCTTTAATGGGCTTCTTTCATTTAAACTTGGCTACATTGAGTGTGTCCTGGACAAAAATTCATGGCTGAATCGCCTCCTTGGCCAAACTGACATGTTGGGATAGGAATGCTGCTTTGTCCGCGCGCTCCAATCTCCCGCTGCTACCAAAGTGCCGATAAAACCTTTACGGGCCAACAAAACCTGTTTGCTGTAGTGGCTTACAAATTCACAGAGTGAGTGTTTCAAGTCACGAACCCAGCTCTAATCTGGGCAAAGCTGTTTGGGAGGCTGTAAAAATCACAGACCCTGACTCGATTATCCAATCTACGCACCAGTATTGGTCCACTCGGGTTGCTTTTATCAATACAATAATTATAAATCACAAAACGTGAAAAGCTTTTGATTTTCTTTCAGCGTTTCATTTAGATTTCATGTATGGCTGCCTGTGTGTTTGTCTGATAACAATGTTGGCCCACAGTTGAGTTTTGTTTTTTTAATATCGTTTTGAACAATCTGGAAATCTGTTTGTCAATTTTTCATTAAGTAAACAATGTACTGATCGGTTTGGACAGTTTTCAAAAACCGCTCCACCACGAGTTCATTTAAAAAAAATATTTGACAGATATCAAAGGTAGAAAAAAAATACATTGCGACTGAGTATGACAATAAGATAATGCTTCTGTTGTTTTGTTTTGTTTTTCCAGATGGCAATGCTGCTTCCAAAATGTCAAATTCCAAGGGTTGACTATTGAACAAAGAAGGACGTACAAAAGGGTTCTACGACTTTGCTGGTCGTCTTAATTGGACAAACAAAAATATTCAATTCTGTGTTAAACACTACCAAGATGCCACTTAGAGCATCCTTGCACAGAAAGCCAACTGGCCGTTGGTCAAGCAGACACTCAAAGCGCAGAGAGGTTCTCTCGGTCAACATGATCAGTCTACCGCTGGCTGATTTCCGCCACATTTCACATATTGGAAATGACACCCATCGAGACAGCTTTGGAGACCTTTCCTTCCTAAAAATGGGCCAAAGTCTACTTCTCCAAAGCTCCCAAAGCGAGCAAAATCTCTTCTTGGCCTGCTCGCCACCACCAAAGCCTCCTCGTCTGAACATGGAGGCAGAGGGCTCCCAGAGCCCGGACTGGCCTGTGGAGCAGCAGGACAATGGCAGCCAAAAGAGGAAGAAATGCAACTCGATGCCACTGCTGGACAGCGAGGAAGCTGAGACTATATTGGTGGACAGGCATGAAAGGGGAGACAACGTTGCGACCGCTCAGTTTTCCAGAGCTGGATGGGGCGACCTGAGTGCAGACATGAATGGAGACTCCTCGGCGGCCGGTGACAAAATTCAAGAGAAACAAAAAGAGGAGGACAATGGCTTTTCTTTTAGCCTCGATCTGGGCCCTTCCATTTTGGATGATGTTCTGCAGGTGATGGACAAACTTCAACACTGAGCGAAATAGCTCAACGGTACAAAGATTGGGCGATGTCAAGCATCTCGTTTGTTTCCAGAAAGAAAAAAAAAAGTGAAACAAATGGTATTCCGCTTAACATTTCCTCTTTGCTGAAATATTGTCGATGTTGAACTATGCATATGCATTGTACATTTTCGCCTTTGGTGTACTTCCTTTAATATTTTTGTTATTCCCCAAACCACACTGTACAATACTTGACTGCTGGTTTGGCTTAAGCAGTGTAGCGTTTAGAAAAGAAAATGCTGCAGCTGAAACCCAAGGTCCTGGAACTGCGATGCCTTGGCGTGCTTGGCAATCTGCTGTGAGCAGAGGGCAATTTTTCCTCCGCACGCATCTCTGAGGCCCCACTCAAAGGTAGACCAAGGTACCCCCCATCTCTTATTCCTAACAATGTCGTGAAAACAAACACTTAGCTCTGCTTCCAATAAAAGTCATTGCCAGCGGTGGCAGGTTTCACTATAGTCCGAGCCACGCCACGAGTCCAAGATCTCAGTGAATAGAGAAAAAAAAATGGAACAGGCTGTTTTCTTAGCTGCAAACAGAGTCCCGCACTCTGGCGAATGACACACAAGAGGGAAAGTGGTCAATGGTAAAGTGATACCTCCACATATGTGTGGGGTGTTGAGGGAAGACGACCAGAGACCAGAGACGACCATTTCAGCTGTGAAAGTCTTGATGAGGATTTAAACAACACTGTGACCAAACAAACCTCTGACATGAAAAATATATGGTTGTAAATCACACGCTGTGGCCCACATGAAAAAAGTCAAAGAATACAGGCAAATGTGGGCACATATGGAATGAGGAAGACAAGACACATCTCCAGTCAGTCATCTTTCATAGCGGATAGAAAGATGCTTGAAACCAGTTGTGGGGTAAAGCCACAATGAGCCGCAAACCAAAGTACCACGCGGGTCATGAGTGGACCACAAGTGCCCCATGGCAAAGAAAAAGACTTCTGAATTCTGTACATGTCCTACAGAAACGGCAATGCCTGCACTGTATCTGTTTGGTTTGCCCCTATTTTAAACTGAGCGTCCGATTGTTTTGACATTTTGATTTCAGAAAAAAAACACATTGTGAAATGCTTCTCTGTCAAAAAAAAACAAAACTGTACTGTTTGGTATTCTGGAGAAGTAAAGAAATGCATATTTGAAATTCCTACAACTGATGGTTTTGTGGCTCAAACTACCCTTTGTCAACACACTTCGTCAGAGGGAAAAAAATCTATTGTGACGAAATTTGTTCTTGTTTGACAAATGAATGAAAATGTAAGATTTGTAGATGCAGAATAAAGGCGCTTCACTTCACTTCAGTATTTAAAACTAACGGTCTTAATTGTAGTGGTGCGGTAAGACGAAAAAAGAATGTGAATTTCTTGATCATAAAATGTGGTGTGATCTGAATAAACAGATTTGGTTTCAATTCATACCGCACAAACAGTATGTATGGTTTTTTTTTAAAATATATTTATTGAAAATGTCAACGTTCACAGGACAGGAATGACAAGGCAAGGTGAACTCTTGGATTTAATAAATGGTTGAGTCTCCTTTGGCGCCAGTAAGCGCAACCAAATGTTTCTTGAAGTTGCAGATCAGACATGCACAACAATCAGGACGAATTCCTCTTCACAAAACCATTACAGCTCTGCAAGATTCCTGGGATGTTTGGTATGAATAGCTCATCATGCCACAGCATTTCAACCGGGTTGAGGTCAAGACTTTGATTGGTTTGCTCCAGATGGCATATTTTTTTCTTCGGAGGCTATTCTGTTGTTGATTTGCGTCTGGGATCATTGTCCTGCTGTAACACTCAACGTCAGATGGCCGCCGCAAAATATCTTGATCGACTTGTCATTTTTCCATTGAAGATAAGAAGCTGTCCAGGCCCTGAAGCAGGCTAAACACACCTACACCGTGATGCTCCCTTCACAATTTTTCAGAGTTGGGAAAAGGTTTCTCCGTTTCTAAACAGTATATCTAGCCGTGGACTGATGAACGACATCAAGAATTTTAGAAATATTTTGTAACCTGGAAAGTGTTGTACTAATTTATATCCAAAGTCCTGGCGTCAACCCGATTGAGATGTCGTTTTGGCATAACTTCAAGAGAGCTATTAACATCAGACATACCAGGAATCTTGTGGAACAGAGACAGTTTTGTCGATGATCCAAAATGCATCCTGATCATTGTGGGTGTCTAATCTGCAACTGTAAGAAACCTTGGGTTGAGGTTACTACAGCCAAAGGAGGTTCAACCAGTAATTCAATCCAAGGGTTCATTTTATTTTTTCCTAGCTGTCCTGTGAATGCAGGTGACTTTAAAGGCAACTGTTTTTGTGCTGTTCAAATAAGAACCAGCAGTAAGCTTCACTGCAAGGAGGCAATTTGCATGTAATGACGTGGACATGATTCTTTGTCTGATACAAGGGCACTTTAATCAAATTTTGTTTGTCAGAGAAAAGAACCGTGAGATGTTAACACCCTGTGATGTAAAGCTATATTTGAAAAGGCAAATACAAAAAATCCTGATGTTTTATGTAAAGTTATATTTGTGGAGGTCAAGTGTGACGAATCGCATAAACAATTGCTCAACAAGTGGTCTGCCACATGATTGACTCAAGAAGGGGGGGGGGGGGGGGGGGCAGTATTTGAAATCCAACGATATATATTGCCTGCACAGCACAAATATCAGTCACATCTGGTACTGCTTCTCTCTATCCAAACATCTAAACTTGCTGTCACACAGAATACTCAAAACATTGTCATCTCTTTGAGCGTAGCTTTTATGATTAAACACTGAAAAGATTGTTTTGGCAATGTGTCTTTCTAATGTACTCGCGTCTCCTAGCATAACTTGATGCTACTGAAATGTATTGCAGGTTTCAAACACACATGGCCATCTTGTGGAACTGACATTGTTTGAGCTGTGTGTCAAGTCAAGGCAGTACATTTTATCTGGTTAAATAGCGTTGGGACTAAAGCATTCCAAAACAGATATTCAGAACAGTCTCCTAACACAATAATTTGGACCACACTAAAATCACATCATATATTTCCAAAACAAATAAAAATACAAACATCTCTGCATCGGTATATTTCACAATAATTGAAACCAGTGCATCCTTCCAATAAAACTAGGACATCAGTTTTCTTGAGCCTCCAACGGCATATTAACAATATGAAACGTGTTGTCATGAGAACTTAGGCGGATTTTATATAAAAGCTGTAATGAAATGAAAAATCCAATTTGATAATGGATCATGATAATGGAAAATGGTAAATGGAGTGCACTGACAGTATAGTGCTTGATTGACATGATACATTTTCCAAAGCGTCATTTTTAGTAGGGCCCAACTGATTAATCGCCCAACCGATTAAATCGGCTGGTTATGGCCCTTCGAAAATCGGCCCAAATCATCAGCGAAATGACCGATGTTTGCCGATTGGTTTTACCTTTATGTACTCTGGTTTGAATTTTTTGTAACATCATGTCATTTGTTAGGTTCTCGGGTTTTGAATAGCCTTGGTCCTCAATACATTTAAGGACCGCTGATAGAATATAAACCCAGTAGGGTTCTAAGGTCAGCAGACTCGTGTCAAATAGTGGATCCCAGAGTTCAAAGCAAATATGGTGCGTCAGCATCTAGCCGTTATGCTGCACGGAAATGGAACAAGCTGCCAACAGAACTGAAGTTAGCACCGAGGGTAAATGCTTCTAAATCTAGGTTAAAAACTATATACCGGTATATTTTTTCCTGTACTCACGATAAAGGTCTTTGAGCATTTCTGTCATCATTTTTTCCCCAAACCCTGTTCCTTCTTCTTGTCATACATGTTGATGAAGTCACAGTTTATCTCGGGCTCATTGTGGATTTTCTGAGCTTTTCTAAATAGTCTCAAACACTGAATCAACCTGACGAGCATGCAACAATCTTTTGACATCAATTTTTCAAAAAAGGCTTTTCAATTCAAGACCATGGGAATGTTTCCACCAAAGATGGAACATTCAGCTGTTTAATCAATTCTTAACTGATTTATGGGCAAACGGGAATGACTTAGGCTGCAGGTGACATCTGTGGGATACTGCAGTGTGCCCCTAAAAACACGACATTACATTAATAATGAGAACCCTGTAGAGGCGGAGTCAGGGTTGTCAATGAAAACACACGGCCCCCACTGTTTAGGCCTAATTTTTGGGGGGCTATGAGTCTGAAGTATTGTCCTGAACGCGTGTGCATGAGTCTGTTCCCTGTAGAGAGCACTACATTTGGACTGGAAGCTCTTCCTCGCAAGAGCCCTCGCCTTGTGTGTTTGCAGCTGGCCGATGTGCAGAGGTGATAGCGGGATAAATAACAGGAGAGGGATCTGATTGTTTGATTTCAGATAATATCCAGTGAGATGGGACCTCTCAGGTTTTGGCCACTGACCTGAAACCAGATGTGGATCAACATTATGTCATGTGGGGCCTCCTTATTGAGAACACTTCCCAGAGAAGGCTAATTTGAAAATCCCCCTACAGCTGTGTTGTTTTCAGTCTCGGGTGCAAAATTAAATCTATGAAGATATCAGCTTTGGCTATCAGTAAGGCTAACTAGGTTACTGTAATACCATTTCAAGAGATTAGTGTGACAATTCCCAGTGCAAAGCCTAAATCGCCCTTGGCAAGGTGTCTTGAGGGGGTGAAACTGAGTTTGTTAGACTCAGAGAGGTGGTGCTGGTAATTTAACCTTCTCATGCACCAATGATAACCTGTAACTCGATAAACTGTAGTGACCGCTATCCCTGAAAGTCTTAAACTGTTGATTATTTCATCTACCGGTACTCTCCTGGTACAACAAAATTACTACTGGGGTTTGTAAAACTTCATTGGCGATACATTTTAAAAAGGCGATCAAGATCTATCAAAATTGCTTGTGTGAAACAAAGTAACATAGAGAACATTCCTTCCATCCTTCTCCAATCCAAAGGACTATATTTAAATGATCCAAAAGAGGGTTTCCAATTTCAAGAGCTATGCGGCGGGCACAGTTACGTGCTAGCTTAACATTATAGCACAGTGCACCCTCTGTGTTACTACGCGAAGAACGACGTTCCTGGCGCCCTCCAGGTCAGGACCACTAATAAGCAGCGGACCGAGAGGCCTCAAGCCAACACAGGCCCACAGCCTCTTGATTTCAAAGCAAATAAACTGAAGATCATTTCATCAAACAAACTGTTCAAAGCCATGCATTTGTTGCAAAAGCCTGGCTGCACTCTGTGCACCACTGATATGAAATAAAACTTGGTTTACATGACTCTCTTTTGTGGGGAAGCGTTTAGGAAATTGGATTTTTATTGGAAGCATTACCCTGAGGAGATATTTCTAAAAAGAAGCTGGTGCACATGACGAAAAGTGTGAAAAGAATTCCAAGATTTTCAAGTAACTAAACATCTGTACCTGTGTCGACATGAACTGAGATGGAGGGCCAACTTCTGGCTGGCCTTCAAGCCACAAAATCTTCAATGGATTTTCACTCAGGCCTCTTTCATTCTTTACTGCCAGCTCCTATGAAGATAAAAAAATAATTTATTGTCTAAAATGTACTCTGAAACGAGCATCCACTACCAGAGGAGTCAAAGATTTTGCGATGTTATGAGCCACTATTAAAGCTGTAACCTACAGATGTTTGGGCATAGACAACACCGATTTTCCCAGGTGAGTGGCAAAAATAGTCTTTGGGCAAAAAAACAAATGTTGTGAGCAGGAAACAACAAAAACAACCAAAAAATGTGATGCGGCTGATACTTTCTTGTGGGTTAAGCATATGTGATGGCTGTTGTGGTTTGAGTAAAGCAGACCGCATTAAAATTAATGAACCGGGATTTCACTGAATTCAGAAGGGAATAAATGTGGCTTCCTGAAAATGTATGCAACAGATCTTAATGTTTTTAACAAACAAAATGGAGGAGCCATAACAAACAAAATGAGGAGCCATAGACCAAGAGTTAGGTACTTACAGCTGCCCTCACAGTTGCAAATTCTACAACAGCGCTTCCTTTCTTCTTCCCTGACATTACCACATTCAAAACGTCTCCATACTGGAAATAAGAAATGAGAGGAAAAGAGTCAAACGGGAAGAGACGAACACAAAAAATTGCGAAGAACATTTGAAAACCCTTCACAAGAAAAATCTGACATGGAATAAAACACTGAAAACACATGGGGAAAAAAAGTTGGGCTTCAATTTGTACTTAATAGCTAAAAACATACGCACACTACATAGGTTTGCTGTGTGAAGGACTCAGCCAGTAAGGCAAAAGAGGTCGAAAATGTTATCCGTAACTTGGTAGGAGAATACATTTGATGAATAACATAAAATGTGTTGGCTCTCATCCGGGATACACTAGGTGGGAATTAATAATAACAATAATAATAAAAATAATGGCACCTCTACTGCACTGATTTGAGCAAATTGCAGAGGCCAGAAGTCCTTTCAGACTCCAATTCGACCAAACAAAACTTTGTGAACTGCTCTCGAACGTTATTGCTTCTTAAACGCACTCCAGAGCAAGCCCACGTAGTGACACAAAAAAGACGCTCAAAGGCATAAAATAACAATATTTGCACATTACAATCCCCTACCCACAAATCAAAAGAAACAAAGAGAATGTATTATTTTACACGCCACAGGGACACGTATGCACAGTCTTCCACGTTCCATACTTGTTTTCCCACACGGTGGTGGCTATTTCTCTTACTCAAAGTCGTTAACTGCCACTCATTACAGCTTGCCATGTCAAACAAAAAATATTTTCCCTCCGACAGTTCTTCCAAAAAAAAAGGCAACAGCCTTATTTTCCACAGTCATCCCACAGGGCCATCCCACCTAGGTTTCTTTTGAAGTGAGTGTGTGCTAAGGAGAAATTCAAACGCTTTTTTCCACACGGCTTGACGTCAGTGACACTTGCCCTATCCTCATTTCGGGGCGGCATATGCGCCGCAATAGCCATGTGAGGGATGGAAGCATACGGTGGCGCACAAGTTGCATGAGAAGCGCACATTTCCTCATGCCTCTCTTGGCACTGCTTAATCACCTGGGAAGAGGGGCATGAACAATGGCGCGCGCGCCTTTAGAAGGGCACTTCAACATTGCTTTCAGCACTTTCACCGCAACAAAACTTAATGGGCCTTGTTTAAACGGAAGAAGAAGAAAAAAAATGAAACGATCCACAATTTTGAAGTCATGCAGGCATCAGATGCGTGCATATTTGTAGGCAGGTTTGATAGCTTGAAGCA
The DNA here is from genome assembly GCF_054856545.1 of Hippocampus guttulatus. NCBI lineage: Eukaryota > Metazoa > Chordata > Actinopteri > Syngnathiformes > Syngnathidae > Hippocampus > Hippocampus guttulatus. The sequence goes on from NC_141273.1 coordinate 10,949,107, forward strand.
ATCCGTTAAACCCATTTTGTTAAGTCGCCAAACCACAGATAGTATGTACCGGTATGTTTTTATTTTTTGTTGAGGCAAAAATACTCCGATTTTGCCTGCAATATTTAATGCAAAAATATCCCGCCTTGGTAGAGTGAGTAGGTGTGTTTTATAAAGTATTAATCTTTTCTCTCTTTTCATGAGCAAACCCGGGGTGTGATTATCATCTTTCTTGCAGTTTGTCATTTGTCATTACCTTTTGTAGGAGTTTAAGAATGAACTCTTGGCAGTAGCCACCGTTTGTGCCGTCGTCATTTTTACACTTCCACTTCAACTGAAAAGAGAAAGAGACGTTTGTGAGAAACGAGACCTAGAATGCAAAGCGATATCTTTTGAGGCAATTCAAGAGCTGCATGGAGCAGATCCATGGAATGAGGACAGAGTGTTGAAAAGCTTGATATCCATCTGAATAATGGTTCATGCGTTTTCTATATTTTGAACTCAGCCTTGATTCCCCCCATATTACATGATGTTGTTCTAGCGATTACTGGGCAAGCATTCTTTGCAAAGGAGCAGCCTCCACAAAAAGCTTGCAACACAGCCAAAATATCCATGACTTCCTGTGCCGCTAAAACCAGATCTTGCGCAACCTCTCCAATCAATCATATTGTTATGGCCCAGCAAATATTACAAAATAAAGCAGTATTATTAATGGCAAGGACAAAGTGTTGATTCAGCTCCAGGTCTCTGCTTGCTGTCAAAGAAGAGGCTGAATTTCTGGGAATGTGAATATTTATACAGTCCCTTTTACTAACAATAATGGTAAAAGTTGAAATGTTCAGTATTTGCCGCTCGATGTGATGTCTCACGTTTCATCTCACAATTTCTCTCCGTTCAAATGAAATAAAATAGGACGACGCAACTGAAAATCTTAACACGGAAATTGCAAAGCGGATGATATCAAAAGGGAATAACCAAAGAATTTTGATTTCAAAGTGTTGTCAAAGATGAGACATGGCGAAAGGAATTTGGGGTCTGACCACAAATAAAACAACACAAAACCCAGTTCGCCTGAAATACAACGCACTGAGGCTTCATGTCCGTGACATGCCCTGACATTGGTCGCCATGGGGCTGTAGTTTATTGTTCTAAATGAGCACAAAAATGTCAAGGAAATCCCTCCTGCACCGGACAGCAATCAAAAGTTGAAACCCAGATGTAACGTTTCAAAACATCAGCTAGCATCCCCAGAGTCTGTTAAGATTTCAGGCCATTACTGGGAAGAAATATAACAAGCTCCTTTTTGGCCATTTAAAGTGTACTGAACTGAGATTGGCGCTCAGTGATGAGTTTCACCAATGTCCTGCACTTTCAAAAGCACTATATCCCCTTTTCACGAATGAGGGATTGGAGACGGAATAAGAAGCCTCATTTTGACCTCTCTTAGGAACTAAAACCACACAGATCTACCTTCAATTTGGGGGTGACGCTGCTCCTGGAACATCTTCCCCCTCCAGAGTCTGCGGGGTGGGAAATGAGGCATTACTTGAAGAAGTCAAAAGATGAAGAAAACAAAGATTTGATCAGGCAACCGTGGGACTGATGCAAATGTATCGCCATTTTAATCGGGCTGTCACATAGTGAACGCCGCAGACTTATCATCTACAGAGTGCCTCTTGGGAGAGAAAGAACACTGCTCCAGACTTCGGGGGGCCTGACTGCGTGCAAGTTGAAGATCTTCGCATGAGTAATTGCACAACCACAAAAAGAAATCTAATCTCGGGCCAACACTCCCCATTTCCCTTACCTTCACATGCATCCATACAATTGATTTATTTGACTCTTTTCCACCCCCTCATGTCTCCAAAATGTCAACGCAGGAGTTTTCATGCAAAAAAAAATTTTTTTTAATGCACATGAAGGTCAAGTTTGAGGTCCGAGTGTTTGTGTGTGCAAGTGTGCTTGATGCTTGACATTCCTCTATAAACATGCCAATGTCTACCTGCCAAGAAAGAAAAGTGGTCCAATTCAAAGCGTTATTATGCCAAAAATTCACATATCAATCTAGTTATTGTTTCTTGCGTTACTAATATCTGGTAAAACCTGCCTGAGCGCCGCTGACAGTTTGACAACAGGGTTTCGCTCATATGAGAAGTAAAACGACTTTGTTAGTGCAGACTCAACTCATACGGGTCAGACGGAGCTCCATGGTGCTGGCCCTAGTTCAGTTTGCCGCGCAAACTAGCACAATGGATCAGGTTCTAAACGAAAACTAGCAGTACTTCTGTGACTGTAGTCTCCCGTGTTCTGCTGTTCTTCTCTTTCTCTTTGGATCTGCTCTCTGATGAGCCTCTGTTCTTCCTCAAGCTGTCTGGATCCCTCCTCCCTCAAACGAATAATCTGGTGGAAAAAGGCACACAATACAAAGATGTAACAACTTAAAGGTCTGGAAAAATAGGAATCTTGGCATTTCATTGAGTAACAATAAATCAATGTCACTATCGCATTTATTATAGGGCAAGTAAAAAATAATAATAATACAATTACAGAAAATGGCGTTTACAGAGCTGGACATAACATTGCTGCAGTCATGATTAAAAATAATAAATTTCAATCATGACTGAGTAGAAGATGCAGATATCTAAAAGTTGATCATGTTGTTGGCTGCCACGTTCCTGGGGTGGAAACAACCAAATCAGCTCTGCAATGTAATACGGTATGTATGTACAGTATGTAACGCTTGCTATCGTCAAACAAAAAAGAAAGAAAACAGTGAAGTCTTGGGTCTTGATTGAAAAAAGGACACTGCCCCCTAGTGGTGAACTTCTCCCCACCATGGCAAGAATCATGCACTATTTTCATTTATCACTGCATTACTGAATTTTAATTGCGTCAAGTCATGCAATATCACCTAATTATGCTATGACAGTGAAACTACTGAGAATCTGCTTATGGCCCCAAACTTTGGAAGCTTTCAATTCAATAAGAGTCAAGAAATTGATTTTTTTTAAAGAAAAAAGGAAAAAAATGGTGTAAGCTCCAGAGTGCGTTGTTTTTTTCTAATGTTCTGCACCGGAATGAATTGTTAACCTAATGCATGAGGGCTGGTAGTTGAGTGAAATTTGAATTTTCAGCCTGTGCACTTCCTTCATTCTTTTACCTCTTCTTCAAGTGTTCTTGTGATTTGGACTTCATCTTGGGTCTGAGCTTCTGCTTGTCGCTCTCTTGCCTCAAGGTCTGTCAGGCGCAGAGATAAAGGAAGTAAGTCCTCTTTGAAACCGTGAGGTTCTACACATACCCTCCAAAAGGATTGGAACTGCAAGGTCAATTCCTTCGGTTTTATCGTCTACTGAAGATGTTTGAGTTTCAGGTGGAAAGATCAGTACGAGACAAAATGTAAATATCATGGGGAAAAAAGCTGGAGGCGTCAAATTTTGCCTCACGTTCATCTTTTCATCTGAAACCCAAATGACTTCAGTATACCGTACAACGAAATCAAGGAATTGGCCTTGCCGTTCCAATACTTTTGGAGGGAACCGCATAACATCACAGAACACTTTCAAACTGAAACGATGTGATGAATGACAACGCAAACCAGTTGCAATTGGCCTTTTCTACGGGGAACCTACCGAGCTTAATCTTCTTTCTCTTGTCATCAAGTTTGCGGTTTCGTTCCTCCGCTTGTTTTTTGGCAGCACGAACCTTGTCATAGGCGGCCTGAAAACACCAAGATGAATGCCAGGATAAATGATCTGTAAGTGTGCATATTCGAAGCCACACAAGAAGCGTAGCGGGACTCAGTGAGACCTACCTTGGCAGCAGCATCGGTCAGCACCTCCAGAGCCTGAGACAACTGGTGGAAGAGCTCCGCTGGAGCATTTGCAGAAGAGAGAAGTGATATAACAACTAATCATTGAAACCGAAACCCACGAGATATGTTTTCGCTCATAAAATCAAACGGCTCTATCTGTAATTTTGCTGCATCGGTTTTGAGAAGGCTCGCGATTGTTGTCTTAAAAGTGCCAAGTCAGTCCCAATATCTCCAGTGACAAGCCGGCAAGACTGCACCGGCCCCATGTCTTCCATTAGCGTGCCGAGAGGGGCCAAGGCTACAATCATCACTACCACACAATATTCCCCACCGCTTCAGTTGTCATCTGACACACACACACACACACACACACACACACACACACACACACACACACACACACACACACAAAAGCATACAAGAAGACCACAAGTGCTCTCTATCATGCAACGCTACTGCACTATACCAGCCAAACTTAATTATTCTCTTATGGGAGGTCTGGCAGGGCAGTATGGTTACTCCCAGTTGGGATTGGCAAATTCTAACTAACAGGAGGCTCTGGGGATCAGACTGCCAGCAGAGGTCAGGTTACCACAAACGGTAACAAGCGACACAATGAAATGCAACTGGGAAAGATCTGTCATGCCCAAGAGGTCGCTCAAGCTGGCACAACGTTTGGAATTGAGCGGAAAGGAATGGGATGTGACCCCCCCCCCAAGCTGCCTTAACTGACCTCACAAATGCATGCAACCTTCCCCAGAGAGGCAGCACATCCCAGTCTGGTTGCAGTCTCGTGCGATTGGGACAAAGACTGTCCATGCGTGGGTTCAAGTGTTGAGGCCCTCTAAACCGCTTCTTTTCCATTTCTGGGAAACCGACCCCCTGCTTTTACATTCTCCCTCTCCAGCCCCAACACCACCAATTACGTTCTTTGTCCTGCATGACATAATCAAGAATTGTCTGAGCCATTCAAAAACCGCAGAAACCTCACTTGATATATTGGCCAGCCTGTTTTCCAAGGTGTCTTTTTGCCCGTCTGACAACAAAGGTACACACAGATTTCCTTGCGTGATTATACATTTGCTGGTTTGCGACTGCCTGCCAGACGAGACCAGACAAGAAAGCAAAAACGTACCGGACGTAATTTGACTGGTTCCGTCTGGCTAGAAAATCAATGAGAACTAAGACCCAACTAAATGTATCAACTGTGGTTCTGAAATGGACCTTGACTGACATATCTAAACAGCCTTTTTAAACTTCTACAGGAGAGCAAACCAATCAAGCTTCCAAATTCATTTTATGGCTGCTTGATGGCTCCGAGGGAGACAAAAAAATTATAATCTTGACTTCACTTACCTGCTTTTGGGTTGTCGGGGTTCTTGTCTGGATGGCATTTCAAAGCTTTCTGTCGATAGGCTTTTTTGATCTAAATAAAGAGACCAACACTTTAGAATAACACAAAAAGATACAGCATGTACATCACAACACAAAAAGCCAGACAGTATCCGCGTTGGCACGGGTTTTGGCAAAAGTGAAAGTAAAAATTCTCTCTCTCAGAACTCTGTGTTTATGTGAAAAAAAAATCAGGGACTGTATTCTTTGGATGAAATTAACACCCGCGCTGACCCCGTTTCCTGTCCTTCTGACACATGAATTGAAAGGAACCGCTGCGGCACACACCACAGTGAATGAAAAGTAGGTTTGTGATGTAAATGGGGCTCAGGTAACGTAATCGAAGCCATAGAATGTCTGATGCTTTACCTATAAAATTATTTTCTTTAACTCGGGGGGTCAGTGGCCGGAATGTTAACCATTCTTTTATTGATCTTGGGACTAGTTATGATCAACGAAGCTCTCGTTAGAGGAAGCGAGTGGGTGATGGAGAGACACTCTGGAGTTTCCTGTTTAAAAAACAACAACAACAAAAAAACGTCATTGTTTTGCACAAGTTACAATTCTTGCTACAAGCTCTTCTCGTGGTGGCAGGCAGCTTTGCCTCTGTTCTGCATTATATTCCGATAGCTCATTTAAGCATAAATCCGTCTGCCAATATGTTACAGGTCAAATCAAGCACCTCTCATTAGTCTTTTGCAACAAACACCTCGGCCCCCCCCTGGCATGAATGCACAGTTTTTCTTTTCGTGCGGACTTAACTCGAGAGGGGCGGGGGGTGGTAAGAGCCACAAATCTAGTCTTCTCACTCCATTTTGTTTCATGTACGGTTCAAACAATAAATAGCTCAAGGAGAGAGCAGTCATCATTAGGCAGCCTCTCGCCTTGATGCTTGGCAAAGACTTTGTATCGCCTCAAACTGACACGCAAAGCTGAGAAATGGTGCCATACGCGCTTATTGGTGTTCTAAGCCTACTTTCCCCCTTTTCGCCTCCCTCTGCCGGTTCCTCCATTTTTCTGCATGCCCTGTAAATCTCAAGCTGGAACAAATTGTAATTTACGGACATTCATATATTACTAGACTAAAGCAAATTGTAATTTATTGACATTCAAACTTGTCCAAAGCACATTCCACAAAATCAAATGGAACGGCAAAAAAAAAAAAATGGGTTCTTTTTTTTTTTTTCAAGCAACACTCCTCAACTACGTTCAACCTTTACCTCCTACATTTAGAATCTCGCAAGCAAACAAAAAGAAAATACTGTATAGTGTAGAGTGTTTACTATGTTGTCGTGAATCAAAAAACAATTTAGTATTCTTCAATACTTTTTTTTATAATTGTTCAATTTATTTATCCTCAAGTCTCCAGGAGAGTTTGTAACATCCTTCTCACACTTATCTACAGGGAAATCGGAGGACCTAAGTACTCAAACATATTCAGAGACTTGGAACAAACGTGCCCTGTCATGGCGAACACAGAATAAGGCTGTATTTTGAAACACACCGCTATATTCATCCATATTTGTGAAGCAATTAGAAGTCAGGCATGGCTTTAATCACCCATCAAATGGTTGGAAAACTTCATTTTTCAGGTAAATCAAATACTTCTTCAAATAAATGCCATGTTTATTTATTTTTGACCAAGTGAAAACAATTTTGAGGGCAAAAAAGAAAATCTGTGTGACAACAACGAATGCAAACTTTGCGGATAGATAGAGATTAGCCAAACAGATGATGATGTCAAGTTGTGTACATTATACATCATTTAAAAAAAAAAAAAGGTTAAAAATTCCACAACTCTATGTGTCATGTTTATCATCATCTGCAGCAAGTAGACAAGACAAACAAGTGCCTACATCTGTTGCAGCAGATGTTTAACAATATTAGCATAAGTTGAGCAGTTTGACTCCTAGACTCTATCATCGGTATTCGTAGTCTGTAAGGGAGACGCTATGTTGCACATCGTCATCATTGGCTCACTGCACACACCTCGGTTCTTGGATGCAGTCACGTTGTTACATAGCGCGTTTCGACCTCGGCTACTCAAAGCGCTTCACACCGTGACCTCATTCACCTACCGATGACACAGCATCAGAAGCAACTGGGGGTTCAGTATCTTGCTCAAGGACACTTTGACATGATCGCAACGCTCGGGGATCAAACATCCAGCCTCTGGGTTGGGAAGCGACCACTCTCCCACTGAGCCGTGCCACTCCATAAAGGGAGGTTAATTATATCTTCTGCCATCTATCGGAACAAGAATTGCAGGAGCTATTCTACCTGTCACGGCACGTCGCTGTTGCTGTCATTGACGAATGAAAAAAGATATGTGTATTATTTGGCGCAAACAAATAATTCTCGTACCAACTGCGTGAAATTGGATCATTTCCCCCAGTACATCCGATGATTTTTCTCATGACACTTTAAACTAAACATGCATATCGCTTAAACCGTTGATGCTGACTGAAATGAATTCTTGTGAGGTGTGCTGACGAGTCAATGGGAATATGCTTTCATAACGCATGACAGCTCGACAAATTTTTACTACAGTTAAAGAACACTTTTCAGTGAGATTCTGGGGTGTTTGCGTATCTGCTGTACTTGTCAAGCTTTAGTTGACAGGCCAGCAAATGTTGAAGCAGAGAGACCACCAGTAGCCTAATACAGTGGGGTTTGGTGAAAAATGTCTGCGATGTCCTTGTTAAAAGCTTCTGAGGGGACAATTACAATCGATAAACTGATCCTGGTAAAGACAATACTGTGGGGTGAGTCCAGCCTCCTTAATTACAAATCTTTGACCATTTACAAGGCTTCTTCAGCTGGGAGGGTGAAATTAGCAGGCACAAAGGGAATGAGGTGTTATGGTCCCATTAAACCATTTTTTTGTATCACAAAAACCTGGCATTTGAACAGGGGTGTGCAAACGTTTTTCTTTCAAGCCACTGTATGTTGTGTGGCGTCTTGGCTTGTTGATGTTGTCACACCAGGTAATCAGTGGAAAGTTAAACCTTCCGTGAGGTCATTTTGATCTAATGCTTGTTGATATACATGGGTACAAAGTATGGCCACATGTGCACCCCACTATTATAACATTGGCTAATCAAGGACTCTTTACGTGCCAGCTACCACAGCACTCATCAGTTGACAAAAGTGACAACAAAATGGAAGGAGAAGACAAAGAATGCAAATCTCACATGTCAATGCAATAGCTTTACAAACAATGACAAAGCCCACAGAAATATGATCTGGGATGAGCCGCTTGTCTTTTTTATGATAAACAAAATGATAGCCGTGGTCGAGCAGCAGGCCAAATAACTGCCCATCACCCGACATCTGTCTTCACTGAAGCCCCCCACAGACTAAATATTCCGGCCACAAAAATTGCACATCCCAAACAGCAATCAACAGACCTCTACTGTGTTTTAGAATCTTAATTCTGGTTCCAAAACCCCCATAAGTGCTTGCGGCATAATCCTCTGTAAAAGACAGGACTTTTCCAATTAAGAAATTTACTGTTTCCCTTATTTTGGCAGTGATGTTGATTTGCCATCTCGATTGTGGATTTCAGATGTGGTTTTGAGGGTAGATGATCAGCAAACGGGCGACTATATAATGGTCAACCACTTTGGAATGTGAAATAAAAAGTAAGAGGGAAAATGGACCAAAAATGATCTGAGACTATGGAAATTTTGGTGTGGTCCTTATAGAAATTAGAAGTAAAGTGGAACTAATATGACTAAACAATGGGGAATGGTCAGCAAATATCTAATTAAACACATATTTGAAATTCAGGCATAAGTCCATTATTTTTGGAGCTTGTTTCAGGGACAATAAGTCAAGTTCACGTCCAACTTTATTTTTTCCCTTTCGAGTCATTTTGTGAACGACTAAAACTTGTGCAGCATCCCCACCTAGCGACATTTTGAATTAAACACGCGCAATCTAGACTCCATGCAGTGTTTGGTGTTTTAATTTTTGGGTCGTATTGTACTTAAGACCCTCCTTCTTTTTTAATTACTTAAAACACAAATCGTTGACACGAAAAAGAACATATCCAGCCATAGAGCCAAAACGCAAAACGTCAATGAATACACATTCCATGATTGATTTGTAGTTCACTGTTTACAGACAGGAAATGTCATGTAATGGTTATTCTCTCCTTATTTACGCATAATTTTCCAAATTTATAAGGAATCGAATCATCTGCAAATACGACGTGATTATTTTTGCACGTAGTTCCCTTGAATAAAATGTATCTACAGGTTAGCTCGCTTATGCTGTACGTACCTCCTTCGTCGTAGCAGTGTTTTCAATTCCAAGCAAACCATAAAGGTCCAGCTGCAGAATATCCTTTGCCTTTCCGGACATTTCTGTCCACCATTAATTTCCGCACTAATGCTGGAATATCAATGCAAGACGTAAAAACGACACGCAGTTGGACAATTCCTTGTACAGTATCTGTTGTAGTTGGCGCCTCGTAATGACGTATACATACAAAGCACCCTGGGAAATGTTGTTATTGTATTGGTGATGCGTTTTTCAAGCGATTTCTTTCCCCCCACAAAAACGTTCTTCTCTATGGATTTATTTTAACATTTCGTAGGAATATACAATGAACGAAACACACGTTCTCGTTTTTTACAGTTGACTATGACTTTTTACAACGATGATGTTGTTGTTGTTGTTTGGGGGGGGGGGGGGGGGGGGGGGGGGAAGAGCAAGAAAAAAAAGCAAATGCACCCGAAACTACTGCCTATTTGTAAGGGAGTGAAAAGTGCATTACTAATACAAGTACAGTACCCGTACGTAGTGCTTAAACGTATACAGTACTCATACCTGTCAACTTTTTGGAGCGCCAACCTGTATAAACTACCAAAAAATCCTTAGAAAGAGCAAAAAATCCTTATAACATACCAAAGCATTTTATATGTCAAAATAACGGCAGAAAAAAACAACGAAATTTTCAATGATATTTATTGTAGATCTCCATAATACAATGTCTGGTTAATGTCTAATCATCATTCTACTTAGTGGCATTACTGTGTCCAGAGTTGTATTCCTGCGTTACTTTTTTCACCAACTCCAAATCATTTGGAGTTGGTGAAAAAAAACGGAAATGTTCAGAATCCGTATGATTTGTGCGATACGGCCATATACGTAAGATTTACCACAAAATCCGTATGAACTATGGCTAAACCGTATGAGTTGACAGGTATGAGTACTGAATTACTGTTCAACGTCCAGTATTACAGGACTTCGACTCGCGTAATTGAAATTGGTGGTTGGTGGCCCCCTAGTGGATGAAGCATTCAATTACACCTACTATAAATGAAATCAGATGTGAAACTTGTTTCACAATATATTCCAGTCCAATGGAGTAATTTGAAACACGAACTGCCATAACTACCAGTATTGGAAAAATAATTGACAAGTTGAAAAATTGCAAAATAAAATTGAAGAATGTATGTTCTACATGCATAGTGCCACATTTGACTAAAATCATGTATATGACCAACAGGCTACCAGTTCAGGTTGTGTTCCACCTTTCGCTTGAAGTCAGCTGGGTTCCAGCACCCGAGACCCTGAACAGCAGTATTGAAAATGGATGGATGGATGGATAATACGATAGAATATATCTTTTATGATGTGCACACCTCACATTAAGGGTGGCACGGTGGACAAATGATAAGCACATTCACATCAAAATTCTAAGATTGGGATCAAGCTCCAGCCAGTGTCGGCATGTTCTCCCCATGCTTGTGCGGGTTTCCTTTGGATCCTCTGATTCCAACCCGCATTCCTAAAACATGTGAGGCAGACATGTTAACCACTAGACCCATATAAATGAATATTATATGAACACAATACTGCATACAACAAAAGTAATATATTCCTATTTGTACTGCAGCTCTGTTTAAAATCATGAATCATCAAGAATTGCACATATTCTTTTCACAATCATTAATCAACAATCTGAAGACTGATGTATCTTTTTTTTTTAATTGACTCTTTTACTTCAGCAGTTCTGTAGAACAAGGCTGATTCACTTTCATAGCAAAGCTAATTAATTATTGCAACATTTCTTCCAAGCAGCAGGATCTGTCCTGAACTGAATCAACAAACGTGCCCTGACTCGGGCTGGAGAAACTTGCTCCTTTTCGAAAAGCTTGTTGGCAAATCAAAGGCCATGAAAAAAACGTATGCATTCCTTGAACAACAACAACAAAAAAGCCACAGGCTGCCTCTTTTATTTTTGACAAAAATTTGTGATCCCCCGCTTCCATCAATATATCCAAATCCCTCCAAGAAAAGACACACCCTTAGAATAAAATCATTTGGTCTATAATGCACTTTTGTTGATTTAAGATTAAGGCTAGGACTACATTTACTTAGCTGTTTAATCCTGTAGAGTTCTTACGTTAGCAGGACAGTCCCAAGTGTACATAAGGTGCAAGAGTTGTCTCAGCGTAATACTTTGTATAACTGTTAAGTAAGTAGTGTTTGCAGATACAATATAAAAGTATGCACAGAAGTGAATTGCAGCAATTGTGCGTTTGTTTACTCTTGTGCTTTATCAGTGCTTTCAGATAATGGCCCCTTGTTCTCAGTCATTCTTGCTCTCATTGTGATTACACAGTAGGCTCCAGCTACATAATAAGACAATTATTTCCCTGCAAGAGTTTGATTTGAAGCATCTTCAATCATCCAGTTTGCACTAATAACCGACCACAGAAGAATATTAATAGAATATCTTTCTTATTTTGATCTAACACGTTTGTCTTTTGCATAATTCAAAATTCTTTTAGTGAAATCTAGAGCAGGGATCGGCAATTTAAATGATGGATGGGCCAACAATTCTTCATCAGTGGGGTTCACTTAGGATGCATTTCCTAACCAGATGTCCACCAAAAATGATATTTTAAATATGGACAAAATACATGCATATGTGCAGAATGTGTGCCGTTAATATCGTATTTCATTTCTGATAATTCACTGCATGTGTAAAAGGTCGACAATCCTAACCCAACGACAAAGGTTTTGAAGCAAACAAAAAATAAAACACATACTGTAATTTTTTTTCCCAGGACAAAGAGCTCCCTTGCATGAAAATGGCCATTCACAGCCGGCATAAAAACGGCTAAAAACAAAACCAACATTGAGTAGAAAAACAGATTTTGTGCATTTTTTCACAAAAACAAAATCCATCCATCCATCATCTGAAATGCTTTATCCTCACAAGAGTCGTGGGTGTGCTGGAGTCCATCCCAGCTGTCCTCGGCCATTGGGCGGGGTACACCCTCAACTGTTTGCCAGCCAGTCACAGGGCACACATAGACAAACAACCATTCACACTCACAATCGCACTTAGGGACAATATAGAATGTTCATCCATCCATCCATTTTCTAATCTGTTTATGCTGACGAGGGTCATGGGCGTGCTGGAACCAATCCCAGCGGTCTTCAAGCAGTAGGCAAGGGAAACTCTGAATCGGCTGCCAGCCAATCGCAGGGCACACATAGACAAACAACCATTCACGCTCACACTCACACCAAGTGACAATTTTGAGTGTACCATTAACCTGCTGTGCATTTTTTTTTTGAATGTGAGATCAAACTGGAGTACCTGGAGAAAACCCACACAGGCACGGGAAGAACATACAAACTCCACACTCGAAGGCCGCAGCCACACCCTCGAAACCTCTACCTCTGCACTGTGAGGCCGACGTGCTAACCAGCCACCAATGTTTTTTCCCTTCCTCCTTCAATCCAAAACATGCATGTGTTTTTCTGTTCTGTAGTCTACCTTTCCCATATTTTTGAATGTGAATGGTTGTTTGTGTATAGGTGGCCAGTGATTGACTGGTAACCAGTTCAGAGTGCACCTCACCCAAAGCTTACTGGTATTGGCTCCAGCTCACTTGATTCTAATGAGGACAAACACGACAGAAAACGGATCAGTTGTTTATTCATTTCAGTGATAGTTTGAAAGAACGTCTTTCTGTCTCTCTGTCTTGATTGTTTTGTTTTCTGCTTTTGTTTTGTGCAAAACGGTATTGTTGATTAAACACTCACACGCGTATACCATTAAAATCATAATGCTCCCCCTTACTTCATCCCAGCTTCCTTGTCTTCACTGTTGTCATAGTGAAATTGAAAATACACGCCCTTGGCATTTTCCCTTGGCAGCTTTGTCCTGATTTCCCAAACATCTTGGTAATTTTTTATCAGAAGATCAGTCATCAGGGTTTTTTTGAGGATCAAATGTTTTGGAGTGCTGAGCTCTCGGTCAGGCGAGAATTTTTTTTTTAACACAATTTCGTCCTCAAATTTATTTAAGAGAATCATAATGTGTTTTTGGGAAAGTCGGTGACTAAACCATCAAATTGATGGTTATTGAATTGTTTAACCACAGACAAAGATGATTGTTGATTGTATTTGTAAACGGGATCCATAAAAGACACTGAATTGTAACCATACTAAGAGAACTAATTTTGATAAAGTAGCAAGAAAGAAAACAGTTCGGATCCGGCCTCAGGAGCCTGGGATGGAGATTAGAGTAGGTGGGGAGAAGGAAGGCCCACGACTGGCTGCGGACAGCTTTAGAAATTGCAGGAAAATAGAAAAGGGCAGGAAGCTACTTATGTGAGTGCCTTCAAAATAATAAAATTACAGTTACTGTGACCAATATCAACTCTGCATTTTTTTTATTTGGTGGGGTTGTTGGACTTTCGTCTCGGGAGGCTTAACGTGGCAAACGACAACAACGTTTACGTCGTTAAATGCAGTATGCAGCTCAATTCTCGGTTTACGATTAATTGTGTGACGCAGGTAATGAGTTAAACTCTTCCTTTATCTCTCATTACAACAAGTCAGCATCGATTTAATTCCTTCCAATTTGCCTTTTTCAAGTCCATGACCCATGTTTTGCGTTGTAATCACGTTTATTCGCCAGTAATGACATAAGACGAAGTGAGGGTTTCGCTTGTCTTTACGACGTTATTGCGAAAGGGACGAGCGGATGTTGGAGCCTCGTGTTTACTTCTACTTTGACGTCACTCTTTTAAACAAGTGAGTGAGAGGGAGCTCAGAGCCATGACGATTAAAACCCACACAAACACACATTCACACACACACTCGGGTCGACCTGCCACTACCATAATACCTTAATTTGAGGAAATCAATGCTTCTTCTTTGACGATGGAAACCACAGTGTGTGTATCATCTGGTGCCTCTCCCTTGTGAACACACACAAGGACACGATTCTTCCGAGAGTATTTTTATAGAACAAACCCAGGTAAGACATCATACGTATCCTCAACTGCTTTTGCGGATCGTCAATCATGCAACAGTGCATGAAGATGTGTCATGTCAGCTGATTGTCAACATTTAGTCGTTGCTTACATCGCCTCTTTAAGATACGGGACACTCGTCATCTGATCAAGTCTTCTGCAAAGGCGCACCCCAAAGTGAGGATCGGTGTTGTTTCATTTAATCCACCGTGTTGCAGTATCTCATGCGGGCAAAGTGGCTAATTTGACATGAATACTGTCGTTGGTAATCATAACGAACGAGAATGTTTGCCCTTAAATCTGCCCCTTTGGAGAAGAGGAGGAAGTCTTGAAGAAACGGAAAAAATGCGTCCTGTTGCCAAAATCCACTTGAGGGGTTTTATTTGGATCACGTTTGTTTGCAAGTATGTCTTGTGTGTCCAGGGGTCAATTCGGTTTTAATTCTGTCAAAGCAATCTTTTGACGGTTTTAATAAAGTGAAGTATATCACTTAGGTACGCGCTGTACAAAGTGCTCTTGAAATGCATGTTGCTCCCAAAAATAGTCGAGATGGGAGAAGAAGAGGGTAGGTATCATTTTAATGAGCTCCAGATGTTTTCAACCCCGCTGCATCCACTGTGTGAGCTTTTGAATATTTATTTTTTAAACTCCATTCTTCTCAGTCTGCAACGCAACCCCGATCCTGGCGACTTTGAAAAACAAATTTAAAGCGAAATAATTCATTACGGGCGCAAAGTGGTAAGTCAGAAATCATTACAAGCATTTAACATTCCAAACTGTCATTCAAGTATAAAGAGTCGTTAACCACTGTATAATCAAACAAATTCAAGTAAAAACCCATTTAAAAATGACTGACAGCTGCGATACTGCAACCAAGTTGTCTTTTTTTAAATCAAATTGAATCGCGGCAGTTTAAAATGTTCAATCTTTGTATCATATCGCAGCTCATGTATCGATTCGTCTTTTAAAAGAGAGTGTAAACCAAATATGAATTGGGTTGATTTCTCTGATGATTTGTGGTTTCTTTAAATCCCATTAACTTGAATAGCTTGGCCTTTGTCGACCTTTTGCACCTTGTCACATATCAATAAACATGACAAAAGCTCCAGCCACACCATTTGAATCAAATAAAATTGAATCATTTCACTTACAAAAACAATATAATGGTTTGACAAGCGCCCTGCGATTGGCTGGCAACTGATTCAGGGTGTCCCCCGCCTACTGCCCGAAGACGGCTGGGATAGGCTCCAGCACCCCCCGCGACCCTAGTGAGGATCAAGCGGTTCAGAAAATGGATGGATGGATGGATGGTTTGACAAGCATCCTGCTGTCAAGATATCCAAACACTTTGCAAACATTCATGCGAGAAAGGCCTATCAGTCCTCCCTACTCTCGGGGGCAGTGTTGTTTTCTTGTTGAATGGGCTCAAGTCATTTCAAATTTTTCGTGTCAATACTGCGAGTTGAAAAATGGAAAACGAGTCTTAAATTAAAAAATTAAAAATGATTATTTATCTGTTCTACTGCACAAAAAATATGACCATAATTTGTTTCCCGTGCGATCTTGCTTTGTCTTGAGGCCAGAAGATCTTCTGCTGCTGCTACCTCTTTGGCGGTGTAGAAGATGGATATTGCACATGTCGCACTCAGCAGATGCTTTCCTATGTCAAAGAAACTTGAAACTTAATTTTTTAAAATTCTATTGTTATCATCACAGTTTTGCTTTTTTTCCATCACTGGTCTCCTAACATGGGAGGGAAAAAAAAGCACAACAAATGGGCTTAAGTCCTGCAAGGCTGAACCCAAGTTCTGTTCCGGACGTTTGACTTTTGATGTTGCAACTGCAATTACGTCACTAATACTCATGTTAATTGCTGATTGACAAAGCATAGAACAGTATTTGCAGTCTTGGTCTCTGCATATGTTTCATATAAAAGGAAGCAGTGGGTGTGCATGCTTAAGCTTTAATGTAGTGTACCGTGGAGTTGGGCTGTTGTGTAGGAGGCTCGAGCAGAGGACACATGAGTGGGTTTGTCCTGTCGGCTGTGAATCAGCTACTGTTCGAGGTGCATGTGGGAGCTTTTGCAAGCAGACATGAAAAAATGCCCTTCAATGAACAACTTAATCGCACATTTTTCAGTCATTGTATTCAATACTCAGTGAAATTGATGTTTCAAAAGAGGAACATATGCTACTGCACCAGCATGTTTATCTGGTTTCCTGTCCCGGGATAGTCATTTCCCTTCCTTCTGAAAAAAAAATCCTTGGTTGCCCAGCACATATGACAGACACACCCTCGGCCTCATCTCTGGAATAAAAAGCAGAGTTAACCAAACTATGAAGTTGATGGAAAATTGCCCAGTGTACACGCATTTACTTGCTACGTGTACTGCCTCAGCATCAGGCACGCCCTACAGCACATCAAATGTGCAAATGCTGCAATGATAGTAATGGTTGCCTTTGATGCACTGTAAAATCTTTATATTTGTGGATGAAGTTGTAATAATTTCATAAAACACTACATTTTTAGCCTTGGGATTGGCTGGCAGTCAAGGCCCTGCCTTTCACCCAAAATCAAATGGGACATTTTACGTTACAAATGCATCTCCCAAGAGTTTTGGAGCTACAGTAAAAAGATGAATTCAACTCATAGATCATGAATATAATGATGTACTGTATATAATATACAGTATATAATATTTAAATCACATAGTCTTGCTGTCGTTTGTCAGGTAATGGTTGCCAGTCAAATCGAGCTTTGACGTCCAATGTGCGACACCAGGGATCTTAAGTTAAAATTCTGAGACATCAACCCTTAAAACAGTTACCATGACCCACGATTGGTCCTTTCCTGAGCCTTGATCATCTGCAATGTCATTTTCAGTCGACAGTAAGTGGCAAAATGGCTGCCCTATGAGATGGATAAAAAACTGTGGATTTTGCTGCTTAATTCATATCCTACAAACGCAATATTAATCAGGAAAACATGTTTAGATAAGTGGGGATGCATAGAACATTATGATAAGAAATTTTGTGGTGTGACTTCCCCTTTGAACCTTTTGGAAGGTGAGTGTCTCATTACATCCTAAACATAACTCTAGACTGTAAATTTCCCCAGTGTGGGACAAATAAAGGATATCTTATAACACTGCACTTAAAGAAAAAAAATACCATACCAACAGCCAAACATGGTGGTAGTGAGATTATCTGGGCTTGCTTTGTTACTTCTAGACCTGGACTTGCTTTGATTGCATCCATGAATTCTACTCTTTAAAAGAAAATCCAAAGGGGGAATGTTTAAATGTTAGTTTGTGACCTCCGCATATTTGCGCTCTGCCATAGAAAAATGATCCAAAGCACATCAATAAGTCAACTTCTGAATGGCTTAAAAAAAAGTCACAAAAAGTTTTACTTTGCAAAAAAACTGGCATTTGAACAGGGCTGTGAAGACATTTTATATCCATGCATACATGAATACAAACATACACGTATGGTATGTGTTCTCAGTATATGCTACTGCAATGCACAATTTATTTAAAAAAAACAAAAAACATACAGCTCTTATATTTTTTTGAATAGGTATATCTCCCTTCTGACAATGTTTCAATGCTTTGCTCGACAGTACTTGATGTAAAGTGTGGGGGGGGGGGGGGGGGGGACTCAATACCAGTTGAATACGGCACTGAAAAGGTCTGCTGCAAATCACCATTCTGTGTATGTCTGCTGGCTGCCACGGTAACGAGGCAGGATTGTGCAGCCTGAGCTGACAAAATTCCTTTGCCAGTGGATGTGACAAATGCCAAGAGTCGCTTTACCTTGACTCGACGGAATGAATGGAATCATTCCGCACTGCATCTTTTGAAAACAGAAGGCCAACAGTGTAGAAGTTGAATACGTGAGTGTCGAGCAAAGTGACAGTGAAAAGCAAGTACAATGGGCCTTTGCAAAAGCTATCATTCCTTCCAAGAAGCCAACTGTGAGTCAGAGCAAGTCATTGTGTCTGGACATGCTCATCATTTGGATTTGCCAATTCTGAAATTCACAGCAGATAGCAGAGCCTAAAGCGTTTTTTTTTTTAAAGTACCAAACCAACAAATATCGCAACTCTTAATTCAGAGGAAGTATTTTTAGACTTTTTGCAGAGTGCTATCCCCTTTTTTGGACTTAGTGTGTGTATCCTGCTCATACGGGAATGTTTTAGAAGCTCCTCAGAGAGTCAGGTTGGTGAAAGAGGAGGGGGCAGTGCTGTGTTTGGTTGTGCCACAAAAAGCAGCATGTGTGCATTCATAATATGTGCTCGCTCTACATAGTTGTGCCTTGTGTAATCAATTTCAATGTCTCTAATGAAACGCGCCCCTTTGCATTGTAAATAAGATATAAGATATCCTTTATTTGTCCCACACTGGGGTGTGTCCAGTAAGACCTCATAGGGAGTTTGGATTGGCTAACAGATTTTATTACGCAGGATTTAGTTGGAATGTTTTGCATAGCTGCTGGAAATGACTGGACTGCTGACATTGGTGTTTACACACCCAGAGAGTGCAGCGCTGTCATATCCCATTTTCATTTCCTTTGTGATCCGGCCTGCTGTTTTTGTTCTGCTTCCCAATGGTGAGATTGGATGACATTGTGTGAACAAATTCATGAAATTACAAGATTTCCTTCCCAAAATAATGTGATTTTTAAGGAAGTTACAGTCGACGTTCATTGGTGTGGGTTTCTCGGTTTATTCATGTTCGTTTTTGTGCAACTTCCTGCATAGTTTTAACGTGGTTATTTTTGGACTTGTATCTATTGTTCCAAGCGTGTTCCCGTCAGTTCTGACGACAAGCCGCGAAATGATAAATGCTGTTGTTTTGAAGCTTAGCCAATATAACACCTCAAGTCTTATCATTCGAAATTCCTTCTTACTCCACTCAAAAAATTAAAAGTGCACTTTATTCATTTTCCAAGTCAACAAATAGTCAATATCTTAGTAATTCTTATCTTAGTAATTCTTCGTAGTAGCGAATTTTAATATTTTTTTCCAAATCAACAAATAGTCAATATCTTAGTAATTCTTAGTAATACCGAGTTTTAATATATATATATATATTTTGAATTATCTAGCGGAAATGTAATTGTGTGGAATTGCAAAAAAAAGTCTTTCATTGAGCCTAGTTTTTCACATCTAGCAGCAATTCCAATTTGATCATGTAACATAAAAGGTAATAGTGAAACAAGAAGATTATGGAAACAAAAAGTACATCCATCCATTATCTCAACTGCTTTATCCTCACTCGGGTCACAGCCGGCATGCTGCAGCGGATCCTACTTGTGTCGGGCAGTAGGCACGGTGCACACCCTGAACTGGTTGTCTGCCAAAATCAGGGTACAAAGTAGACGATCAAACATTCATACTCACAATCACACCTATGCACAATTTAGAGTGATTAATCACTCTCCCGTGCATGTTTTTGGAATATATTTGTTGCAAGAACAAGCATGTCATTCCATAATTGCTCATAAAATATGATCTGATCTTTAACTCAGCCACAACAGAGGACAAACACAGTTCCCTTAAGCTAATAGCACACAATCATGTGTTTATGTTTTTACTGATCACATTTAAGTGTCACTGTAATGTGGTAAAAGTATCAACAGTTGGATAATAACTTGAATAATTATAATTTATTGACTTGTGTAACTGGTGGAGCCTCCTTTGGTAGCAGTCACCTCAGCTCAACCCTTTCCTGTAGTCACGGATCAGACCGAATCAGATGCAGATCAGTTGAAGCCATTCAGTATGTGATTGTGTTCCAGTGGCGACTGCTGCTTATTTAAGAAGGGAGAGCTCATTTCGATAATGAGCAGCTTGCTAGCGGGGTGGAGCTGCTGCACTATTCCACTGTGTGCCTGACTGTGAGAGTGTGATTGTGATGGGAGAGAGGCTCCGCAGCCGTCGCGACTTGTTGGAGAAAGAAACCGTCGACTGACGGAAGAGAGTCGACAAACAAATACAACGCTAGACATTTTTAACAATGCTTCTCTTGCAGTCTTAAGAGCAATCGCCATTGTTCTGTTGTGTATCGCCGACCTATTAAACTTCAATTGGCAGACTGATGGTCATAAGGTTTTCTGAAAAATGTGCTGATAAACTTCAGAAATCATTTTTCCATCGGTGATAGCAAGCATCCAGGTCATGAGAGAGCAAAGCAGTCCCAGTAGCGCAGTGGAACATTCAGGTGCTTCTTTGCAAACGTCATGTCTGAAGCAGTATTTTTTGTTTGGCTCTCATTTGTTTTGTCTTTTTAATTCTCACAGAAATGAATTGGTGCTACACCACAAAAAATAAAATAAAATAAAATAAAACATGAAATTCATCATCTTAAAATGTGATTTGTTTGGCTTCCGCATTCAAATACTTCGGGTTCAGGGCACTGACTGAGTCTCGTTTGTGTCTTCTAAATTAACGTTGCTAGCAATGCAACGGCTAAAATTGTTGAAAAAGAAAAAAAGGGAATGTGAAATTTATCATGTTAAAACATGAAATGTATTACTTTTTTTGGTTTGTTTGTTTGATGTGGCACTAATTTACTAACGTACACTTATTTAATGTATTACTTTACTTGTCAACAAGCATAACCATGTGCCTATAACGTCTCTAAGTCTGAGCTGATTTTTCTTCCCCTCATTGAGCATTCTACTCTGTTCCGACCAGCTGACAGACCGTCTTGGCTCTGAGGAAGACTAACTGCTAAAATTTAAACAATGCATATTTGAATGAACCAACAATATAATGCCCTTTCCTTTCTGCACAGGTGCTTTTAAAATGATGTCAGGGATGTCGGAGGTAAAGAAGAAGTGGGCAGCAGTTCGGGGTCGCCTAGGCTCATCGCAGGACTCAGACACCCAACAGGAAGCCAACTTGGAAAATGCTGATCCCGAGCTCTGTATCAGACTACTCCAGGTTCCCACTGTGGTCAACTATTCCGGCCTGAAGCGGCGCCTGGACGGAAGCGACCGGACATGGATGGTCCAATTCCTGGAGCTGAGTGGGCTGGATCTCCTTTTGGAGGCCCTGGACCGACTTTCGGGGCGAGGTTGCTCCCGTATATCAGATGCCCTCCTTCAGCTCACCTGCGTCAACTGCGTCCGTGCTGTCATGAACTCTTCAGCTGGGATCCACTTCATCATTGAGAATGAGGGATACATCCGAAAGCTCTCCCAAGGTTCCCACAAACATTCCACTTTTATATCGCGAAACATCTTAACAGACATTTTCTTTCATAGTCCTTATATACATTATATGCACAACTCAGAAAAATTAAGAGATGTTGGTCAAAATTTCAGGATGAACCTAAAATGTTTAAAAGTCTAAAAGTTTGGACATGTGCTTTTGAAAGTTTACACAAGTTCAAATTAAGTTCACCTCTAAAGGTTAAAGTACATTTTAGTTTCAGCCTGAAATGCCACCAAAACAAAAAACAAAAAAAAAACAGTTTTTTGGTGTGTAGCGAGTTACGAAATCCATGTTTATTGGAATTTTCAGATTACAAACATGTTTATCTGCTGCCACGTCCTCAAATAACAAAGTTCACATCACGCTGCCTGAAAATATGTGAAGCATGTTCTGGTCGCGACACAAAAAAAGGCACCGTAGAGAAAGTAGATGTTTTGCGTGTGCCGTTCACTCTTGACGCTCCACAGCATTGGACACCTCCAACACGATGGTGAAGAAGCAGGTGTTTGAGCTACTTGCAGCCCTCAGCATGTTCTCAACAGATGGTCATCACCTTGCTCTGGATGCTCTGGACCACTACAAGGCAAGAAAAACTATATGCCCCCCCAACCCCTTAAAAAAAAGCAATAAATACCGCCCCCTTGTGGCAAGTTGTATTGACGGGCATTACACCACAATGAATCAGTGGACCAATTCCTCTTTGATTTGTTTGGCAGGGTGTGAAGACGCATCATTATCGCTTCAGCGTGATCATGAACGAGCTTCAGGCCACCGACAACGTTCCTTACATGGTTACGCTCCTCAGTGTCATCAACGCCCTCATTTTCGGCTCCGACGACCTGAGGCAGAGAGATAAGATGAGAAAGGAGTTTATCGGTAGGTTCAGCCTGCCACTGAACAATTAATCACAATGACTGAGGTCACTTTTCATTGAGCTGTCACAGCATTTACGTCTGTGCTAAAAGTGAATACAAAGCACAAAAAACAGGACATTGGCGCTCAACTGGAAATGTGCCTGAGAATAGGTTGTCATTCTGTCTGACAATGCATTAAAAGCTTCAGACATATGCTTGTAACTTATATCACGCACTATTACATCTTAAGTTGAAAACATTGTTCCGAATCATACTAACCTAATTTAATTGGACAAAATGAAAGT
This sequence comes from Hippocampus guttulatus, assembly GCF_054856545.1. Classification (NCBI taxonomy): domain Eukaryota; kingdom Metazoa; phylum Chordata; class Actinopteri; order Syngnathiformes; family Syngnathidae; genus Hippocampus; species Hippocampus guttulatus. Next base: position 10,971,959 of record NC_141273.1, read on the forward strand.
CACAGCAAATCCGTTTTGATCATCCCCATAGCAGACTGACGTTTATAATAATAATAATAATAATACATTTTATTTATAAGTGACTTTCATTAGAGTTTGGAGTCCCAAGATGACAAACTATAAACACAAAAAAATAAATAAATAACCTAGTCTTTATGAACTCACCTAATTCCAGTGTGAACACCCACCTCTGTGGACCAATCAACAATTTGATTGGCCACACCTCTTTTATAATTGCTCACCTGTGCCTTCCTGCCATACCTCCTCCATTATCCTATTCCATTGTTCCACTTTTAAAGATATATGTGGTTTGGGGAAAAAAAACAACAAAAACAAAAACAACAAGGTGAATGTTGTGACAATCATGATGTATTTTTTTGTTCTGCAGGGCTTCAGGTTCTTGATATTCTACCAAAATTAAGGTGAGCATGTGGGCCTTTTTTTTCACTTTTCATTAATCGGTCTCTTTATGTATTTATTTTTTAAAGTAAAATGGTATTTGAATGTGAATCGTGCCCCACCAATGACTGATCAGTCTTTGCACGTGGCCTGCAGGGAGCAGGAGGATGAAGACTTGATTATTCAATGTGAAGCTTTTGAAGAGGCAATGGCTGAAGATGAGGAGGAGCTCTTGCGACTGTATGGCGGGATTGATATGAGTAATCACCTGGAGGTCTTCACAACTCTCTTCAACAAGGTGAGAGTTGTGTGGAATGGACTTGAGAATTCGTTGATGCAATTCCATCTATCATCTTGTTTTAGTGATGCATATTAATTCACCGCTGGCCTTAATATTTGACAACTAGAGCCATCAAAGACAGTAAATATAAAATATATTAGGTGATCAATATCAATACAAATTGCACTCGGTAAAATATATATTGATTTTTTTTTAAATTGCTGTATGACATTAGATTTGTGCCCCAATACCAAGCGCCTCAAAGGAAATTTGGAGTATAACTACCAGATATTTTGAATGCTATTCATCCTCTTGATAGTGGCTTAATTTTCATTTTTAATCAATGTAATTTGTTGTTCACCTTCAACTTTATTCAATTTGATTGGTTAAAAAAAAAAGTCAAAACGCATACATTGTGATTCCCCCGGCTCCACTCAGCACATTAAGATGTTTAATAGTTGTTTTAACTTCTTATTTAAGCTTAAATATTAAACTTGAAAATAAAATTACCTAAATTCAGTTCATTTTTCTTTAAAAAAAAAAAGAATGAAATTAATATGCCATATATATTGATGGACTGATATGAAATATTTATATTTTGATACACTTTTCAACCATATTGCCCAGCCCGAAATGATATTATTTTTAATGTGTGCCAGGTGAGCAGCTCCCCCGCTTCACTGCAGCTGCTGTCCATCCTGCAGACGCTGCTCCTGCTGGGGCCGAGCCGCTCGGATATCTGGCTGGCTCTCGAGGCCATCACTAACCGAGCCATACTGTTGGCACAGGACTGTGAGTCAGCATCATTGCGATGCATTCACTTCAATTTCCTGTGCAGCTAAATGTCTCGCTAATGGCTGCCTCTTATTAATATTTGATGGAGTTGGGAAAATGGCAATGAGGTAAAGGCTGCTGTTTACGCTTGTCGAACATTTTTTTTCCTGTTTGGACTTTAGCTCAGATAGGGTCATTTGAGAAGATCATGGAACGTCTGGTGTTTTCCAAGAGCAAGTCGTCTGAGGGCGATCAAGAATTGGATGGCCAGCTTGCCAGAGTGGACAAGGCTTCGCAGACTAGTCAGAAAGAGCAAAACCAGCTGGAGAAATGCTCAGCATCACCTCAGAAGCCACTCTTTGCCTCTCCCCCTCCGCCACCACCGCCACTTCCTCCCAATATGACGGGGCCCAAAGGTTCTGTTCAGTGCCCACCTCCTCCGCCTCCCCCACCTCCACTCCCTGGTGGATTTGGTGGACCTCCACCACCGCCTCCTTTACCTGGAATGAGACTTCCACCACCGCCACCGCCACTACCTTCTGGTCCTGGCATGGCCCCCCCACCGCCTCTGCCAGGTATGAACAGTGGACCACCACCGCCGCCGCCGCCACCCGCCTTACCTGGCGTTCCACCTCCACCTCCCCCACCGGGCATGATAGTGGCTCAGAGCAGTTATGCCCTGGGGTGCGCCACACCCGCAAAGGTGAACCGATGTCCCACTCTGAGGATGAAAAAGCTCAACTGGCAGAAACTGAGGTCTGTTACTGGTGAGTTAGGTCAATAGGCGTGGGCTTTCTTTCAAGACTTGATTAGAAATGTTTTCCACCCTGACATCAGGACTCAAATTCAGAGAGGCGCAAATGGTTTAAAATGACATGAAGGGGTTCCTCTCTCTTCTTACACATACAGATGGTCCCTCCATGTGGGCTTCAGTTCAGAAAGAGACTTCTCCTCATGAGCCGGACTATAGCAGTATTGAGCAGCTGTTCTGTCTCCCGGTGACCGAGCACAAAGACAAGGGGGCAGCTGCTCCTGTCAAGAAGGAGCCGAAAGAGGTGTGCGCGGTCGTCGTTTGAAGATGAAGAATTTAAAAACAAGCGCCCGGTTTCCTGACGCAAAATGACCTATTTCTATTTGCTTCTAGATTACTTTCATTGATCCCAAGAAAAACCTGAATGTTAACATATTCCTGAAGCAGTTCAAATGGTGAGACACGAATCATTGCGGTGTTCAATTTTATGTCTGTCAATTGCACTCACTGGACACTTCTTTAGGTGCAGGTGAAGATCCAATAAAATGCATCAAAAATTCAGTTTTAAAGAAACTCTTACTAAAGAAGAATTTACAGTATATTTACTGTAGTTTATATTATCACATCAATTGGTAATATTTTGATGCTTAATCGTTTAGTGTCAAATCCAAATTTCAGCCTGTTAACAGGAAATCTCGGCTATCTGTCGCCCTTTGTGAAATCGGTTACCTTTTGTGTTGAATCCAAATATTTTCCAAACAGCTGCGATTACTTTGGAAAACAATGACAAAACCAGTAACTGAATCTTCATTCGTGTTTGCAATTTCTGCAGCCAATTTAAAATACCAGAGTTTGAAATGTGAACTTCATTGTTGAATCGACAATTTACTTATTTTGCTCCACTTATGTACTCTGAATGCATGGTGAGTGTGTGTGTGTGTGTGTGTGTGTGTATATATATATATATATATATATATATACATGGTCCTGATGCACTAATGGGCATAAAGCCAAGTTTAGAAGAACATTGAAATTCATACAGCTCTTGTGATAGATCTCAGTAGATTGTTCGTGTGTGCCTAATTTTATGGCCAGTGAGTGTCCATCTTAACGTTCCAAATATTCTCTGTCCAGCTCAAACGAGGACTTTGTGGTGATGATTCAGAAAGGTGACAGAACCAGGTTTGATGTGGAGGTGCTAAAACAGCTCCTGAAGCTTCTGCCAGAGAAGCACGAGGTTTGTCAATACCCTACGCAGTGTTTTAAAGCTGTCATTCACGGGCCGAGTCGCGAGATGAAACGCAGCGCCTGAGCCGCGATGTTGCCTTTGTCGTCTAGATTGAAAACTTGAAGTCCTTCCAAGGAGAAAAGGAAAAGCTGGCAAATGTCGACCGTTTCTTCACATTGCTCCTCACTGTCGAATGGTAACTTCCTTCGCCAACTGTTAGAACATGTGAACTGCCTGCTTTACGGAGTGAAATGGGCCAGAGAAGAACTCGTGATATTTTGCGATCGATTTTTAATCTGCCTGCATTCAAATATGACCTTCCATCTTTTCCGATTTGTCCGCCATCACTCTTTTTTAAAGTCCTTGCCTGTTTCCAGTTATCAGCTGAGGATTGAGTGCATGTTATTGTGCGAGGAGACTACATCGGTGTTGGACATGCTCCAGCCAAAAGTCAAGCTGCTGGAGGAGGCCTGCGACTGTAAGAACACTCGACTTTTTGAGTGTTTTATGCGGAAATAACCTTATTTGCCATGTTCCTCCAGCTTACCCAAAACCAATTCACAACCTGTGTTCCCAGCTCTCAGGACAAGCACGCTCATTCCTTCTTTCTGCAAGCTCATCCTTGACGTGGGGAATTTTCTCAACTATGTAAGAGCCTCAAATATACGTTTCATCCCCGGTGTGACATTTAGAGAATCGCTTTAAACGCTTTTCCTCCTAGGGAAGCCATACAGGAAATGCCGAGGGATTCAAAATCAGCTCTCTTCTCAAACTGACGGAGACTAAAGCCAACAAGAGCCGCGTTACACTGCTCCATCACATCTTGGAGGTACACCACCTTTTGCCGTAAAGCGCAAATCTGTTAATAACTCCACATACCTTTTTTGATAGGAAGCAGAAGAGAACCACCCGGAACTGTTGGCATTGCCGGAGGACATTGAAATCTGCCAAAAGGCTGCAGGGTACAGCTTCTCCTCAATATTCCTGCACACACACACACACAAATCTGTGAAATATTCTTTCATGAAAAAAAAAAATGTTCTTCATACCACAGAATGAATCTGGATTCTGTCCAATCCGAAGCCAACAACTTACTCAAAAGACTGAATGAGGCGTCAAAGAAAGTCTCCAACTCTGTTGAAGATGTGAAGGAGCAATATGCAAAGCTTCTGGAGGTAAGATCCTTGCTCACTTTGTTTTAGTAACGGTATCCAACCTCAAATTACACTTTAGTTGCATATCAAAGAAGTGAAAGTCCATCCATCCATCCATCATCTACCGCTTATCCGGGGCCGGGTCGCGGGGGCAACAGCTTTAGCAGGGAAGCCCAGACTTCCCTCTCCCTAGCTACTTCTTCCAGCTCTCCCCGGGGGATCCCGAGACGTTCCCAGGCCAGAAGTGAAAGTGTATTAAAAAAATGTCTAGCATCTCTCCAATAAAAGATGAAGAGCCATCAGATGGCATGTCAAAGTGCTTGGAGGACATCATCTTTGTAGGAAAACTCCAGTGCCGACAAGTGTTTGGCCTCAAAAGAATAATTTTCAATTCAATGAGCTACTGAGCTGCTAAAAATGTCCAAAAAAAGAAAAATAGACTACTGCATCACTTTTGATGCTATGCTTTGTGAGCGCGCGTCTCATTCTGACAAAAAGGCCTCATTTCTTTGTTGCAGGAAAATCTGGAGGCATGTCGAGCTTTGACTGAAAGATTTGCGGACATTGACAAGAAGAGGAGTGAACTCGCCGTCTACTTTTGTGAAGATGCCAATAAGCTGTCGCTAGAAGAGCTTTTCGGAACAATCAAGACTTTCCGGGAACTTTTCATCAAGGCGCTGAAGGTCGGGGATAATACTGGTGTCGTTTTTAGAGTGTGAAAAGAAACGTTTTGATGTGTTGCTGACTCGGTAGAAATTGCTACTGTGTACGGCGTGTACTCGGCATGAGTGATAGCTTTTTTTTTTTGTTTTGTTTTTTTGTCTTCACAAATGCAGGACAATAAGACCAGGAAAGAGCAGGCAGCCAAAGCTGAGAAGAGAAAGAAGCAGCTGGCAGAGGAAGAGTCCAAGAGACAGAAGGGAGAGAATGGAAAAATAAGTGAGTTGTGACTGCACGATTCAACAAATGCCTGGTATGATTTTAAAAGTATTGACTTGACTTTCCTCTTTTTTTTTTTTTTTTTTTTTAAATCTCTGTTTCTCACCAGTCAAGAAAGGCTATGTGCCGCAGGACGACGGCTGCATAATCGACCACCTGCTTGCAGACATCAGGAAGGGTTTCGCCCTAAGAAAGACCAGGCCAAGGTGCGATTCGGAAAGCCTCCCTCGTAGTGAAAAGAGTAGGGATACCTGCCCACCTGGTAAGGACAAGAGACTGTGGCCGCCAATCCGCAGTTCTAGCTCCGCTCCTGAGTCACTTAACTGCGTGCCACACAGGCTTGTTGCTTTTTCTTTTTTCTTTTTTTTTTTTTATGCCCTTTAATGTCCTTCTGCCTGCATTAGCTTTTTATGTACGCGCTTGGGAAATGTATTGCCGTGCATCCTCACTCATTACCTCTGCCAAGAAGTATAGTTGTGATTGCTCCAGCTGGCACTTTTTGTATTTTTTCTTTGTTGTTTCCAACAGACATGGGTCAAAAAACCCTTTGCTGAGAAAATGGGTGCCCGCTTGATCGTCGGTAAAGTAGCTCAGAAAATTTGAATGTGTCAACAAGCCAAATTGACCAATTTTTGGGTGACCAAGATTGGCAAACTTTTTTTTTTTTAATTGCTGTTTGAGTCACATTGGAATTGTTATCCCATTCCTAAATAATGTTACAGTCCCATCCTGTAATTTAGGAGGCCTGCTTAACTCATTCAGTACCAGCAAATTCTGGACCAAGTCTGAAAAGACGTTTAAAAACGTCTTTGGGAGTGAATGAGTTAACAGACGGACGTTCTTCTTCCCTTTTGTTAACGGTTCAAACTTGGCGCAGGTCTGTACGCTGAGTCCCATTTGAGCTTTGTGATGCCCCTTTGTAATTTTCTTAATGGTTCGAGTAATACCGTTGACATTCCCCCATTCAGGGTCAAGTGTGAATTCTGCAGGCGAAAAATCCGCAGAAGTGGCCTCTTCCGCTTCCGCTCCCACCACGCTTCCAGCAGAAGCTCACCGAGCCAGCACCCGCGAGGTGAACGGCTTCATCAGCTCACCGGACGAGACTCCTTCGACGCCTCAGGATGCGGTGCAAGCGGCAGCCTCACCCCAACCAACTCCAGGGGAGTCGGACTCGATTGCGCCGGCACCCCCGGAAAGGCCGACATCGCAACAGGAGGAGCACACCGCTACAGCACCCCAAACTAACCTTGAGGTGGAACCCCTGCCATGTCACGTCACAGATGGTCTCTCTGTAGATTCACCTGAAACCAGTGCGCTCAGCCCATCCTCTCTATCAGACTGCGACCTGATAGAGGCTGTGTCGGATGAAGCTTCGAGCCCGCTACCTGAGAAGTTAACGGCCAAGGAGCCGGCAGACATTAGTGTGAATGTTCAACTGGCCGAAAACACTGCCGCTAGTGAAAGGAATCCAAAGGCAGAAGAGGACAGTCAAACTACGAATAAGATTTGTTTACAAGAGACTGAAGGACAAGTGGCAGGTCTAGATTTGTGTGCTGTGAAAACATCTGGGCAGGACGTGGTCGTGAGTTGCACATACGCAGACCCCAAATGCAACAAGACTCATATGGAGAGCATCTTGGCGTGCGACGGCCAAGTTGGAGTTGAATCTGAAGATGCGCCGTCAGTGTCTGAAGATATAACTTCCTCGGCGAACTCCGAACCAAAGAAACAGCCGAGCTTCTTTAAGCGCAACAAAAAGAAGAATCCAGGTAAAGTATCTACCTTAAATAAAACGCTTTGGAATGCCAGCCTTGTGAAATGTCTTCAAGGAAGATTTTTTTGCTTTATTTTTATTGCACTCTGCTTTCTATTTGATTTTTTTAGTACTTCATTGTGAGAATTTACCAAACTGTGCCTCTCTTAATTAAAGACAACGGCTGCAGATTTTGATTTGAAGTCTTAATGCATGTTTGCCAATGGACAGTTTGTTTGAATGCTGTTTTCCGTTCTTACTCTCTAAAACACAAGGTAACAGTGGGAAAGGACACACTAAACCTAAAAAGGGCTGTGTGTTGCAGTGAGGTCGGTCAAGCGGTAGGATGGCAAACAGTAAGCAGGAACATCATCCTAATAAACTCAGTCACTGTCCAAACTTTGTGGCAAATAACACCATTTGTTGGTCTTACTGGGATCTGGATTCCATTTGTCTGTGTTGTCCAGCTTTTAACACTTCTCTTTCAATGATGCAGTCATTGATAAGTCCAAAAAAAAAGTCTTGGGAGTTTAATTTACTGAAAAAAAAAGTAAAACAATTTATATATCTAGAATTGCAGTCATTTTTTTCTCATTCCAGTCCGTCTTGTGAATGAATTTGTCATGGCAGCCTTCATTCTTGTGTCCTCCATATTTTCCCCGTCCCATTCTTTAATTCTGCTTCTAGGGTTGTTTTTAATCTACTAATGACAGTCTCATATGCTTCCTGTAAACTGCTCTCTCTGTTATTTAAATAATAGTTCATCTGCATTCCAGTTAATTACCTCAATGCATTTCTCGAGCAATTCTCATTATCAATCATGAGAATTGCTTTTAAATGTCAAAGTGTACTTATTTACTCTTATTTCCCTCCTTTACTAGATTCCAAAAAAAGGAGATCAAGAGGAAAAAGAAAAAGTTGATGTCACCGCAGATGTGAACTGGCAAGACTCCAGTGTACTGAGAATTTTATTTTTGTGAGATTACAGAAGATTGTTTCTTAGACCAAGACCTTATCAACTCAACCCAAACTGTGACTTGCACAGCATTTTGGAACTAAACATGTCCCTTTATGTAAATTGTATTTGACTGTAACCTCTTGGAAAAGTTGAACAATGCTTTATATGTTTAGTTTTTGTAACGTAAAAGTGGATGTGTGTGCGTTTAACATTTTGAGATGGTAATATAAAGAAAAGATGCAGGAAATATTTAAACGTGTATCGTATAAATCACTCTTAAGGATACTGTATTGTAACTTTTAACGCTTAATCGGCTTTAATAAAAGTACATTGCCAATTGAGGTTTTTATTGCGTGAACAGCAAACGAGTGCGTTAGAGGCGCTCGATGAGCTTTGTGGACGACCGTTACGCCCGTCGCCGGTGGTGGTGGTGGGTCTGTCTGTGACATCATCAGCCTTACGGATATGGCAATGCTCGCTCTTCGAGACGGCTAGTCCTCCTGAGACGGCCAGGGTCGAAGCCTCGGCCATGTCGCACAGTTGGTCGGCCAAAGAGCACAAAAACGCCAACCAGGCCGCCGCCGCCGCCGCCGCGGGACTGAAGCGGCCGCGCAACGACGCGGGCAACAAAGTGACCGTGGTGTTGGGTGCGCAATGGGGCGACGAGGGCAAAGGAAAAGTGGTCGACCTGCTGGCCACTGAAGCGGACGTTGTCTGCAGATGTCAGGTAATTGTACTCGAAGCCAAGTTGCAGTCGTGCCCAAGTATTATAGTAGACGACCGGTAGCGTTTGCAAATTTGTACATTTTGAAGACCGGCGAGAAAATACTCATCAGGCTGCTTTGATTTTTTTCATTTAATAATACATTTTATTTATAAGCGCCTTTCAAGACACCCAAGGGCACTTTACAATAACAAAAAACACAAAACAATACGGTGCGATGGTTATATGCGTGCGTTGATTTTCTATCATAATAAAAACATTGAGTCGGCTTCATATGACACTGGTCAGAAATCATTGGTCAGCCCAGTTCCAGACGAGCTGCAAACAGTTGCTGCACGTCGTACTTTTCTTCACTAACAGCACAAGCCAGATCTCTCTCTTACACAACCAGTGGACTATAGAGCAAGTCACATTCTCAGAGTGGCTTGATATGTGAGAAGGCCAAGTCTGAGAGGGGGGGCAGACATGGCCCCCAAACACCATATTCTGAGCCAAGGGTGTTAAAATAGGGCGGGCAGACTATGTGAAGTGGAAAAGACCATGGATTGTCATCAACGGTCTTAATATTGTTTACAGTGGATATAGAGTGATCCATGTTTTAAAAAAATGTGATGCACAACCACACCAGAATTGAAAAATACATTTTAGAATAACCGATTCAGGGTGTCCCCCGCCTACTGCCTGAAGACGGCTGGGATAGGCTCCAGCCCCCCCCCCCCCCCCCCACCCTAGTGAGGATCAAGCGGTTCGGAAAATGGATAAGAAAATCAATACCATTTTTTTGTCTGCTCATGAGTGAGGTGCAACACATCCCAGCTGACTTAGGCGAACAACATCCTGGGCTGGAGAAAAGCAACCATTCACACTCACGATGACACTTATCAATTTAGAATTCAGGAGGGGAGAATATGCAAATTCAGTACAGGAAGGCCACAGCTGAGATTCGAACCCTTCATTATGCTGCCCATGGTCAAATATTGTATCATGTAATTGAATAAACTGGTTGCATAAGTGTGTACCCGTCAGTCATATTACGAGAGGGTATGTCTTGTGTGCAGCTCCCACATCTTTTCAGTTTGATCAGAGTCTGAGTTCTGGATGTCTGCTTGAAGATGAAATCATTTCTAGCCAAAAATCGAAGTTTTGAGTCAAAACATGAATGCTAACAATCCCCAATTGCCTTTTTTCACGCAGGGTCACAACATTCAAACGAAAGTCTTATAGGAACGTCACACGTTTCCTTGTTTGGATCATGGTGGGAGGAGGGGTGAAAAAAAAGTGGTCACCAGAAAGTGCGGTGGCAATGTTGATTTATCTTTATTTGACTGCTTTTTATTTCCAGGGGGGCAACAATGCAGGACACACGGTGGTAGTGGACGGTAAAGAGTACGACTTCCACCTTCTCCCCAGTGGAATCATCAACACCAAAAGCATCTCACTCATTGGTACAAACGAGGGACACAATTTGATTCAAATAAATCTTACCACAAATGTGTTTCGTGTCAACTCTTTGATGTCTTCTCTCTGATCTTGTAGGTAACGGCGTGGTCATACATTTGCCTGGCCTGTTTGAGGAGGGGGACAAAAATGAGAAGAAAGGTCTGACTTATTCAATTCAATCCCCAATTCTGTCTTTACAAAGATAATCTAACATTATTAAGAGAGGTATTAATTCAACACTTTATTTTTGTCATTTGTGGATGGATGAGTTTCACGCATCATGTTGTTAAAAAAATAATATTCCACCCATCTTGATGGTAACCAAAATGTGACGTCTCAATGTGGCAGAAATTGATGGCACAATAATTAATGTATTGCATATACAGTATTAACACCACTCGCAATGTCAATAAAATTGGGCATTGTTATCTTTGGGAAAGGCGGAATGTTGAATGTGCTTATTGTTGGTATGCTGAGAATAATGAAGTGCTCCGTGAATGATTGTATAGGGTGAAAAAAATATTCCTTATAATAATTGTCAGTCTTCTCTCATCAGGGTTGAAAGGCTGGGAGAAGAGACTAATTGTCTCAGATCGGGCTCACCTTGGTGCGTATGGCGCTGGATTTGTTTTTGTTGTTGTTTTTTTTTGTACTTTCCGTGAACTTATTTTCCCTCCTCAGTGTTTGATTTCCACCAGGTTGTCGATGGATTACAGGAAACTGAAAGACAGGCGCAAGAGGGAAAGAAGTACGCTTCAACACTTGAGATCTGACACGATCATTCTTACTATGAATTTGTACATACTGTATGTATTTTAACGATTTGCTTTTTCATATTAGTATTGGAACAACCAAGAAGGGCATTGGACCTGCATACTCCAGCAAAGCATCTCGCACAGGTCTTCGTGTATGCGACCTTCTGGGTGACTGGAAAGACTTTGCTAGCAAGTACGGCGATAACATCAACCTCATTCTGTTGCTATCATATCCTCCTCCGAGTCAAATTACGGCTTGCATGAATCCCCTTCAGATTCAAGAACCTCGTCCGCCAGTATCAATCCATGTATCCAACCTTGACAGTCAACGTTGAGGACCAACTGAAAAAGCTTCGGGTAGAGACGTGAACCACAATCGGTATCTTAGAGGCTGCTTCCAAAAGTTCAGCTCTGTTTGGCTCTGCAGGAGTACGGTGAAAGATTGCGGCCCATGGTCAGAGATGGAGTCTATTACATGTATGAAGCTCTTCATGGATCTCCAAAGAAAATTCTGGTTGAAGGGGCCAATGCTGCTCTCCTTGATATTGACTTTGGTAGGATTTCTAAAAACGTATTTTTCATGGAAAGAATGACAAGTGCTGTGCTTTTTAGAATGATGATAAATGCGCTCTATAGGTACATATCCCTTTGTGACATCATCAAACTGCACTGTGGGCGGAGCATGCACTGGCCTCGGCATCCCCCCGCTCAATATTGGTGATGTGTTTGGTGTAGCAAAGGCCTACACCACCCGAGTGGGAATTGGAGCTTTCCCCACTGAACAGCTCAATGTAAGACATTGATGTAACTGGCAATTTTACCATCGCCATGTTTGGGGTCGGATAAAATTACAGTTACAGAAAAACGCTATGAGTGGACCTTGCCTTATTGTATCGAATCAAATGAAAGCATTTGTAACCTACTCACTTTAAGCTTGATTTTGAATCTGTTCATGACCTTGGACTCAGCCAAGTTGGCCCTGAGGGCATGTGAGGCGTGAATTGACTGACTGACCCTTCAGCTCGCACGTCACAGGCAGGGATAAATTTAGGGCCAGAGGTCACATTCTGAATACATTTTGTATGACCAGCAGACTCGTATTACTACTTACTGAGGGAACATATAAGACGCAATGTTTAAACTTACAGTGTTCCCAATGTACTGTTTCATTGTCGATGACTGTGTTGTCTGCGTAAACAGACTCACCAGCCTATATTTACATAGAAAGTTATTTTACATTTAGACTAACACAACCAAAGAGATCTGCAATTTAATATTACATTTGGTTTTTATTTGTAGGCAGACGGAGAACTGCTACAGACCAGGGGTCATGAGGTGGGTGTGACCACAGGGAGGAAGCGACGTTGCGGCTGGTTGGATCTTGTCATTGTCAGATACGCACACATGATCAATGGCTTCACTGCGTGAGTGTTGAAAAAAGTCATTATGTGGAGCGAGCTTGTTGTTTTGTACTTTTTATACTGTACAGTCTTGATGGTAATTATTTCACAATGTTTTCTCTATTCCTCTTCAACTCCATCAACCTTCCTGCAGCATCGCTTTGACAAAACTTGACATTCTGGATGTGTTGGAGGAAATTAAAGTAGGCATCGCTTACAAACTCAACGGGAAAAGAATTCCACATTTTCCAGGTGATTTTTGGAAATGAGGTGATGAAAGGCCAGGTGACATTTATGTTAGCGCTGTATACTTACTGTGTGTATTTGAATCCTAGCAAACATGGATGTTTTGCATAAAGTGGAAGTTGAGTATGAGACCTTCCCTGGGTGGAAGACAGACACATCTGCAGCCCGTAAGTGGAGTGAGCTGCCAGTCAAGGCACAAAACTACATCCGCTTCATTGAGAACCACATTGGAGTTCCCAGTAGGTTTTGACTTCAAATTCAGATTTTACCTTGCAGTTGATGCCTTATCGGTTTTTACGTATCCCTGAAAGAGCAACGGAAGCTTATATTGAAATACTGTATTGATAGATGCCCTGTGCGTCTCTCCCCCCCTCATCCCCTCTCCCAACAGTTAAGTGGGTCGGTGTTGGAAAGTCCAGGGAGTGCATGATCCAGATGTTTTAGAGGGCAAAGCCCTGCTCTTCATTTCACGGGTGCACAGATGTGGCATTTTTATCTCGAAGTGATCCACTCATCACCATTCTAAATAAATAATTCACAAATGTAAGCCTGGTTTCCTCTTTATTTGCTTTTCTTTTGTGGTCGAAAATAGACGTGGGCAGTAAATAAGTACAAATACTTTTGTATAACATCATCATTTTGAAGACAAAGAGGACGTCGCAACACGCGCATTGAACTTTGTGCTAATGTGATTGCATTTCCTTTCGCTCTACAGTACTGTAGTTTGGTTTGACGCTCGATTTCTTGGCGTAAAATCGTAAATTACACACCCTGAATACAACACAGTACATCAAAATCTACAACACGTGACAATGAAAAGTTCTGTGATTGGCCTTTAAATATCCACGTGACAATAAACCCTGCGTCCAATTGGCTGTTTTGGTCTACCCGAACATTTTTTCCCGCAAAACTAAGCGGAACATCTTTACAGCGGCTGTTTTGGGCTTTACTGCAGCAAATATGCCGAAGCGAGCATATCCTTTTACGGAAACCTTCTCGTCCCAGTACAAAGTACACGTCAGGCAGCATGAGCTGAGTCATTCCAGCGTGTTGGGGAATAAATACCGGAAAGAAATATACGGTAAGTGCGTGTTCGGTGACGTTCGTCGACATGAGCTAAAGTTAGCCCCGTTGTTGTGCTAAGTTGCTATCTTAAATGACGCGACGCTGTGCCAGCCGCATTTGCACACAAGGAACAGTTTGGGTCGTGTCACGTGCGACTTATTGGTATCTTTTGAGCTAATTAAAGAGAGTAGTATCATCGTAGTACTGAAGTCACTCCCCCTAGCGGCAAGAAAACTAGCTAATACCCGGCCTAGCGGTGTTTTCGGTTCATCTCCAGTCTTTCCTTTGCACAGAAAAGACAAAGAACTTGCTTTTTAATGGCGCCAAGGCTGTAGTGAACAAAGTGTGGTCCGGCGAAGAGAAGACCAGCGACCCCCGTGCATCTGGACGAGAGACTGTTCAAAGCAGCCAGACTCTCTTAAGAGGACAGACTTTGATAGGAACTGACGGAAGACTGACCAAAGCAATAAAGACACAAGGTGAGTTATTTGGTGGTTCATAGCTGGTGAAGCGTTGACATTAGTGTGAGTCAAGCAGTGTCCTGCATTTGTCACTAAATTAGTAGGCTGACATTCAAAAGTGCCAAACCAGTTTTTTTTTCAATTGACTTTAGAAGCATCCTAAACCTTAGGCCAGTGGCCCTTTTTTTAATCGATTATCTCCCGTATTGATTGGTAGTCAATTTTTGATTAATTTCAAAGCTTAGGTAAAATATACTCTGTCTGACTTTTATTTGGAGCAAAATTTTTGAATGCACCCAATGCAGCCGCCACTGAATTTTACTCACCGCCACATCACAAAGTTTGTATCATCTTCGTGGTAGTGCAATAATATGGACTTGTCCATTAGGAGCAGTCTGAGCAATCGTGATCGATTTTTATTTATTTATTTTAAGTAGTTGTTTACAAGGCGCAATTGGAAGGTCTGGAATTTTACCAATAGATGGTGTTGAAGGTTTGTGCGAGTTCTCCTTTTTTAGTGCGATCTTGTTCCAATCTGAGGCGTAAATTGTCCATTCGCGTGAATGCTTGTCATGTCTACTGTGTGTTTGACTGGCGACCAATCCAGGGTGGACTCCACCTCTTATTCAGTCGTCTCGGATCATCTTGAGCCAACCTGTGACCCAAAAGCCCATAAGTCAAGTAGAAAATGAATGTTAAGTTTTGTAGCTTATAGTTAAAACCAAAAACATTTGAGGCACAAAAGTTCTAATTTGGTTCAAGCTCACTTGTGACCCTAACGAGGACAAGCAGCGTAGATGTTGAATGAATGGACTCTTTACAGTAGTGTGTTTTAAAAAGAGAAATAAACAATTTTTGTTTCCAGGGCTGCCTCCATCAGGCTGCTGCGTATGTCAGAAGCGCGCACCATGCCGCACATCTTGTTCACAATGCGAACGACTTCCCTGTTCTTCCTGCAGCCGAAAGTGTTCAAACTGCGCAAGCCTCTGCTGTTCTGTATGCACCGTCATCGAGTAAGTCCCATGTTGTTTTGCATTATCGGTACCACCATTGAACAAACAGCCCTTCGGGTAAAATCCTTTCAGAGATTCTAAAGTATGGTGTCAGCATTGTCATCGATTGGCGTTAAACAGGCTGAAATTATGTCCATATGTGCCAAAATGCCCCTATCGGAACCAAAACGGAACCAACATTTTACTTTTAAAGAAGACATTATGCATTTTTTTAAAATTCAAGATATCCCAAGTATCATTCCGCAATCTAAAAACAAACGATAAACAACTTTGATGAAAAAATGTGGATACTTCCTACTTCTCTGCCAAATTAAAAAAAAATCTTTTTAAAAAAATTACTAATAATATTGCGACTTTTGTAGTATTATTCGAAGCTCTGAGACTCAACCACGTCAAAACTGCAAATAGGGTGTGCATGTGTGTGCGCGCGTGATGCCACCCACCACTTTAACCATGTGCACCCCGTCATAAAATGAGTATCTAAAAGAGTGGCATGTATTTTCATCTGTGATGCAAACTAAAAAAAAAAAATCCAATTACTTAACACTCCAACAAAAATATGGTTAAAAAAACAGTACAAGAACGCTTGTCATCAGCTGCCCTCTCTTTCTCGCGAATCTTTTTTTTTTTCTTCTTATGATTTTCAACCCAATTCTTTCTTTGACTTTTTTTGTGCATGCCCCATGGCAAGTGTCTCGGTGCGGAATCTAACAGTGACACTTGGAATTAAATAAAATAGAACTGAAGACGCCAGCTCACACTTGGACCAGTGCTCTCTGTTTATACTCAACATTAGAGTTCAACCCACAGGAAAGTGCCGTTTTCAAAATAAAACCTCCGTCAAAAGCGATACGCATCAAAGGTAGGCTTTGCTCCATGTTTTGAACAGTAAGTTTTTCACATTTTGCACAGCTGAGGGCCAGGTGTATAGCGAGGCAATCTTCTCTGTACAGACTCTAACTTAGAATCCTTGAACTTAAGTGCCCTTGAAGTTTTACATTGCAGCTCATTTCAAGAGAGATAAGACAATGGTCTGTTTACAGCTAAAGCGAATGTGCTTGTTTTATTTCAAGCATTGGTTAAAAGTAGTAGCGTGTGCATGTGTGTGCACGTAGTAATATATATAATTGTTTTTTCTTTTCTCCTTCACAGTTACAGTGGGCGTTATGATGAAGTGCTGTGCTGCAGTTGTTCCACGTAATCGAAGTCTAGCACACGGGTTTATACTTGAATACGCAGTATCCTCACTTAATGTAAGACTCAGGCTGCATTTTTTTTAATGATAATTGTCTTTTTTTTTCTTATGATCGAAATGTGTGTGTGTGTGTGTGTGTGTATGTATAGATATATATCAAAATAAACGTGAACACTTTTATATCATTTTGACTGTTCAAGTTTTTGTTTTTTGTGTGTGTGACTATTGTTCAGCTTCAGTTAGGGGAAATATTTGTTTCCCTGATGAATTTGTTTTTGTTTCCTCACCAACAAAGAAAATAACACCCATATGGCACACAGTTATGCACAATTACAATACTCATAATCTCAACTCGTTTGTAAAATGTGTGTCTTGTATGAATTCTGGTGTCAGTCTCGCTTCGACTAAACTGCTGTCAAAATCACAGTCAATATTTTAGACCTGCATAAGACTCGAATGAGTCACAAAACTTGACTCGGCGGCTTGTGAGGAAGCGCCGTGGGCAGATGTGACGAAAATCGAGCTCCTACTTCACCCACAAGTAAATGTGTAGGATGACGATTTTTTTTTTTTTTTTGTATGAGCCAACAGAATACCATCCCCACAGTCAAGGAATAGAAGTTGAAACACGTGTTGGGCTTTTTATTCTGCAGAGGGTACACTCTGATGTCATTGCATTGGGAGGCTTGAGAGTTTCTCTTCGGAGGAGTGGACCAAAATCCCTTTTGAGGTTTTGTCAACCTGATGAGCAGCTACAAAAAATATCTTGGTACATTCCTAATGTAAATAAGAATTTTGCTTGGGGATCCAACACTTATTTCATCTGTTTTGTGCAATAATAAATAAATATCAGCGACCGTGTGATTTTTAGCTGGTGGGGTAAAAAAAAAATATATATATAGTTGTGTTATTTGGCCAGCAGGTGGCGACACAGTACAAGAACTCAATTGGACGAGACGATCCTGCCTTTTTTTTTTTTAAATAACAGTTGCACTATTAGAAAGTTGTCTCCTTCTGATGGCAATGGAATTCCAATCCACTCAGCCTACTCTGACCTTCAGTTGTGCCTGCTATCAAATGTTTTTTTTAATAAAACAAGCAGAGCCAGAGGTGAGACTAAACTGCTTGTGCATTATCCCTGCTGGACATGACCTTGCGGTGTAGTCATCACTTTCTCTTGACTCTGGCCATGAATGAAGATGGCTGCTCTCAGGGTCACAACGTTGTACACTGAGTAATTGTTTTTAGTTGCAGGAGTCCTCTGCACGGCTTTATAGGAACTGGTCACATGACCCGGTGTAATGGATATTAGCTTGGATGAGTGCACTTCCTGGAGCTTATTGCAAATGTGCGTATGATCTGTTGAGTCACATCCCTTGCTCAGTGGGTCTGTCGGAGGAGGCTCGGGCCTTTTTGGGAGCTCTGCGGTTGGTCGGCTTGAGTTCCGGCTGAGCGGATGGACCGTTGCTGGAAAGCAAAGGTGACAAGTTGTGCAAATTTTGATAAGGCTTGAAGTCAGAAAAGACACCAGTTACTTCGATAATCTAAAACCAACAATGAGATTGAAGTGATTACATTAGTTACTGTACAGTGTGGGGGGTTTTTTCTCAGAGGAAAAAAAAAATCCCATGGCTACAGAAAAGTCATGTTTTGATGAGGCTATTCGGAACGTGGCATTTATGACAAGAATATGCCTTTACGATCTTGTTGTTGTGTCGCACTTTTCACTTTTATGATTTTATACAATTTGAAGATTTTGCTCAATTTAATTCAAAATGATAAAATCAATAAAATAAAATGATGACCGTTGACCATACAACTGGAATTGACGTCACTAATCTGGCTTCTCAGTATAAAATGGCACACTTCCATCTCGGGTTATATGATCGTCTTTGTTTTTCTTTCAAGTCACAGCCAATTTTTACCCGGCTATTTCCAGCAGAGTGACTTAAAAATGAGAAGTTCCCCAACATGAGGGCAACATGAAGTAAACTTCCTCACAATCCTTAAATGTGCCATCAGAGAGCATTTCCAGTGTAGGGCTGAAATTGTAGCATGTTGTGTGGACCTTGCAAGAAAGAAAAAAAATGAGACACCCTACCTGGAGTGCCACGTTGCACATGCCGGATTTTGTGTGACATTTTCAAGGACAGATGAATTTTGTTGAGTTTTGTAACATGTTAATCCCAAAGGGACTCTTTTTGTCAATGTATTATTGATATTAAATTGTCTGACATTTAAAAAAAAACATTTAAAATTTTCAGGCTGGGGGAGGGGTGACTTTTATTTTTCTGTTGGGATCGGTCACGATCGTCCGCGACTTTCCACGATTGGAAGCTGATGGTCCCGCTTTCCGTTGACTCCATTGCGATGTGATGACTTTACAAGACAATCCAGCTGTCACGATATCAGTGTGGATATATCCCACTATGCAGTGGCTGCAAAAAAAAAAAGAAGAGGAGAGAGGCACACAAATGCCCCCCGACCCGCCAGGCCAGACCGACTGCAACCAGCCAGCGGGAGCACGTGGCTTTGTCTTTCAGCTATTCTTTTTGGGGAGGGGGGGACCAGCTGTGATCTGTGGCCAGCGTCAAGTCTGATGATGCTTCTGCTATAAATATGAGTCAATGAGCGTGTGTAAGTGACAGCTGTACAGTGGACCAAGGGCAGTCTGTCTCGGTGCCGTCGGGGTGTTCCGCTCCTAAAAAGGAGCGGTGAGAGCACATTCGTGCACTTCAAGTGCTTGCACAGGTGGATAGCACGGAGCGTGTCTGATCGTAGGCTACCCTGCAATCGTAGCGCAACAGTGAGGCCAATTCCTTCAATTTTGTCGTTGGCCTACAAACATTTGGGTTTGACGCGAAAAGTCGAATATGAGGCAAGAGGGCAGCAGTTCAGCTTTTATTTCCAGCTCTTTACATCTGGATCTGATACACATCTTAGAATAGTGCGAATATGACTTGACATCAATTTCCAAATTCTTTGCTTGTAATAACTGCGTCAGGCATCTGTCCCCAAACTTTTATTCGTCTTTTGTGATGCTTGCCCAGCTCCACCGCTTCTTCTAGTTATTTATTGAGTGGCTTCATTGGATAAAACTCATGCTCTGTAAGGTTTATGTCTGCAGAATGACTTGGCAGACATGGCACCTTCCACTTCTTGGCCCTCGATTGCCTCGTTTTTTTTGTTATGGGTTCTTGCAGTAGCTTGCTGCACGATGAATCTTTTTGATCGCATCTTTGATTGTATTCTGCCCCCAGTACTGTAATTGTATTACAGTGCGGTGCAGTGCCCCTAGTGATGGAAGTATTGTATTACAGTTCAGTACAGCGCCCCTAGTGGCGGAAGTACTGTAGTTAGAACCACCCAAAAAGTCTGGGGTAGCCATTTTGATTCATCACAGTGTAACAGTGGAGAGGTGTGATAACATCCACTTCCATCCTTTGACACGTTCAGGCACAATCTTTTTACTCTTCTGCCCTAACCATGCGTTTGAGATGAGAGCATGACGTAGACAGCGAGCTAAACAATCCTTCCATAAAAATACCAAACGGTCGACTCTCATCTTCGTGTTTCTATTGGAGGATTGTTTAGCTCGCTCTCTACGTCATGCTATCATCACTAACACATGGTTAGGGCAGAAGAGATTGGTTTGCACCTTCTAATCAAGTGGTTCTCATAAGTTTACATACATACCCAAGGGTGGGAGGTACAGGATATAAATTTGGGAGCGCAACTCTACGGTATGTCTGTGTACTTTTGCATGTTCCTGATTGTCACTCCTGCACGTTGGAGGTTGTGTTAGCATCTTTCTTTACAGCTCTGAAAATGTTGTCGTCGCCGTCTGTTGTTTTCCGTGCGCTAACTGTTCGGCGTCCTTAGTATGCAAGTAGTTTCTATTTTCTTCAGGGCATTAAATGGTGATATTGGCGAAGGCTTCGATTGGTTTTCCCATCTTCTGTCATTGTGCACAATTTCTTGTTTTTCCATCCATAGACCGCTCTGTGGTTTCCATGTTGGCTGCACGTCTAGCTATTGTATCTGAATGCTGTCTCGACAGGCAAAACCCAAATCGGAATTTAATACGGTGTAGATATTCCGAAAAGAACAGGCAAGAATGCTATTCGCCAAATAATGTCTGAATGCAGAGAGATACATTGACAATGTTATAGTGCGTCAAAAGGATTGCCAGTGGTCAACATAAACATTCACATCTACGCTTGAAAATGTCAGCGTGAGGATTAATGCATTTGTACATCAATTGCTGAGGGACAAGCATTTACGTTGATGCTGTCACGCTACAAAAATGTGATTGTCAATGTTGAGAGACAAGCACTCACATTGTTACACTGCGTCAAAAATATTTTCTTGATGCCAAGACAAGCATTCATTCTCCATGCTATTGTTCATTCACTAATTTCTGTTTCATCAGTCATGATACTTCATGTATACGTGTTATTGTACTTCAAAAAAATAGCTAATGCTGAGAGAAAACATTCCTATTTATACTATGATGCATCAAAATGTGTGAAAGCGGAGGCATGTATTTCATTAAATAGGTGTGCATCAAAATGAATCTGTGCAGAGAGAGAGGCGTTTTCCTGGTTTCGCACAGCGTCAAGCTTTTTCTTGTGTGAATGCTGAGAGTCAAATCGTGATCAAAAAGAAACCAAAAAAAACACGATTCATAAGCAAAATACTGTATGCTAAATGCTTCACAGAAATCACATCACCATTTCTCAAGAGTAGCTTATTTATTATTCGAGGGCAGTAAGCTTTAATCTCGCAAACGTATACTGTATTTATTTATTTTTTTATCAAATTGAAATCAGGAAAGTAACAATGTCACGAGACTTTCTTAAGCGACCGATTAATTTGCGATGAAGTCATCTCGATACTGTTAACAGCCAGTTGGGCACAAATTTGCATTGTACAGTATCTGGAGATTGCGAAAATATGCAATCCTGCATTTAACACTGTTATCTGCCTCTCTTTGCATCCGGTGCAGGATTTCTTTTGCATTTCAGCTCGGTAACGGCATCTCTCACACAGCATCTCTGGGCCACTGTGACTTCAATTCTATGAAAGTAAAGTACCAAAAAAAAAAAAAAAAAGAAAAAGTGCATCATGCCAGTGGATTGGATGGGGACTACTCTCTGTGTGAGTTCGTGTTTGTCTGTGTGAGTATGTGAGTGTGATCCACGCACACGCACATACGTGAGCGTGTTTGTGTGCCCTTTTCAAGTGTGACCACCTGTCTTTTGTTCCCAAATAAATAAATAAACATAGACCACACCAGCTGTCCCTGGCAGCCCGTCCCCTTAGAGGTCAAGGGCTCCCACCGCTGGCCTTGTTGAGACAGTGGGCACTTAGTACTTTCCTCTCAACTTCTCCCAAGTACCTCTACCCCCACCCACCCCCGCTCCCCCCCACACACACACATACTCACAAACAGCAAAATGAGCCAGGCTTTGGTCAGGAATGTTTTATTACACTGTGGCGTTAGACTGCACATATCCCGGCTCGTCGCCCCGCAGCTAAGCTCTATCACATGGCCTTCGGCTTTCCATGTGAAGTGTTTTGCGCCAGAAGAAATGTGCACCGCACGGCCACTCTTAAAGCTCCGGATCCCGTCAGGCAGATGTGAGCCGCTGCGGCCGCCGGCTGCTTTTATTTGTGCAGGTTCACGGTGGCTGTAGCATTGCATCGGGTTCTTATTTACTGTGGCTGGCTCTTTATGAATGATCTTGGGAGCGCATTGTTTTCTTGATGCTCGAGCTGGCTGGCGAGCGCCGCTGTGCCGTCTGTTTGTGCACAGAGTACGTGCTGGGGAGCGGGGCCAGACAATAGCATGGCTGAGCGACTACCCACGCACACAAAAGAGTGGCAGGGATGAGGCCGAGGGTCTGGGGCCGCAGTTTTGGGGGCTGTGGAGCCGGGGGGGAGGCAGGGGCAATTGGATGCTGCCCTCTTGTCTATATGCAGTTCCCAGAATGGGCACACTGGGACTGGAAGGGGGGAGGGTGGTGGGAATCGGAGGCCACCCCCGCTGGGATCGAACAGCAGAGCAGCTGGATTTCTTTCATGAGGCAAGAGAGAAATGATTGAAAAAGTTCTCCGAATTGGTAAGAAGTTGCTTTCCCGAGTGTCTGCGCAGTTTAATTAATCATTGGATGTGCTTCGCGTAGAAGTGGCGACAATGGGAGCTCGTCTTCATCCCTCTTGTCCTTGAATTTAGTCTATGGTTATGGATTGGCAGTATTACCTCATTCTCTTGTCTCTGTATACACTGGGGAGCAAGTGCAAAACACGCATGCACGCGCGCGCACACACACACACACACATGCTTTGTGTTGCTGCTGATGCATCTCAAATGAGGGCTCCTTTGGGGTCTTGATATTTTACCGACGCCACTAGTAACATGATAGAGCAGCAGTTTCTAGTTTGGCAAAGAAAACTATTTACTCTACATCACAATATCAATGTAACCAAAGGTCAACACACAGCATAAAAGATATGAAGATATCCAATTCATGTTTTTTGGGGGGGGGGGGGGGGGTTTGGGTTTTTTTTCCAGGAGCAAAAGCATGTAGGGAATTTTCATACACAGCGTTGACAGCACATGGAGGAGTAAGGTCAAATTCATTTATTAAAATGGTCAAAATTTGTCTTTCGCTACTTGCATATTAGACATACATAGCATTATTTAACATGTGGATCAATACCCCACCATTAGGGAAATCCATCCATCCATCCATCCATTTTCTAATCCGCTTTATCCTCATAAGGGTTGCGGGGGGTGCTGGAGCCGATTCCAGCCATCTTCGGGCAGTAGGCGGCGTACATCCTGAACCAGTTGCCAGCCAATCGCATAGCACACATAGACGAACAACCATCCGCGCTCACACTCACATCTAGGGACAATTTTGAGTGTTCAATCAGCCTGCCATGCATGTTTTTGGAATGTGGGAGGAACCCGAAGTACCCGGAGAAAACCCACGCAGGCCCGGGGAGAACAAGCAAACGCCGCACAGGAAGACCGGAGCTAGAATCAAACCGGTACCTCTGCACTGTGAGGTCGACGCGCTAACAACTGGAACTCCGCGCCGCCTTTTAGAAAATGTTATAAAGCATTGCAACATTGTTATTTTTAGTTTGTTTACACCCACACTATTCCACTGGGTGTAGTATAGTGCTTGTAATGCCTTTTAACAATATTTTCTGATGCTGAGAAGCAGACTTTTGATGTGCTTTTATTTAGACCGCAAAATAAAATTGTATGTTGACTAGCCATGGATTGGTATCAGAATCTGATGGCGTGATAACCTTAAGCAAAAATCGCAGTATCACAGGATAGCAAGTACAGCTCTAAACTTTATTTTTTTTTAAATTGGGTTAAAAAAGAAAAATAGAGGGTCCTGTAAATGTACTCAAAATCTCTGTAAAAGTTAAAACTCTGCTGAGAAAAAAAAGACTACTTTGGAACGGTAGTACTGGATTGACACACTGTCAGTGTAAACACATTATTTACATGATCAAACACTGATTTTATGTGAAAACGCATAGCAGCACACTACTACTATCAAATACTGCTAAAATATTGAGTTCACTTATTTCTGGGTTGTTGCGCAATGAGTGAGCAAAGCGTGTCCAGCTGCTCTGCGTGTTCACTTGGCACGCATGCGGGCTTCCGGATCCATTCCTGCAAGGAACCATTATTGCAGCGGGCATCCTGACTGCAGCCAGCCAATCCTGTTGCAGCGGGCTTGTCCTCCTTTGAACTTCCAGTAATTGGGACTCATAATAAACGTCGGGTGCACGCCGCCGCTGGCCTGCATTTTCTTAACTATTATTGGTGACAGTTTTAGCGGGGTTTTGAAAACGTGACTTGTTAAAATAATACCATCAAGTATGTATGTACACATTTTGTCAGGCGTGGGTCCAGAATTCTCAAGTGAGGCTTGACCAATAACTAGGAGGGAGGATTGAGAAAATAACAAATATATTTTGGGTTATTGAATAAAGTTAGCGCGTTGACCTCACAGTGCAGAGGTACCAGGTTCAGTTCCAGCCACGGTCTCCCTGTGTGGAGTTTGCATGTTCTCCCCGTTCCTGCTTGGGTTTTCTCCGGGTACTCCGGTTTCCTCCTACATTCCAAAAACATGCATGGCAGGCTGATTGAACACTCTAAATTGTCCCTAGGCATGAGTGTGAGTGCGCGTGGTTTGTCTCTGTGTGCCCTGCGATTGTTGGCAATCAGTTCAGGGTGTCCTCCACCTACTGCCCGAAGACAGTTGGGATAGGCTCTAGCAACCCCCCCCCCCCTGACCCTTGTGAGGATAAGCGAATCGGAAAATAGATGGATGGATTATCGAATAAAACACTGAAAGGCATGATGGGGGCTATGCAGATTCTGACAGGGCAATAGTAACTCTTAGCCCCATCTCTGCATTGAGTACACTAAGCATCACTAATACGAGCAATAATTTTGAAAGTGACTCTTTATCAGTGCTCATTTATTACTACTTTAAGAGTTGAATCATCTCACTTATTTTCAAGCTTTTTACACAAGACAAAAAAAGTGCAAAAACATTGAGAGAGAAATCAATAAAATTCACACCGACAAAGTTGTTCCATTTAATTCTATGCATAGTCTTATAAAGACCTAAATCCAGATTGTCACATTTCCACAGCACACACACCTCCACAAACACGCACACACACTCTCACACACAAAAAGGCGCAAACAAGTAATATGCACAGTAAATTGCCTCAGTATCTAATCAAAGATTGTCCTCTAATCTATACACCTCTAACACTGAAGCAATTACTATAAAATATATTGTTCTTATTTAGAGGGGGGAAAAAAATTATATTAAATTCTAATGGCACTTTCTAAAGTTTCAATTAAAAAGGTGTTGGCTCGATATTTAGCTGATGAAACCAAATTAAAAGAAGCTGCAAGAGAAACAAATGCAATGATAATAAATATTTTCTGGTGATGGTACACAATTTCACAGTTGGAACCCGCAAACAGAGCACAACAAATCCACTGTTGGATAATGGTCGTTTTGCGACTTTAAAATCATACAGCATGAGTTTCGGCAAGCATAGCCTTTTGAGTCCATGAAAAAGACATCAATGAGAATCTCGGCAGTTCATTCACATTCATCGGTGACATGACTCGAGGAACAACTGGAACCCAAAGCACACGCACTCGTGCGCGCACTCACACAAATGCTTGTCCTCAGTTTAACACCTCCAAAAAATTTATTCACACAATGAAATGACATCCCCGGAACCTCAAACAAAAGCAGCAAAAAAAAAAAAAAAAAAAGTAAATAAATTTTACACGTGTTATGAAAAGAAATCAGTAGTTGTTATGCTTCAGTGGGGTGTTGTTGCGTGAACACGAGCGAGTGCACAAAGTACAAAAAGAGGCTCCTTCAGATGTAACACCTATTTGTGTGTCAACAAGGCACGCTCGGTGACCATCCTGGAGCTTTAAATAACCGCAACAAAAGAAACGCACTGTGTTGTTGTTGTTTTTTTTCGGCCTGTATACATGTACATTCAAGAATGAAGAAACATCTGACCAAGCTTGCCGCATTTTCTTGCCCGTACATGAAATTGACACGACACAAGAAGTATGCAAAGTGGAACCTTGAGTTACGAACATCCCTTTTTACAAACAATTCGGGTTATGCCCACAATAAAAGGTATTGACGATAGACTATCTATGTCATGCTTTGTCTCGCGTTGTGTTACCATGATTAAAAATGTGCATAAGGCACTGCTGTCACCTGAAAACTCGCAAGCTAAGGCAAAAACTTTATCTCATCTCGTGTAAGCAGGCTCTGTGCATCACGCAAGGCAAGGTTAGGCAGTGGCACCGGTATGTACCTTTTTGTTGTTGTTTAGCTCTTGATAAATGAGAAAGCACTCACTGGTGATAGTGTGATTGTGGCTATCAACAAATTATGAAAATGACCAAATGAAATAAGTACCGAATTTATATTTGAAATATGTGACTTGCCACGTGACATTTTTTTAACTGGAAAAAAAAAAACAGGTTTACCTGCGATCGGTGTCGTCACTAAACCAACCAATGCATTAGAAAAGAAAAAGATAAAAACATCTAAATTTCCCCATGTTATTATAGAAGAAGACGCTTTTTGAACGGAGAAGCTGTAGCCCTCCTCCCCTTCTTCAAGTTCATGAGCCATAGTTTGGGTTTCATTTCTTGATAATTGATGAGTATATTTTCACTTATTTATATATTGCATTATATTTATTTTTAACCACAGATTGGTTTAAAAAGGAGGTAAGTATAACTTAGTTGGGGGCAGGAACAGATTAATCACATTTCACTTCATTTCAATGGGAAACGTTACCTTGATTTATGAACGTTTCATGCAACAAACGGGGAGACGGAACCAATTAAGTTCGTAGCTCGAGGCTCCACTGTACACGGAATAAGGGTGCTCACTAAACTGGTTCAACTGAGCAGCGTTTAAGATGGGCTGTTATCAATGATGCTCGAGTAAAACTCTGCTGCCAGTATTCTCCATGTTCATCGGGGGGACGCGGGACACAATGAGAACTCATAATCTCTTTATAGGTGTGCAATCGAATCGCAACGGTCCCTCCTCTCAGTAGAACAATGATGCATTTATCTGACTGCATGCTGC
This sequence comes from Hippocampus guttulatus, assembly GCF_054856545.1. Taxonomy (NCBI): domain Eukaryota; kingdom Metazoa; phylum Chordata; class Actinopteri; order Syngnathiformes; family Syngnathidae; genus Hippocampus; species Hippocampus guttulatus. The sequence continues at coordinate 10,999,185 of NC_141273.1, forward strand.
GTGGAGGGAGGGTTGGGGTGGGGGGGTGGGTAGGACTTTGATGCCTCCAAACAATACACCTGTTTACAGTCTCCTTGGTTTCCCTTCGCCTAAATACATTTCTCACATTCCAATGCCTCCATTCAATACACCAAAGCGCCAAGAGAAACGTGCACTCGCCGAACCCCCCCGCAGCTCAAACGGAGATACACAATGATCCCTTGAGAACTACCTGGGACTTGTGTGTGGAAGGTGGGGAGGGGGGACAATGCGAGTATTGTCCCATTTCTATAGGTAGCCAATGACGACTCGCTACGGCTGCGCTCGTGGAAAAACTATTTCCAGTGGCAGAACAGCAGAGCTGAATGAAAATCCTGATTCTGATTTGCAGTCTGTTTAACTCTCGAGCACCCCCACCCCCGCCTCCCCCTGGGAAGACACTGCAGCCTTAAGAAGACACCTGACTCCCGCCACCCCGCGGGTGTGATAAAAACACATAAATAGAATATATATTTACATTAAATATACAAATGGTGATAGCAGCCTAGGAAATAGTGTTGAGACTACTGTATGTGCATGCTAAAAACAAGTGCTTCTCTAGGTTCCGTCTGGCTGATATTTTTCGATGAAAGCACAATTACAGTAACTTGATTTGCACAAAGAGAAAAAAAAAGAGAGCCCCAATACCAGTTAATAGTACCAACTTTCGAGCTAATCGAAAACCACTTACCCCCCCAAAAAAACCTGAACCAAACTAATAAATAAATTTCAGATCAAGTCTTCTCAGGACAGATTAGACACAAAAAAAAATATTTAGCAACGAGTGGAACTCCTTCCTGCCCACAGACCTTTTTTTGGGGGGGGGGGGGGGTAGCTAAAGGCATCAAGGTCAGTAGTAACACATAACAGTAAGAAACTATGGTGAGCATGAGAATGTTAATTTAAAAAGAAAGTCAGTAGCTTTAGCAGAACGGCACGGCTGTGATTATCCACCTGTCCAACGGTGACTAACTACTGGTTTGTTCATACAGCAGCCATAACCAGGAAATATAACGCTCGTCTGCTGTTTGTCTTCTTCTACAATCAATAACTTCATAAGAGCTTCATTTACATAGTTGGGCCACGCACTTATCAGGGCCCTCGTGGATCAATTAGCATTCCAGCGCTGCCTATTACCTTTGTTAATCCTCCGGTATGTGTGAGTGGATTTGACAAAAGGCATGGTGATCGATCACTCTTCAAGAAGTACACTAAAGTCAAGTGTAACGAGGCACAAGTGTTGTAGGCATGAACTCGAGCTTTGTGTCCCTCCTTTGAATGGACACTTTTAAGTAGCAAGTAGGCCAGTTCTTCAAATAGTTCACATTCATGCTGAAAACAAACAAACAAAAAACGACAGGTGATTCCAAGGGAAAATACAATAGTGGACATAATGGGTTTGTCTCCTTTAACCTTGACCTTTCAAGAAAAACTTCCCTGAAAAAAAATAAAATATCTTCCAGTCGTCTAAACTTCATTAGTTTTGCTGCCTCGAAATTTTTAACTTGTTACAAATACCCCAAATAAATAATAATATTACAGTCAGGAAAACGGACGGTTCTGATCTCCCATGTGCACAAATAAAGTCGATTGTATTAACAAATGTTAGCAGCCTGCGTTCTGCCTTCGGGATGCCTTTCAGCTCCTCAAATAAAGTCAACCCACGGAGAGAAAGACGACGCAAACAAACAAGTGCATCGTCGACTTTGTTCGACTTCCACGCCGATGCCATTCGCCAGTCGGGGCCAGTTTTGCTTCAAGTTGCTACATCAAGAGAAACGCCCCCTGGGGTAGAATCCAAACTGCCGGTGTGTGAATACTAAGGTGTGAAAAGACACGGGGGTGGGGCCGTGTTGGCACAGGTTGAGCGCTCGCTTTATCCTACGGCGAGCGTTTTAACAAGGCCACAGTGAAACTTCCTGATGTGGCGATACAGGTCCCCGGATTGGGTGAAGCGACGCTCGCACCATTTGCACGCGTGCGGCTTCTCCCGCGTGTGCACCACGGCGTGCCGACTCAAGTTGTGCGAGTACTGGAAGCTCTTGCCGCACTGGCCGCAGGTGTACGGCTTCTCGCCGGAGTGTGTGCGCTCGTGCCGCTTGAGGGTGTACATGCAGGAGAAGGTCTTGTTGCACTGCATGCAGGTGGGCACCGAGCCGTCGGGGGACAACTTGGAGCGCGCGCCGTCCTTCTCGCGGAAATGCGAGCTGAGGTGCAGCTGCAGGACGTGCGGGCTGGGGAAGATTTTGCTGCAGAGGGGGCACACGCACGCCTGTTGCCCCGCGGGCAAGAGCACCCCGCTGGAGGTGGAGATGTCCGAAGAAGCCAAGTCGTCTTCCTCCTCCTCCTCGCTGTCCCCCGGCAGCCTCCCCCTCCTCCGCTCCTCCGCCGCCTCCCTGCCGGGGGCGCCCTCCCTCCCGCCGCGGGCCTCCCCCTCCTCGTCCATCAGGTCTTCCTCCTGGGAGAGGAGGGCGGCGGTGGGACCGTTGTTGCCCGGGAAGAGGGCAGCGAACCCTGTCACCACCGAGCTCCTGGCGCTATTCCCAAAGCGCTGGCTCTCAGGGCTCATGGGCTCACTGTCCTCCTGCTCTGACAGCAAGTCGTGTTCATCTTTAACAAGTGGCTCAGTGCCCTGCTGTTGGCTGTCGAGGGCCAGCTGTCCCGAGATGTAGGAGGCCTGTAAGGGATCTCTGCTAGACAGAGGCTTGAAAGACAAATCCAGAGCGCAGTCCATGTCATCCGAAGCCCGGGACCTCTGGGACAGCGATACGGTGGAACTACTGACATCAGCTTTTGTTTTTCCAGCTGTTTGGACGCAAGGCTCGGCCTCCGCTGACACATAATTGACACCTACAAGGTTCGGGGACCTGCCGGAGTGACCGTTTGTCTTCTGCCTGCTCCGCCTAGACCTTTCGCAGTCGCTGACGGCGAGCCCCGCTTCGCTGTTGTCCGTGTCAGACTGTTCCGTCGGGGAGGGGGGCCCCGGGAGCCCCCGGGACTGTCGTCTTCCGAGCTGCTTGTCACCGCGCAGCTCGCCGTCCGAGGAATTGTCCCGCTCCAGACAGCCGAGTCCAAAAGCCTCACCCATCTTTTCGTCAAGCGAGGAGATCTCCTTGTCTTTCAGCTTGCCTTTACACACTTTGACGATGTCGTACATGTGGAGGTAGCTGGCTGCGGCCAGCACGTCCTCCACTGGAAGAGTGCTGAATTCCAGCTTGCCCTCATACATAAATTCAAGCAGCAGACCGAAGGCCGGCGCTGTCACAATGTCACTGTTGAGATGCACAACATCCCTTTTGTCTAGCTGGTCCCTGTAGAAGAGATGGAAGTACATGCTGCAGGAAGCCAGCACGGCTCTGTGCGCCTTGAAACGAGCCTCCCCGACCAGAACGGTGCAGTCACACAGGAAACCTTGGTGACGCTGCTGACTCAAACACTGCAGCAACTGGCGGCTATGGTCTGGGAACTCCATTCTTCCCTCATAACCTGACGGAAAACAGGAAAAACAGGATGGTGGGTAAACAAATTGGGGCTACTCAGAAAAGGGAGACAGAGCCGAATTACGCTATTAAATCCAAAACAAAAAAAAAACGTGAGTGCAAGTGACTTAGATGTGGCAGCATACACATCTGATTGAGTTAATAGACCCGAGAATGAGTGGCATGACGGAGGTGCCCCCTGTGCTAATTTTGCACCAAATTAAGCTATGTTTTCATAAGCATTGGGAAGGAAACAGATTTATCCTGAATAATTTTTTAAAAATGTCTGTTGCAGTTGTTCCAAGAGTCTCTATTCACTCCCAAGACTAATGACAAAAACAACCCAGGTCAAATATCTGAAAGTATTTCTGTGCAGACGACTATTGAAACCTTTTACAACCTTACTATCAAGGAAACACTTCTTTGATTGGTCCTGAATCAGTGTACGCATTAGTGCCTTTCGTTTTAAACTCAATTCCCTTGAGAGAACACTTGGGTTTTGGTGAATATACTGTTGGAATTGTCAAAAACATGAAAAAGTCAAAGCACTACGAAGGTTGAATACAGAAATGTAAATCTGGAAAACAAAGTTTAAAACAAGATAAACTGCACTGACGAAATTACTTAAAGAAGTTTGGGAAAGAATTCTCACTACACTTTTGCACAAATATCCAACTGAAATCCCCAAACTAAAGAAAGTCGATAACTTAAAAAAACGTGCAGATATTCGTAGTCTTACATCAAAATATGCTGCACAATCTCCCTAAATTCAATTTGCATTTCTTCTAGTAAAATCGCAGTAGTATATACAACACGCTACTATGACTCTTCCAACTTTTCAACCTTTTCCATAGTCATAAACTTTATTAAAGTGGGCTCACCCATTCTCCTAAATGATCCAGGGTGTTCCAGTTTCAATCCACCTCCTTCAGCTTCCACAAAGATTCGTACGTTGGAGAAGGAAAAAAAAAAGCGCACACAAACGCAGTCGTGTTTACAGAACAAGCAAGCGGGACTGGAAATGATAGCAGTCGTCCACGGCGGGCAAGGAGCGTCAAAAGGAGGAGGAAAAAACGGAGTGAGTAAACTGCTGCTCTGTTTGCTAATTACACCGCAAGCTGTGGAGTCAGCTGCTCTGACATCACCGCAATGGAAACGCTACCTCCAGCTGTGCTCGCGTTCTGCCATATGTTACATCGGTGCTGTCCAAAAGCACACCGCTTGTACCATTTTTATAACCAAAACACCGTCGAAGGTGTAACAAGATAGCCCCGCCACTGCTGCTCACTTTTAATCGCCGGGGGGGCGTGGGGGGGAGTAAACTACAGCGTAAGGATGAGACTATAACTACTGTACATGTTAGTAGTTATCTATAGCATCTGAAGTTTACGTTAGTTAATGGGTTATTAAAAGTTTGACGCGGCCGATTTGCACTTGAACGCAGCACGCAATGAGTTTCAAAAGAAAAGTGTAAATGAGGCAGCACAGTATAGCCCGAAAGTGTTATATGAGTCATTTAGAGGTAGCCTTTAAAAAAAATCCTCCAAAATGAAGCGAGCCGAGCAGCGACTGGACTCTTAACTTTCGCTTCCTCGCTACGCTCAAACGCACAAAAAAACCCCCGTCTCACTTACATTTATTTCCGCTTTTTCCGTGATGCGATGATGTGCCTTCTCCACACTTAGACACCTCGACGTTTTATAATCATGATGTGCGGCCAGATGTTGGATTCCCTCTCGTCGGTTCTTCGAGCTTTCGGTCCAGTGCCCGGCGAGGCAGGCTGCGCTCGCTCGTCTCGCTCGGCTGCTGGCTGGCTGGCTGCTGTTAGTGAGTGTCAACGAACAGGTTGATCGTGTGGCCGCCAAATCTCGCGACAGCGCCCGGCCCACCACCAGAAACTTGTGTACTACTGCGAGAACTCGCACAGCGGCAGCAAGTAGCAGAGGACGCCGGCGGCAACATCCGTTGCTGCTGGAAACACCTGTCTGCTCTGTGTGCAACCCTCCCTTACAGTCGGAAGTAGAGGGTCGGGGCTCAACAGAGGCACAGACCAGACCAAAATGTGTATGTGCTTACTCAATTTGGGTGGTGTGATGACTTGTAATTTATTGCATGACTAAGGTATATTTTTTCCTGTTCGATGCAATACTGTATAATGCTCAGAGGGCTATACTCACCTGTTACTACTTGTTTATAGTTGTATGTACCGATATATTTTAATCTTAATGGTATTTTTCCTCTGGATAGTAGTATTTTATTGCATTTTATTTTTAATCCATTTAATATGTGTTCTTATTTTGAAGAGGTTAAAAATAAATACATAAAAATGTAGCAGGATCACTGTCACACTTAACAGTCAACAGTCGAACCTGTATTTTTTTTTGCGCCTTCATTTATTTTGAACAAATACTCAGGGTGCTGTCAGTCACAATTTTTGCACTTTTGTTAAATGATCATAAATGAATCCCAGGTCAGCTGGGATCAGCTCCAGTTCACACACGATGAGAACAAGCACTGTAGAACATTCAATAGTGGTGTGAACATATTTTCCACTTTTGATTGGTCGACGTTGATTTAATGCTTTTTGTAGTTGTAGTTCATAGCGGTTTAGAAATGCACTGCATTATACTGAGTGGTTCTCACACACTGTCTCGCTAATGGACTGCCGGCCAGTTAGGCAAGCAAAATAAATAATATGTGACACAGCTGTTAACATCTCTGTTGCTGTCAATGGAAACGGATCTCAAGCTGACGACCAAACACATCTTGTATTTGTTGAATTTGGTTACACATTGATGAAATCATAAGGCAATATAAATTCCACATTCCTCATTATTTATCACGCATGCCATGTTAAAAAAACATGTCAAATTTGCTAGATGTATGCAGTTAGAATCTGTGATGTGAACTCAACCCAAAACATTTCATTCAGCATGGAAATTGGATGGACTGTCATCAGTTCTTTTATCCCCATTCTTAGTGTGCATTTTTCAAATTTGAATGAATAAGGATTTTTATTTTAACACCATGTTTGTTTCAATTTTTTACAGATCTTTGTATTATATCTTTTATTATAGAAGGCATTATTATAGTCATTTTTTTTATTTTAAACAAAGATTTACTTTCACGTAACTTAGAAACGGTCCCTATTTCCTTGTTGAGTTTTATGCAAATCGTAGATTTCTATTAAAGTGTTACATTTACCAACTCTCTGTGATAACGATTTGTTTGTGGCTTTGAGATCATCGGAGGATGAAAGACAAACTTTATGTTCACAAAGAATTTGTTGCTTGAAAAGAATGATAAATCATGCATTGTAATTTGGACTGTCAGAGCTTTTGGGAACTTTAAAGGGCCGTTTTCTCTAATCCTGCTTCCAGTTGAGAAATTCCCTGGCACCCAACCACCCACTGGCTTTGTTTTTCCTGGCTGTGATAACCCAAACAGTCTTAAGACACAAGTGATGATTTATGTGGAGGGAGAAAAGTCTCAAATCTGCTTAACCTCTTGAGTAATTAAAATATTTTCCAGAGTCTGTCGGGTGATGGTAAGAGCAAAAGATGGCAGCACAGGGGAGAAACAGTTGAGGTTGCAGCTGCTCATTTTGTGCGCTCCCCTGTTTCTTCTCCTCCTCCTCATGCCCCTTTTTTGCGCCCTCCCAACTGCCCCTGTCACCTTTGCCCTGTGTTCCAGCTGTCGTGTGTTTTGAAAGGACCATTTGCAGCTCCTCCTAGTGTTCTGACACAGGGGGGCGGGGGGGGGATGAGCAATGTGACGGGATGCGACAGCCACTGGTCGTAAGGGGCCACTGGCTAGATTCTTGCCAACTTACTTTTTTCCATTTTTAGTCTGGCTGCAACTGCTCAAAACGAATAGCTTCCACCCATGTCCGCATGACGAGAAGCAACGCAGCTCGGAGGCATGGTGCGCATTAGACAAATGGTGTATGACAAAAAACAAAAAACATTCAATGTACACCGTCAATGCAGAATCAGTGATGCAGATAAGAATAGGAGCAGTCACCGTGTGTTTTCATGGCCCTGGCAAACTTGGGCGCACAGTAAAGGAGGGGTGTGTGTTCACAGGGGCAAGACAAAGCAGTGGTTGTGCCCCGGGATCTGTGGCCTCAGCACGGCAAAAAGTTCTCACACACAGTGAAAGATCGGAAAGGATGGAAAGAGAATGAGAGTGGGGGAGTAAGTAGAGAGAGAAAACACTTCCTGGAGGTTCATTCTTCCTCACTGCAACCATCAATGGCATTCTCCCCCTGACCCACTCCTCTCGCAGATAAACAAAAGAGCCCGCATTCCACTGGTGCCTGACCGGCCAAGCAACCAGCAGCCATCCAGCCACAGTGGAAGCACATCACTGACCTCACCAGTTCACAGTCACCTCATATAAGGGCGGCCTTGAACTGCTCTGTGGGATTGAGGAACCATGTAATGCATCCTAATTTAAAATCCCCCTGGAAGAATTTGGTTTGAATTTAAGTATATGTCCTCAAAAAGCTGTGACAAACAGGCTCCTCGGTGGAAAACGTCAGTCCATCCCAATCACGCAACATAGGAATACAAATCGGATAGTTGATGGCCCTATTGTCATTTGGCATCACCAGACATAACACTACATGCAAAGCATACGCGTCTTTTTTTTCTGCTCTGGCTCTTGGTGAAGGGGGATGCTTTTTGCTCTGCTATCTATCTATCTATCTATCTATCTATCTATCTATCTATCTATCTATCTATCTATCTATCTATCTATCTATCTATCTATCTATCTATCTATCTATCTATCTATCAACAGCCCATTAAGTCATGTAAAGTGTCACATTCTGTGTAGTCTATATCTATAAATCCAGCTTCTGTTTCTCCCTTCGAACCTGCAGAACAACAAAGTTGGCTGACATCACTGGAGCAGGAACAAATAAGGAGGATGAGGAATACCCCGCCGAATGGCAACAGCAAAAGATACAGGATAGCTTCAGTCTTCCTTACTTATATGACAAGAGCAGCTTGGCAAAGGTAACACACGACAACAGAAGGGGCTGGGGGCAGAGGCCCCTGTGTATACACCAGCAGCTGGCTCTACTATCCTGTTCCAATGATGCTGTTTACCAAATACGGCGGAGAGAGGAACCTCTAAAGGTCAAACAGGGATGCTGCATCATGTTAAAATAATGAACGTAGAAATTAAAAGGTGACTTGACTCTCACGTTGTTGCCATACACAGTTACAGACGAAACCGGTTTATTAAAGAGGAAGTCAAGTCCAAAATTATCTTTCCAATAATATGTTCTATGTGGCCCTGTCAGTCTAAACACAGTATTCTGATTCATAATGCGTTTTGTAGACCATGAATTAAGCTGCAAAATCCACCTGTTTTAACCATCTCACGGGGTGGCCATTCTCCCACTTGCTGTTGAACGAAGATGACATTGCAGTGTCGAATGGCTCAGCTTACAAACGTCACATGACCAACCCAACCTCCCCCCCACCCAGAAACCAAGTGAGTCATGATTGATCATTACCTGAGCCTTTAGGCACTGTGATGTCATTTTCAGTCGACGGCAAGTACAAGGCAAAATGGATACCCTTTGAGATGCACGTGGTCAGCTGGATTGCTGCTTAATTCGTATTCCACAAACGCAATATTAATTAGAACGCCATGTTTAGACTAGTGGAGCCGCATGGAACATATTATCCATCCATCCATTTTCCGAACTGCTTAATCCTCACTAGGGTCGCGGGGGGTGCTGGAGCCTATCCCAGCCGTCTTCGGGCAGTAGGCGGGGACACCCTGAATCAGTTGCCAGCCAATCGCAGGGCACACAGAGACGAACAACCATTCACGCCCACACTCACACCTAGGGACAATTTAGAGCGTCCAATCAGCCTGCCATGCATGTTTTTTTTTTTTTTGGAATGTGGGAGGAAACCGGAGCACCCGGAGAAAACCCACGCAGGCCCGGGGAGAACATGCAAACTCCACACAGGGAGGCCGGAGCTGGAATTGAACCCGGTACCTCTGCACTGTGAAGCCGACGTGCTAACCACTGGACTACCGGGCCGCCCTGGAACATATTATTGTACATTCATTCATTCATTTTCCGAACCGCTTAATCCTCACGAGGGTCGCGGGGGGTGCCGGAGCCTATCCCAGCCGTCTTCAGGCAGTGGGCGGGGGACGCCCTGAACCGGTTGCCAGCCAATCACAGGGCACACAGAGACGAACAACCATGCGCACTCACACTCACACCTAGGGACAATTTAGCGTGTTCAATCAGCCTGCCATGCATGTTTTTGGAACGTGGGAGGAAACCGGAGTACCCGGAGAAAACCCACGCAGGCCCGGGGAGAACATGCAAACTCCACACAGGGAGGCCGGAGCTGGAATTGAACTCGGTACCTCTGCACTGTGAAGTCGACGTGCTAACCGCTGGACTACCGGGCCGCCCCTATTATTGTACAGGCTTTTTTTTTTTTACTTGACTTCCCATTTAAGTGTTCGTAGAGCGCGTCTTCCAAATCATTGTCCATAATAAAAATGACAAGGACAATCGTTTGCAACCGCAATATAATTATAAGTTGAGTTAACAGTTAGCCCGGCTTCCTCGACTTTTTTCTCCTCCTCCTCCAACAAATCCCGACTAATTGCCTTTAGGGGTTAACACCATCTGAGTCATCTGAGGGCTTTATACAATTGAGAGAGTGTCTGTTACTACCTTGAACCAACTGCACTGGCCTGCCTGTACCTGTCCCAGTTCAACTCCAGTATTCTCTGGCAAGCTCTGCTGTGTCTGTTTCTGACTCTTTTTTTTTAAAATAAACAAGTGTGTGCATTATAAAGTGAAAAGGGGGGGGGGGGTGAAGGGAAAGAGTTTGCATAGTTGTAGAGTAAATATGCTGTTTAGTGGGACACAGCTGCTGCCAGAGCAAGAGAGGTTGGTTATATTTGATTCTGAACCTAATTTCATGGCACGTGGCTTTGTTAGGAAATGCCAGCAACAATTTCTATCTCACAGCGACTCTGAAATAAAAGTCCCCCCCCCCCTTCTTCTTTGGCAAACACTTACTCCACAGCGGCCATAAACTAAAACAGTCATAGATCAACAAGTAAACACTGCGCTTGGGTGATGACTTTGGGTTTTAATCTTTACATTTTAGACCGGAAATGTAAGGGTTAGGGTTAAATGGGCTGTGAAATTGGTGCGAAGGATCAACTGGAAAGTTGGATGATTAAAAATAATTCATTGTTTTGACTCCACTCTGTCATGCCTTATGTTATCTTGCAGAAAAATAGCTAGACAAGTATGATTTGCATACAAACGTGTCATCCGGTTTAGGTCTGGTAGACAATTTTTGAGTTTTCAATGAATGTAGCAGCATGTTTTGGGAATGTGGGAAGAATCGGCAGTGCCTGGAGAAAACACACGCAAGCACAGGATGAACATCCAAACTTTACACAAGAGTACACCCGTAGCCAAGATTTGAACGCAGAACATCAGAACTGTCAGACAAACCACAAGGCCACCGTGTTGCCTTTCTGAGATCATCAAAACAAAATATATCTTCACGGTTGCGAAAACACACGAGTAAGAAAACCAGAGGGCATTTTAAGAAGCGGTGGTTGAATGTAAATACTTACACTTTATTTGTTTTTCTGAAGAGTTTTTACTTTTGGTCTATTTTTAAAACAGCAGATATCTGTACTTTAATTTCGAAGTCAAAAGAGATTTGTTACTTTTTTCATGCTTCGCACACCACAACACAATGAAATAAGAACATAAATGGAGGGCCCGAAAGGCAACCACGAATGATATCTTGATTGAGATCTTGGGGTCTGATGAGGCTGGAAAAATACAGGGACAGCGGTAGCACCGTGGAACCTGGACTGCAGCAGATTCGGATGAGCCAGATATTCCCGAAAACATTGCCTTCTTTGGGAGAATTGTTTGATGATGTTTGTCTCCAAGAATGATTCATGGAGAATTTGCAGTGTCTTGCGCCAGTCTGAAAACCACCAGCCTGTGATGTTCCTAAATTTTGCGTATAATCAGAAAAAAACTCATGCAAGGAGGACTTTTTTCAATTCTCATTTTGTTAGAATTCTTACATTTTTTGGTTGATAGTTCAGAGCAAAGCTGTGCATGGGAACAGATTGCTACAGAGCCCCTAAGCCTAAGGGGACATGGAAGAAAAAAAAATTGCGTTCCCTCGCAAAGTTTTGCGTTCCCTGCAAAGTGTTGCATTCCCTCGCAAAGATTGCAAGATAACGCTTTTTTTGTAAGGGGACACTTTTTTTTTAAATGCGCGTATTTGTACTTTCGGGTCAAAAGTCTTTGTATTTCAAGCCAATTTACAAAGTAAAATTCCATTAAACTCGCCATCCATGTTTGTTGTTTTCAGTTACCCAGGAGATGACCCGAAAGTACATCAACACGCATTGTTTTAAAGCGCCCCGTTGCAAAAAAAAATAGCTTTATCCAGCAATCTTTGCGAGGGAACGTTTTTTTTCTTTCATGTCACCTTAGGGGCCCCGTAGATTGCTATATTGTATTGCACAAAATTATTAAAATCGGTATTGCATATAATTGTCAGAAAATTTTATGTTTAATGTTTACTTTCACTGAAGGAGTCGAGTCAGTACTTTATTTTTACTTTTATCTGTACGTATACTGAAGTACAGAGTGGGAGGTCTTTTACCACCGGTTAAAAAAAGAAAGAAAGTGTCAAGATAAAAAGTAAATAAATAAAACAAAAATAATGCTTCTTCTCTCATAACATGGTGTGTTGCTTTTGATTCCGAGGGGCAGAGGGCAACGTTCGTTCTTTGTGCTGAAGCTAATTATTGTGTAAAGTGCAGTCCCACACAGAGGACGTCAAAGTTCATCGAGGCCACACACACGCTCACCAGAAGCCCCCCTCTAACGGCCTCCCCTCCTCCGGGACCGATGGTACTGTGTGCTTGAAAATCGACGGCTCTAGGACCCGGCAGACCAGACTGCCACAGAGGCATTGCAGACGGCGAAATTTGGGAGGTGTAGTGGAAGAAAGGCAAGAGAAACGGAGTAAATGAGATCACTTTTGTCCAGATTATTCAAGGATTTATCAACTTAAAATACCACCGAATCAACTCACTAGAATGAGACGGACACATTGTTGAAATACTGCTCAGGTAAATGGCCGCGTTTCTTTCGCGTGGTTCACTATAAGAGCTCGAAAGCTAGTCAGGGTATGTCCCCATTGTACTTACATGGGATGCGGTTATTCTCACCCGAGCTGCCCCGCTAGGCCCCAAATCCTTTCTGTCGCTTAATGCAAGCCTGAAATGTACTACTTTCCCGACTCCCGTTGACTGTAAAAGTTACTTTAAAGTCACGGCTAGACGCGAGTTTCGAAAGCGAACCGGGCCGTTACGGCGAAGAGTACTGTATTTTCCACAAGCAACATTGAACGTCTCCTCAGATGTTTGCTTTCTGACAATGACCACTTTTTTGAGACGCAGCCTCGGGCCCGCTTGTAACTTTAAGCTGTGCCCCTATTGTACGTTAACATGCTTTTTTTGTCGTGCTTTTATGGCCCACAAGGAAATCTAATGAGACCAACAAGAGTGCGGCCCATTCATTGTTTTGAACACTGTTTACGCTTTATACTGTACGAGCCACACATATCATTAGCTTTCTTAGCCTGTTGTTGCTCAGCTTCAACACCCACTCTTAAAGATCACACTCATTTTACGTTTCAACTACAATAACAATGTGCTGCCACGTCAGTTGTTTTTAGGGATCTCCTGAAACAGAGACGCCGTCGTGTTATTTCCTTATTGTATAAACTTCTAATCAGCACGTAGGAAGTGTTGACACTGTGTTTAGACTCCCCACGGGCGTTGAGTGTTATTGAAAATGCTTGAACGTTGTTGTTGCGTTCAAAGGTTTAAAAAGTTCAGGACTGGATGCTTTTCCGTGCTTACCTAAACCTATTTGACTGTATTGTTGTCAGCTTTGATTGAATAACTTCAGCTTTTGCAACACATCAATGTAGCAAATGCCTTTTAAGTGCTCGGTATTTTGGAATACAGGTACAGATACTGTATATGGAACACAGTTTAAGGGTAACCTGAAAAACTTATTTGGAAAGTGACTAGCCAAGGAAATACTGGACTGTTAAGACATGCACAGTACGTTTCCAATATTGTTATGAGAGCTAACTTTTGGTCCAAATACATATTGTAGCAGTAACGCATAGAATGTAGTAACATTAACAGTCTAAAGTTTCAATGACTAACACTTGGTTTCCCATTTGCCTTCTCAGAGTACAATGTCCCCAGGCATGTTATACCCTTTTACGCCTTTATGTCAGCATGTTTTCGCTGGTCATGAGACTACGTCTGTCCACTGTGTGTGCACATGGGGCCTTGCCATATGACCACCGGAAGACACAACACGTCGACGTAATGATGCAGCCAGTGACTGTTTGGAGCTGCCTGTTCTATTTAGAAGATATCAGCCGCCTCCCATCCAATCCAAGTGCTCTGACGCAAATGTGCCATCAGACGCATGTAGAATTTGTGGAATGGTGTTAGAAATTTTGTCCCTGTGCACAGTCAGATGTATTGTGTCCCATTGTGCCACAGGAGTTCAGACCTTATCACAGAGCAGGATACGCTTCTCACAATGATTGCCTACTGTTGGCGTCACATGAGCGTACCCTTCTTCAGTTTGTGAAGTCCCTCTGATAACATTGGAGCCTGAGACACTGATAACAGTTATTCAATTAATGTTGCTCACATTTACCAGGTCAGGAATAAAAAAACAAAACAAATTTGAATCTTTAAATAGTTATGTGAAGCTCTTCAGAACACTTCAGATGCATAATGGATGCGAGTCCAAGTCCATCATAGTTGTGGATTTGTATTCAACACCTAAGTTGAAGCAACGTTCCAATCTTCTCCGCATTGCTGGTCCACCTCGGGTTTGTTCATATTTACCAACAGTTCTTCTATAGGTTGTCATGGAAACTCCTTTGAATCTGCCCCAAGGTGAAACCTGTGGAGTCATAATTCTTTCATCACCCATACAAGCAGATTAAGTAATATTTTAACATTAATAGTAAAACTTCAAAATGATAAATGGGCAGCTCACCTTTAGATTTGATGATTGAGGTGTAGCGTAACTGAAGTTAACCGTTATAAACCTAAATAATATGTAAAACAGTGGTTCTTAACCACGTGGGTCCTAAACCCCGCAAGTTTCATACGTGCATTCACCGAACCCTTCGTAACTGGATAAACTTTTTATTTTAAGTTCAAAATCAAAACATCAGTCTGTATTATACCATTGCACAAAATGAACCATGGCCAGTTACAGGTGTTTAAAGTATTAAACCAACAAATGATGAATTTAACCCATAAATAGAAAAGCCTAACGCCGGAAATTTACTGCAAATCACAAACTTTTGCTGTTGCCTTCCAGAGATACATTTAGGAATGCTTGGCGTCACCTATTAAGTAACACTGTCACATGTCACTGTCTTCTTTTTCTTTGTGTGTATCTTTATTCTGCTCAAATAATTGGTGGCAAAGATAAATTGCAGTTTTGAGTATCTCAAAGGCTATGATTTGGTGACACCGAAAGGCTGAAAGCATTGTTGTTGGTGGGGAGTTTCTTCACATAATGTTTCAACATTCTTCTCCTTTCAGTGTACATTCCGTTCTGCCGAGCCATATTGTACTGAGCAGCCAGAACTCGGACGTGTGGATGACTTCTGTCACTATGATACCACCCTTGACGATTTCACGGGCATTTGGCTTTAGAGCTTTAACTTCTGATTAAGGGCTATCATTTGTAAAGTATTTTCAGGGAACTTCAAAGAGGAACTTGACACTCTCTATTTGACCGATCAGTCCGACTCTCACTGTAGGATCCATTTCCCATTAACAAGTGCGCGTGATGGATGGTCTCGCTTCAAATGTAAATACTCGAGTAAAAGCCTATACGTTTTGTAACTGTAAACCAGCTGCTGACTCTTGCCCTCCCCAGCAGGAGCAGAATATAGAGCATAAACAAGCTTACGACCATTGATCTGTGATGAAGGAAGTAGTGCGGTGGGGTTGGCCTGAATTTCTTCCTCCTGCCATAAACACTTGTGACTATCATCGCTAGTTCAAGTCACAAATGGTGTGTGTGTGTGTGTGTGTGTTTCTGTCTCTGTGGGATCTTCGCTTCAAGACACCGATTTGCATTGAATGAGTTGGCCCCCAAAGCTGGAGCCAGAAAGATGAATGATTAAAAGCCACAGCGACAGTAAGGCAGGCAGGCGGTGGCGGCGCAGAGGCCTTAGGACCATGTGACCCGCTGTTCAGGGTACTGGGTTCATTCAGTGGCTGCTGGCTGCAGCGCTGGCAGGAGCCCAGCTTTTTCCACACAGGCCGCACTAGCAACAGGTCGCTCCCATTAAAACAGCAGCACTCTGTTGTGGCTCCGGAGCCGCTCTTGCGTATGTGTCGCTTTTTCGGCTGCGGCGTACGCACCACGGTATGTTCGTCTGAAACATCCCAATTTATATATCATTTGTGCGTGCTTGTGCGAACAGTGTGCGCACCGAGATGCTGAAGAGTACCAATAGCTTAGGTACCATTATGTTTATTTATTTGCCACCCTCGCTCAAAATAAGCTCCAAGGAGCAAACATGACAATGTTTCTGAAAAATGGCAATCGGTCAAAATGCAAAGTCTGGTTGAAATAGCTACGTCAACCAGAGTAAAACACACCAAGAATTTTGAAAATGGAATGAAGGCTTCCAGAAATTGATCTTTTTGTGTGGAGGGGGAAATGGCTGACTAGCCATTTGCGGGGAGCCAGCTAAGTGAAGTCAGCTGCATCGATGTTTGTTCATAAGCTACTCTGCATAGCAACGCAAGGGCCAACTTCAAAATAAAAACCTAAAAAATAATACTTTACATTAGTGATTCTCAAGTGGTGGGTGGGGACCCCAAAGTGAGTTGTGGGCCGTTATTTCATACATAAATTACATACAGTATATTGATTATTCCAATGTGGTACGGCCTGAAAGCTTAGAAAGGCCGCGCTTTTCGCCATCTTAGCACAATTTTCCAAAGCTACGATGGAAGACTTAACATTTAGCCCACTGCTTGGCGAGCCCCCTCTGACTAGCGGACAGGTTTCAGCTAAAATATCCATAAATAAATTCCTACGAGCCGGAATTGCAAGGTGTTCTCTAAATCATCAACTCCAAACTGTCATTTGACGTTGCCATTTCTAATCGCGTCACATGCACTAAAACTCGACTTAAATAGAGCAAATAGATGATTATTCACGAGAAAGGCAGTATGGGTCGTGGAAACATTTATCGAATGAAACATTTTTATTGAATTGTATTGAATTCAACAAATGAAATCTCCCAAACACATCTTGGAAAGCGTGTGCGGACTCCAATTTAACATGAGTTAGAATTTGATTAAATCACCTTGCCCTCTTGAAGAGATTTTTTTTTCCACCCAATTGAGTGGTATACATTATCGTTTGGTGGACATTTTCAGTTTTTAAATATTGATTATGTTATTGCCAACTTTTTATGCTAGGTGTTCTGTTGTATTATTTCTATCCATCCATCCATCCATCCATCCATCCATCCATCCATCCATCCATCCATCCATCCATCCATCCATCCATCCATCTTCTACCGCTTATCCGGGGCCGGGTCGCGGGGGCAACAGCTTTAGCAGGGAAGCCCAGACTTCCCTCTCCCTAGCTACTTCTTCCAGCTCTCCCCGGGGGATCCCGAGGCGTTCCCAGGCCAGCTGGGTGACATAGTCACTCCAGCGTGTCCTGGGTCTTCCTCGGGGTCTCCTCCCGGTGGGACATATTTGATGTTAAATGCTCCGTAAAGCCGTTTGTTGCATTTGCAACTGTTGTGAAAGCGTTATATAAAGATGTATTATGTTGAATAGGTTATTGTACTTTAGTAACCAATTATTTTTCCCTGATTGTATCGGCTACAGAGGATTTTAAAGCGGTTTATGTGCTAATGTCATGTTTTTTTTTTAAAGAAATATTCACCAAGATCATGTTCTTTTGTCACCCCCCCCCCCCCCCCCCCACACACACACACACCGTTTGTGGGACACAACCGCCCACAACCTCACTGCAATAACCAAAAACACCGAGCAAAAATACCCCCCAAACTCTTTTTGCTCATTGAGATGAGTGAGCACAACAACAATAAAAAGTGTGTTTATCACCTCACTCAGTGAGACATTTATTTGGGCCCAGTGCTGGACTGATATGACCCAGAGTCTGTCAATAGTCACATCCACTTCCTGTTATTGTCCCTGGCAGTAGGATGGCTGAGGCCACTCACACAGAGCTCTTCCGATGGATTTACTCTGATGGAACGGCAGCAGACAAATTGATTTCAGTGGAAGGGCAGAGATCGCCTGGTGCAGTGTGTGACATTTGTGTGAACAAGTAGTGAAATTGATCCCTTCTCTTTCTCCTGTCCTGCGTTCAAAGCTGTATTTATGTGAGGTAAATGAAGGGAAAGGTCAAGTGGTTTGTCATGATAGCCTGATAGGATTTGGATGTTTGTAATTACCGGACTATAGAAAGTGCTCGATTCATTGCTTCATTTATATACTTACTGTGGTATCACAGTGTGTGTGTGTGTGTGTGTGTGTGTGTGTGTGTGTGTGTGTGTGTGTGTGTGTGTGTGTGTGTGTGTGTGTGTGTGTGTGGAGCCATCTGATCATTAAGAGTCATATGTCTTCTGTTTGTGTGTCTGTCTGTCTATCTGTCTATCTATATTTGCAAAGATCGTTTTATTTAGATCACCAAAATATGTTCATCCTGTTTCAATTCCAAGAACATATACAGTCAAACCTCGGTTTTCGAACGTCTCTGTTCTCAACCAAATCGGTTTTCGACCCAAAATTTAGAGTTTTTTAATGTCTCGGATTACGACCGAAAATCGGTTCTCGACCAAACTGAGCGCACTTGAATGCCACTTGACTCCTCTTGCCTTCCTTACACGAGGAAGTGACGCTTCCTCGTGTAGCGTTCCATTGTGAGCAGACGTGTTCAATAAAGATTTTTTTTTTTTTTAAAGAGCATGGTTTCGGTTTTCGAACAGCTTTCTGGAACGGGTTATGATCGAAAACCGAGGTATGACGGTCATGTCATATTTTCTAAATTGAGTCAAGGTCATACACATACTGTGAAATAATGTTCCACAGTGATTTTTGATTTAGTGCTCTTGTATTGAATGAATATCATTCAGTTGTCCATGTCTACCCAATGTTCTGGCCCAGTGAATGTAGCCTACATTTCTGTCACTAAATTTTAAAGTCATTCTTGAGTGTCAACAGGTTAGACCTTGACTATTACCTAATTGCCTACGGAAGTTTGCACTGCACTTAACAGAGTAAGTGCGTCTTCTGCATCAGTTACTTATGCGCACATCAGGCAGGCAGTTTGTCTGGATGAGTTCCAGCAACATTTCTGTGTGCCTGCCTGCGCCGTTGGTCAGGCATGAGTAACAACTACAACAAGAACATACAGATATGGCAGGTAAAAAGTTGTTTACATACTTAAGACGGTTGTAGGCAACGTTCAATAATAAAGGACATCTATTCATTATTTTTCAGTCAACGAAACCCTCTAAATAATTATCATAACGCAATCTAAAAATGTCATTCCGGCAAGAATGATTGTGCTTTTTGTAATGCATGATTAGGATTAGCGAGACTTTTTCTGCCTGACTCCTTAAGCACCAGCTCCTGGGTCTCATTGCCTCTCTTCTGAGTTGACCTGAAGGTTAATATTCAGACAGGTGGAAAAAAAATCTTCCACCTCAATATAGGGCTAATTTTTTACCTTTTTCCAACTAATAGATAACCAGGGCCTCGTGTGCTGGGGCAAGTGAAGAGAACTTGGAAAAACGAAGTGACTCTTCCTCTGGAAATCCTGGATCCTCTACCCTGTCCACCAACATGACCAATGTGGTGATCGTCAAGGAGGGATGGCTGCATAAAAGAGGTACAAATCTGTTCTTTGAAATGTATGTTTTATGTTCGGTTTTAATGTAATATACAGGATAACACATGTAGATGTTAAATGTTCATGATCTGAAGTACAGAAGAGCCTATAACACAAGCTGTCTTTATTTTGAAGACAATTACATAATGTGTGGCGGATTGAGTTGCACTGTTGTGCTTTTACAAATCCCATTTCTGAATATTCTCAGTTGTAAAAAATGCTGAACCTCTCTTAGTAATGACACAGTTGTCGAATGTGGGTTTGAATATTTCCAGAAACTCTTATATTCTTTTCCTATACTGTTGTAGCCACGGGCCTTTTTTCGAAATCAAAAAAATACAGAAACAAAACTTCAAAATACATGTAAGAATCCTTTGATTCTCACATGATATGTTGTCAAATGTTTTGGGCTACTTAAGCGGTATATGTTTTTCTGAATATCCTTAAGCTGTTCTGGTGTTCTACTTTGTAAAATAAGTTGGGGTTAAGATGACAGATGCGATGCCGATGAAATATCCTGTGATGATAACATTCAATTGATGGCACTTGCACGGCTGCAATTCAGTTGCAGCGTATTGCACAGTCATCATCACCACATGCACTAAAACTTATCCCAAGCATGCAAATCTTTGGATAAAAAAACAAATTATCAGTCATGCCGCACACAACAAACCAAATAGAGGAAGCCGATTCTCCGAAACGACCTCTTTCTAAACAAAGGTGTCAGACAAGACAGTCAAACACAGCTTATTTCTCGTCTTTGGCTGCATTTCCAACCAAAGAGGGAGAATAACATATGCTTCACTTATAAAATCCTCAATAACCCAAATTTTTTTCTTGGTTCTCCTCGATGCAACACTTTTCAGATTTTGCAGGGATCTTTATCATGATCTGTGACGTACGTTAAATATTTCGGATATATGAATTTTCACCTTAACTCGGGTAACTCATTGTCACATATACAGAAGTGTTAAAACAGTTCAAAGTGTATATTATTATCACTGAAATCTTCAAAGGTCAATAGCCACGCAGTCTCCCGTGGGCTTCATTGCAGTGCTCTGACATAGCTGTGTGGTGTGGCGGGTGTTAGCCCTGTGTTTGGATGAAGAGGCATTCCTCACATACCTGCTGACTTGGAGTGCTTTATGTGTGCACACTATCTCAGCCCTCCAACCACAGCTGTCCCTCAGAGTCCACCACCACCAGAGGCTACAGTAAATGTGATAAGCAAGCTGTCTGAGACCAGTGATGACTCTTAAGGCCCCGGGGCCAAGGAATCAGGCTTTACTTGGAATGGGGGTCAAACCGTGATTCTGGCTCAGGGGTTAAGGTGCTGAGAGAAGGTCACAAGAACTTTTTCTGGAACTCCATACCAGAACTGCTATTGTGTTGGATGCTGACGATATGGTTTTGAACTACGGAATCGAACGTTACATTTTAAATGTCTTCAAATATATTTTGCCATGTAAAAGAATAAAGAGATAATGATTTACCATCTACACTAAAATGTAGAGATGTACCAAGAGGGGAAAAAAAGGTCGTTTTTCAAGAATAGAAAACTGTTTTACACGCTACTGTGAGTCTTTGCAGTCGTCTCCATTTGTCTTCTGAGCGCGGAGAGCTGTCACACTCATACAAATTGACCACATTCACAAGTAAAGCTGAATGATTTGGGGGGGGGGGGGTGGACTAATTGCAACCTTTTCCCCACCCTGATTCAGTTTAAAATTTCCTTTCCATAAGATGAGCCTATTTGTAGAATTTAGAGCTGCAATGATTAATCAACAACTACTCAGTTATCAAATTAATAGATGACTTAATTGATTAACCATCGAGGGACCTTTTCATTTAATATTGTCCAGATCCTTGGAACTTCAGCCTCTGGAAAGCACACAGATTACCCTTGTGTTGAATCAAAATCAGACAATCGCAAACATCTATTTTTACTTCGGAAGACAACGATCAAAATTTTCTACATGTTAAGTGTCAAACCATCTCCTTAATCGTAATTAATTTATGAAAATGTTATTTTAAGGGCTGTTCATCTTGCCCTTATCTGGGATCAGGTTGCTCCCTCTACTAGGCATTTCATCCAGCACTTCCAGCGCAACCTTGAGGCGTTCCCATGCCAGCCGAGAAGCCAGATGTGCCTTTGTTTTGGACAGGCAATAGTCTTCCACTTGGGTTCTGTTAAGAGCCAGATGCCCAAGCCGCTTCATGGAAATCGAATAAAAAAGAAATCTTATTGTCATTGCACATGTCACAAGTACAGAGCAGCAAAAATCATGACTTTGTTTCAACCGGCCCAAGGAAGATACAAAGACAGTGACACCATCTGGCTCCTCTTGATGTTGATCTGTTCTGACCCCCGTCTCAGATCTCGCCCTATCTCTAAGGGAGATGCCGGGCAACCTGCGGAGGATATTCATTTTGGCAGCTTGTATCCGTGATCACGTTCTTTCGGTCACGACCCACAGTTAATGATTGTAGGCTCGGCTCCCACCTTCACTCACCTGAACAAGTGCTCAAGAACTTGAACAAGACTCCAAGATACCCCAGTGTGCCAACTCACTTGTGGCTGAATCTTTGGTTGCTCATGAGAAGGCGGACCCACGTTGTCTCTTTGGGCTGTGCATGGCAGGGCCGGTCAGCTGGCCCACCCAGGCCTGGTTTCAGAGTGGGGCCAGCAGCATTATTAACAAGCTGTGACAAAATATGCATCAACTGTGGGTATGCTGTTGTGATGTTCAGAATGTCACTTATATCTCAGCACTTCACTATATCTCCACCGTTGCCTGAGGGTCACATAACGGACAATTTTTGAATGGTTTAACTGTGTTGGTCTTGTTGCCGAAATTGAGAAAGTCTTTGAGATATTGCTCTTGCGTCAAACTGTGTTTAAAAAGAGAACAGGAACATCCTTTGAGTGGAAGAGAACTGTTTGATTGTAAAACCTCAGAATTGCGTTTGTCATTTGTTTTCCCTGCCCTCCCTCATACTTGGCGAATTGTGCCACCCATTCATAGTCTCAGGGGCATAGATGGTAGGATACGATAAAAAGCAGTGGTAAAAATATAACTAAAACAGCCGTGAAATAGTGACTGATAAATAAACAGTCATGCTGAGTTGCTGAAAATGTGCTCATACACCCTGGCAGGCTCAGGTTCAAACTGTGACAACGGTCTACTTGTGACATTAAACAAACAACATTTCAGGAACAGTGAGTTGGCACACCGTCACAGTCGAGCAGCTGTGCCCTATGAAGTGTCACCAAGAACCTTTTGCGCTTTGATTGGAGGGCGTCCGCCTGACTTTTTGACAGCAAGGCTTTCTGTGTCACGTCACTGTCATGCGGTCTTTGCCCTAGAGCCACCGCACAGAAGGTGAACCTGTAGTAGCCATGTCTTGCTGTCCATCACCTCAGCATCTTGCTTCCCAGGTTGCACCTTGAACAGGGTCGACTGTGGTGGCGGCCACCCAATTGCCTCGTGGCTCCCCGAGGGTGTCGTAACAGCTTGCTTTTACCGCATTCGAATGTCTGTGCAATGCTCATTCTGCACACTCCACATTAATTTGTTGACAAGTCATAACCCTTCATGGACATTTTGTTCGTTCCGTGGACTTGGTTTGACTTCACACTATTTTGTTAAAGATCTTCCTCTGAATGGTTTGAGGAGCTGGTTTTCTGCTGCGGCATGACTACTCCACTCTACACACGCACAGTTGGACGCATTTAACTTCATCACACCACCTCGGACTTGGACTCAAGTTCTCTTATCAACGTCAGTGACTGCTGACATTACAGATGTTTTTAAGATTCATTTCAAAATCATGTAGAAAGTCTGGAGTGAGGAGGGGCTGCAGAAGTGGGTGTATTTTAGTGACGGTGAAGCCTCACACTTGTGAGCATGCTTTGGTTGTGCTGGTGCCAAGCAGTGGCTGGCATTGTCCGCGGGTCACCGCAGTCGGCGCCGGGCTGAATGGGAGGAGGCTGCGGTTCCAAACTCCGTGAATTCCGTCTCCGTGTTTTAGGACAATACTTAGCGGTGACCATATTTCTAATTTCATTTGGGTGAAATAGCAAAAGCTCGTGGCTAAAATGTTGCAAGCATTGCGTACCGTGTCGGGTACATTCAAATGGTGAATTTGATCCAAATTATTCTCTTTGTTCATGCCCTCTTCTGTCATTTTTTGCTATATCAGTCCAAAGTGGGTTCACACTCGTCGCGCAGTGTGCGACGGGCCTTGAGTTTTTTCATCATTCTTCATTCATCGATCCATGCATTCATTTTCTTCCGCTTATCTGAGGTCATTTCGTGGAGGCATCATCTTCAGGATGGAAGCCCCGTCCTGAAGCATTCCCAACCGATAGACATACATCATCACTTCAGCGTGTCCTGCCTCCTGCTTTTTGGAGCGACTCAACAGGGAGGCGTCCTGGAGGGCATCCTGATCAGATGCCCGAACCACCTCATCTTGCTAGCTTGGGAAGACACTTGGGGAATGCCGTTATCAAGAGTCAGAGAATCATTCGTATTTACTGGATGGATATGGACAGTGCAATACTTGTTCTTTTCACGGTCTTATTTCCAGGGGCGCCCTTTAAATGTGCTCCTGCTTCTAGCGGGCACAGGAATGGAGCACTGTGTCATTTTCCTTTAGCAAGTGTGTTTTTCTAAAGTTCCTGTCAAATGCGCAGCATCGTCCAACATCAAAGAGGCAGATTGTGGGCTGGCCAAGAGCTCAGTGAAGCTCAACCGAACAGCGCTTGTCTGTCCTCTCCTTTTCCCTGGCCCTTGTGCGTTTGACTCATTTGCTCGTCGACAAGTATAAAGAGCCGGCCCCCTCGTTAGACTAACGAAGGGCACAACAACTGTTGGAATTGGGTAGCCGGCTCAGCTGGCTCCAACTCAAGCGGGAAGGGGGCAGCGAGTTGGTAAAGGAGGGAACATAGCATTAGGTATTGTGAGAGAAAGATAGAGGGGCAGGCAAAAGACTGAGACAGAAGTTAAACAGTGACTCTGTGATGTTCCCAGAACATTGGTCACTGACCCAATCCGCCTCACAAGAGTGCATGAAAGTGCGTGAGATGCTACAGTTTCACTGCTCTTGGCTCTGATTTGGACTTCATTAGCTGATTGCCACGTTTGTCGGTCCTGCGACTCATGGACACACGCGCGTGAGCGGTCTGGTCTTCCGAGCGAGACCAATGTAGGTGGTCCAAGAGATGGCATGAGAGTTTTCACTACCATTTCACGCAACACAAAATATTTAATCATACTAATTGTGAAAAGTGCAACTGTAAAAGTCGGACAATCACGAGTAGATGATAAATGTACTTGCAGTCCCTCGAAATTTTGAAGCAAAATGGGACCCTTCTGGTGCAGCCTGGAGCCCTGCTCTGTCGGCAGGGTCCGGCAGCAGAGGGTGTCACACCGGGAAGCCAAAACCTTCTGGCTGTCGGCATGGACCTCCTGCTTTCTGTAATAGGAAGCAGTCATCCTGCTAAATGTGGTGGAGAGAAGTAAATGACTGGGCTGCAGCTGTCTGCTGGCTGTTGTGCATCATAGGAGGACCAGGAGGCTGAGGAAGGTGGTAGCTCCACTGCTTACCTCTTCTCACGGCAAGCCAACTGCGCAGAGTCCGCTCTGCCTTATATATACATATACACACTCTGTAATTTCCGGACTACAAAACACATCAGATTAAAAGCCGCAACTGCTACATTTAGTCATAAAAACACATTTTTACATACATTGGTTGCTTTGTATTAATAGCTGTGGGCCTCCACGTTATAACATGGGATATTTGCAAAGAAAAGAGGTCACACAGGTAGACAGTTTAAAAAAAAAACATCTCGTTACATCATAGCATCCAAGAACCTCGCTGTCTCGCATTGTCACACAAGACCAATACACAGACGAGCTTCACCACGCTGCAGTGTAGCTTTTGGAAACCAGTTTGTTATGTGTTTGGGAGACGCAGGGGAAGCACGGATTTATTATATATTAATCTGTGAGGTGAAGGGCAGAATTGCTGTCCTGCCCGTTGCCAGCGATGGTGGGAGTCAGTTGCCAAACAAACAACAGAGAGACGCTGGCCAAGTTCCCAAGGTATGCCAGACATTTTTAAATGCTATGGGGGCTTGCGGTCCTTTCGAAAAGACAACAAAAACTGTTCAAATAAACCACTCCGGGAAAACGAAAGCCGCCTGCTGGCCATGCCATATTCAGCTATGTCATGCAGCAGAGGCTTGACAATTACTAGACCAATGTTGGTTTATTTGAGGCAGCTCTTGTCAGTCCAGTTTTGTTAATATCGGGCCGATGAACATTACATTTTTTTTCCCCCAATATCAGTCACCTGTCCGATAGTTATTGCGCATTCCAACAAAGGTCTCCCTCTTCTACTGTTTCAAGTTAGTCATTTTGCCTCTGTCTGCCCCCTCCTGCTGAAATCCCGCAAGTCCGTCCCCACTTCCAGAATCCCACAACTCTGTTGCCAGGATAATGACCCTGCTGACAACTCAGTCCTATTGCGGAAGTGACAGTGGACCAGAGAGTTACCTCTGTCTCCAACATCAATCACATCACTGCCACCAGATTTCACAATGTATAATGAATAACGGTGATGCTCAGCTATTTGTAGAAAAATAGTTGACTCTGTACTGTGTGTATCCTCCACGTAGATTTATTCTTGTTTCTAAAATATACTCATGAACCCATTCAGGAAATGGTAAATATTTTGGAAATGGCATTTGATGATCATGTAAATATGTTTCTGTTATGCCCTGGTCATAAAGAGTTCACTGCACTAATTAGCTTCAAACTGCTTTTCTTGTTTGGCATGCGGTTACCAGGTTGGTTCAACTATATCCATAGACTGCTTGTTTACCCAGAAAAAGGGGGGCAACTCTCAACCCTCGTGTCGCAGGGGGAACTACCCACAGTCTCTATGGTAATCAGCAGGTGTCACTCACCACAGAGAAGAAGCGAGGGCTTTCTTATGAGCGTGAGAAAGAGGCGCAGCCTCCCTCTCACCCCCCCCCCCCCCCCGCCCCAACCCTGCTTCCTTCCTTTTTTATCCTGTTGGGGTAGCAGCGGCAACCACAGTGATGGAGCAAAAGATGTGTAAAAGGAGGCGATAGAGAAGGCTACATAGAGGCAGGGGTGGCCCTTCCCTGCAACCTGTTGATACGACTGCCAAAGCTCTGGCATTGAAGTACCGCATCCAGCTGCATACGACCAGGAAGAACCAACAAAGTGGTTTCAGAACACAGCACGTGAGAAATCATCAAGAGAGGGGTGAAGAGTGTGGCCTGGTAAGGATGGAATGTGGACTTAATGGTGACATACATGGATACAGTGAGGTAATGGGTGAGTAATAGGTGTCCTTGCAATGCGAGAGGCCCAACTCATAACTCTGGGCCCAGTGCATTCTCGAGTTGCTGGTTGTGAAGGCTCAATAGTGACCCCTTACATCAGGAAGACCTCGTCTCCTCTGGAAGCAGGCCGCCTGTGGCTCATTGAGATGCAGGGCACTTGGTGGCAGGCTGCAGCTGCAGCCGACAGGCAGAACACGGCAGAAAAGGGCTGAGGGGATGGCAGGGTGGCTGTGGAAGGGGGGTGTTAGGGGGACAACAAAAGGCAGCAACCCCCTCCTCCAATGCTATGGAGTTTAAATTCCCTAATCCTCCACCCCCCCCCCCCCCTCCTCCCATCACCTCATCCGATTCTCACCACTCACACAAACACACACATACTCTGTTCATGTAGTTAGGGCTGGCTCCCTTCCTCTCATCCCCGAGCCATGAATGGCCAGGCGCGGACAAAGACCAACAGCAGCCCCCCTCAGGAAGTCCGACCTCTGGGTGTGGGCACTGAGAGCCGGATTTTGTCTGACGCTCTCTGGTACCCCTCACTGTGTTAGTGCGCATTCACCCGGTCGTAGTTTGTATCTCACCACATATGAGAGGATTTTATTATTTTTTTTCACAGGTGCTA
Source organism: Hippocampus guttulatus (assembly GCF_054856545.1). Taxonomy (NCBI): domain Eukaryota; kingdom Metazoa; phylum Chordata; class Actinopteri; order Syngnathiformes; family Syngnathidae; genus Hippocampus; species Hippocampus guttulatus. The sequence goes on from NC_141273.1 coordinate 11,026,736, forward strand.
AAAATCCACTTGAATCACCTCAAAAGACATGGAACAGATTTGCAATGTCGTTCTTAATTCAGTTGCATGCCTTTTTGTGGGTGATGGAGTGACCGCACTGAATTGAAAATGGACAAAAACATCATTTTGACTGCTCTTTTACATGACAACCAGCATTTTGGGACCTTAAAATCATTTGATGTCTCAAATGGTCTAAAAATTGATGTTTTTAAAGAGAGTTTTACTGTTTCTGTCTCAAAGCCAAACTGCGGTCTGTAAAATTTGCGTGGAAATGGACTTGCCCGATTGCATTTAGTTGAAGTAAATGTAGCTCACCAAAGTCGACAACGTCACTGAAGGGTATTCAAAAGGCTGTCAACTCCTGGGGGGGTACAGGCAGATGATGGCGAGCATGGGCATTGTACTAATTCATTTATTTATTTATTTACTAAAACTATTGGCCTGTTATGCACCAAACAGTCTTGGAATTGTTTTGACAATCTTGTGCATATGTGAAAGTTTTCAACAGCAATTGAGTCCTCAACATTCCTGTCGAGGTCATGTAGAGACAGACTGAACTGGAGTCTCCTCAGAAACTCTCTGTTCTCCCCCCCACCCCCTTTTCACATTTTTTACTTTATTAATCCCGCTTCATCCAGTCAGAATTTACAGTTGCTTACTGTCAAGGCCTCTGAATCCAAATTGAATTCTGCATGTAAAGGAAGTGCATTCCTATCATCTGCTTGTCCCCTATCAATAACGTTTTCAGTCCAGCGTGTAATGTACAATGGTTTCCTCGCATGAACCTCGATGTGTTTTTACCTCTGTCCTCATTTCAACTGTGTTCAAATCGCAGACCATCGAGGCATTGGCCGTTGGATGTTTCACCCACGTGGATATATTATATCAACATATATGACAACTTGCCCTGATGTGCAGCTGTGGCCAAACCTGTTCTTTTCCTCTCACCCTTGGGATGATCAGGTTTGGGGTATGGAGGGTGTGTCAGTGGCAGGTTGTAGCTGCCGTAACAGCATTTGGCAAATAAAGATAAATTCTGTTTGTTTGGCAGTGGTTCTCTCTTCATTATTTTCCACTTTGCCCAGCGCGCATCCGCGACCTCAGCAGCTGCTTGTCATGTAAAGACACTCTATCAGTCCCTGACAGCTTTTCCCCGAAACACACGCAGAGTACACACAGCGAATACACACTCCGCTTGCAGTTGTACATATGTGGGGAACATATGTAGTGATCTGTCTCACTACTCTGCTCCTCAGTTCTTTGCCCACGATGAAGCCTCCTCGCCTCCACTACCTCAGTCATTTTTCGTCTGGCATCAGATCTGTCTTCTTCTGGCATACGGCCAGTTTTATTGAGCAATGCTTTACTGGCAATGCTTGGGCTCTCTCTTTTTCAAAATGTAAATGTGTCACAGCAGTTTCGCACTAACACTTATCACATAGAGGTCGTAGTCGCAATGTCTATTGGCTAGTTTCCTGTATTGGAGTACACAACATCAAATAAGAGGTGGCTTACTGGAAGGCTGTGTTGATGAACTAAAAGCATAAGGCTCTCATGTTATTTATGGGATCTATCGTCTATTGTCAGCGGTCCGTACTTTGTTCTGCACTCTAGTGAGGATGTGCGTAGCGTCATTTGCAGAGCACTGACATGAAGCTTTACCTTTTAAAAACATCATTAATCCTGTTAAATGGTGAATGTGGAAATGTGTGTGTTTTCACAGGGCCTGCAGTCGCAAAACCGCACCCCTGCAAATAAGTTACTGTAGTGTGCGTCTTCGTAACAATTAAAAAGCTTAACCATCAGTCTCACATTTTGTCATCCCCGCGCACAAGAGACGCACTGTGTGTGGAAAGCCGAGTACAAGTGGAAGGGGAAGTAGCGTAAATAGGAAGCTCTCAAGGGTCATCTTTGTTGTTTTGGCAGACTGTTTGTGGGGGAAGCATTAGCGGGTGGTGTTGGGGGGGGGGGGGGGTTGCTTTGCAGAATTGCAGAGACACAAACTCAGACAACCGGATGCGACTACTTCCACTCTTGTCATGTGATCACCTTTGTGGTCGCGAAGGAAGCCGTGCTGTATGTGAACACCATCGATTAATTGTTGAATTTAAAATCATCCATATTCTTGAGAATTCCAGCTTCTCAAGTGTAAATATTCTCCAATTTCTGTAGTCGTCCATGAAAGCAGACTGATTGTCTTGGTGATTAATCAGAATAAAACATTAGAATTGATTCTGGAAAACAGGTATTTAAATTTTTTGCCAGTTTTTCTGACGCTACACATCAAACCAGTCACTGAATTATGAGACATCTTTTGTTTATTTTCTGCACCTTCAATTTGAAATACCGTTCTATTTTTTTAATAAGAGAATGGAAATTAAAACAAATGTTTAAATCTGATGAATCTACGCAGTATGTTAACAATAGACATGTCTAGTGGCTAGTTTACACTTCAAATCTTAGCGTTAATATCACTTGTTCTGCCTCAAAACCAAAGTTTGCTGAAATGTTTTGCAATTCAGAGGAATGAAAATTAAATCTATTATTATTATGAATATTAGTTTGAACAAAATCCGCTTTTGGGGGCAATACTGAATAGAATACTGGTGTTGATTATATTATGACCACAAATGTTCCTCAGTGTTTAGGGTTTTCAGAAAAAACAATAAATTGCCACATTCTTTCCACTGAGAGCTCTCCAACAAAACTTATTACAGTCTTTTAACACTATCTTGTATCATTCTAGCCAGCTGATGACTATTATGTACCTAACAAAGAGTACAAGTAAAAATTGGAATGCTTCTACTCTTCCTGAAATCCATCCAGTCGAACATTGAGGTGAACATCATCTGAACTGTAGGAAGGCATCTACATGCTCAGAAAAGTTTCAACACCAAGTGCTACATTCCTTCGTGTGCATGTACTGTGTGTGGCCTCCCCATAGCGACCAGACAAATTGTCCGTATTGCCATTTATATCAGTTACATAACTGAGGCGCAGGTAGTTCTTCGAATGACGGGTGTCCATGTGACTTGAGGCCAGCTCTCCGAACAGATATGCTCCATGAGTAGCTGTCTCATACATAGAGTATGGAACGCTACATCAACCTTGTTGAATTCTGCCATCCGCGAAACACAATGTATTTATTTATTGCCCAATGTGAGGAATATCAGATTTTTGTTTCATGTCAATGTCAACGTTACGATTAAAATAATAGTAATTCCAAGTCTGTCACAGGCCTCTTTGATATGCATATAGCAAACAGATACTGTATGTTTCTGGTGCGACTGCAGTTAGGACGCTCAGATCGCACTTAGCTGACCGACACATCATCAAAATTCAACAAAACAGAAAAGCGGGGAGCAGAAAACAGTCAATGTCGAAAAGATGCCTTGGAGCTCATGGACATATTCAATTCAAGCATAAACTCTGTGAAATTGCCACAAATGAGTCAGGACTGAAACCTATGCAAGGAATAATCATGACTTTTATTCCTTCCACAACCGCCCTTCTCGACTACTTATTTGTACATGAAAATATCAATTTATTTTGAATTGAAGAATGCAAATGAGAGTTTGCTGAAGATGTTGTTTATATCTGCCATGTTACCTTTGTTTGTAATGGTGGTGTCACATTACGACATGTCAGCATTGTGCACATACTGTCCTGAGTGTGGACTGGCATGCATTATAACTTGGGGATATAGGTCAGCCAAAACTGACCACAGAGTGAGAGACCAGCTGGAGCCCAGATGATGGGACCTGACCAAAGGAAGGCAACTTATGTGTGTGGTCGACATCTGATACTTCAGTGACTGTATGTATTTTTACTCATTTTAGATGTCAGCTGTTTTTCTGCCACCACCGTGATGAAGTCAGTTTGATAACCTTGTGATCAGTTAATCCTTAGCTGCGAAAACCTTTTGCTCGATGAATTCTTATCTTCAGAAAAAAATGCTTAAAAATGAACTCAATTTTGACAGATGATGGAGGATCTGATTGAAATGGGATACATTTGCCGCAACAGTGCAAACTGCAGAAAACCGGAAGAAAAACGATCTATTTTGTACTGATGAGAAATGTGAGACATCTGCTGCGGATTGAAGACAGAAGCGTATTGGACTTGGGGGCAGATGTTTTGTCTTCAGGCCAACACCTTCTCAATACGTTTTGACAGCCCATTTAGAGAGTGCTTCGTTCTTATCCGGTCAACTCTGCCAGAATGTCCGTACTTTACTTAAGTGTCTTAAGCATCTGTCTCATCCCGGAAATCTATTTGGACTTTATCCCACTAGAGTTTCTTGCTCTTGTCATTCTGTGGTCCAAGGAAATGTGCTGCAGGAAGCGGAGGTCCATTATTTTATGTCAAAAAAGTGCAAGTCTGAAAAAGTGACATTTAGTCAGGCAGCGGTCATGTTTTTTTCCCCTTTTGAATTATTTTGAAGGATGAATACAAAATAGTGTGGTATCACAACTGACGGTGTGAAACAGATCCCTAATCAGTTTTTACGTGTCCCTGAAAGAGCAACAGAAGCTTATATTGATAGATGCCCGATGCGTCTCTCTCTCTCTCTCTCCCTCTCTCTCTCTCTCTCTCTCTCTCTCTCTCGCATCACACACACCACTTCTGTGTGAGAGGAAATGGGGCAATTAAGGACAGCTTGCGACGACTCTGCATGGGGCTAATATGTGTCTTCATAATTAAAAATGAATTACTCTTTTCCTTTATAAATATTCAAGTCCCCATTGCACCGTGTATGTACCGTTGCCGTGCTATGGTACGTAGGCTAGTTCACCCTCCCACCCCCGCCCCCGCCTGCACAACATCTGGTGCAGCATTTCCTGAAGCATCACCAGAATAAATTGAGTTTTGCTGGAGATGGACACGCATGACTTGTCGTTACGGATGTTGTCGTCAACTCGAACCGGCCTTTTGGCAAATGCATTGCTGCTGTTTACAAAACCACTGAAACAGTGGACTGAGTCAAACAAAGAATCTACTATAGTCAGATGCAACCGTGTTTTTCACTTTTCCACTGCCTAGTACCTACTCAGCATGGCACAACTCCACTCGCTATCGATGCTTTTCACTGGCAGAAATGGAAAAGCGATGTAATTGAACTTTGTTGTCTCAACAACACAAACTGTTTTTCGAATGCCGTCTATAGAGTGCAGCAAACTGCTATCCAGTGTTCCTCAGCTATTCAGATATTATAAATATTATTAATTTATTTTAGTTTTGTGTATGTGGTGAAATATAATTTCGCAAATCAATAATCAACAAAGTCTTACAAATAGGAACCTCGCCGTGCTATGAATAGTGAAAATCTGACACTCTGTAATTGACATAACAAAACTTGAAGTCCTCAACTCAGTTCATCACGGTTTGTTGGTACTGATATGGTGCTTAAGCACTACTTTTGTCCATATGAAGCTCCTCAGTTCACCTCGACTTAGTTCCTTGGCACCATTATGCCGCATGATGGTGCCAAAGTAGTAATTTAATTACTTTGGCCCAAGAACAAAAACATTGAATAGATGACAACAAATAAATGCATTGGGGAATGCCGATACAGAACAGAGAAAAAGTGATTATGCCAGCGGAACAGTACAAACAAATATGAAGCTGCTGGTTTTGGGCCAACGCTGTCAATATACAGCATTGTCTAAGCCGCGGGGGTTGAATAAAGCTTGGGGGGGGGGGGTTGACTTATAAGTTTGAGCTTTACAGAATATAATTTATATGAACAGCGCCCACTCTGCAAACTCAACAAAACTTCTCTTTATCCATTGTGCGTAGTGTCGGCCAAGCAGTTTGACATTTCAAATATTCGAAGGGCCGGCGACGTGACTTTTCTGTGAAGGAGACACACGGAACAGAGCAAAGGGTCCTGACTTGTACTCAAAACCATTTGCGCTGCAGCTGACCTACAGTAAAAGAAAGGTGGTGACAAGATGTTCATTTTCGAACACTAGAACAGCATAGTAATGACCACATCGCAGGAAAGGGTTGCACCAAGGAGAATTCAAAGAAAAAAAGCGAGAGAACAATCCCTTCATGCTTCAAATGACTGCAAAAGCATTTGCACACTCGGAAACAAAATACCGCACATCGTTGTGCTTGCCCAATTTTTTCTAAAGAATTTTGTCATATTCTCTAATTTTGACATTTTCTCTCATCCCAGGAGAATATATCAAGACCTGGAGGCCAAGGTATTTTCTTCTGAAGAGTGATGGTACATTCATTGGCTATAAAGAGCGACCGCAAGATGTCGACCAGTTGGAAACTCCCTTAAATAACTTCTCCGTCGCACGTGAGTATTTACTTTCAAAGAAACCACTGCACCCAACCCCTTCCCAAATTCCTGGCAGCTTGTTTTCTCCATACTTGCGCTGTTGTAACAGCTGTAACAGTATGTTCACAAAATTTTCAATTACTGCAGATGTCTCTCTTGCTTGAAAGAGTAATTTTATTCGGAACTGACTTTAAATATCTAAATGGACGATAGGATTGCGCTATAAAAAAATGACTTGTGTATTTGTCTTTCCAGTGTTTACATTTTTTTACTAGACCACCTGTCGAAACAAAAAAAGGAGGCAATCCGGCATCATTAATTGCTTTAACAGGGAATTTCACAATTTCAATCAGCTCTCAATGTTTATCATTTTTGCAGAAATTTCAAACTGAATTCCCTCACCCCAAATTGGTCTTCTCTTCAAGAATGCAAGTCAAAACCGACCATTTGAATCTGAATAAAAACAAATAAAGACATAAATAAAAAATAACTTCTTTTGAAAGTACGTGATAGAATTAAAAAATATGTTTGTAAAAGACCTTCATGCTGGTGTATTAACTTCGGATGTTTGAAACCACTTTTTCAGACTTTTACAAGTGCGAGTACCAGTGAGTCTTGAGTACTCACCAATCCAGACTACTGATACGTTAGTATTCTTTATGCATAAAATATCAGTTAATGCAATGGTAAATAATTGTTGACGAAGACGTTGCTTTCCTTCTTCATGACGATTCATCAATTTGTCAAACCGCTGCAATGTTGCCAACCACTGGCGGGGAGGACTTGGTCAATATCAGATTTTTTATTTTTGGTTTTGTGTCTTAACTCATTCAGTGCCAGCCATTTTAGTGCATTTTGACTTTTTCAAGACCCAGGAAGTTCACAGATTTTTTTTTTAATCAGTGGATTAGTGCCAGTCCTTGCCCCACCCATCCCCATTGAAAAATGTGATTAACAATAATACTTGGCGTTGTCAGCGATTTAAGTTTGGTGGGCGGTATTCTCCGCCTTCATGAGCACCCGAGACTTTGAAATATTGGCCCGATCCGATACCTGGGATGGGTACTCAACCATCCCTAGTATTAGCAATTGCAGAAAGTTACTACACTTATTTGGGTTCTTACCAATGCCTGCTAATTAAGGGTAGCTGCACAAACATTAAATTGGGTGGTGGTGTAATACGTTTGGTAAGCACTGTTAAACTGAAATGGTTTTGAAATATTCGCAAATGAGTTGCACTCTAAACTTGTGTTCTTGGCTCCTGGCGTTAATAAATTTCCTCTATGCATCTTCTTCGGTGTTGTGCACACATGTATAAACGCCGAAAGCTTCCCATCTTCAAAAAGTTGCTGTGTTCAATTCAGTCTTCCAATGACTGAACTCTGCAATTAGACAGCCCACTGTTCGTTGAAATGTTTCCTCTCAGACGCTTTTGAGTTATTGTGGCTATTAGCCGCCTGACTTCTATAAATCTGCTCTGAGGCGCTGCCGCCATCAGCGGTCGCTTTGCTTTTCTGAGACCACGGCGCAGAGGACACGTGGCGCGTCGCTGCCGACGAGGGCGCGGCAGCTGGATTGTGTTCCAACCCTCACAGAGCCATGTTGGGTCTCAGTGGTGGTCCACTGTGCTGTCCTCCATCCATCAGATTGAGGGTATTTTGTGTCGTGTTCCAACACATGCTGACATTTTTCATTTGGCAGCTGATGTTAATGCAAAAGAGGATCAGAAGGAAATCTCTGCTCCCTGAATGCACCTATTATTGGATTATTAAAACATTAATACATTTTACCAAAGACACGGCAAAGAACATTCGAACCATATTTTTCGGACTATAAATCACACTTTTTGTTTCATACTTTGGCTGGTGCTGCGATTTATACCCAGGCACAACTTGTCTAAATGACTGTAAAATCAGAGCTCAAACTGGCACACAAAATCCCCATCCCATAATTATGTTGGCTTCCTTTTGGCGGTTGGCAAATACTTTTTGTGCATTGCGGCCGCTGGCCATAAGGTGGTAGTACGGCACCTAAAGTATTTGCCAACGGCAAAAGAAAGTATAAGAAAAACAACAAAAGAACAACAACGAACACCACTCTCGCACCCCACCCCCCTCTCATTAATTTTGTTATAATTTGGTTTCACATCAACAGCAAGTCAACAATATTAATAATAATAATTTTTTTTTTAAAAATGCTCTTTTGAAACGCCAACAAATCTGAGGTCGGCCAGCTTTCCGTAAGCTTTCCTCTACCTGAGTACTGTTACTTTCCAAATTAGACAACAGTGTTTTGTTTTGTTTTTTGGTGGAGATAAAGATAAATGGCTATAACTGTGGATCTTTCTCTTCGTCTCCCCTTTCCAACTGCTGCCTCATTTTATGGCCAGAATGCCAGCTGATGAAGACAGAACGACCTAAGCCCAATACATTTATCATCCGATGCCTGCAGTGGACCACTGTCATCGAGCGCACCTTCCATGTTGACACCCCCGAGGAGAGGCAAGTGAGAAACATGGCATTTTCGGCTCACGGAGAAGCAAAAGACAAATTGTGTACATGCAGGGTACACGTCCCTGTTGCTTACTTGGAAGCATCGAAATATTTTTACAAAGTTTTTCCTGGTTCAAATTGAAGCAGAGGTGGTACCATCCTGCCATGATGTGTATGTATTCTTTAAATTGAATGGATGCACTTTTTTTTTTTTTTTTTTTTACAGGAAACATACTTCAAGTTAAGAATATGAATATTATGTTAAAGCATTAGTTTATTCAAACTTGCAGAGGATAATGATGAACAAGTGGGGTCACTTTTGTTTGAGACACTCGGATTATTTTGAAGCAGCCTTCAAGCGCTCTGTGGTCCATGTCCACCTGTGCTGCAATAGCACGCTGCAGTGTACTCCATTAAAAAATAAAATAAAATCTTCAACACTCTATTGAAACTATAATATTTAAATTTTTGTAACTTAATTAGTTGAGTGTTTTTAGGTCCTACCATCATTAATATACTTCTCCTTATCTTCCACGGCTTTGTGAATGGCTGTCACCTCATGTCTTTTTAATGTATGGAGCCTGTAGTTGGTAGATGGCGGCGCGATGGCCTGCTGTGTTAGGGCGCAGTGCTTTTGGCATAAATAACAGTGCATGCCTTCCCCAGTATGCCTGAGCAAGGTAAATTGATTTAGCCACTGCCTGTCAAAGCCACTGGCTCCTGTCTTTTTAAGACAATATGGAAAGAGGAATAAAGAATAATGTTTCAGTCACGTACACGTTAACTTTGCGTTATGCTCCTAATTGGAAACAAATTGATGTGGCCTCACCTTGCCGACTTGTCTTTTCCTACATTTCCGCCCTCGCTTCTCGCAACATGCTTGGATGCCAAATAAAAATAAAGGCGGTATTTACCTGTTTGTGAAATCCACTAGGGAAAATCAGGACACCGATAGCACCAACTCGCGGGGAAAAACACGATTTGATCGGTTTCTTCTTTGGTAGTTTTTTCAGGTCTTTCCTGTGCACAGCTATTGATATAGCGCCTCCATAGTGGCTCAACACTGCAACTGCAGTTAAAATACATTATTATATAACGTATTATAATTATAGAGATATACACCCACACAAGATCCACATGGCAGAACTTGCACTTGAAATTGCAGTCCTCTTGATTAAATTGCAATGATGTGATTGGCTTGCTGGTTTGGTAAATAGGTTGATAGGTTCTCTCTGCTGCCTTTAGGGAAGAATGGACAAAAGCCATCCAAACAGTGGCGGAAGGGCTGCAGAAGCAAGAAGAGGAGATGATGGACTCCTCTCCAGACCCCATGGATATGGAGGTCTACCTGACCAAACCCAGACAAAAAGTGGTACGTCATTTTATGTTGACACATCCAAGTGTGCATCAACACTAAACATGCAAAAATGTGCACAAACTTGCTTGCTCATGCAAATAGATGTGAAAGCTGATATATTTAACCGGGCGCACTGAAGACTGCGCCTTCCAAATGGGCAAAATTTATGCACAATTCATGTTGCGCATTCTGGGAAAAGTAGATGTAAAAAGATTTATTTATCAAACCTGAGATGAATTGTGATCTAGGATTTTTGCTTCTTTAACTACCTTTCCTGAAAAGCAGACAGTAGTACAGGCAAAACAAGAGGATGAAGAGATGTTTTCTACTCATTTGAACGTTGTTGGAATTGCTGAATTTTAGACGTAGTATCTATTCAGCAACACAATTAGCAAGCTTCTGAATTAATTTGGAGCAAGATGGAGTCCTGCCTATGACAACATTTTCCTTTACATCTGAGTCATTTCAGCACACTGGTACTGGCCTCTCCCCTGAAAAAATCTGCATCCAGTGGTTCTTAACTTTTTTAGAGGTACCAAACCCAACCAGTTCATATGCACGATCGCCGAACCCTTCATTTGTTGTCATAAGTATAGTTTTTTAAAAGATTATATGACATACTATCATGACAGTCGCACGGTCACTACTGAGCGAACTAAATTTCCCGCAGCACTGATTGGACAAGCAATATAAAGATCATCTGCCATGGCCAAGCGCGCGTGTCATAACTAATTGACATCTTGATTCGGGTGTGTCTTAACCTCCATGGCAGAGGCTCCGTCGACTCCCTGAGACCGATTTACCAAACCCCGGTTCAGAACCACTGTCTGCATCCAATCCCCATACACTTTTGGCGCGTTAAATCAAACAAGACATGGATTTTATGGTGTTGTGCTAGCTTCCCTAAAATAATTGGGGTGATAAATTTGTTATCCATAACGCTGTATGTTTGTTTTCCTGTTCCACTAATACAAAACCCCTCTTTTAGTTTAACAAGTGTTCCCAACAGCACAATCTTTTAGTCAGTGAACACACAATTTGCTCCCCACTATACCAGAATCGTAAAAGATTGCAATCATTGCAATTCACATACAACATGACCACCAGCAGCATGTACAGTGTAATAGACTAAACATGCAATTTCGCGCCCGCTATTTGGGTTCTTAGGAAATCAGGCCTCATGTGTGTCCTTGTTCTTCTGCCATTCATCATCTCCTTTATTGCACTTTGCCCTCTGCTCGCACGACTTGATCTAACCTTCCTTCAGCACTTGTCAGCGTCTTTGAGTCTCCCAACATCAGCCCTGGGTGGCTTAGCACCAGATAACATGTCCACCACCAGGCATCCCAGCCCCCCATGTGTGCCATGACAAAAAGGTCCAAGGCCACCAGAGTGGTTGTCCCTCACGCAACCATTTCTAACCTTCTCTTTAGCACAGGGGTTAAAGGTTAACCGAGGCACAACCACATATGAGCTGAACCATTAGAATGGGAATTGCACGGTGGCTGAAGCAGCGCATCAAATGCCACTTTGTTGGGAGTGGGCTCGTGTGCCCTGTCGCGTTTTAAGTATGAGTTTGTTTGTAATCAGATGCCACTCTCTGTCCTCTGGCTCTCCAGACTATGCACGACTTTGAATACCTCAAACTCCTGGGAAAAGGCACTTTTGGCAAAGTTATCCTGGTAAAGGAGAAGGCCACGGGACGCTATTATGCCATGAAGATCCTGAAAAAGGAGGTGATCGTAGCAAAGGTGAGTGGTTGCCAGTGAGATAGCAAAGCAGAGAAAAGACTGGGGTGGGAGGACACTGGAGCAATGACTTGATACCGAACCTTTGTGGGAGTCAGTTGCACAAATGCTCTTTGTGGATTCTTTTTCCAGGATGAAGTGGCACACACACTCACAGAAAACAGAGTCCTCCAGAATTCAAAACACCCCTTCTTGACAGTAAGGAACCCCTTTATATACCTGAACTAAGCTTATTGTAGTTTAATAAAGACGCTCTGTGATTATTTAGTCGAGCAGCATCCATTTAGTAAAATGAGGAATGTTTGGAAGTGCTACTAGCCAACAAAGCCACAAGTCGTTATATTTTGAGTCCACAACGTACAACTGTTCTCAACCTACTACTACGAGTACAACTACTTTGCAAAGTAGAACATTAAGTCTCAATGGCTTCATTTTAAAATACAGTGTACATGTTTAAAAACAACCCTCCTCCCCCCTCCCGATTTTGTTCATTCAGCGACAACAGAACATTTTACAAATCGGGCGTGGTGGCCAGTGTAATTGGTAACGATAACATCGGTCGATTCATTTTCTTTCCACACTATTTGAACGTCATTTTTTTTGGGTGTATTCTTGCGCATGAGTCAACAGGAATTGAAATGCACGCAGTTCAGCTGCAGGCATTTCATGTTCTGCGACGCGAACCGCTAATAAGTTGCTGTGTCTGTCATCCTCAAATGTTCAAAGGTAATTTTCTACGTATAATTGGTCATTTGTACCATCTTCTTATGAACGTAGTGAAGCTTTTCAAGTGTAAAAATAATTCATTGAAAAATGATTTGGTACTTGAGTGCTCAGGTGTCCACGGAACAACCGTACTAACATGTAACAACAGAGTAGACGGCGACATTCACCCGTCTCCTGTGAACAAAGTAAAATGCAAAAGAGTTAGATTTGAAGCATATATCATTTTTAACTTTTTCACAAGTTTGGTTTTGGGTTCACATATCAAACTTCTGGACCATGTTTAGTGAGAAACACCCACTTACATTTTACATCCATCTGTATTAAATAATAGAAACAAATAATTACTTTTTTTTTTCCCGTCTACAGGGACTGAAATACTCTTTCCAAACACACGACCGCCTTTGCTTTGTCATGGAATATGCGAACGGCGGTGAGGTAAACTATTTTGGACTATTTTCGTAGTTGATAAGAACTCGTAGGTCAGTTGTTGTTATTTTCCCCCTGGAATAACAGAACCCCTTTGTCTCCTTGCTGCCAATCGCTTTCGTTTCCCCTTCAGCTTTTCTTCCACCTTTCAAGGGATCGTGTCTTCTCAGAGGAGCGTGCTCGGTTCTATGGTGCAGAGATTGTGTCTGCGCTTGACTACTTGCATGCCGAAAGAAACGTGGTCTACCGCGATCTAAAGGTAGATGTTGATACTTGTCCTGTCCCATCCTTGCTTCTCACGTCTCCTTTTTAGTGATCCATTTAAAGAAGGAACTTATCACAGTTTGCTCTGGGAAATGTTTGTGTTGAGCTCTGAGTGATTCACAGCAAGCATCTGTAGCTCTACCATTCCCAGCTGATAGACCAGCCCGGTCAGCAGAGCACTCTCACCCCCAATTCCCTGACTGTTTCCCATGGGTTTATGAGGCGGTATCTCAGTCTGCCAAGCTGCTACTGAAAATGCCAATGTAGCAGGATTGGAAGATGTGCTGACTCGCTCGGCACTACTGGACACGTGTGAGCTACAGCGGCCTGACTTAAATGAAGTCAAAGAGAAGGCGCTAGCACGTGGGGATACTGAAAGGCCATGTTGTCTTATTTCACGAGCTGAAGAATGTTCATTAGTTTACTACATGTAGCCATCTATCACGAGTGCCGTCGATATCATAAAACTGGCTTCAAAACCACAATGTTCATAATGTTTGGGAAATCAGTGGTCGCTAAAGTGTGTATTCCTATTTGTTTAAACAGGCTTTTTCCATCTGGTTATAAATCCTAAATGTAATTTGTGAAAGCAGAAGAGAAGATAATTTGACAGGGTTTACTGAAAACACTGATGGATATCAATATAGACCAAAAAATGTCATTTACTATGTTCATACAATTTGAGAAGCATATGCCTTTTATTGTCATATTCCCCGCAGTTGGAAAATCTGATGCTGGATAAAGATGGACACATCAAGATAACAGATTTTGGCCTTTGTAAGGAGGGGATTAAAGATGGTGCCACCATGAAGACTTTCTGTGGAACACCAGAGTACCTTGCGCCTGAGGTAACCTAATTGTGTTTCTCTATTACAATAATGCAGTTTTTTAAAAAACAGACAAATACAGTCAAACCTCGGTTTTCGTCCATAATCCGTTCCAGAAGGCTGTTTGAAAACCGAAATTGTTTGAAAACCGAAACCATGCTCTTTTTAAAATAAAAATGTTTACTGAACGCGTCTGCTCACAATGGAAAGCAACACGAGGAAGTGTCACTTCCTCGTGTTAGGAAGGCGAGAGGAGTCAAATGGTGCATTCAAGTGCGCTCAGTTTGTTCGAGAACCGAAATTTGTTCATCATCCGAGGCATAAAAAACACGAAATTTTTGGTCGAAAACCGAATTGGACGAGAACCGAGACGTCCGAAAACCAAGGTTTGACTGTACTTTATATTTCCAAGCTCCTACAGTCGCAGCATTCCAAAGACATTTACCAAAACGCTTGTGGTGGAAAGAGGCACTCAGTGCAAAGGAATCAGTGTGTCCGGGTTATATGAACTGCTGTCTCTAATTTCGAAGAAGTCTAAGCTTTGTTTTGAAGTCATTTAGAAGTAAGCGTGTGCCATCCTGTCACGTGCAACCTGAGTAGACCCGAAACAAATTTGCAGCGTGTCGCTGGACATCAGTTGTTCAGAAGCATGTGGAAGAAAAGGCAGCTGTTCTGAAATGCCTTTCTAATCTCCAGCAGAAGTCTGTCCTTTAATGAGTGTGGCGTGCGCCAGGGCAGAGCAGCCTGCTCTCATATTTGCTGGATGGGGAGGGTGTGGCTATTCCCTATTGCGTGCAGGTATGACCAGTCCTACACAGTGAGGCCCGTGTAACTTGATAGTGCATTGTGAGCGTGGGTAGCGTTTATGTGAGGGGAAGAACACGCGCATTTGACTGATGGTGTAATAATGTTTCTCCGGGAGAAGCATGTGCGTGTTGACGCATTTGCCTTATCGTTGTTTTTAGCCCCCCATTTGGAATTTTCTTGCTGGGGGGGGGGGGGGGGGGTGGTAGTGGAGGAGCAGGGTGTCATTGGCCGGCAGCCCCTCAGGAAACGTGAGCTTCTGCCCCTGGAATAAGACCGCAATGGCTACAGCTGTTGTGCAGCATCAGGGGAGCCATACATTGACCTGGGAGGAATCAGAGTCACTGTGCTCACTTTTTCTTGCGATATTGGAACGTATATATTCCCATTAATATGGCTCAGAACAAAGCACCTGAAACCATATTGACCAGAAGATTCAAAACACTTGAGCCAGCCTAATACGTAAACATGTACTCCCTTTACACAAACTTGGACAGCCCCGCTCTCATCTCCACTGAGATGTCCAGCGTATGACAGCTCCAGCCGAGAGCAAGGAGACATCGGGGGCTGTTTCCATGGCAATGGGGTTGCTGCCGAGCGAGCGTCTCTATGGAGTGCAGCCCAGCCAGTGTTACAGGTTGTTCTGCAGTAAACAATGACCTTGTTGTGTGTGAGCTGCACAGGAATGTTGAAACGTCTGGGAATATTTCATTCAGATCAGGAGTAGGCGGCGGGGGTGGGGATTGGGGGGGGGGGGGGGGGGCTGTTGACCTGAAAGAACTTGAGGGACAAATTCACTTGGTCACTTTTATTAAAAGTATTTGTAGTATGAAAGCCACAGTGGATCGAGCATCAACTGATTAAACGTGCTTTGGGTATATCTTTTAATGATGGTGATTTTTATTTATTTATTTTTTGCCCAACTTAAAACCTGTCAAAATCAATCTGCCCGCTTGAAAAGTAATGCTGGAGGTGGTATGATAGCTTCTCAATATAAGGCAGTTTGAGACAACGGCAAAAGACTGAAGAAAGTCCGAAAAAGGAATATTATCAACCCTAGTGAGTCAACTGAAAAAAAAAAAAAAAAGTTTGTATCTGCTTCTTCCTTAACAACTGTGCCATATCTTGTTTGTAATGTAATAACAAATATATATCTTTTTTTTTAAAGCAGTACAATACAGTGATCCCTCGCTATTTCGCAGTTCGTTTATCGCGGCTTCAGTGCATCGCGGATTTTTTCAAACATATTCATAAAAAATATATATATTTTTTTTCATATACAGTACATGGAGTACAGTACTGTATATTTTGCTCTATGTGACTAGCTGTTGTTTTGTTGACTTTCGCAGCTTCTCGCGGACCGTTTGCGGACTTAAAAAAAATGTTAATTGGTAGCTACTTCACGGATTTTCGCTTATCGCGGGTGGTTTTGGTCCCCATTAACCCGATAAACGAGGGATTACTGTACCATTCACTGTATGTGGGGCCTCAAAAAAAAACTCCGGATAAGGACACCAGAGGTCAGAGTTTCTCTGTTGCAGCAATTTGATATCAGTGCGAGGGTCACTCGCCAGGTGAGTGGGTTTAAGTTTTGGCCAAGATGGTCACAATTTATAAAATTGAGCACTTAAACATGACTGGTGTCCCCCTCCTTTGGTAGATAATGTGTGGACATGGTGTTAACATTCAGAAA
The DNA here is from genome assembly GCF_054856545.1 of Hippocampus guttulatus. Lineage (NCBI taxonomy): Eukaryota > Metazoa > Chordata > Actinopteri > Syngnathiformes > Syngnathidae > Hippocampus > Hippocampus guttulatus. Next base: position 11,043,368 of record NC_141273.1, read on the forward strand.
TGTTTTGGTTTTCTTGTATCTCCGCTCTTCTCTGCCCTTTTCTTTTTCCACTGCTCATTGGTGGTGTAAGAGTGTTTGAGTCAGGGGACCAAGCAGGCAGTCCTGGTTACGTATATGAGGGATGAGCTTGACTCCTGTGCTCCTGGCAGCTTCACAGCTGTGGCACTCTTCTACATATATGGGGCAGCTGCGGGCCCAGCTGTCGCACGGTATGAATCACACGACAGCAAAGCTGGAAATAGAGACGGCCTAGTAATCCAAACCCCACTCGGGCTTCACGTTACTCCTCCCTGCTCACCCGGTCATCCTCCGCTGTGCTCGCAGGCACATGTGTGCGCACACGCGGCAGTCCTGTTCCTTTTAGGGACACATGCGATCATCTGTTTTCCAGGACACTCCCGGCCCGCACGCTGTTGTGTCCATATCTAATTCTATAAAGCCCCCCACATCCTTGAACTGAAGTTGCTATTCTTGGGTGTGAATTAACCCACCGTCGTTCTCCTTGAGCTTTAAGAGAACAGACTGTTCTCTTAGTCTTTATTTCACCTTCAACATCCGCCTGGAGAGGTAGAATCCAGTACAAGTCCGCGGGGACCTTGGAACAACTGTGCTCAGCAGCACATTATTCATTCAACAGGTTGCATTCTTCAGTGAGCACACCACCAGTAGAGTCCATTTCATTAATTGTTTCCTATGAGACAAAATCGTTTGTTTTTTTGACCAATGATTTGCGCATTTGGTTTGAGTACAGCGCCCCGATCTGTGGGGGGGGGGGGGGGGGGGGGTTGCCTGTTTTTTATTTTATAAGTGGCCCGCACACCTAAACAGCTTGTTGACGTGTATGTGCGAAAGGGCCCTAGAGTGATTAAATATGCAGAGCTACTGGGGAAACACTATCCTCCCTCCTAATATGAGATGTGAGTCGTGGTTGGCCCCGGCCTGCCTCCAAACCACAGGTCAGCGGGGAGAGCAGGTGATTCTGGTAGCACATTAAGGAGCAACAGTTGCTCTTGGATTTTTGCACTCATCACCCGCATGATTTGGGACACCAGTTAAACACAAATATTTTGTTTACGTTATCTGGCGACTCGAGACGGGTGACGCTTTACTTCACAGTTGGGTGTACCACCCATTCCATTGCAAACTCGAATCACAAATAAGCATATACTGTATTCTTGTTAAATTAGCAAATCTCTTGCATTGAGCATTTTTATCTTTTCCCAAGGGCACATTCTTGTATTGGACCAGCTGTTAATGCACAAGTTTACTGTCAATCTCCAAGGTACTTGAGGACAACGACTATGGCCGTGCTGTGGACTGGTGGGGTCTTGGCGTGGTGATGTACGAGATGATGTGTGGCAGGCTGCCTTTCTACAACCAGGACCACGAGAAGCTGTTTGAGCTCATCCTCATGGAAGACATCCGCTTCCCACGGACACTCGGTCTAGAGGCGCGCTCGCTGCTCTCTGGACTCCTCAAGAAGGACCCCATGCAGAGGTGAGGTATCTCCACATTACGGTCAACAGCAATGAATCAACATACGATTATTTTTGCCTTTTAATGCTGGTCATTATTCCTGAATAGTCCACTGTGCGATTTTATGATTTGTGTACATTCATTGTACTGTTGAATAAAAAAAATATTTGAAATGAATGGAAAAAATGTGTTCCTAAAATGTTGAAATACTGTATCATTGGAACTGCTATCAGTACCAAGTCTTGAAAAATGGCAATTTAAAAGCAATGAAAAAAAAATCTAACATAAAAAAAAGCCAATTTTTCAATCGTACTCATTTTTGAGTGTACAGTACTTGTTGCTTTATGCATCCAGGCTAGGTGGCGGTCCTCATGATGCCAAGGAAATCATGCAGCACAAGTTCTTTGCCGGGATTGAATGGCAAGACGTTTACGAGAAAAAAGTGAGTTTTACGGACACTTAATGAAAGATGAAATCCTGTGCCATAATTGTAACAACTTTTTCCTCACTGACACGTTTCTACTCTCACCCATTTGTCTGAAACAGTTGGTCCCGCCATTCAAGCCCCAAGTTACCTCAGAGACTGACACGCGATATTTTGATGAGGAGTTCACCGCGCAAACCATCACGATTACGCCACCTGGACAAGGTAATGCCAAATATTTCAATGGGATTCTTATAATAGCTAGTTTTAATCCACCGTTATGTTCAACACATACTCCTTTTCCTAAACAGTCTGTGATTTTTATTTTATTTTATTTTATTATTATTGTATCGATTCATTGTTCCAGCATTGAGCCATGACAGTCTTCATCTCATCCCCCACTAAGTCTCATTAATAAAGGAACTATTGTGGCTGTATAAGGCCTCTCTCTTGAGACAAGTCTGCCCTCTCCTGGAAAGCCTGCAGGGCGTACTTTGAAAAGTCACCCTATTGGCTCCTGGGTTTACGTTGGTCCAACAGACAGTAGTTCAAGATTACCAAGTGCGATTTCCTACTTTGCTCAGTGGCATAAAAATACATCCGCACGCAGTACAGGAACGCATTCTTGGTTATAACTGTGCCCCCTTTTTATTTTTTATTTTTGTAGGCTTTTAATGCAATCGCCCTCAAAGTGAGGGAACGTCGTATGGTTTTACCTTCATGGTTGTGTTAGACTGCATTTTTTGGTCACCACCCACTTAAGATAAGTGTCTGTTTTTTGTGCAACCCAGACGAGAACATGGAGTCTTTCGACAGTGAGCGGAGACCCCACTTCCCCCAGTTCTCCTACTCTGCGAGTGGGGTGGCCTGACCGACACTTACACTTTCCTCAATCATCCCCCTCAATCCCTTCCCTTCAAGCCGACTGCATCCTCCAAAAAGACTGGGGCCCGTCGATTGTTCCTCACCTTCCTTACTCAAGGAAGGACCAAGTTCATGAAGACACAGAGCTCTCTCACCCCCACCACCACCGCCGTCACCACCCCACCCAAATCGACCACCTGCGCCACCACCATTCGAAATTTAACACTAGACTTCATTTCCTGGCTGTTTAGCGAACGGGCATCCACACATCACCACCTATGTCGTAAAAATTGGACCACTGCCTAAAGTTTCAAGAAGCGCTGTTATATTTTTCGAACCCGAGTAAACCGAAATCAATCATTTCAAGTAGAGATAACAAATACGATGGACCAAAATTCTGTCGGTAATCTGGTGTGCTCGTTGCTTGCCTCCTCTGCTATTCAAAACTAAACCTTCAACATTTTGGGGGAGCTTCAAAAGTTAACGTTTGAAATAAAGTTCATATGTCTTGCATACGTCCCTTGTTGTAAACACCCTCATTGAGTCTGGTAGAGTAAAGATCTGATATGCAAAGAATGGCAACGTTTTGGAGACTGTTAACTCATTCACTGCCCGCCGTTTTCAAAAGACAACCGTTAGAGTGCCCGCCATTTTAAGGAATTTTGCCAGATTTTTCCAGATCTACCAAGTGAAAGAAAGAAATAGCAGACTGTTCTTTCATGAAGAAAAATAGATTGCCTATCTTTTTCCATTATTTAGTAATCGGCAGTAGAATATACAAAAGTCTTTTGAAATTCCGAAAAACCATTTCAAACTGGCTTTTGATGGATGAAACCGAACAGTGACACTAATCATGATATTCTTGATTTTTTGTGATACTTCTAACATCTAAACCAGCAACAATGATTAGGAATAGCTTTTGATTTTAAACTGAATTACGGATTTGGCCATATACAGGTGTTGTGAAGGATGCTCATCACCAGACTGCCAGTCCATCGGGGGCTGGCTTAGATTGTTCAGTGGCCGTCATGCATGTCATATCCTCAAGCAAGACCTCAGTTGTACTTTGTCACATTTATAACAAACGCACCCTTCTGCTAACTACCACAATACATACTAACCATATACAGCACATTACCTTTTAAAAATGCCTCAACTTGTGTGGGCGACTACCGCCTTTATGTCCTCTGGCCCCGTGTACAGGGCTGATCTCAAATCCAAAATGGTACTCGCTGCGACATCTTGGTGGTTGTGCCTCATTACCACTCTTCCCAACTTGAAATTCTCAGTCGAACAGCATCAGTGCCACATCCACCCCTTCATGTGGGGAAAAACACAAAACATCAAAGACGTTAAACTACGTCTTTGGCACTGAATGTTTGGAATCTAAAAGACGTGACAACATCTTTGGCACTGAGTGAGTTAACGTCCACCTCTTAGCCAGCTAGTCCTAAGTGTTTGCACACAGATATGTGTCCTCTTGAAATAAAATGAAATCGTCTTGTTCTCATTGCCTTTCTGTTTGAAATCTCAATGCTGCACAGTGAACACCTCCGGGTTTCCCAAAGATCCGGATCAGTCGAGCCCTTGCTGACCCCTCGGAACCTCTTCCCTCCTGTAGAGTTTTTCTCCTAGTAGAGTATTGGGTGTTTCTCATCCAGTACTTCCTCTGCAGCCTCAGTGAGGTCACAAACACGATACATTTCTGTCGCAACACAAAGTGGGCTTCAGGGGGAAAAAAACACATCAAGAGTTACCTTTCGTTTGCCTCTTGTGGGAATTTATGTCCGGTCCCCAACTTCTTATTTATGAAACCAGCATTTAAATATTACGTTTTCATGTGCCAATGAAATGCACCTTGCTGCCCCACAATGATTGTATCTGGATTTTGTTTTAGTGGTTGGAAAAGACTAAATTAGCTTATGATATAATATTCAAGTGTTGTGGACGAATTACAAAAAAAACTTTTTAAAATGTTTCTGAAGCTGAACTGCGATCTATGAGATCCAACACGTGTATTTAAAGTATGATTAGAGGTTTTCATTGTGGTTAAGATGACAGATAATCATTTCTCAAAAGTGCATTATGCCTTCTTGAATGTAACGATGTTTGTTTTCACTTCAAAAAAACTTCTTTTGTTAAATATGATTGTTGCTTATTCCTATGCACACACCCCTCTTGCTGTCACCTTCTGAAAAATAGGGAAATTTGTTTGATATTTTTTTTTTTTTATTGCAACTTTTTGTACCTGCCCTACCATATCCGCAAGACTGAGGACACCAGCTTTCGTAAACAAATAATATAAACTTTGTACACAGTTTTGAAATTGTTTCTTTCAACCTGATGGAATAAAAGGTCCTAACAATCCAATGTGTAGTCTTTTTTTTTTCTACTGCTGATGGTCTGGACAAAAAGGCCAACAGACAAACATGGCTGATTTAAGTGAGACAAATGTGCAAACAAAGGTTCTGGCTGTGTTTTGGCCGCGTACTCTATCTCTACAGGCCGCATTCAGGTCGTTGTCTGAGGCCCTGCAGCTGCTCAGACACAGGGAACCAAGCTCTTCCTCAATGCCTCATCCAGATGGTACAGTCTCTGGAGCAGATGTTGACGGCCAGGCCTCGCAGTCTGTTTTTGGCAAGAAAGGATGCACGCCGCCAACACGACAAGTTTACCTGACAACCAGGTCTCATCTGCCTCCAGCTGCGTGGCCTAAAACACACAAAATTGAAAGCCAAGCAAACATCATATATACAGTAGATGACTTAGTTCAGCGCCGCGTAGGTGATAGTTCCAAATAGCAGTCAGTGTCAGTACAGAAGTTGCGGGCTTCTGCAAGAAAAGAAAAACACAAAAAAAGGTTATAAAAAAGCCAACTAGAACAGCTTAATGTATTTGGCGTTGACTTGCTTTTTTGATTTACTTTCCACAGACAAAAAGTGTGACGATGTACCAGTTTCATTCACTGATCAATTCATTCATCAAATGCCAATCTAATTTACTCTGATTTAAATGTTTCCGAACCAATTGTGAGCAATCTAAAATTTAAACTGAGTCTACGGCATCATCTACTGGCCGTTTTGTCAACGTAATTTTTCACACCATCCGTTGATTGAAAAATTGTCAGAAATGATATGTAAATAAAAATAGCCATTCAACGACACGAGTTAACATCATTTGGTTTTTAAATACCTAAATATACAGGAAAAAATAAAATACAAAATAAAGTCGAATGCAAATCATTTACCCATTAAACAATCTCTGTGCTTCTGTGGAACTGGACAAATCATGGACGAAGATTGAATATATATAACAATGCTTACGTTTTGGGTAACAATCAATCAAACTCACGTCTGAAAGTGGCGACTTTGGAGGGTTTATTTTAAATTATACATCAAAAGCTGAATTAAGTTAAATTCAGTTACTAGTTCATAATTACTTATTCATTTATTTTAACAGAGAAGCGGTTCGGATAATGAATGCAATTTTGTCTATGTTTACGTGTTGTTTTGTTTTTTGTTGTAAACGTTGATTCTCTATTCTCTTGTCTACGCGATAAAACAACGTCAACGTATATATTCCACGTTCACGTCAAAGCCAAAAAAATGTTGCCTTTTTTTTTCTTTCCCGACCTCGTTCGTTTCAAATTGGGAATTTTATACAAGAGTGAGACCTCTTCCTTTGGAGATGGGTTTGACCGTACTTGACAAGTGACGTCATGGTGTCGGGAGGTGGAGAGGCGTCGGAGAGTTTCGCCTGGTTGTCATTCCACTAAGGAAAAAAAGAGGGTGTGAGCAAAATCTACCTGGCTACCGTCACCTGGCGCCGACCGTGTACATGTTGGTTGTCGATCTTCAATCGTACGAAGACACGCAACGCTGGCTTCGCTCAGGAGTAAGACGGAGAAGGCTTTACAGGTACGTGAAGTGCTCGGGGAATGTCGTGGGCAAAAGGCTTGTTTCGGCCGCAACCAAAACAAGTCCATCAAGCCCGACTTCACTTCGAATAACATTGAACTTAATGCTTGGGTGTAAAATACACAGTCGAAATCTGCCACGAGTTACAACTGCGAGGGAACACTTACAGGAAGCAACAACCCGGGAGCATTGGAAGTTTCCTTTTTAGCCGAAGTTCAACCAATGCCCTACATTCTTGCGACAGGTTTGAAACCTACCTAAACAGAGATCGTAGAATTAATTTGAATGCGACTTCATTTCATAATCTGGGTTTGTGGTGTATTCGTCTACACACACCAGGCACACCTGTCAAGCCCTTGCACTATTCTTTTCCAGTACAGTCGACTGCGAAACTCAAATACGTTACGTACGTAGTGCATGGGCTTCAGCAGTAACTGCCAGTCTGGAATTGTTTGGATAAACAGGTCTGACCTAGCAGAGAGATGAGCCAATGTTTCCCAACCTTTAATGAACCAAATGAACCTTTGAGAAAATCTCAAGGCACAAAAAAAAAAAAAAAAGTAGATAAACAGGTTATTTTTTTATTTGTAAGAAATACAGTAACTTGCAAAAGTCATTAGTTTCCTTGAACTTTCGACCTATTTTTTTGTGTTTGAAGAATCAAGACCAAATGGGACCCAATCATGAAGTGGAACAAAATTCATGTGATTCTTTTTAAACCTTTTTTTAAGAAAAAAAAGTGGGGCAACAAAATAATTCAGCCTCCTTGAGGCTGAAGAAAAGGTAGAAGCACATTTTACTGCAATTTAAACTGCAAATCTTTTGGGATATGTCTCTATCAGTTTTGCACTTCCACAGACTGAAAAAAACCCCCGCCCCAGCTCAGGTCGATTAGATGGAGAGCATTTGAGAACAGCAGTTTTCAGATATTTCCACAGATTCTCAAATAGATTCAGTTCTGGACTTACACTTGGCCATTCTAACGCCTGGATGTGTTTAATTTTGAACCATTCCATTTTAGATGTTGCTTTATGTTTAGGATCATTATCTTCTTGAAAGGTAAACTTCCATCCCAGTCACAGGTCTTGGCAGACTCCAACAGGTTTTCTTCCAAAATGGTCCTGTAATTGGTTCCATCCATCATCCCATCAATTTTAACCATCTTCCCTGTCCTTGCAAGCGAAAAGTCATGGTGCTCCTGTTATGTTTGACAGAGCAGATGGTGTGTTCATGGGGTTGTGCAATGTTACTTTACAATAAACAAACAATACAATAACATATTGTATTTTGCCCCAAAAGTTCAATTTTGGTTTCATCTGACCAGAGCACCTTCTTCCACGTTTGTTGTGTCTTATGTTCCAGGATGCCAAAAAGATCCTGACTCGCAGCACCAGGATGAGCGTGACGTCGTGGTTTCTCGTCAGCAGCTCAGGCACGCGCCACCGGTTGCCACGGGAGATGATCTTTGTTGGTCGGGACGACTGCGAGCTCATGCTGCAGGTGTGTGACTTTTGTGTGTTTTCGGAGCAAGGGCTCACCTAGGTGATGCCGCCGCATAGAAGGCCGAAGTTGACACAGCAAACAGCAGCGCGGTGTTACTTTAACCCTGACCGCCCCTCTCCATTAATGTCTTCAAAGATTATTAGAACGGCCCTTCTTGTGTCAAGCACACCAGGCACAGGCTCCCAGCATGCATTGCGATTGTGACGAGACCAAACTGGCAGTAGCCCGACTGTGCGCTATGCTCTGAAAATGTTGGACCAATCTGTGTCCACACAAAAAAAAGTTTCCCCATCTAAAAGTGCTGCAGTTGTTTCTTTTATTTTTTTAAGTTGATGCTTTACTCAGCACAAAACCACCCAAACTATTTAACACTTTAATGCTTTGAATATTTTCCATAGCTCTCCATATTCTGTGACACCGAGAAAATCCTGTTTGGCATGAAAGCAGTATCAAATAACGCTGTGCCTTCCGACTCGCATATTTGGAATGACCGAAGACAGCTGTAGTTTGGTAACTATCCAAGTCCTGGAGTCGGCCTAGCAATTAGAACACATATCTTCCCTCCTTTGTCTTTGGTTTAGAGTTCAGTGGCCGAGTTGCTGTTTCCTAGTGCTGCAGTCGACACATTCTCTCTGAAGAAATTTGTCTTCAGAGACCTTAAAGTGAGGAATGTGTCATTGTTGCTGCACGGTTAACGTAATCAAGCCGGCGAGCTATTTTATTCAGACCACCGCCTCATGCAAGCGAGCCATAACGTTGTCAGCGCAGTTAGAATAACATAATGCGCGTCAAATTGTCTTTTACTATGCGGATAAAAAGCCCATTGAAGGGTGCGAACGATTTTGCCTGGTCGTGCTTTTTGTCATACAGAGGTCCCAGAGCGCAGAAATGAAAGCACATCGGTTCCGATTTCTCGCACGGTTTGCATATTCAGCAACGAATGAAGACGCGTTGAGACCAAACCACATTTACGTTAGAGATCTGAACGCAAGTGACTAAATGCTCCAATGGATCTTCTACCTGTATGTCAGGCGTGTTCAACCCTATCCCACCTCATCTTAACTGATCATCGCCCATAGCGGACATGTCTTTGTCTGTCCTTTGCAGTCTCGAAGCGTGGACAAACAGCACGCTGTGATCAACTACGACCCAAACGCAGATGAGCACATGGTGAAGGATCTGGGTAGCTTGAACGGGGTGAGTGAGTCTCGGCTGCCTCCGACCGGAGTGATAGAACCAGCCCCGGTGCAAGTCCTTAACTCATTCAATACCAGCTAATTCTGGACCCAGTCTGAAAAGACGTTTAAAAACGTCTTTGGGAGTGAATGAGTTAATCACAAAATGACAGCTAGGCTTGGGACGGCAACTGTAATCAAGTGGGTTTCCTTTCTAAACGTTGCCCCTGGTCTCCTCTGTGTGTCCTCTCTGCTGCCTCATTATCCACAATGGACTCCGAGTTGAGTGGTCAGAGAGGGTAGCTGATTGTTCTCCAAGCGAGCGTCTTTGGGCCGTGACAAACTAATCAGAGCGCAGCAGTGTGAGGACCCGTAACAGTAATTCAACTTGACTTCAACGATTATCCTCACTGACGGGACAGACCAAAGATGCTCTTTCATTCTTTCCCCCCTGATTACTGTTGCCGTGTAATAATTTATCATCAATGAGTAGTTTTTGAAGACGATGACATAATTGCAGTTGCGGTGCGATTGCACGACACTTGAATGAGGTTTCACTTTTATAGTCGTCGCTGTCCTTGCATAAGAACATAATCTCATCAGCGTTTCGGTCTACCACTGGATTAGCGTTCAATGGGAAAAGAGCCAATTGCAAAGCACCTTCTGCTATCTGTGAGCATATCAGATATGTGTTGATCAAAGAGGTCGACATCTGTGGTTTTTCTTCCAGACGTTCGTGAATGACCTTCGAATTCCGGACCAGACGTACATTACCCTCAAGCTTTCCGATGTCATTCGCTTTGGTTATGATATCCTTTTCGAAAAATGTCTTCAAACTGATGTCAACGGATCTCATGGCAAACTACTGCCTGGCCTCTGCCTTCTGCCTAGGCTGGAATGAGGCACTAGCAGGCTAACTGCTTGCGTCACCGCTATTCGACATTTTCCCTTTGTTGGCCGTTAGCTTCGTCGGCATGTTAATTAATCCCTTGTGGCTTTTTCCAGTCAGCCGTTTCAGATTATTGTTAAGTGTGAACTGAAAATCTCCTGTGCCCTTTGACCCCACCCTTTCAACTGAAATCTTGCGGGTGGTGGAATTTAGTTTTGATAACACGTCGGAATGATCTTGGGAAGACGGTGACATTTCGAAATGTTTGTCGCTACAACTGAATACACCGCGCGCGAGCGTCGTTTGGCGTCACACCCTCTTTTCAAATATGTCTTCTTTTTTTTTCTGTCCCAACTGCGTCTTGTGAAAAAGAACAAATGCCACAAAGTCTGTTTTATTTTTTATTTAATTGTTTTTTTTTTTTTTAATGAACAAATGTTTGATCAGGTGTATGTTGTTGTTCTTTAACCGGTGCTCACATGCTCACGTATATATCTTGGAGAAGAGTCAACACAAAGTGCCAGAGGAGGCTCTTAAGGTCAGTAGGTTCGGCAGAATGTGTTCCTTTGCTATTTCATAAGTGAATCATCAATGCAGCCACGGCTTTGCTTCGAAAATGAACGACCGCGAGTAGATCGTCGTATCTCGAGCAAAACATTGTCGTAGCAGTTGTATCTTGTGCCTCACGTCCTGTTTCCTCCTTCTCACGCCGCGCAGCATGAGAAGTACACCAGCCAGTTGCAGCTCGGTCTCAAAGCCCTCGAGGCCCGCGTGAAGGACAAGCAGCAGGTTCACAGCCCGGAGAAGAGCAAAGAGGCAGTTTCCAATGCCAAGCTACCTCAGAAGGGCGAACGTAAAGCGCTTTCGCTTACAGGTATTAACCAGCCCTTACATAATCTCTGTTATCACAGTCAACTACTTTGGAAACAGCTGTTCAGCTTGCGTGACAGGAACAGTTTTTAGTGAGAATTGATTTTAAAAGCATGTGAGCATGGCTCGAACGGCTGTGTTTTGTGCTTGCTCTTGCACAATCAGTCAAACCTTTTGTGAGCCGAGGTTTCCAAATCTGTTGTCGGTCAAGAAATAGACTTCCGAAGTGTCTGCACGAGTTGACTTTAATTTAATTTAAAAGTGAAGTCGCAGGAGGGGTGAAAAGGTGAAGGACAAAGTTCTTATCTGAGGTAGCCATGCCTGTCAGCTGACATGGAGGCCTTTTGGATGCACGCCCATAAAGGTTCTTAAAACGGTGTTTAGGTCTCTCTGCCGGCTCTTCACATGCGCGCATATAGCTGATGCGTGGACTTAGGTCTCCCCTTGGAGTTGTTCTCAGGGCATCTAAGCTTCTGTGAGCTGCAGGAATTCTCAGCCAATCCTATTTTCCAACAACAGGCAAATAGTTCAAGAATCGTTAGGAAAGAAAGTGTGTTTGTCTCGTCAAAAGCTCTTCCAGCTGATCACATTGTTTGCTGCTCCATCGTAACCTCGATGCGAGCTCAAACTCATCAAACTGAGCTCATCCTCAGCGACACAAAATCATTCTCACTTACAAGCGACTGCTCGATGACTCAAAATCTCCCCGCTTTGGAGAAATACAAGCTGGGGCACTTTGTCCTTTGATATTTTTGGGTTGGTTTTGTGTGTTAGTCACGTGAACAAATCTGGCATGACTCTGTGTCTCGACTTCAAAGAGAGCTCCGAATATCTTTTCTGTGCTCTCTTGCGTGTTTTCCCTTCCAGCTGCTCAGGATGTGGAGTTTGTCCAGTCCTGCCGCTGTCTGCAAGGGCGGGACCGTGCACATTTACAGGGTGTGGCTCATTAAAGCAGCAATTAGTTTGCCGCACTACTTGGCACGGTACTTGACTGTATATTGGAAATTATGATTTTGGAAAAGTAACAGTGGAACATTTTACAATCCAGTTGAGACCGGAAGAGTGTTCTTACCGACTATAGAGCAAATCTACGTTTTTGAGTTTTGACACAAAAACGTAATTTGATTATCCTAGCACGTACTGTCTTTAAGATGCAAGATTCCTTCATTTAGAGACAAAACAGTTATTCATGATGCTGTATTCTTCTCCTCCCTTGAAGATTAGGATTAGCTTCATCCCCTTTTTGTATCAGAAGGATTATCTTTATACAGCATGCATCATAGCATTTGGGTCACATGGTTGGACCCCCCCCCCTTTTTTTTTTTGCCATCAACTTGTCACACATTTGTTGTAACATGATTCAAAACACATCCAAAAAAAATTCACATTTTTCCATTTGTGAGCAAAGCCAATACGTTGCGTTTGTCTTTTAGCTTCTACAGATAAACCGATCTCCAAGCCAACTCCTCTTTATGGCCAACCATCCTGGTGGGGAGAGGATGAGGATCCAGCCACTAAAATCCACAACCAAAGCGGAAAAGCCACCGACCTTCAGACTTCAGGTCCAAGAATGCATTTTGCAAATGTGTCTTACTGGGTTTATAGTTTTCATTTGTTTGATATACAGATTACTTACACATCTGAGATCAGAACCGAATTAAAAATGACCTGTTTTTCTGTGGCATCACGATCCGATGCCCATTGTTGGGTCGGTGAAGGATGGGATAATATGCAGCCCAAGGCACATCTACCAGTTGGGGAATATGAACCAGCCCTTACCGCAGCAAGCCAGCGGGCAGTGCCTGTTTGCCTCGTGCTGGATTTTATGACCCTCTAAGCCGCTGGAGGGGGTAGGAAGCTTGATTGTAAGCCTCATGTTGTGCAGCAGTCGGAGAGATTATATGAGCGATGTTGGGCTGCATTCAGCAACTGTGAGCTGGACGTATTGATGTTTTTCTGTTTTGGTGATGATGTATATTGACAAGTCAATCGTCAAAACGCCTGGCGGCCAATGTTTGCGCGATGAGCTGACCATAATTGCCCTGTGTTTGATTGGCCGCCAATTACCGATGTCCCTTTTGCCCAAATTCACAAATTAAACTGGGACAGGCTCCAGGCTTCCTGGGACCCTGAACAAGCGTTATGGAAAAATGATTGGATGGCTGCGTGGAGTTAGTCTCATCTGAGAACTATAACAGCGTTAGTCAGCATTTCATGAATTACTTTTAACTCATTCAGTACCAGCCAATTCTGGACCAAGTCTGAAAAGACGTTTAAAAACGTCTTTGGGAGTGAATGAGTTAACAGTAATCTGTCTTTTTTTTTTTTTTGGACTGTTCAGAATAGGGTTTATGAGAACCAAGGTCAGGGTTGTTTGGTGAGAGGCCAAACATGCGTGTTGAATTTAAACATGCCTTTATGGACTTATTCCCAAAAGGCTAACAACATGAGTTGAGTATGCGTCTATTGTTTGTGTCATTGGTTTGTTAAACAACATGTATGGACTATAGTGCGATGATGTTAATCCACAACGGATGATGTTTATTTTGTGTATCATATTCTTGTCCCCAGAATCTGTCCAAGAAGTTTCCAGATATGCGCTCGGCGGTTCTTTGTCTGAGAAACAGGCGAAGTCCATCTTCTCCTACCGCCAGGAGCCCAGTTACTTCGAGATTCCCAGAAAAGAGTTCCAGCAGCGGCTTTCCAAGAAACCAGAGTTGCAACTTCAGGAGGTTCCAACAAAGGACACTCAAGATCCCTCTGACCATGTCCCATCCACCCCCACTCCTCCCGTGGTCCAAAGCCACGCCTCCTTCACTATCGAATTTGATGAATGCACCCCAGGCAAAATGAAGATCAAGGACCATGTCACTAAGTTCTCCTTCCGTCAGCAGCAGAAGCCTCCTGCCGCTGAGGCTGTGACCACACCCACCGAGGTGATGTCAGCTGAAAGTAAGGTTGCTGACTGGCTGGTTCAAAGCACCGCTAACATGACGAGGAGAAGGTCACAGGGTGAAAACATCTTCTGCGACATCAATGATCCGTCGCTTCTGATGACGACCAAGGGTGAGTACAAATGTCAGTAGGTTCTTCATTAATGCAGGTAACAGTTCTGGTTTCTCCAAACGTTATCTTTGTTCTTTCATCATCAGCAAACCACTATGAAAATGTCGCTGACATTGGTTTGGAAGATCCCACGATCGATGAGCAGACTTTGCCGCAGTCACAAACTCCAACCGGCTACCCCCAGAGTTCACCTCGGCCACAGAGAGCCTCCCCTCCTCAGCGCTTCACTGACTCAGAGCAGCCATCCTCCTACTCTCCTCCACAGTCTCAATCCGGCACTGGCAAGGCAGATCCTCACCGAGCATTTGTCATCGAATTTTATGACGGACATTCCGATGATAACCCCCGAAGGAAGCGTTCCCAGACCACCCCGTCGGAACCTTCAAATCTCAGGAACCAGCTTGAAAAGGCCAGAAAAAGCACAAGTCCGGCTGGTGAGAAGCAAGTCCAGCCTGCAGCCTGTAGCACTCCCCCCTCCCAACGGTACACTATTCCCCTCAAAGGGCCCGCTTCCACTGGTTCTCAGAGACCTGGCTCCCTACGACGGGAAAAAACGGAAGAACGACTTTGCACCGGTTTTTCATCACGGTCATCATCCACCATTTCCGGAAGGCCTTTTAGCAGTGTGGGCCGAAGATCCAAACTGGCAAAGGAATTTAAAGCGGAATGGCTCAAACACACAAAGCAGACGTCTTCTTCCAGCGAGGATATAAAAACATTTAGTCTACCCACAAAACCTGAAACTGAAACATCAGAAGTCTCACAGCCTGACCAGACCCTCACCAGCCCTGATGGGGTCGATCCTTCCCTTCTACCCAAGACATCCTCTCCGATCCACCAACCAGTTCCCCTCGAGGTGCCGAAGATGCCGCTCGTGTGTCAGAACGGAGATGCCAAGGTGACCCACGGCGGCCCGAGAAATGTAGAAGAGGACACTTTGAGTGATGCGGGAACCTACACCATTGAAGCAGATGACCCGGATAAGGAGCTCGAAGAGGCCCGCAAGAAGATTGAAAAGGTGAGTTTTCCTGACTGCTGTGGATTTCCTTTGCGAAGTAATACCCATCAAACCACGTTTGCTCTGCAAATTGAACAGTCTCGTGTCTCTTGGGATGAGGTCTCGTCCAGGAAATGGAGCCATGGATATTGGCCGGGCCCGATGACCCACTTTTAATGCTTTGTTCCAGGTGTTTGGTGTTGTTGAGAATCCAGAGGGAACCAATCACAGTGAAGCAGATACATCAGCAACATTTAGGCGTCTTATTGTTGAGGGCAGGGAGCTGCATAGGCAGAGTAACAGTGAGAAGGTGAGGCCTGCTCCACAGCAAGGAGCAAGTGGGCTGAAGGTAAACCTTCCTGCTCGGATTTGAATGATTTTATTTTTTTTTAATTTAAATCAAGCTATAATATTTCATCATTTATCATAACACCAACTCTTAAAATCAGGTCAGTAAATTGGGCCTCAACCTTTTGGCGAATCTGTCTTTTTTGATTCCCTACAATTCTCTCTTCTCACATTCTTTAGGGCATTCACGGTTTGATTTAATCCAACAAGGTGTAAAAACGAATCAGAAACCAATCCACCAGACAATGCACGAGGGTCACCCGCACCATCTGCTGCCTAAAAGAAGAGCTGGATCAAGAACATTCTGATAATCTTATCATTCTCAGTTTGGATTGACTGTTGAAAGGGTACTAATTGAACAGTGTTTATTCCTGTAATTAGTTGCCTCCTGGTGTGGTATTTACAGTATCAGACCATTTTTTTTCCAGCCATGCCTGTCTGCGGCCCCTTCTCAAAGTTTTTTATTGTACTCCAGATGGCATTTTGTTCGATTTTCCTTGGGCGATAAAATCCCTGATGGTGTTAATATCTAACTGTGGGTATGTGCAGCCCTTTGAGACTTTTCTGTGAGTCAAGTCTATACAAATACATTTTACTTGACTTAATTTGATTATTATAGGCTTTTCCTGCAATTGTTATGTAAAGTAACCTTAATAGTTAACAGTATTTACGCGATATGTTTCAACCGCAATAATAAAAACACACAAAAAAAACCCCACTTCTCTGACGATGTCAATCTAAACTGAGCATTAAAAAAAAAACACCAAAAAAAAAAAATAAAACATTTTTGATTTTGAATTGAAATCTTGTACCGGATGTCATTGAAGTTTGCAATCGTACCTATTGTTACTTTTTCATGTATGTTGTTCTGATTCCATTTGTTCCTTATCTTAGTTTGTTCGCTGATTCGAAAAAGAAAACAAAATCAGCTGTTCTTTATCCGAGTAAGTGATCAGAAACACACAATGACTCGTTTTACCTTACACAGGTTGAGACGGCAGGTGCATCGATACCGGGGGCTCCGAAATGGATGTCTTGCTGGGCGAGCTTGGTCGACGTGGAGACTGGCCCTTCGTCTGGCCACTTTGAGAGGTCGTCCCGGATGGAGCTGTCGGGAGGCGGTAAGCTACCTGATTAAAACATGATACTGAGCTAGCCTGATGAATACGAATGATATTTTCTGTTCCCCAATGTGTGTTTAATAGACGTTAACAATTGTTTGACTGTAGCAAGGACCACAATCACGAGCAAACTCGTCCAAAATAACGACTTCGGCTCCGAAGACCCGAGAGCCCGACGTATCGTGAGGGAGAAGAGTGATGTTCCAGTTCCCAGCATTCAAATCCAACATGATCCACATTCAACGTTTAATGTGGAGGAAAGCAGCTTGGTGGCCACCAGCTCTCACGATGGCGTTCAGAGATTGTCAGTGCAGGATGACGTGGAGCCCGATAGCCTGAGTGATGCCAGCAAATCTGACGACGGTTCCGTCGTAGAACAGCGGAGGAGGCCGCCGTCAAACACAGAAAAGACAACAAATGAGGACGAGGTCAGACAGTCTGACAAATCAAAAACGTTCTACAACGAGTTAGAGGACGACACCCCCGAAACAGAATACGGAGCCTCACAACTCCCAGACGACACTCTTGAAAAAACTGAGAAAAAACGGTCACCCAAAACCTTTTCAACAGCTACTTTGACCAAGCGTAGAGGGAGCCAGGAGTCAGGCAAAGCCAGGCCCACCATGTCTGCTTCGATTATGGGCCAAGACACACCGAGCTCCGAATCCAAGGACACCTCAGCGTCCTCCTTTGTCAGACAAGAGAGCTTCACCAAGGAGGAGCCGAGCAGTGCCAGACTGCCCAACATCTCTTCTCTCGGAGACCAAGAGCCTGACTTATTCCAGCGAACCTGCAGCCAGGACACCCATTCTTACCTCAAGGAGACTGAGGATGTCCTGGCTGTTCTGGAGGCCAAGATCCAAGCGGGCCAGTCTGAAACCACCCCATCTCCCATTCCAGACTCCCTCTCCGGGGAGTCTGATGTGGATTCCTCGAGTACGCTCAGCCAGCAGAGCAGTAGACTCAGGTGCAACCCGCTTACTAAAAAACCTCCGCTGAGTGGTCTCCAAAGGGAGACCTCGTCACCTAGTTTATCTAGTCACTACTCAACCCATCGACTAGAAAAGAGCGAGCCCCTCAGGAGACCAACCGGACTAAGGCGTAGTATTGGCAAATCTGGCTCTGTGGACTTGAGTGATGACCTTCAGAGCTCCAACGTTAAGAGTTCAAGGGTGACGCAAAATTTTAGCCGCGTCAATAGCTTTTCAGCACCGAGACCCACCCGGGCATCGATGCTCCGGCGAGCACGCCTCGGTGAAGCCTCTGACAACGAGACCACAGAGACGGACCGACTCTCCAAGGAGGCGGCTAACGTCCCCGCGAAGGAAACCAAAAAACTCTCCAGGTGGGATATGCTGGCCATGCCTCGCCGGCGGACAAGCTCCTTCCACACACCAAGTGACACGGAGAACTCCTCCGCCCCGCAGTGGGCGGGAAAGAGCACAGCGTTCCAAAGCCGTAATACAGAATCTGGCAGCATCTCCGGTTACAAGGCATCTTCTATCGGGCCAAAACCTGGCGAAAAGCCACTGAAAACCTCCCTCGCAAAAACACCCATCACTCGCGGACGCTCCAGCAGTGCCAAATATGCCAGCAGCACAGCAAGTGAGTAACACTGAATTATAGACTATGTTTGACTATTATATTGACATTCCCGTGATACCTAAACAAAAAAAATGCTCTGAAAATGAAGACCAAAGCAAAGTAAGACTCCTGAAGTGTTGGCATGACGCAGTTTCTTTCATGTTAAGATGTCACTATTGTTTGAGAGACCAGAACTTGACGGGTACGGGACTTCAAGGTCTGACCCGGTGATGAATTGGTTTGGTTCTTTTAAGGGTTTCAACTTATATCTCTTTCATGATGTCTCTACTCGGGCGGCCTTTTTTTAACTGAAGCTTTAGGTGGGAATACTTTTACTAACAATAATGTCTCCTGTACAGTCATCTGCACAGTACCCACCAGTCGCACTATTTACGTAGTGATGGGCTATTGTGAGCGGTATTATTCTTGTCTGCATTCAGCTGCTGCGCTGTGGAAGTCAAACATTTGCTCATTTCTCTTATTTGCTGCTATCGGACATTCATAAGAAATGAGCACTTCCACAGCACGTTTTTCCTCATGAGTGGACAAAGGTGGGCGCAGACGTTTTTCCAGTGGAAGACAGAGCCATAAAATGCCGCGTACCTGAAATGTCACAACTCACAGTTTGGGGAGGTCGGCCGTGGCTACACTGCGTACAGGGTTGAGAAGTCATTGTTTGTCATTTTGGGGAAATTTTGGCATACGTCAACAACCTTGCCCAACACACTCATATTACACGCAGGAACAAATCTAAGGACAAAGCCGAGCTTAATTTACTAGCTAATGCCTTTTTCTTGCTTTTGTCTTGGGCAGTATGATTCTATTTGTGACCCCGACTGCAGATGGTGTGATGAACAATTACTTCTCAGCCGCGTTGATTGTTTGCTAAGGTGTGAAAGTAAGATCCTTGATTAACTCATTCACTCCCAAAGACGTTTTTAAACGTCTTTTCAGACTTGGTCTAGAATTGGCTGGTACTGAATGAGGTAATGCTTACGACAACTATTAACTCATTTAGTACCAGTCAATTCTAGACCAAATCTGAAAATACGTTTAAAAACGTCTTTGGGAGTGAATGAGTTTAAATTTTAATTGCTATGAAAGATGGCCTTTGCCACCGTTGGCTACCACTTCGCTCCACCCCTGTTTATGGACCCCATGTGTCAAAATTTTCTTGCCGGTGTGCTATGATGGTATCTATTTGTCTCTCTCTCTCTTTCACTCCTTTTCTTCCCTCCGTTCCTACTAATTCTCCATAATGCAAACCAATTCATGCTGCCAAAGGCTCCCGGAGACGACAGAAAGGTTGTGGCTATACCTCCACATCAGATGAGGAGTACGACTCCAATCAAAACACTCCTAAACACAAACGCTCCCAACCTTCCTCAGCCTCCCACAGTCCGCACCGCATTGCTCGGTCCCGCCCGATGCCTCTGCTGCGCCCCAACCCCTGCAACAAGGATTCTGAGGAGAACCAGGATGGGGAGAGCTTGAGCAACTGGTCCACCCACAGTGCCGAGATTGCACGGTAGGGAATATCATTTTGTTTCATGGCGAAATCTGAAGCATTCACGTTGTCAAGTTTCCACTCTCTTTGATAGCTTGAGTCAAGACCTTGCCAAAGATCTTGCCATCTTGGCCCGAGAGATTCATGACGTTACAGGAGAAGGTGGCCCGCCGAATTTGACGGCGGAGAGAAGCGTACCCGTTTCTGCAGTGACGGCTCATGAAAAGGTAAACAAACTTTCTCAGGCTGGTCGCCTGAGAACCGTGACTGCGGGATGGTATGATAAAGAATGACTTCTCAGCCATGTCAGTTGCTTGCTGTGGTGTGAAAGTCCTTATTTTGATTGATGTTGACTGCAAGAACTGACTGTTCTTCATTTAGGACAGATTCTTTTAGAGTTTGCATTCAGAACAAGAGTATAGATTTTTTTTACGTGCAGTAAATATAAACAACTTTTGGCAGAGTATCAAGGGGTCTAAAGAAAACGCCATTCATGTGAAAATGGCAGAAATATCACAGGTATCAAGATTTCCCATGAGGTGCCCAGAGAAGTAACAAGGGGTGGCCATGACCACCCCTGGCCACCGTGTAGCTCCGCCCCTGTAAACACCCTAACTGGATCAGTCTCACCCACACTAATTTTTCAGCTCATTCAGCGTATACCAGAGATGGGGTTGAACTATCAGAGAGTCCCGCCAAGTTCTTCTTCAACAGCAGAACCTTACCTTCCCTCAAGTGAGCCGGATCTGAACTCCACTCTGCAACCACCCAGCAGAGAGGAGGTCTGAGACAACCCAAGGCCTCACGAAAACATCATGACGCGAGCCATCGGGAATCGTCATCGAGTATCTTTCTTGTTTGCGCAGGTCACTGTGGAGGATCCCATGCTGAACCCGGTGTTGCAGGTCATCATGGCCATCAGAGAGAACACGGAGCAGCTTTCTGAGAAGATCAAGTAAGAATCCCACGAGACCACAGCTTACGCGCACAATTTCCAAACGTTGGTTGAAGAACTGAATTGATCAGCATTGTGTTGACCGTCAGAATATGATCCTGGTCAATCACCACACAAACTTAAATACTTTAATGATAAAGATAGTGTCATGGTGGTGCTATATTGCATGCAATTAAAAAAAAAAAAAAGTAAAATAATGTGCATGAAGACTCAAATTGTGCATAGGTGCTTTGTAGTTGGCTTATAACGAGTCCAGTCTGTACCCCAACTCTCACCCAAAGAGTCATTCGGTTCTGGTTTTGCGATTTGTCCTGGGGGTTCTTTCTGAACGAAGATGTTCGTTTTCGATGCACACAGAGTACGGATTGTCCAATAATCTTGTTGCTTTACCGTTTTCAGGGCGCTCTTTTCTGACAGGATGGATCTTTGGGAACAAATAGAGGCTGAAGTTAATACGGACAGTGATGGACTTGTTGTCAAAGCATCCAACAAGGTATGAGTTAACTTTTTTTTTTTTTTTTAATTATTGTTTTCAAACTAAGGCTGAATTGCGTGCGTGTGTGTTTCAGGATATTACATCTATTTTGAAAGAACTAAGGAGAGTCCAAAGACAAGTTGAGAGTAAGTCAGCCGCAGCATATGCAAATCTGAATACCTGCTATGGTAATTCACCAGATGAATTTGCATGTTTCTTTGCAGTCATCAATACAGTCATGGGGCCCAGTTGGCAGCCGGACGCTCGGTCCTCTGAGCCTGAGGTTACCTCCTCACTCGCGGGTCGTGTTTCCAGAGCCACAGCCTCACGGGACTGGCGTACGGTCCACTCCGTCTCCAAGCGAGGTGGCGGTCAGAGGCCCGGGGAGAGCGTGCGGAGGGCCGCCGTGACGCCAGAAGATCTCCGAGAGGGACGCTTGGTTTGACGTCGGGGGGCCCCTCGGCCTGAACGTCACGAACGCAGGTGTCGACTCGGAAGGTGGGAAGTGAGATTGAACGGGTGGCAAGTGGACGTGAAACACAGACTACTGAACTTTGAGTACGACAATATTGAAACACCACGCAGATGCTGAACATAGTAACAGTCGAAGTAGAGGACTTCCTGAAATGGTTTCCTCATCAAATGCCCTCAACACTACTTGATTGTGTGTGTTATTTGCCAGTAATTTGACTATTTCAAGTGACCGATTTTTAAGATGAATCTAAATGAATTGATGGCATTAAAAAACAAAATCTGGGAGGAATCATCTCAGGGAACCTGACTAAAATTTGTTTTTGTGTTCATTGTTGAAAATAAGATTAGTTTTAAGTATGAGCAGCGAGCTCCCGCTGCTGTTTTTTTTCTCCACCCCTTAATTAACAAATGTTCTTTCATGTCCATGTATTTTGAGCAGATTGATGCAAGAATGTCAACTATTTATATTTTGTAGGACGTTTATGTATTGTCTCCCAGATATCATGGTGTCAGGGAGCTAAGTGGACGATGCAATCAGATCAGTTATTCCTTCCAACTGAAAAAAAAGGAAGGTCACCAAATATGACACGTGGCTGTCAAACCTCAAATGTGCTGGATTAAATGTGCTGTTGTCTCCGAGCAGCTGCGAGCGGTTAGACGAGATGCCGTTCGGCTTTCTTCGATGACATCAAACCTCCACGATGTATCACAAAAAATCTATTTGGTCGATTCTGCGCATGTTATTATTGTCAAAGTACACTTGTAAGTCCTCGATCATAGTTTGTGGTCTGATCACTACCAATTACCTCCGAATGTTTTTGGGGCTTTTGCACTAAGTGGCGCAACATTATCCCTTTGGCCCGGCTTTTCGCCCGTGTGACAGCAGGATGAAAGTCACCGTGGTGGACCAGCAGGTTGATGTTCTTCCTCTTCCCGGTCCATGTTGCGCGCGATTAATTAGGAAGTTCTTGCAAGTGCCACAAAGCTGTGTTTAGGATGCTTCTCGCAGCCTGAGTGCAAGATGTTTACAAGTGAATGTGTGATGTGTTGCTGCTAATCTGCTTTGATGGGATTGGTGTCTTTAATCCCAGCAAAGTCTTTTTAAATTTACAAAACTGAAATGAAAACAAGCGTGTCAATCGGTTCCATTACGGTTTCTTTGATCAAGAATCACATCGGCAATTGTGTTGTCTTATTTGTGTTGTTTTGTGTTTGACCATCGTCTCAAGTGATTATGAGGGTCTTTTTCTAATAAATTGAATTTGAAAATATGGATAATTTGTAGTTGTTTTTATTCCAAACTCGGTCTGAACGGTGAAGTGAAAGGGAGCAAAAAGGGGAAGTGAGCTGTGTACAGTGAAGCTGAACAGGAGGAAGTGCAGAATTCTTTCAAGTGGGGCACGCTATGCATTAGCTTCATGTGAGTACCATTTTTATTTTACTTAAAAAAGAAAATCGCAGTCAACATTCTGCTTTCTTTCTGGACTTTAGGTCAACTACGTATGGAAGGATGAGAATCTCCACGAACCGTATACTTCATGACAAACAAAACAAAAAGGTATGCTGTCCTCAATTCTTTGACGATATACTGATTTTGTATGATTGAACTTGTTTTAGGAGTCAACCTGTTACATGGCTTCAATTGGGGTTTTGGCCACAATGATCATCCTGTGGGTCCTGCTTGCTGTTGCTGTGCTGAAAAGACCCCAGGCATCCCAAGATCACGATGTCTCTATGGACCAGTGCAGGTAACAAGCCAAATAAATGTTGCCTTGTCAAGTTGTCACTGAAACGGTTTTATTGTACCTACAAGTACTATAACTGTAATGAGATTGTTAATGTTGAATTACAGTTTAGGTAAATCCCTGCCACTCAGCGGAGAAATGTAATGACAACCCTCCTTGGCTCAATCATATTATTGAAAATGAAATAAATGTAATCGTAGAAAAGATTTTCCAAGGTCATCGAGTATTACAATGTTTATTTTATTTTTCTCGGGTTGAATTTTCTAGTAGGGCGGCATCTTTATTTGTTACACTGTAATGTATTGTTGACTGATTTCAAAACTAATAATCTATTAATTTGCTGTGTACAAGTAATAAGTTTGTGGTTTCACTGTCATAACGGCCCTCTGATGGAAAATGGCGCACGCGACTAAAATGAGTTTGACACGACTGCCCTATACAGTCAAAAATCTACATACAGGTATAATTGACGCAAGTGGTGCTGCGGGCATCGATCGCGATTGGCCGTTTTGCATGTCACGATCGATGCCTTTCATTGCCTATCACAAAAAAAAAAAACGATCATCCACAGCTGTTATTTTGCAGCCTGAGGCTTATTAGAAACCAGCCCGTACACATTCTCGTGCACACGGCCTCTCCCTCTCCATAATATATGGCACGTTACAGACAAGCAGCGTGAAACCCTGATCGGAAACACCGCTAAATGACGCCAATTGAAATGAATGTTGGGGTGGGGGCGGGGGGGGGGGGGGTGATAAATGTGGAAAAAAATAGGAACAAAATATTGATTAAAAAAAAAATCCGACCACTTTGCAATCCAACAATTTTAAAACAGTGTCTGTGCATGCATTGAATGTTTTCAGTATGGTTGTCGTGGAGAGCATTCCTCAACATGTGCAATACAAAGCCAACGGAACATTTGGGATCCCTTTGGAGAAAGCTTGGAAGCAGCTTCTCTCCATAGCAACAGAAGAGCTGCAAGTGGTTTCTTTTTACTGGACATTAACCGGGAACGACACCAACATCACCTCTTCCTCTGATAGACCAGTAGGTATAACCTCTCATGGGGTACGATCTTTGTGTAGCTGTCATACTGACGCGTGAATCTGACAACAACAGGGACGGGAAATCCTCGAGCAACTTCAATCGCTGCCCTCTAGGAACGTTTCAGTCAGAGTGGTGACCAGCCTTCCTTCCATCAACTCAAACTCCACTGACTTAAAGATCCTAGCCGAGAAAGGTGGCGCACGATGGCTTTGAGCACATACCGTACCTAGTTTCTCACCAGCGTACCTTACGTTCATCCTCTGCAGGAGTTCACGTCCGCGAGGTGAATTTTGGACGCCTGACAGGTGGCGTGATGCACAGCAAGTTTTGGATAGTGGACAGACGGCATGTATTTATTGGTAGCGCCAACATGGACTGGAGGGCTCTGACACAGGTAAACCCGCTTCATGAAACTCAGCGGAAGTGTGAGCTGTTTAACCACACGTGTGGCTGCGTAGGTAAAGGAACTGGGCATGGTCATCTACAACTGCTCCAGTCTTGCAAGAGACCTCTATAAGATCTTCCTGTCTTATTGGGTGATGGGAGAGTCCAACAGCTCCTTGCCGGTGTCCTGGCCTCCCAGCTTTGACACTGACATCAATAAAGAGCACCCCCTCTTGGTGAAAAAGGATAACATCACCAGCAGACTCTACATTGCAGTCAGTTTCTATCTCAATCCCCGTTTTTTTTTTTTTTTTGTTCCACGATAAAGACCTCAATGCAGCTTCATGTAAAAAATATATTGGGGACTTTTGTTCTTTTGCGTCAAGAGTTCTCCACCATCATTCTGCCCTGAATCACGGACCCAGGACCTCGAGGCCATTGTTTCCATCATCTCGGAAGCTCAACACTTCATTGACGTAGCTGTCATGGACTATTCCCCCAGCATACGCTTTCATCGCCCAAAAAGGTGACCAACATCAAATATAAATAAATATAAATGTGAGCTATACAGTGGGACCCAATTATTATTGTTTAGCAAAACTAATGAAACAACCAAAAATTGAATGAACATTTTGAAATAAAATAAAAACAAGGGTTCTTTAAAAAAGAATTATTCCATTAAGTGACAGGTAATATTCATACAACTAATTCAAAGTATAGCTACATTTTTTTTGTCTTTGTCATTTAAGTTCATACATGAGCTTTCTGGGTTTATTTTAAATGTATTTTTATTTTTGTATTACTCTTCAGCTATGCAGACGAAAGAAGGTCAAACAGTCGTTTTAGAATTGTAGATTTATTTTTTTAACACACAATACCAAGCGACCTTTTTGTTTGTACAATCTCCCAGTCCACAAATATTTCATTCAATATTTCAACAAAACAAAACTAAGTGAGGATAAGTGGTTCGGAAAATGGATGGATAAAATTAAAACGAAAACTGTTACAAATGAAACTATAACAAAACGTATGTGATAAAAAATTAATTAAAACGTCCAAAACTTAACATGCAAAAGTCAAAACAAAATTAAAACGAATCACAATGAAAAATCCAAAGCTATTATAACCCTGCTTCATCTGAATGAAATGTTTCATGATTTTAGTTTTTATGATTTTGATGCTATTGAAAACTACTGTACATCTCAAGAAATTGGACCATTACATCAACCAATTTTTAATATAGATAGTAGTTAGAATGTGCCATTCTGAATAGTATTTTCCCCTTGCATGTGTTTTTGAGCGAATCCCTTGTCTAATCCGGCTACTGTATAGAAAAACTAGATATAGGCTATCATTTATTGAGATGCACCCTATTGGTTTATTTCCACACTGCCTTGTTTTTCCAGCTACTGGCCCGTCATTGACAATGCCATCAGGGCAGCGGCTTTCGAGAGGCGAGTTAGGATCCGAATGCTGATCAGCTGCTGGCCATACTCCTTTCCAGGAATGCTCCCCTTCCTTCAGTCACTCACCTCCTTAGACAGTGTCAAGGATCACATCAGCATTCAAATAGTAAGGAATTAATGCATTCGGATTGTTTGTTAGTCTGTTAATTTTATTTTTGTAATCCAGATTGATTGATTTTTCTAAACCAACCCTGGGTTGAGATAAACAATTTCATTATTTGTTTTCTGCTGTTTAGAAGTTGTACATTCTGCCTGTTGGAAACCAGACGAACATTCCCTTTAGTCGAGTCAACCACAACAAATACATGGTGACTGACAAAGCGGCCTACATCGGTGAATAACTGCCCTTTGCCTTCGAGACTTATTTTGCAGGAGTGTGATCAATTATTAATGGGATCAATGTTACGCAGGCACGTCCAACTGGGATGGTGACTATTTCCTGACCACAGCTGGAGTGGGTCTCGTGATTTCCCAGCATGCACCTCACTCTATATGGAAGATAGAGGCCGTGCAAACCCAGCTCCAGGCGGTGTTCAACAGGGACTGGTACTCTGAGTTTGCGGTGAACTTCGCTGAGCCCGGTCACCACGCGGACTGTGCACTGTCACCATGAGAATGAGAAAGGATAAAGGCTCCTTATACATATATAGGTTTAACTGCATCTTAATATCAGCAGACTACGTAAATTGCTTGAAGATAAATTTGGTGTGTTAGTTTTCTCTTTTTGTTTTACGTTTTTCTTGTATGAACGTACGAATAAACCTTTTTTGGGGGTATTTTTAGTGAAAGTGTCAATGCCTGGAATAAACATTTTCAGAAAATATGGTGACATTAGATGAAAATGGTTGTCATTATATAGAATTGCTTTCAGTGGACTGTGTAGGTGGCTGTGTGTGTGTGTGTGTGTATCCGGCTAATTATTTGATATCCAAATGTATTGATTTGACTATTTTCTTGCTTCATGTAGAAAATTACACTGAAACAATGTCTCATTCTTTCATTGTGACTACAAAGCAATTATGCTCCGGGCCACGAGTTGGCGCTGTGGTAAACGAATGCGATGTCGGCGGAAGTAGATGCTCGGAGGGGAGGAAGAAAGTAGCACTAGTTGTACGTGTGCATCTATCGAGCTGTTAGCTTTCGGCCACTGAGCTAACGCTACGTCTCGTCAGAGTCGCAAATATGGTGCTACTTGAAAACGACTCGGTAAGCAGCACCGATTTTTTGGTTGTTATGTATGTGTTATTTGCATTCGGTAAACGCGTACAGCCGACACAATTAACAGAAGTCTCATTCGGCAAGCGTCAGTCAGTAGACTAGAAAAGTGAGCAGTGACATGAAGTGAAATGCGGTTTATGTTTTTCAATTTTTTTTTGTTTTTAATTGAAAAACATCATCTTAAAGTCACGGCGATGCCCGAAAAAAACTACGTTCGGAACATGTTGCAGAGAAGTTATGAAAAACGGGAAATGTTTGTGTAATCCGTTTGCTTCGCCGGTACATTATTAACGATACCGCAAACCAGAGATGAGTAAGCAACAATATTCATTATTCAAGTTTTTTTTTTTATCAACCAGCAAGTTTAAACTTGGGAAAACTGTACCATTTCGACATTTCCAGACGATAGGAAATTAACTAATTAATTGTAGGTCGGTTCCTGATTGTTTCCGTCTAATGATTTTTTACACGTGGAGACAAACTTCTTTGACGTCAGAGTTTACATTTGTGTATGTATGCGTGTTGTGAGCGAATGCCTGAGTAGTTAATCATTAAAAGCTGATTTGTTGTTTCTTGTAGTTCCTCACAGAACTCACACGTTTGTTCCAGAAGTGCAGATCCTCCGGTAGTGTTGTCATCACTTTGAAAAAATGTAAGTAGGCCTGCTGCTTGCAGTCCAATGTCATTGTATTAACTGTACTCAATACATGTGTCATGCCAGCGTGACAAGGGAAAAATGGATGGACTCCTAGAAGTGCTTGAAATGTTTTATGGATTAACAGTTAATTTATATTTGGAAGATGATGGTTCTCTGTGCATTTTTTCCAGTGGGACAACAGGTCAATGAATTTGAACAGACGGGCTGTCTCCATGCAGCCCTGCAAAGCACTTTGTGGTCATTGGCCCTCTGTATTTTGTCCTCCAGATGACGGGAGGACCAAGCCAGTGCCCAGGAAAGGCCACTCGGAGTCCTTTGAGCCCGCAGACAATAAATGTCTTCTCAGAGCTTCGGATGGCAAGAAGAAAATAAGCACAGTGGTGAGCCTTTTGTTAAATTTGAATACCTTATTGGTGTTTGGTCCTCCTGCTTAAATATGTTATCTCCATTTTTGTCTTGCAGGTGAGCACCAAAGAAGTAATCAAGTTTCAGATGGTACGTTCTGGCAATTTGATTTCTTTTATCATTAGTCGCGGCTTTAATGGTGACGGAGAGATGTCATAGCAGTGGGTGTAGCGCTGCACCTAATTTTCATTCCGGAGCAAAATGTGCCTTTTTATATTTATTTTGCATTAAATCGATGTATGTAGGCAATTAACGGCCTTAGGTCAATTAAATGCTACCTGCCGCAATGAAAGGAAGCCCTTGATGTTAAACGACATGATGCACACTGATGGGAGCAACCACTTGCAGGCGTACTCCAACCTCCTGCGGGCGCACATCGACGGACTGAAAAAGAAAGACAAGAAGAGCAAAAGCAAGAAAACCAAAGCCACCCAGTGAGCCGCAAGCTCAAAGGCGCAGGAACTGATCCCGTTCGAATCTGACACGATGGAAGCGGGTCCCACCACAGTCAGTCTCCCCTCACAATGCGTGCTCGTCCACCCAGTGACCACTTTTATTGTGTCGTCTATGACTGTTTTCGTGCCACCTGGGAGGATTTCTTGGAATGCACAAATCGAACTTTGGAGAAGAGCAACACCGTTGGATGTCCTTTTTTTTTTTTTTTGGTCAAGTGGCTACACTCACTATTTATGTTCAAATTAGGAGCATCAAAGCAGTCACTCTCTGTTTGCCTTTTTTGGGGAGGGGGAGTGGGGGGTGGATGTTTTTAAATGTATGAATTTGCCGCAAGGGGTGCATGGAAATGTTTTGTTAAAATCCCTGGAAATTAGTTTCAAGCAGTTATTTTTGCAATGAAATAAGTCGAATGGTTAGGGCCTCCTTCAGCTGCCACACCGTGGCCCTCTTTCTTTGTCAAACAAAATTTTCTGTTAAAAGCTTCACTTTAATTGAAAATATGAATTTGATTTCAGCCTGCGGCTTTTAATTGCACAGAATCACGTACAAGTTTCAGATGTACTGAAAGGCGCGTTTGAGGACAGAGAATCGTGAGCGAGCGGGGCCGTGTGCTGTGGCAGTCCTGCAGCGGCATTTAAGTTGACGAATAAAGTGCTGTTTAAAAAAAAAAAGGTCACTGTTGTGTTTGGATCCATTCTGCTATCAAAGGGGTAACATGTACACCAAGACTTGGTGAGCCGCTCATGGTGCTGTGTTCCTCTTGTGTCCTCTTTCCTTGAGGGAGGCTGCCGCCTGGTTTTCTCGGTCCTCGTCTTCGTAGCCTTTCTTCATTAGGCGGGTCACGTACTGGAACATAGTCTGTAATCGAGCACACTGTGGTGAGTCCAAATAAAGTCACCCTGTGAGCTAGTTGGAACCGGTTTCAGAATTTGTCGTCATATGGCACGAGACGTCAGTTACTCCCCGATTTATTGTTAGAGTATTCATATCCTGAAAGCGGCTTCCATCCAAACTTTTGCTACTTGACTATCCCTGCATCTTTTGTGTCCTTTATTCAAAATGAACCAGTTTTTTTTCTAAGCTATTTAAAACAAAACACCAATTTCTGTTTTTTTGTGCTATTTGTAAAACAATTAAGAGGCCACAAAATTGTGCAAAAGCCATGAATGAGAGGAAAGTAAAACATGCAATATGGGTGTTGAATATTGAGATGAATATTACTTCGCGATTTAACTTGTGCCTAAACAAATGTTTATCTAATAATTTTTTTTTTCCATGAGGCAAAATAAGCAGGCACAGTGTATTTGTAGCTAAATCATTTTAATGACCACAATCTTTATACATATATTTTTTTAATCAATTTTGGACAGATTGTCCAGTTTGGCTGCATTGGTTTGTGTTTGGTGGGTTTTAGACTCACTTTTCGTTCATGGTTTTTTTGGGCTAAAAATGCCTTACTATACATGGTCGTTTTTTCGGCAAAAACGCCTTACTGTACGTGGTCGTTTTTGGCGGCAATTTTTTGCGGCTAAATGCCTTACTATACATGGTCATTTTTTTTCCGGCTAAAAACGCCTGACTATACATGGTCGTTATTTTTTATTTTTTTTTAGTTAAAAACGGCTGACTATACATGGTCGTTTTTTTGGGCTTAAAAAGCCTTACGATACATGGTTGTTTTTTCGGCTAAAAACGCCTGACTATACATGGTCGTTTTTTTTTTTTTTGTCAAAAACGCCTGTTTATACATGGTCGTTTTTTTTGGGCTAAAAACGCCTTACTATACATGGTCGTTTTTTTTTTTAGTTAAAAACGCCTGACTATACGTGGTCGTTTTTTTGGGCTAAAAACTCCTTACTATACATGTTTATTTTTTTTGGACTAGAAATGCCTTACCATACATGGTTATTTTTTCGGCTAAAAACGCCTTTCTACACATCGTCATTTTTTTCGGCTAAAAACGCCTGACTATACATGGTCATTTTTTCAGCTAAAAATGCCTGACTATACATGTTTGTTTTTTTTTGGTTAAAAACACCTCACTATACATGGGCGGTTTTTGGGGCTAAAAACGCCTTACTATACATGGTTATTTTTTTCTGCTAAAAACGCCTTACTATACATGGTTATTTTTTTGGGCTAAAAACGCCTTATTATACATGGTCGTTTTTTTCGGCTAAAAACGCCTTACTAAACATGGTTATTTTTTTGGGCTAAAAACGCCTTACTATACATGGTCGTTTTTTTTCCGGCTAAAAACGCCTTACTATACATGGTCGTTTTTTTCCGCTAAAAACGCCTTACTATATGCATGGTCGTTTTTTTTCCGCTAAAAACGCCTTACTATACTGTACATGGCCATTTTTTTCGGCTAAAAACGCCTTACTATACATGGTCGTTTTTTTCGGCTAAAAATTTTGTCCAAAAATGCCTTACTATACATGGTCGTTTTTTTCGGCTAAAAACGCCTTACTATATGCATGGTCGTTTTTTTCGGCTAAAAATTTTGTCCAAAAATGCCTTACTATACATGGTCGTTTTTTTCGGCTAAAAATGCCTTACTATATATACATGGTCGTTTTTTTCGGCTAAAAACGCCTTACTATACTATGTCGTTTTTTCGGGCTAAAAAACGCCTTACTATACTATGTCGTTTTTTCGGGCGAAAAACGCCTGACTATACATGGTCATTTTTTCAGCTAAAAATGCCTGACTATACATGGTTTTTTTTTTTTGGTTAAAAACACCTCACTATACATGGGCGGTTTTTGGGGCTAAAAACGCCTTACTATACATGGTTATTTTTTTCTGCTAAAAACGCCTTACTATACATGGTTATTTTTTTGGGCTAAAAACGCCTTACTATACATGGGCGGTTTTTGGGGCTAAAAATGCCTTACTATACATGGTTATTTTTTTGGGCTAAAAACGCCTTACTATACATGGTCGTTTTTTTTCCGGCTAAAAACGCCTTACTATACATGGTCGTTTTTTTCCGCTAAAAACGCCTTACTATATGCATGGTCGTTTTTTTCCGCTAAAAACGCCTTACTATACTGTACATGGTCATTTTTTTCGGCTAAAAACGCCTTACTATACATGGTCGTTTTTTTCGGCTAAAAATTTTGTCCAAAAATGCCTTACTATACATGGTCGTTTTTTTCGGCTAAAAACGCCTTACTATATGCATGGTCGTTTTTTTCGGCTAAAAATTTTGTCCAAAAATGCCTTACTATACATGGTCGTTTTTTTCGGCTAAAAATGCCTTACTATATATACATGGTCGTTTTTTTTTTTAGCTAAAAATTTTGTCCAAAAATGCCTTACTATACATGGTCGGTTTTTTTCGGGGAAAAAAGCCTGACTATACATTGTCGTTTTTTTCGGCTAAAAACGCCTTACTATACTATGTCGTTTTTTCGGGCTAAAAAACGCCTTACTATACTATGTCGTTTTTTCGGGCGAAAAACGCCTGACTATACATGGTCATTTTTTCAGCTAAAAATGCCTGACTATACATGTTTTTTTTTTTTTGGTTAAAAACACCTCACTATACATGGGCGTTTTTTGGGGCTAAAAACGCCTTACTATACATGGTTATTTTTTTCTGCTAAAAACGCCTTACTATACATGGTTATTTTTTTGGGCTAAAAACGCCTTACTATACATGGGCGGTTTTTGGGGCTAAAAACGCCTTACTATACATGGTTATTTTTTTGGGCTAAAAATGCCTTACTATACATGGTTATTTTTTTGGGCTAAAAACGCCTTATTATACATGGTCGTTTTTTTCGGCTAAAAACGCCTTACTATACTATGTCGTTTTTTCGGGCTAAAAAACGCCTTACTATACTATGTCGTTTTTTCGGGCGAAAAACGCCTTACTATACTATGTCGTTTTTTCGGGCGAAAAATGCCTTCCGATACAAAAAACGACTTCAATAACTTGACTTATCATGTTGGTCAAAGAAAGAAGGGATATGGTTGCAACGTCTGGGGATTGAACACCCAACCGCTCGTTTGGGACATTGTTTCTCTACCCCTGAGCCACACCACCACGTAACTTCTTGTTTGTTTTGTGTTTTCTTCAATAAAGCTGCAAATGGTGGTTAAAGAAAGATGTGACCTTGTTGCAAACACTGGGAATCAAACACCCAACCGCTGGATTTGGGACTTCAGCTTTCTACCACTGAGCTAACCCACCACAATAAACCTTTGGGTTGTTTTGTGTTTTTTCTCAAATAATTTGTATATGGTGGTTAAAGAGTAGACATTGTTGCAACAACCAGGGATTGAACACTCAACCTCTGGCTTGGCCCTCCATCACTCTACCACTGAGCCAAAGCACTACATAGAGCAGTAGTTGTGTTCTTTTTTCATCATGGTCGTTTCTTTCGGCTAAACTCAATACATGGTCGTTTTTTTTTACGGCTAAAAACGCCTTACGATACATGGTTGTTTTTTCGGGCTAAAAAGCCTTACTATACTATGTCGTTTTTTTCAGCCGAAAAACGCCTTACTATACTATGTCGTTTTTTTCCGGCTAAAAAACGCCTTATTATACTATGTCGTTTTTTTCCGGCTAAAAAACGCCTTACTATATATACTATGTCGTTTTTTTCGGCCGAAAAACGCCTTACTATACTATGTCGTTTTTTTCCGGCTAAAAAACGCCTTACTATATATACTATGTCGTTTTTTCGGGCTAAAAAACGCCTTACTATACTATGTCGTTTTTTTCGGGCTAAAAACGCCTTACTATACTATGTTGTTTTTTCGGGCTAAAAACGACTTACTATACTATGTCGTTTTTTCGGGCTAAAAAACGCCTTACTATACTATGTCGTTTTTTTCAGGCTAAAAACGCCTTACTATACTATGTCGTTTTTTTCGGGCTAAAAAACGCCTTACTATACTGTCTTTTTTTCGGTCGAAAAACGCCTTACTATACTGTCGTTTTTTCGGGCTAAAAAACGCCTTACTATAATACTGTCATTTTTTTCGGGCTAAAAAACGCCTTACTATACTATGTCTTTTTTTCGGTCGAAAAACGCCTTACTATACCATGTCGTTTTTTCGGGCGAAAAACGCCTTACTATACTATGTCGTTTTTTCGGGCTAAAAAACGCCTTACTATACTATGTCGTTTTTTCGGGCTAAAAACGCCTTACTATACTATGTTGTTTTTTCGGGCTAAAAACGCCTTACTATACTGTGTCGTTTTTTGGGGCGAAAAACGCCTTCCGATACAAAAAACGACTTCAATAACTTGACTTATCATGTTGGTCAAAGAAAGAAGGGATATGGTTGCAACTTCTGGGGATTGAACACCCAACCGCTCGTTTGGGACATGGTTTCTCTACCCCTGAGCCACACCACCACGTAACTTCTTGTTTGTTTTGTGTTTTCTTCAATAAAGCTGCAAATGGTGGTTAAAGAAAGATGTGACCTTGTTGCAAACACTGGGAATCAAACACCCAACCGCTGGATTTGGGACTTCAGCTTTCTACCACTGAGCTAACCCACCACAATAAACCTTTGGGTTGGTTTGTGTTTTTTCTCAAATAATTTGTATATGGTGGTTAAAGAGTAGACATTGTTGCAACAACCAGGGATTGAACACTCAACCTCTGGCTTGGCCCTCCATCACTCTACCACTGAGCCAAAGCACCACACAGAGCCGTGGAGTTGTGTTCTTTTATTAATCATGGTCGTTTCTTTCGGCTAAAATACTTGGGGGTTTTTTCAGCTAAAATCGCCTTACTATACATGGTTGGTTTTTTGGGCTAAAAATTTCGTCCAAAAACGCCTTACTATACATGGTCGTTTTTTTTCCGGCTAAAAACGCCTTACTATACATGGTCGTTTTTTTCGGCGAAAAACGCCTTACGATACAAAAAACGACTTCAAAAAGCCTTACTTATCATGTTGTTCAAAGAAAGGAGGGATATCGTTGCAACCTCTGGGGATTGAACACGCAACCGCGAGTTTCAGACATGGTTTCTCTACCCCTGAGGCACACCACCACATAACTTCTTATTTGTTTTGTGTTTTCTTCTATAAAACTGCAAATGGTGGCTAAAGAGATTTGAACTTGTTGCAAACACTGGGAATCGAACACCCAACCGCTGGCCTTGGGACTTCAGCTTTCTACCACTGAGCTAATCCACCACAATAAACCTTTGGGTTGTTTTGTGTTTTTTCTCAAATAATTTGTATATGGTGGTTAAAGAGTAGACATTGTTGCAACAACCAGGGATTGAACACTCAACCTCTGGCTTGGCCCTCCATCACTCTACCACTGAGACAAAGCACCACACAGAGCTGTGGAGTTGTGTTCTTTTATTAATCATGGTCTTTTCTTTCGGCTAAAATAACTACATGGTTGTTGTTTTTTTCAGCTAAAATCGCCTTACTATACATGGTCATTTTTTTTGTTAAAAACGCCTTACTATACATGGTCGTTTTTTTTTGTTGTTGTTAAAAACGTCTTACTATACATGGTCGTTTATTTTGGGCTAAAAACGCCTTACTATACATGGTCGTTTTTTTTCCCGCTAAAAACGCCTTACTATACATGGTCGTTTTTTTTCGGCTAAAAACGCCTTACTATACATGGTCGTTTTTTTGTCCAAAAACGCCTTACTATATATGGTCGTTTTTTTTCGGCTAAAAACGCCTTACTGTACTGGTTATTTTTTCGGCTAAAAACGCCTTCCAATACATGGTTGTTTTTTTTCGGCTAAAAACGCCTTACTATACATGGTCGTTTTTTTCGGCTAAAAACGCCTTACTATTCATGGTCGTTTTTTTTTTGTCCAAAAACGCCTTACGATACATTGTCGTTTTTTTCCGGCTAAAAACGCCTTACTGTACATGGTCGTTTTTTTCGTCTAAAAACGCCTTACTATATATGGTGGGGTTTTTTGTCCAAAAACGCCTTACTATACATGGTCGGTTTTTTCGGCTAAAAACGCCTTGGTCGGGTTTTTTTTTTTTTTTTTTTAAGTTAAAAACGCCTGACGATGCATGGTCGTTTTTTTTTCGGCTAAACGCCTTACTATACATGGTCTTTGTTTTTTCGGCTAAAAACGGCTTACTAAACATGGTCGTTTTTTTGGGCTAAAAACACCTCACGAAACATGGTTATATTTTTGGCTAAACACCCTTACTATACATGGTCGTTTTTTCGGCTAAAAACGCCTTATTATACATGGTCGTTTTTTCAGCTAAAAGCGCCTTACTATACATGGTCATTTTTGGGGGGCTAAAAACGCCTTATTATACATGGTCGTTATTTTCGGCTAAAAAAGCCTTCCTATACATGGTCGTTTTTGTTGGCTATTTTTTGGGGCTAAACTCCTTACTTTACATGGTCTCTTTTTCGGCTAAAAACGGCTGTATTCGATCGCTTTTTTTCTCCCTCTCTTTTTTATTCTCTTTTTTTCAGTTTTTATTCTCTTGCTTTTTTCTCCTTTTTATTCTCTTGCTTTTTTTTCTCTCTCTCTTTTTTCTCTTTTTATTTTAAAGTGAAAAAAGGAGAGAAAAAGCGATAGAATAAAAAGAGAAAAAAGCGATAGAGAAAAAAGCAAGAGAATAAAAAGAGAAAAAAGAGAGAGGAAAAAAGTGAAAAAAGCAATAGAATAAAAAGTGAAAAAAGAGAGAAAAAGCGACAGAAAAAGCAAAAAAAAAGAGAGAAAAAGCAATAGAATAAAAAGACGAAAAAAGAGAAAAAAGAGAGAGGAAAAAAAGTGATAAAATAAAGAGAAAAAAGAGAGAGAAAAGCAAAAGAAAAAAGAGAGAGAAAAAAGTGAGACAATAAAAGAGAAAAAAGTGAGAGAATAAAAAGAGAAAAAAAGTGATAGAATAAAAAAGAGAAAAATCAGCAATAGAATAAAAGGAGAAAAAGAGAAAGAAAGCGATAGAATAAAAAGAGAAAAAGAGAGAAAAAAAGAAAAAAGCGATAGGATAAGAAGAGAAAAAAGAGAGAAAAAAAGCGATAGAATAAAAAAAGAAAAAAGCGATAAAAAAAGAAAAAAGCGATAGAGTAAGAAGATAAAAAAATAGAAAAAAGAGAGAAAAAAGTAAAAGAATAAAAAGAGAAAAAAAGAGAGAAAAAAAGTGATGGAATAAAAAGAGAAAAGGCGAGAGAATAAAAAGAGAAAAAATGAGAGAAAAAAGTGATAGAAGAATTTTTTTTAGACTTTTCAGAGTTTCAGACAAAAATCTGAAAGTCAGAAGGACGTTTCAGAGTCACCG
The DNA here is from genome assembly GCF_054856545.1 of Hippocampus guttulatus. Lineage (NCBI taxonomy): Eukaryota > Metazoa > Chordata > Actinopteri > Syngnathiformes > Syngnathidae > Hippocampus > Hippocampus guttulatus. Next base: position 11,080,651 of record NC_141273.1, read on the forward strand.
AGCGCTCACGTCATCTCGACCCTTTGATGTCAGGCGGTGAATCTCAGTTATTTTCGATCAGTCTGGGCCTTATGACAAGAAGAAAACATGTTTGATATTATCACGAACCTTTCCGTTTTTGCGGTGACTGAACATTTTCATTGCGGTCAGAACGGTCAGGGCCAGCAGGGCCTTAACACTGAGCAACAATTGAAATATTTGCTTCACGAAATTGTAATCAATTATTGATTTTTGCGTCCTCTGATTTGTTGGTCGGACCAAAACTGGTTCTAGCCAAGATTGACGAGCAATCTGCACACATCCATTCATCCATTTCCTGATCCGCTTTAACCTCACAAGGGTCGGAGTGCTGGAGTCTCTCCCAGCCATCTTCGGGCAGTAGGTGAGGGACACCCTGAACCGGTTGCATGTCATTCGGATGGCACCGAGTTATTTCAAGTAGCTACTTTTGAGAGCTGTACGAAAAAGTTTTGAGAAACGCACAGATTATTTAGCACATTTCAATTCTGATCTAAGAAATGCACCAAAGGGACTGGAAAAAAAAACTGTTGAAACTCGATCAGCAGCATCGAATCCTGCCATGTGGCATCGAGACCACCCCTCCCATGGGAAGAAGTGAGGTCTTACGCTGTAATATTGCGGAGGGGCGTTGTAGTGGTAATGGCTTTTCCCCAGCTCCTCCGCCAGAGCCTCCAGTCGTTCCAGTTGGTCCAACCTGGCCACGCTTTTCTCAATAAAAGACATGACTCTGAAAAAGAGGAGAAAAGAGTCGTCTTGCCTGATCAACTTGGATCTGAGAGTGAAACGGCAGCTCCGTGGTGGAAGCCTGCTGACATTTCACGCTTGGGCTGCTCAAATGGCGACGTGACTTTGATTGCGCATCCATTCATTGAGTTCACTCTTGCGCGAGTCAAGCCAGCGTGTGTGTGTGTGTGTGTGTGTGTGCGTGCGCGCGTGCCGCTGTCTGTCACGCAAGATTATGCATCTTTATCTCAGCAGGCAATAATTGGCTGCCTCAGACAAACTGGCAAGCCGCTGGAGTGGAACGTTATAATTATTTGACAACTTGGACTGCGCCGCATGCAGCATGACTTTACGTTTCGTCTCATTCACGGAAAAGTGGCGTCTTGAGAATAAGACACGATTCGAGAGTGACTCTGTTATTGTGATTTCCACAGAAGTGTTGCTCTTTTTAGAATCCGATGATGAGAAACTAGTTTTGCATGCAAAATATTGTGTTGGAAAGTGTACAGTAATAATTGCAGTGGTTGTTAACTGTTGCTACCCTGGAACCTGCATCCAACCATCCATTTTCAACGCCGCTTATCCTGAAGTGGAGTCGCTGGAGCCTATCCCAGCTGACTTCGGGCGGAAGGCAGCTGGGGTCAGTCACAGGGCACACACCGTGGAACCTGCATTTTACTATTCCCAAGTCACCGCCCGCTCTTGTATCAGAAGAAAACAATGTGCTTCAATAGATAGGGCTTAGAAGTGCCTTTTCATTATTTTACACATTCATAAACGTGACAAAAATTACAACTCATCCCACTGAATCGTTCCTCTTGAAACTGTTTCCTGATCGTCTGTGGAATGTTCCAAAAAGTTTTTTTTCCCCCTGCATTTTGAGCATCTTTCCCAGTCTTTTGTTGCCCTTGTCCCAGCTTTTTTGGAACATGTTGCACATAATATTTATTAAAATTAGTCAATACATTACTTGCATTTTTTTTTTAAGTTCGTCAATTTGAACATAAAATATGTGGTCTTTGCAGTGTATTCAATTGAATACAGCAAGGAAAGGTTTCAAATCATTTTAGACTGGTTTTATTTGGCAACTGTCGCAACTTCATTGGATTTGGGGACTGTATGGTGTATGAAATTTAGCTTCAGGGTGAACTGACTGTGGTGTCTTCAACAACGAGGCAGACGGACTCTTTTTCTGTTACGTATTCTCGACCGGAAGTTGCACACATGTCACACACATTCTCGCGCATGCGCAGTAGATGGCTGAGTCTTAACAACATACTGGACATATAATCACAGTGGTTAATACACAACACTGACCATGTCACTTACCGTAGTCCGTGTGCTCTGAGTTCACGGCTGGTCCGCAATCTCTCCAGGTCCTTGACATCTCGGAACAGGAAGAACACGTCCTTGCATTCGGGGTGGGTCTCGAAGAGCCTGTTACCAAGACGACAGCATCAAGCAGACGAGGGTGACGCTGTGAGAGGAGCAGCCTGTCATCGTCACTCCTCCGCCTGTCAACCACCCCAATATGCCTTTTGTTGCTCACTTGGACCACAGTCTTCTCGTTTGGCAAACAAAAGGACATTATGCGTCACTTTGTATTCTTCTTTCGCCTTGTTAATCATGAGGGGCTTTCAGGCCGCAGGAACCAAATATGGAACTTCCTGGAATGTACCCTGGTAGTTTGTGTAATCCCCTTGTTCCCACACAAAAATATTTCCTGGTCTGGAAGGTTACACCAGGGTCTACCTAAGTACCTCCTAGACATCAGGGTCTTCGTGTACCTAACCGGAACGCTTTGAGGGCCTTGTTGGGCTGTCCCGATTTTTTGCATCGACAGCCTCCGGAAGCTAATCGCTAACTCTACTCGACACTTTACTCGACGTGCTGTCCTCGCTTGTCGAAACCACCTGCTGGCCATGTGCGTCATTACAGGCAGCTGTCTCTTCTGTGAGTCAATCTGTAATGCATTGATGCATTGATGATTTTCGAGTCTGTTTTGACTCTTGGGCATGACAAATTCTAAAAAATGTATGATGAAATAATTTATCGACTTCAAGGGTGGAGGGCTAATATGACATTTTTTTTCCCTTGTGTTAGTAAATGTTTCCCATCCATTCTAAACCATTGCCTCAAAGACTGTGCTGTCAGGATGGCAGTCCAAATGAGAATCAAATTCCAACCGCCTTACCAAGATAAGGGGCAAATAAATAAAGATATACTGTATATAATATAAGATTTAACTCTTGCCAGCCATTGCCCCTGAACAAGCATTTTCCACCTGCCCTTTACCCTTCCAAAAGCACATTCCACTGTGATCTGGCTCTGGTTGATTTATTTGTAAAAAGAGGAAAAAAAAGAGAGAGAGACAAAAAAAGAGATAGAATAAAAAAAAATTGAAAAAAAGAAAAGAGAGAGAAAAAGAGATTGAAAAAAAGAGAATAAAAAGAGAAAAGAGAGAGAAAAAGAGATTATCCACAAATGGCTTTTTTTCAGCATTCAGCGAGGATGTGTTCACGATTTCTCTCACGCACACCCACACACACACACACACACAGACACACACACGCGCGCACTTCAGAGCAGACAATAGCACAAATTGGCCTCTTTAATTTTTATTCACTCTCTTGTGCCTGACCTCGTCATTACACTGGTAACAAGCACAAAGCTCCCGCTCTTTTGTGGGTTTGCCCCATCTTTTGAAAAACGGACTCACTCTTCTTCGCACAATGTGGCCCTGTAAACACTCATATGGAATTTTAATTGCCGCTGCATATGTTCAAGCATGTGTCTTGTCTCATCGAAACACTATAGAAGAAAACGTCTTTGCGGAGGGAGACAAAAGTCTCCTTTTTGCAATAAAAGTCACGACGAGGCTCCGCGGTAGCCACGAGCAGCTCATCCATTCCCAGGCTAACACGCTCAGGTCAAACTGGGGACACATGGCAACAATCGGGCTCCAAGCCAAATGACCTACGACCCCTGTGCTCTACATCCTACAGCTGAGGCCTAAACATCCACCACGTCTTTTCACGTTTACGGTACACTCACCGGCCACTACATAAGTTACACCATACACGAAGCCAGCACTAGCGCCAGCGTCAACAATAAAGTTGTTGAACTGAACTGTTGCCAGGTAATTTTTAAATTTCTGATTTAGTCCCATTCATACCGTTAAAGTCTCATATATTCTGAATAATTATAATTATCTCAAGCACACATAAACTCCCTAGTTAAGGAAAGCTTCCAAAAACCATGCGCTACAAAGTTTGTCTTCCCGCACACACACAAATCAATACATTACTGTTGCCATTGATGGTAAACTGCCGTGGAGCCGGAGCTGTGCATTGTTATAATGTTATGATGTGATAAGAGGTGGTGGGGGATTGGGGTGAGGGGGGTCTTGTTATTACCCCAGGCTTTTGAGTGATAAGTGGTGCACTGCAGGGTCACCATGATGGCGGATGATGGCTCGGATGTAGTATGTCAGCCACGGGGTCAGCACACGATAAAGTTGGTCACAACGGAAGGCAACATTTTGCATGATTCAGAATTTCTGTAGAACATTCCATAGACGCATTACATGAAAAGGTCAAGATTCCGTACTTGCTGTCCAAGTGGTTTGAAATTCTTCCTCACAGTTTTGAGGCTCCGGGTTAGAATCTTGAATCAAGAGTTTGCACGTTCTCCCCGTGCTTGCTTTCTCCAAATAGATATTCCAGAAACATGCAGCAAAGGTTCACTTCACTGCAGACTTTAAATCACAGGTGACAAAATCAAGGACTCGGGGGCAGATTTGGCCCATCGCATCACTTCATTGGGGTCACTAAAGCAAATCAAATGTGTATATATTTCAGATGTCAAATTTGAGTCAACTATTGAATATTTTCTGTTGCTAACAACTCACTTCAGCACATTTACCAGTGACACAGAGGAAACAGGGGGAGTAAATATTTCCGACGCAAGTCCATATAAAGTGTGCGTCTCTAAATTTCCTACTTGCACCCCTGAAATTTCAGGTGTGGGGCCACTGTGCTCCTAGTTGAAAAAAAGTTAGTGTGCAGCCCTGAAAAGACAGATACTTTTATAATTTGCATTCAATTCAACTCTACATTTGTTCTTTGAATTCAGTTAATATAAATGAAATATGACAGGGTATCAAAAGATCTGAGAAGGCTGCATCCATGTGAAAATGGCCACTGACCCTGAATGGGTGAGCGCTTACTCATCCTATGTGATCTGTATTCTGCAGTTTTACGCGCATGCAACAATACCTTAACAAAAGTGTCACCAGCCTTACCTGACAAACACTATGATGCCAACTTTTGCTATGTCGTCCCTGATAACTTTCCACGACTCCTTGATCATGTCAATCTGGTTTTGGCTGAGATGTGCTCCTCCTCCCCTTCCACCAGCATCGCGAGTGCTCTTTTCTCCCAAGTCTGCAGTTTCAGCCAAGCCAGATATTGCACAGCCCATTCTTCATAAAAAATACAAATTGTTATTTTTCCCCGCTCCAAAAGAACAAAAAGAGTTTACAATAAATGATAGCCAACAGAAGAATATCCGTGCTGCTGCTTGTCGTCATTTGGCGGCGCAGTGCGCGCCTGTAGTTTGGTCCGTGCTGGTAGTCGCTCAATTACAGACAGCCGATATGACAGGCGTCAAAATAAAACATACGAAGTGAGAAGAGAACGGTACGCTTTTACGGTGATGGCCGCTTCGCGCGAACATCCGGTGTCGCTCTAACTACTGTTTGCAAACTTGACACTCGTCTTTTGAAGGCAAAACTACGGTTGTTTGATTCGCGCTGTTGCGCGGCTCACATGCACGCACACGCGCATGTTTCTATATTTTATGCCGTCCCCATTAGCGTCCAAACTCAATACTGTACGTTCTTTCTGGTATACAGTGAGTCCTCGGACTTACGACGTGGTTACGTTACTACAGCTTGCCGCGTAACTCGCATTTACGCATATGCGCCTTGTAGCCTAGATTCCTTGTCAAGCACTTCGACGCCGCTTATATGTATATTAAAATAAAAAGTAAAACTGTAAATACGGCGGTAACTGAGAGTACACCTTAAACTGGTTCCGAGCCAATCGCAGGTTACACATAGACGACAACCATTCGCGCTCACAATCGCACACAATTCAAGTCTTCCATTAACCTGCCATGCATGTTTTTGGAATGTGAGAGGAAACCGAAGTGCCCGGGGAAAATCCACGCAGGCACGGGGATAACATGCAAACTCCACACAGGGAGGCTGGAGGGGGAAAGCGAACCCTGGACCGCTGCACCGTGAGGCCGGTGTGCTAACCACTTGGACACTGTGCCACCAAGAAACCTCAGGTGCAGTGGCGGTTCTGGGGGGGGCAACAGGGGCCAGTGCCCCTGTAGCACCGATTCTGGCCCCCCCTGTGCCCCCCCCCCCCCGAGCGCAGATTACGCAGTCGTGCCGAGTCGCCGACGCGAAAGGTGGAACCAAAGTGCGTGATTTAACATTCTAGTCGGACCCTTTAGTGTGCTGCGCCATTTAAAAATGAGCAGGAAAATGAGAAGCAGTCCGCAGAGAAGGAAATTACCACGACACGAGTGCTATTTGCGTGTGTGCGCGCGTGTGTGTGAGTGTGTGCGCGCGCGTGTGTAACTTTTTTAGTCTCCCTTTTTATTTTAATTTTTATTTAACAGGATCAATATATAAGACATTGCCTTTTAAAATTTGGATAATTATATGCATGTAAAACATCTAGCTTCAGTGTATTTGCAATTTTTGTCCCCGGCAGGCTGGTACCATATCATCCCCTGGCTTGAATATTCTCAACAGACGTATTGTTACGCTTGCAGACATTTTAGCCCTCCTAATACAGTTTTTTTCTCATCACTGTAATGTTATGACTACAATTTCAAAGTCTGAAGAAATAAAAAGTCAAATAAGATTTTGAATCTGTCTTTTTAGCCCTGGGTTGAATGTGCCCCCCCATCAAAACCCCTGGCCCCAGCCCGGCCCCCTCAGTGAAATTGATCCAGAACCGCCCCTGCTCAGGTGTGACATATAATCGTAATGAAACATTATAAAAGAGCCATGTCAAAATGTAATATGGAAATGAGCATATGACAAAATGAACAAGTCAGGCAAAGGGCTATTGTATTCACAACTACAGTATTCCTCCATTTTGTATACGACGCATTCGTACTGATTCATGCATACAGCAGTCGGTGCACTTGTGACCATTACAAAATCGTGTTTATTCATGCCGAATGCCGTCAAATAAAGACGTCTCAGACAGATGTGGACTACATACATCACGTAAATACTGTACGCGCATCAGTCCATGACATCAGCGGTCACGCACCATTTTTCTTTTCGTTGCAAATATGGCAAACTTCAAGTAGTCTTTCTGGAATAGCAAGCTTTCAAAAGGAGTTTATACAGTCGCTATTTACATGCCTCCGCTTGCCCCCAAATGCAGTTTCATAAATATTACTCAATAAAAATAAACATTTGGGGAAAAGAATAAAGCTCCAGTGATGCATGAAAACAGCTGTCATTAGTCAAATGACTGCTGTCACAACAGGATTTGAACATTTACAACCCACGAAAGAAAGTCTTTGGTGCACGGTAAGCTTAGTTGAGGTAATCTTCTTCCCACAGCCACTTGTTGTTTTGCTTTGATAGTGATCGTATTAAACCGCCAACAGTGAGTGAGAATTGAACGGAAGCTTATCATCATCGTAGTAATGTCCCTAACGAGGGGTCAATGAACACATTTACAGCCAAGGAGAGAGGAAAAGTCCCAAATGTACAAATATTGCCACACAGTTTTTTTTTCCTTCTTTTAAGACCTTGCACGGACCAAGAACATCCCTTCACAAACCAGCACTGGGTGAGTCCAACGTGGACTGCACTGCACAGACAGGGTGCACAAACTCACGGTTAGTGAAGATAAATATTAGCAGTTAACATGTTGACGAGCTGGTGCTCAAGCTCTGGAACTTCTCCCGTAAGCTCTTCACCAGGTGACTTTCCGACGTCTTGGCTGAACTCGGATCCGTTGACTTGCCGGGACATCGTGAGCTGTCCTCCAGTTGCTCGTCTCCTTCTGCGAGGACGCTGCATCGCGCGGCGGTCAGAGACGGCGGACTGCTCTGACAGCAGGTCCGCACGGGCTCCTGCAGGTTCTGCACTTCATGGAGTGGCAGGGATCCAAGCATGTACTCCAGCGAGCCCCACCTACACAGCAGCTTGGACCGGGGCCGAGGCCAGTCTTGTTCCGGCCTCTCCTTGTACCAGGTCTCGGGTTTTGCCACTGAACACTGCGTCAGGTCTTGATGAGAGTCCGTGCGAGAGCAGCAATTGCACTTGACCGGAGAACATTCCGATGCGTCGTTTGAGGAGCCGGTGTCAGGTCTGCCGGGGTTGTATTTGGAGCGCAGCTCTTGGACATCGGGCCAGTGGAAATTCTCTAACTGAGGGCTTTGCGGGTCGGTCAGCGCGCTGCGGGAGCTGGTTGCAGAACTCGGAGTCTGGAGCGGACTTGGTGTATTCACCTCATGGATGACCATCGGTTCACAAGCGGTCAAGGGCAGTCTCAGGTTGGGTTTACCTGCACACACGGTTGAGCACACGAGTTGAGTCTGCTGCCATAAACCGAGCACAAGGGATATGTGCCGGACCGACTTGCAAGCGGGTGAGCTTTTCTTGCAAGTTTTGGACTTGTGTCTTTCAGAACAAATCATGGTCTACAGAGAGACGGACACAAAAGAATTTCCCAAGGCACTAAATATTCACGTCATTGAGTGGACAATACAGGTATATGTCCCAAAAGTGCATGGATGTCTCTTTCAAACTGATGACTGATGAAGAGAAGAAAATACTGTAGTAAGGGAGGCACGCTTCACTGTCGAAACTGCAGGAATTTCTGGCAAATACATGTGACAACAATCTCTTGGCTTTCTCATGAGTTTTTAATGTGGCCTAGGATGGAAACAAACCCGATCGTAAAGTTTTTCAGAAAAGAACCTCCGAAAAAAATCAAATGCACCTCTTTTCTTGAGTTTCTCCTCAAGGACAGCGGGCATGTTCTTGAATCCTTGTTGAGTGGAGGCCTCCCGGTTCCTCTGCCAGACCATAGGCCGGTTGTTTTTGATGCGCTGGCTGTACTGCCGTGCCAGTTGGAAGACCTTATTCTTCATCTTGCCCATGTCCTGTAAGATCTGGTCCTCGTCAACACTGGTTCTGAAGCTAATGAGCCTGGGAAGCTGGACCAGGCTCTTCCCTTGAGTCATGAAGGTTCGAAGCTGCTTGCAGTCTTGAACGGAGTCGGTCTCTTCCGCGAGTGCATTTGAACCATCAGATAAGGGACTCGTTTCACTCTCTTCTAGAATCAGAGATGTTTGCTTTTTGAGTTTACGTTTTGAAGAGTCCAAACACTCAAAGAAGGTCTTTTTCTCTTCTGCAGTCTGCTGGACTTCCTCTTCCGACTCCATGTCTTGCCAGACTTTGATCATCTCCGATGACGGTCGGAAGTCGTCATCTGTGGTAGAAGAATCCGTGACACTAGGCGATCTCGTCTTCACTTCTTCTGATCTCTGCGGTTGAGCCTTTTGGTGAATGTCCGCATTTGGACTCCGGTCCAAGCCCGGAAGGTCAAACACGGACCAAGAAGTAGGCCTGCAACGGGAGAGGACTTTCCTGTGGACCGGGACTGCGTGCTGGTCTGGAATATCGTTAAGCTGTCGGCTCAAATGCCTGACGAGACCCGCTGGGATGTAGGAGAGACTTTCCCGGCGCTTGATGCTGAAGTTGGCGTCTTGGTGCTCGGCGTGCTCGTAGTATCTCCTTACCTTGTGGATCAGGAGGAGATCCTGTTTGGAGAGGGTGGACCGACGTTCCCCCTCAGTGAGGGCGGGTTCACGCGCAGACGGCTCAGTCTCGGGGGTCACCTGCGGCTCAGAGGGCGACACGGTGGGCGACTCTTGGCACTTTTCTTCCGAGTCCGTGCAGGTGGAAGGGCTTATGAAGACTTCATTAGGGGTCAAGGGTGAGGAGCAGGCCAGAGAGCCCAGATCCTCAGAGACCAGGCTGTTGCGCCGGGATAGGTCGGTGACGAAGCGTTCGGCGATGACACTCGCTTGATCTAACACGGAACACGGTAGGATGCGCCGACTCCCGGCCACCACCTCTTCTTCTTCTTCTTCCTCCTCGGAGAGCTCGCTACTCATCGGCGCACTCGTTTCCTCCACTTGAAGACCCGACGAGTCGCTCCCTGGCCCCTCTTCTTCACCGGCTTCTCTCGAGGTCTCAACGGACTCCGGAGTGACGGCCTCTGGCGCTGGGGAGGGGCAGACCAATGACTCGGGCTGCTGATGGATGACGTTTCCTTGAGTGATACAGTCTGAAGGGAGCAGCTCCTCCAAATGGACCTGAAATATAACAAAATAAGAAATATACAAAAAAGGGACGCAATTAGACATCGGAAGCTGGAGAAAGACAGAAAGCACTCTGCACTTGCCATTCATTCTCTTAACTCATTCAATACCAGCCAAGTCTAGACCAAGTCTGAAAAGACGTCTTTGGGAGAGAATGAGTTAATGGACCACATCAAAGTCATTTAAGCAGTCCAACCAAAATGTTATCTGCAACTTGAGGATGAGTTTGCGTTTACATTCAGAGGCCCGACTGACTTCGATGAGGATGACCAAACCTTGTTTCTAGGAGTCAACTGCTATTTTCAAGTGCATGCTGTGCAATTTGGAGAGAATTCCTGAGAAAATAAGTCTGACGTGCACTCCGCTCAGTCGAGTAAGAGCCCTGCCTCACTTCAGAGCTGCAGTTGGACCTGAAATCTAATCTCAGTGCAGACTGCAGGAGAGCAGGTCCTAATACAATAGTGCCACGCGATTTAAACGGGCCTCAGTGAAATGCGGTGCTCCTGCTCAACTCGATGTCTTAGACTTGTCTATTGTCGCAGTGAGTGAGCGGGCACTTATTCACCGAGCCGGGTTCTTGCAATTTTGCTTCACGGGTGGGGGGTTCTCGAGTCTCCTTTCTGGGCGTGTCTGTCAGCTGAGCGAGATCGCCGAGTTCTTCATCCTGAAAGAGTCGTATCAAAATCTTTTTTAAAATGTAGGCGGCGCTCAGCAGAAGAAACATTCGTCGTCTTGAAACGGCCTTTGAAGAATATGAAGCCTTCCAAATAAAACGACACATATTAAGAATCCGCTGTGCTGCAACACTGGAGGTGATTAGGGAAAACCCGGGAGGGGAAAATGTTTCTCAAAGAGCAACCAAATATTGCGCGATTACAATTGTTGAACGTGGTGGCTGCATGAACCTTTGAAGTCAAGCAGGGATGAAGACACCAATTTAATTTCCACGTAATTAAGAAACGCAGCATGCTGACACCGACACTAAACAGGAAACAGGAGGAAAACAGAAGACAAAGGCAGGCAGACATCGAGCCGTGCAAACTCAGAACAAAACCAGCACGTTGCACCTCGGTGGTTCACAGCGACCGGCGCGGGAGCGCTTCAGCCCACCGCAACATGAATACAAACTGACTCATTCATTGTGCATGGCGCGCACGCAGCTGTTCGTGGGATGCGGACATACAGACAGAGTGTGACGCGGGCCGCCGTGGGCGAAAAGAGGGGTCGAGAGCAGCGGTGAGCGAGCGGAATGGAGCAGGAAACGCGGAAGCCGTGGGTGGCTGGAAACCCTCACCGTTGTGAAGTGAGAAGAAAGCAAAGCCCGGGCTCGATAGTGCCAGCAGGAGATGGCTGCCAACACCGAGCTGGCAAAGTCTGCTACCTGGTGGTCCCCCATCAGTAAATCCTCCTTGTAACCGTCTCCCTCCTCATCCTCCCGTTTTTCCTCTTCCGTCATCGGCAGCTTCAGACCGTCCTCGAATGACGAGGAGCGCACTTCTGCCGGAGCGGAACTTTGCTGCCGCACAGCGTCCTCCGCGGAGGCCCTCTCATCCAAGGGGTCGCTTAGACTGGAGGTCTGCGTCCTGACACTTGGGGACACTTGCGGCTGAGTCGGGTGCAGGGCACTCTCACTCTCTGCATGCTGTGTGTGAGGGCACAGACGCAGTTCGTTTGACAGGGTGCAAACGATTTCTTACCACAGCACACTACTATGGATGAGATTGGGAATACATGTATCGGAAACAGTCCATTTCCAAAACTTACCTTCAGCACATCTGTAAGGAGAGCGGGGAGAAAACACAAGAGAAGCAGTCATTAACAAATGATGGTGTCCTGATATACTCAAGCTCAATGTTTCGTGCGCAATTAAGCCGAGTATCACATGCATCTTGTGCAATTACAGCCGGGACGCAAGCAGGGCCGGTGACCAGACCAGACTCACGGGAGGCCTTGTGATTCGATAAATGTCAATTACAAACCCTCCTTCTCTCAAAGTGAACATGATGCAATTATCCAGGTTGTTGTGTGATGAACAACTCCCTCACCGAGATGGCAAGGTTGACATGAAAAGGATATCGTCATTACATCTGGGTGCAAAATGGATGTAAACTGGGAGCAACTGACTATCACCACGGGACAAGAATACAATGGGGGGGTTTTTCTCTTTTACATCATGATTTATCCATTACAACAAATGTGAGCTGATCTGATGCCTGTTGGGGAAGAAAAAAAAGGACTGCAGAGGACGGAGCCTTGCGCCAATGCCATTTAATGAACGTCATTAAGGGTGAGGCCAGTGGCGTGGGAGCGCGAGTGGGTCTTTTGATCTGGTTAGCAGCCATCTTTGTGCGCAAACAAAGCAGAAGTGCGATGGCAATTTGAAAAGGCGAACCAAAACCGTTAGATGGCTTTGTGGGCCTGTAGACAAAATTTGCATCGACATGACAAAGCTACTTTTGACAAATATGAGGTAAACAACGTACTGACCTTTTGTACTTTTTATAATTTGTTTAGCAGGTTCTAAAAGAGAGGGTGGGAAAAAAAGACAATGAATGAAAAAGACATGACTGAACACTTTGACTGTTGATGTGGAACGGCAAATGGGCAGTCACTTGTGTAGCGTTTTTCTACCTCGGGTACACAAAGCGCTTCACATCGTCACCTCATTCACCTACTGGTGACACAGCACCGAAGCACCAACCTCCGGGTTGGGAAATGACCACGCTACCAATGAGCCACGCCGCCCCAATATATGAATATATGTGAGGTCTGCAATATAGGTCTGCAATCTTACCTGATCTCCTCCTCCCATTCCATCCTGCAAGCTGGAAGTCATCCGGTTGGTAGGAATCGGCTTTCTTCACCCTCTCTGGGCTACAGTGGTACTTCCCAAGACCTACGTGGGAAGACGATGGTCACTTCACTTTTTTTTTTGTTTAATTGGTTTACAAGACATATAAACACAGAATATAAATTCACCCTTTCATGCACCCTGTAACCTGATAACATGATAAACTGTCCACTGCAGTAACCGCTGTCCCCAAAAGGGTTAACTTAATCCAAAACCCACTTTGTGATTTTACAATCACACTCACCGTTAGAATTGTCCACGATAGCTTCTTTTGCCTAAAATTTGAAGGGATTATAACGTTTTGTCACAACGTGGTTAGAAAGAGATGATGTTATTACAGTGAATGCACATTGTTGTGTACCTTTGGCGGAACAATGGCGTTGTGGTTCTCGAGAATGAGCCTCTTGATGTGATGGGCCCAGACACGCTTCTCTTCTACAGATTTGGCCTACAACAACAGGCCCTTGTCCGTGTTATTAAAGATACGGATGACGCATTCCGGGCCCGGGCAACACAAAACACAATGCAGCCCACGAACAGCATCCTAAACTGTGTATTACAGTGATCGTTCTTAAAAATAAAGAAAGTGAAGACTCGGCCCTATTTTTCATCGAGTGAAAAAATAAAATTAAGTGATAAACAGCGTCAAAACATTTATGAAACAATACAGTATAAGTATAGTGAAAAAGAAACATACAGTATCTACTTAGTATTGGCAACTTCAAGAACAGAACACTTTTTTGAAGCACCTTCAGCTTTTAAGATAGAGTTCCGTCTTCAGGAGCAGAGTTACAATAGTGGAGTTTTCCAGTCTAGTTCGTTGATATTTTGCTTTGCCTTTTTCCCCCCCGCCCAAATTGAATTACGCCAACGTCAGACTAAACAAAAGTAGGCTGAGTTGGAGCCGGCTGCCGATTTTGGAAAGTGAAGGACTTGTAGAGTGACACTTTGCCCGGTCTAAGACACAGAATGATATTTATCTGGTGGCCTGACAGCGCGTGAACGACCAAAAAAACAAAAACAAAAGTCATGTCAAGTGGGTTTGTCAACTTTTATTCCAGTCGTTTTACTTTTTGAAAATGCTCCATTTTACTTTATTTTTTATTAGTTTTAGGTCTGCACTCTGTCTCACCCATCGGATGTTATCAGGCACCTCGAAAATTCCTCTTCATTGGTCTCGAGAAAAAAATTGAAGTCCGAAATGCACTCGTAGTTGGAATACCAATCGTAAGGTCTCAAACGAGATTGACACGCTATTTGTCATGAGACAATTGAGGCCGTTCTACAGTCCAACGCTTACCTGCACTGTATGGGGCTGCTTTGGATGCTTGAAGTGAATAACACTGAAAAGCAGGGGATCCTTCGCACTGTCAAGCAGCATCAAGGTGGAACACTAAAAATCACAGTAATATGGATGCTTTATGATTACGCAAGAAGAAAGGGCTGCTAAAATGAACATCTTCTGCTCTCATGAGAATTTAGTAAGACTATGTCTGGAAAGTAAATCATTATAAACGGTGTAAAGCTGTTTGCCCCTCCAAAAGAACACTTTAAAATATGTCCTTACTGCGAAACTTTGATTATGATAAATTAATGGCAGTTATTATTATTATTTTTTTTTTAAAAACACATACTGAGATATACGTCTTGTAGACGTAGTGCTCTCCTCTTCTTTTGGTAATGAGGAGCATCTTTTCAAACAGGAAGAGTGTACGACTGTTCTTCGCCCGCAGGACGTGAAAGGTGCCCTCCAGCACCAGCTCGCCGTAAGTGGTCAGGTCAGGACCCTTCCAGTTGATCAAAAGGGACTGGATCTCCTGCGTATGCATATAAAAAACAAAACAAGACTGCAAAAGCCGCTCAACTTGTAAACTCCAGCGTTAACATTCGTCTCACATGTTACTGTGTTTGTGCGCTGTAATTGTAGGCAAACCTGCACTCTGACAGCGTGTTCGTGTTTCCTCTTCATGTCGTTGATGTACCAGGCCACCCCTGTCATGGTGTCTATGGCCTCCTGGACCACCTCATAGCCCACCTCGTCTGGGCCGAAGTGTTTCGCAATTTCCTTTGATTGGCAAAAAAAAAGGATAAAGGAGAACGTGGCACGGTAATTCAAAGGAGAAGAAGAACGAGCGCCGAAGAGAGTCTTTACCTGAAGAAGCAGGTGATATTTTAGGATCCTCTGCACTGGCTTGAGAAGGAACGAACCCAAAGGAAGCGAACGCTTCAGAGCAGCCTGACGATCCTTGAAGAACTTTGCCAAGGTCTTACTCCTCATGCAGTCAGTTAGTGCTGCGACTGAACTAGAGCATTTATTAAAAGATGATCGTCAGAGCTCCAACATGATCATATCTCCAGGGAATCATATCTCAAGCTGTACGTTTGCAACTCTTACTTTGGATAGTTGGTGCAGTATTGGGTGTAGATTTCAAAATATTCACTCTGGGGAACCAAAGAGAAACAATCCCGTGATACGTATAGCCGCCTGTTTCCTGAAAAACCTTGTGAGGAGGAGGAGACCACCCACCTTATCTACAAAGCATTGGGCAATGGCCACGGGGTCGCTGTCGCACATGTCCAACGACTGCAGCAGCTCACTGAAAGAGATGCAGATGACCACAAAATGAGGAGCGCTACAACATAAATGCATTATTGAAAAGGAATTCATACATGAGTGCCTATTGTCAGTCAAGTACTTATTAGACTCCCTAACGATTCAAAAATATCATGAGATGCCCTTTCTGGCCACTAGTGGGCAGTGCACACTGTAAAATACTTCAGCAGCCTGATTGCAGTGAAGCTGAGCCTCAAGCCAGGTTGGACTTGATTTGAAAGCTCATAAAAGCAGCATCCCAACACGTTTCAATCTGTTATGAGAATCCATGGCCTAAGAAACATACACAGTGCTGAGGAAATTTATTAGACCACGCATCATGACCGCGTCAATAGAGCACACACATCTGAAGTGATTTTGAGCAGGGCAACGATGAAAAACACGCATGGCAGGTTAATGGAACACTTCAAATTGTCGGTAGGTGTGATTGTGAGCGCGAACGGTTTTTCGTCTCTGTGTGTCCTGTGATTGGCTGGCGACCAATTCAGGGTGTACCCCGCCTACTGCCCAAAGCCAGCTGGGGATAGCCTGCAGCACCTCCCGCGACCCGAGTAAGGATGAAGCGGATCGGAAAATGGATGGATGTGTATTGAGAATGAACCTTGTTGCATCATCATGACATTTTGAAAAGAACCCAAGAGGAGAAAAAAAAAAAGCAAAGACATATTTTTTAAATTTGTGACGATAACCTCAGTTGAACGCTGACTGTGAAGCAAGTGGAATTTCCTTTTAGAAGGGAAAACAGGAAGAACATACCAAACAGAAATCGTTCTATGCCACTTTAAATGGCTGTTAAAATGCTACACTTTTTAGGCTTCTGCGGAATTACCAGAGGAGCGGCTCACTATTTGGGGAATGTTAAATGTGTGTTTTGGCAAGAAGTGGGCTCAGCAAGGGCCACCACCTGCTGACATGAATTGCATTTAGTGTCTTTGGTGCCCGCTTGGAGTCACTGGGTGAAATATCAGCACCTAATTAAAGGCAAATTGAATATAATCATATTATTCCCACGCTTGGTTATCAAACTAAAAAGATTACATATCAGTACAAATGCTACAGAGGGAGTAACTGTGGAGAATTAACTCATTCACTCCAAAAGACGTTTTTAAACGTCTTTTCAGACTTGGTCTAGAATTGGCTGGTACTGAATGAGTTCATGATTTAATCACATTGTTTTTTTTTCTCTTCATTGAGCCAGTTCTTGAGTTCTGAGTAAAATCATGTATAGCAAAAATGCGGTGTCGGTATGGTTACAGAAGAGAGAACATACCTGTTGAATTCATAAATGTCCTCAATATTTCCAAATAGAGAACACACTTGCTCTGGTCGTATGGGAAGGTTGCTCGTATCGATAATGTGAGCCAAATAGTCCTGGAACACAGTGGTGGAGACGGGGGTCACGTCACAAATAATGTCGATTTAGGTTGAAATTTGAAGTTCACACAGTTCAGTATAATCCTTACACTTGCAGATTTACACCACAAGAGGGCGCAAGGAAACGCAGGTTTTAGCTAGCCTACTTGGAAGACAACATCACTTGTTATCAGATGTTATTTGATTGTCATTGATATAATCAATAATTATTATGACAATTTGATATAGTTTCGATATATCATACAAACATATAGCGGGGAACGTGGACATGAAACAAACATACACATGTGGAGACCAACTAAAAGAGTATACCAGCAATTTGTCCTGACACCCCTGATGGTGTGTCTGCAAAGACAGCCCAAAAAGTCACACAGTACATCGAGCGCACTTCCCATCTCACAACTGAAAGAAGCGCACAAGCTTTATGGGTGTGGATTCCTCCACAATGAGAGCACGACGCACATGTGACCTTTAGCAAAGTGTGGGAGATAGGGAGGCTCGGTGGTTGC
The DNA here is from genome assembly GCF_054856545.1 of Hippocampus guttulatus. Lineage (NCBI taxonomy): Eukaryota > Metazoa > Chordata > Actinopteri > Syngnathiformes > Syngnathidae > Hippocampus > Hippocampus guttulatus. The sequence goes on from NC_141273.1 coordinate 11,098,178, forward strand.
AATTCTACAAGCCGAAATCGAAAATACTTTTGATTACAACTTCGGCCTGCGAGCGACGCCGTTGAAGGGGGCCCTCACATTCTTGTTCATATAATGTTGGGTGTCATGTCTTTTGCGTGGTTGGAGCCAGGTGTCGGGGATGTGTGGCGTTGTGTGAGCCCATCTGGGTCAAACAGCTGTTCTCTCCGCTCCCACTGAATGGACAGTGAAGAATGAGAGGCATGTGAGCGAGCGATAAAACAATATCTAAAAAGACCGGATGGACAGAGTTTGAACAGCCGTCACTGGTTTTATGTGTCGTATCAAAGGGGTGCTTTGATGAAGTCATGGGTGAAGTTTCTCACTTCTTTGCTTCATTTGAGCTACGGTGCGATAACAAAATAACTCATGGGATGAATGTGATTAAGGGTGCGCGGTAATTACAAAAAAAGGGTAGCGGATACATCTGAACAAGAAATATGTTCTCACATTGTAGCCTGTGGAAAGCCCCGCCGCTCTTTTGTACCCCGGGACTGGTGTTTGTGTTGGCTGGAAGGCCCTCGTACGGCTGACTGTACAGCTGTGGCCAGACCGGGCATGTCAAGCGAAATACTAGGAGGTCATGATTTGAATCGTGTTTGTCAGGAGTTAGACTCAGACGCCTGTGCGGCGAGAGACAAGGTGAGGAAAGGTGCTTGTTGGTTTACCGAGAGCCCGTTTCAGAAATGCTTCACATGTTAAAGACATTACCATTAGTAGCAAGAGTGCTCAGGGCTCCTGTTTCTATGCCACATGCATGATTGAGGCCCAACGAGGTTTCCCTTTTGGCTAGTTGTTTCCACACTCCAAAACGTGCAAAGGGATCAATGAATTGTTCAGCGGTAAAATCGTTTTTCAATACAGCACGTCTCTGTGATGGCCACGCCGCAACTCTGTGATGTCCTTTCAAAAGCAAAGCTTGCGCCGTGAAAGACCTGCGTTGTGTCCAAGTATAAACAGCAAATATGAGAACACTCACACCAATGTAAATAAACACACTGATTTATGGACAACATCTTGACCAGGCCATAAACTGCCCCCCAAACATGATCAGCACGGGCTACTAATCTTTCGATCATTAAAGCACACTTGCTAAAAGTCACAACTACTTTCTGGTTGTTCACAAATTTGTTTAAAACTTTAGTCCAGGTAGAAACTGTGAATATCCACAAACGTTTTCATTTGCCGAGCCCGGGGGTCGGCAACACACGGCTCCAGAGGCGCATGAGGCTCTTTAGCGACATCTAGTGGCTCCCTGGAGCTTTATAAAAAATGTTTGAAAATGGAAAAAGAGTTTGATAGTAGGCTAATATAGCTCAAATAGATATAGATACATGTTGCAGCTCCGAAAAAGGAGAGCTGTGGTTTTGGTTTTTTAAAATGTACACTGTATTTATGCTTATGACAGTCTCGACAAACACAGACACATCTGCGTCTGACTCCGTGCCTTCTCTCTTCTCGTTCGACTCGAGAGGCGTTCAAAGACAGCCTCCTAAAAACGGAAATTAATGATCACTTCACTGACACTAAGAAAAGCGAAAATAATGCAAGCGAGGAAATTACAAAATAAATTCTATGGGGGGCGTTTGTGAACACACAACAAAGGAATGAATAACAAACAATTCTGAGACAGTCCAGTCTCCTACATACATACAGCATGTGTTTCCTTCATTGTAAGTTTTATAGAAGGCTTTTATTTTTTTGCGGCTCCAGACATATTTGTTTTTTGTTTTTTTTGTCCTATATGGGTCAATTCTGGGTTGCCGACCCCTGGCCTCGACGATATTTGCTTTCACTGGCTGTAGACATGAAGTCATAGCCCTACATTCTTCCAGATGACACTTTTTTTTTTAAGATTCTGAGGGTGATATGTTGTACAGATGAACAACGCTGACTCACCTCCACGATGCTGCGCAGATCTTTGACATACATGCGCTCCGTTTCGATGATCTCCATGACAACCCGGTCCACGTGGGTCAGTTTTGGGTTGGGCGCCATTGTTTCGGCGACGACGGGCGACGTGGGGACGTGAAGGATCGGCGCACTCTGTCTGTTGGAGGAGGCGTTGGTGTTATTCCACTGGTTGCCGACGAGGTGCGGCTTCCATCGTCCGCTGGACCATCCGAGGGCAGGACTCGGGTCCTTTGTCTGTTCTACGGTGCTTTCGGCCGGGCTCAGCTCCAAGTCGATGTCCTCCTCGCTTGGTATGGGCGGTGTGCAGGAGGAAGGAAGCGTCACGGTGCTCCCAAAAAGGCTGTGACTGTCACGGGATGATCCAGAAGACAAGGTGGACACGAGACTCACTGGACGTTGGCCTTCTCCATTCAATGGCTCTGCGCATAGTTGGTTGTAACAGTCTGGTTCGAAAGCTGCGTTTGTCTGTTCATGTTCTCCGGCGGAAAGGGGAGAGGGTAACCGAGGATATTCTGTCCAGATGAGAAGAATAAAAAAAAATCAACTGGGACATCTCATAAAACCCACTTTTCTTTAAAAAAAAAAAAAAAAAAAAAAAATCAATTTGCATTTTTGGGGCTAACATTTCCAACTGCTACCTTTTTGAATATCTCTAAAAGACACAGACAGTACCTGTGAAATTTTTAGAGGAAAAAACAAACAAAACGCATGTCTTAACGCAAAACTTCAGATGCCCTTTGTCAACTACTGTCCTGTGTGACACATCTTGTGAGATCTCGGCATATCTCCTAAGACTCACGCGAAGAATTTTCCTTTGGGCTCTTTTAATTCTTGCGGTTGCAAGTTCAGCAGTTCCCGATTGGACTTCCTTTGTCAAGCAAACCTTGAGAGCTACAGATACAATACAATACAATACATGCTGATTTATATAGCGCTTTCACAACAGCGACAGCTGCAACAAAGCGCTTCACAAAACAGTTAACATAAAGTAAAATAATATGTCCATCTTTCCAATAACTACGTGCACTTGTTTACACCCCCTTTCAGATTGCGTTTCAATTATATGAGGAGGGGATTTTTCCAAACATATCAAGCCTGGGATGCTGTGGTACTCAGTTGCCACTTGAAAAAGAGCTCAATTTCCTGAGGTATTTGTCGGGTCCAAAAGGGGTCAAACCCAGAATTGAAGTATCTGTCAATGTATTTTCAGCTTTAGGCCAATAAATTGGGAGCAAATAAAGCTACAATTGTAAAACAAAATGGTTCAGGTAAAGTCTATTGCCAAGTGGGGATGGAGAGGATAATTTAGTGCTGCTAGCTGACAGACGGAGCCCACCTTGTCAGTTTGAAATCCTCTCGGCTACATCGGTGTTGACACGCTAGCATAAACGCTTATCATTAGCTGTACATCACGGAAAGTCAGCCCGCATTTGAAAAACTTCACCGTCAAGCCCAAGAGAAAATGTGGAAGAGGTGGTGGGATTCACTTTTCGCCAGCAGAGCCACTTGACTCGACTGGAAAATACAACCGTGTATTGTTCTTCTTGGATTGAAGCGAGCTATGCGAGCCAGAAATTTCACATGAGAGCAGTCGAAGATGTTTGACAGCTGAATGATGGCCCCTCGGGTTTATTCACATGAGTGCACATCTGGCACCGTCTTTTACTTTCCATGACTCAGTCCCGGGCTGAAAAGAGGACTTGTGCGCGCTCCTGTTACTCTTGTCTACTCGCTCCACTATCCACACTAAGTCAGCCAAAGCAATGCGGTGGCAGAAACAGAGGAGCGGACTCGTGGGGAGGATAACCGCCGTGACAAACTATAGGGTTGATGGTGCAAAAAAGGGAGGGCGGCGGTGAGCGATTACACACCAGTTTGAATGCGCCAACTGCTTCCTTTGCCAAGTCGCTCTTCTGAGTCGTGCCACGTTTGGCCTCGGCGTGGGTCAATATTAGATTCTGACGGCAGCATAAATATGTAAAAGTATTCCAGTGTTGAAATTGCAGCTCTAAAAATGCCCTTTTTCAAGACAGTTGGGTCAATTTTTTTTTTTTTTTTAAACAGAATCGATTTTGAAACAAAATATTTAATATTTGCTACATTCAAACAAGTGTACTATGTTAAGTTTGAAGAAATACATTCTGCTGTTTAAATTCCTCTTAGCAAGTCTCAGTGTCCCATTTGGGCTAACTAGTACCCGCTGGTATCATGGTATTTTTTGTTTTTTTTTAAAGATACTATTCGACATAGCAAAAAGGCATCAGTCAGTGTGCTGCAGTTCGCGCTTAATATCTGTCATCTCGCTCCATCCTTCCTTTCAATGCTCAAGCCTCCCATCTCTGCTCGCTGAGAAAGAGGGGTGGGCATGGGGGGGGGGGGCACCCGGCCTCTCAATAACTTCAGAGGCGGCTCATTTACTGAATGTTGCAAGCAGCCAATCATATTGTGCCCCGCTTAGAAGTCCCCTCGAAAAATTTAAAGAGCTCATTGCCGGTGACACTATTAAGAGGTTACTGAAACGGTGACTTTTTAAAGCCATGGTAAAAACATCCAACTGGTATTCAGCCCATGGCTAGTCTGGTCTACAAAATGCACTTCTTCTTTCTCTCCTCCCATCCAAATATTCTTTCAAAATAACTCAACAGTATACTGCGGACGATGCCAAGTAAGAGGGAAGGGCAGAAATGCCACAATAAGCACTCTTAAGCCAAAATAAAAAAAGTTAACAGTTACTGGAGACTAGACCGCTGAAAATCATTTTCAAACTATGATAGGGTGAAGGATCACTAGTTCACTTAACACCTGCGCAAGATTCCAGCATAGCTCGTACCACAGCTTTGGTCAACCACGAGATGAATTCTCTGCGACTGAATCCACTCACGACGTTTCTCCATCAACAGAGCTTCGGCGGAGCGCTGGCTCAGTGCAATCCAACGTAAAGTGGTTCAAGTCTTCTTGTTATGCAGGAAAGAAAAAAAAATTGTGAGTGAGGATGAGAGGGAAGTAGTCTTGACTCTCGTCAACATCTGCAAACAATTGCGGTTCATCTCAGCGGGATGTGTCGACACCTTGACAAGGCCAGACCTATTACCGTGTCACTCCCATCACACTGGATGCGTACAATTCCACCGGTATGGCATTAAAGTTGAAACGAAGCACCATTTGAGCCACATCCACGGGTTTGTGCACTTCCGTTTGTGTGCAAACTCCACTTTAAGGCTTTTACATATTTGGATTCTTTTGGCTTTTGACGCTGCATGAGACTAATTTAACAAACCGTCTTTGTTGTATGATTAATTTTTGCTCAAAGAGGCACAATATTGTTTTAGTTTTCTGGTTATTGGATGAACACATTCTTCGAAAGAAAGGACTCTCCAGAGACAGTTAACTATTTGGACTACTGTAATTTCACAAGAGCCCCTTGAGGCTGCTTCCTTTCAAAATGTCCTCTCGGGCAGCGGTTCTCAATTGCAGTTAACAACAAAATCATTGTTTTGTCTTGTAGTGAATGATGATTAAAAATGAGGTAGTTCACAAACCGGTGAATCCTTCAGTCTGGTCCCGAGCCGAAAGCAGATGGGACATTTACTCACGACGCATCTTGATGACTAATCAGTCTGCTGTTTGTTATGTGAACTTCAGGCTAGTTTCGACATCGGACAAGCCCGAATGCAAACGGTTGACGGGCTCTGATGTCATCGCGGTGATTCCGGAGATGAACAGACTACAGAAATGAGAAGAACCTAGCAATTAACTTTTCTAAAAGGCGCAGTCACTGGAATGACAGAAATGATTCACATCTCCTTAAGGCTGTAGGACTAGAGAACATTCCTTTATAAAGGGTGGCAAAAAAGCGGCATGTGAGAGGAAAAAAAAAACCCAAACTCAATGCTAACCTTTATGTTTACTATCGAAACCTCAAGATATGAGTCATGAATGTTCATTCCAACCATAATGTCCTTTGAAATGTTCTGGGATGCATCCGAGCAAGTATTTGCGGGTATGGATTGCGACACGCCCTGTGGAAACGATAAGGCACAGCATGCAGCTAGGATGCTCCGAAGAGCTTGCAAAATCTCGTGAGGATATGACTCATCTCCTGAACAGGTCTTGCATGCAAACAAATGTCAGCATGGACCGCAATACAAATTCTGACACGGGCATGACTGCCTGCCATCTGCCACTTAAGAGCATAACGGAATGATAAAGACTATTCAGTGTCCAATGGGGAACTACATAAGTGTTGAGAATGCGAGTCCAAAAATAATGCATGCTCCACAGGGCAAATTGGAAGCACTGGCAGTAGACAATGCTAATTATACTATGTAAAAAATAAATGAATAAATAAGAAATCTCCCCGTGGTTGACTGTATCATGTTCTTACTGCCGTATGGCGTTACAGAAAGTGCAGACAAAGCAAAAAAACAAACAAACAAAAATGAAAAAGGACACTATTCAGAAGGACATCATCAGACTTAAATTTAAGCCTTTCAGACACAGCGGTTACAACAGTGGACAGATCATCATGTTATCGGGTTACAGGGTGCATGAAAGGGTTAATAGCAGGACTGATAAGTGAGAATGAAAAAGTCATTTCCCAACTATGACTTTTATGCATCAAAAAACTCTTTCGGTATTTCCACAACTACCCCGCTTGATCCAAATGTTTTCTTAGAAAATTGGGTTCTTTTCCAAAACACGGAATGCAAATACTTCTCCTGAGCGGACAGGACAGGAATGCACAATCCTGTCATCGACAAACTGGGGGTGAGCAGAGCAACTACTTCCAAGTTTTTTCCCCGAGAGTGGCATGTCTGTTATTTGAGTCTGCATTGAGCATTTTAACAAACACTGAGAGGGAGGGTGGGAGGCGGGGGGCGGGGGCTCACCTGCTCTGACAAGAACACACCACAAACTGCTTTATGAATACTGAGTCATGTTCCAATCGATGATTGAAAGTGATTCACATTTTGCTGCACCTTGTACTTTGCACTCATCACATTTTGTACACATTACTGTATGTCGAAAGCAAAAACAACAACAAACGGTGAAACGAAAATGGTTTTATCTCGGTGTTATTTTAATATGATATGTAGCGTGTGCTGCTGTAATTTGGTACATCAGAGGCGTAACAATGGAGCCGAGGTTTAAAATAGGTGGACATAGCGCATAAAATCATACGGCTAATGTGACAAAGGGCAATGAAATGACAAGATGTTCGGCGACATCAGCTTGACGGGTTAAATGATTTTGAAAGGGCATCGGCCGTGAGCAGTGATGGGAAGCAACAAAAACTTTGTGATTGTACTTTAGTAGATTTTTCACATACAGTATCTGTACTTAAGTTTGACATTTTCTTCAATTGTTTGTTGTTGGTCCATACAGATTTTGAGTACTGTGTTCACACTCGACCTGCACCAAGGGGGAAAATGAACTCGAGTTGGATTAGCCCGGACAAGAAGGTCTGGTGAAATGATTGTTTTATCATCTGGTTCCTTGATATACTCTTGGCTCTGGCAAATCTTGTTTCCTGAGACAGGTCTCCCCCCCACCCCCCAATTAATTCCGACTTGTGTTTTTTTCACCTCTTTGCCCTCCCCCCCAACCCCTCAAAAAAAAAAAATCTGTTCGAAGAACATTCTTAGTCAGTCCATCTGTTTCTCGGCTTGTAAAGAAATGATCACTAGCATTAGCAGATTGTCACCTGTGGACTTTTCAACTGCTTTCAGGCTGGTATCTACCGCAAGTTTCTGAGTTCCCTCGCAAACAAGTGAACATTTCCGGCTAATTTGACATTCTAATCCACTAGACAGCCCCCCCCCCCCCCCATCATCATCCTTCCTGGATCCAAACGTTATTACCTTTCACACGACAATATAAAGAAGCGCTTCCTTGCCACTGGCTTTCCTTCTTCAATGCCCCCAGACCCAATAAAAGAGATTTCATGTTATGATCCTGATCCCCCCCCCCCCCGATGGGAAAAAGCTCCTTCCCACCTGGGACTGTGAATGGCTACCCCACATGGTAAGACCCTGAGCTCTTTGCAAACCATTATCAAACAGCGTGAGCCAAACTGCCAGGAATTACACAAGGCCTAGACTCGTTTACTAAAGCCGAGCGGAGGGAGGAATTGAGGTCGCTTTTTGCGGTTTGTGCTCTATCTACTGTATACAGCAAAGGTTTATGGTTCTGTTGTAATCCTACGCAGCATTTGCCCCACAAGTAGACTTTAATGTTAATAATTAGCCTGAAGGCGAGTAAATAAATGGCGGTCGACAGCAGAGTAGACGCACGCACAAAGTGCATTCCACACTGACACTCAAGGTCAAAATGGTGGGCTGAGAACCTTTTGGGGGGATTTTGGTGTTTTACAAGTGAAATCATCTTCACTCTGTCTAGTCTCACTTCATTTACCGGGTTCAGGTAAAATAGCCGGACTTTTGAGAACTCTAAGAACGCCTTTTGTTAAAGGTGCATAGATTGGCGAAACGGAGAAATGACATTCCATCAGTTCATATTCTTACACGAATTCTATCACTAGAAACAATTTAGGAGTCTTGATTAAGGGCAAACATTTTTGGGAAAGGCAGATTAGTCAGTCTTATAAGCACAATTTAAATTGTCGGGGGGGGGGGGGGGGGGGGGGTTCACATTTAATCCTGTAAACCTCCCGTGTGGCCGGCCCCAGCTCTGAAAGGATCCGGCCGTGCCAAGTGACCTCAGTGTATAGGCATGTGACGATTCCCCCTCATCGACATCTCACCCCCCCCACCCCCCACCCCCCACCACCAACAAGAACGCTTCAGGCATTCGCGCACTCAGCCGGCCTTCAATCTAGTCAACACTCACGTTTCCTTCCACATCTGGGCTCGATGGTGGCGCGAGTCCACTGTAAACGTTAACGCCAGTTCGATGATCTACAACCACGCTGCTGTCGTGTTCTTGCCTGCCTCTCCAAAGTCCGCACGGGTTGGTGGCGGGACAGCTGTGCTAAGCGTGGAGGAAGAAATTCATTGACTTCATGCGAAGTCGTTAATCACGTGCGGGGTTGTAAAATGTGTGATGTGGTTTATTCAGCGGTTTGGGCATCCGTAAAACTGATTACACTCCAGAGCATGCCAATGAGGAATGTAACGTCAGTGACGCGTATCTTTTATCAGTACGTTGACCTCAGTTAAAGCGGAACAATCATGTCAGGTAGTGGTAAATTCTTCCCTCGCTTCCTTGTGTCAGTAGGTTAAAAAAAAAAAAAAAGGGGGGGGCGGATATCACGTGGCACATATTGAAGCAATTTGTAAACTTGTTCTACTGTGAATAAAACTTTTTAAATGAATTTCAAGACTGCTTTAAGTGGCCAATTTCAAAGGATCAGTTAAAAAAATAAAAAATAAGATATATACACAGTATATAAATGTATATACAACAATTTGCAATCAAACGTGGGTTTTCCCTTCTGTCACCAAATTGTTCTTTTGCTTGGAGGAGGAACTGATGAAATAAATCACAAGAGGCAAAAACGGCTCCAAAAAGACCCCTTTTCAAAAACAATTGGCTTGTGATAGCAGGTTGCAGTTAGCGTTGAACTAATAAGCTCATTTAAAAATGTTGTTGTTCTACTTCTTCCTTTCATAACTTTGCTGCTGTGACTCGGGAATTTCTCCATTGGGAGACTAATAAAGGTTTTCTTATTTTAAACGTATGCATCAACCGACGGCCAAGTGATATGGAGGAAGCTCATAAAGACACCGATTTCATTGAGTTTCTGTGGAGAACGGAACAGAGGGCCTGTGGCTAATGCGCGCAATCCAGTGGAAGACGTCTTTTGTTGGAAAGCTACTGTGGGGGCGCAGTAAAATGATTTACAATGAAATAGATGCTTTGGAGGAGAGTCCGAGAGCCGGAGACAATACAGTGAGGTTGGAGCGGCAACCGCAGGGAATATCGTGTAAGAATGGTACTGGCTGAATGAGTTGGGTGCACGTTGACTAGTGTAAGTTTTTAATCAAAGATTATTGTGTGGTCTAACACGAAAAGCAATGAAGTGGCTAAAGAGTTCCTCTCCGGGACTTACATTAAAAAGACCCCAAAAAAATGTTGCTGCCATCATCTATCTATGTCCACGTCCCGATACCCACTCGGCTGGAAAAGCTGTAAAGAATGGTGATGATCCGCCCGTCCCCCCCCAGAAGCCATTTAAAGCTGTACATTCTGCAAACACAGCTACATTCCTGCCAGGGGTTAAGTCGATGAGCGGGAGTCCTTATCTTTGAGAGCGCTGCCGCAGGTCTGCCGATGCCTGTCCGAGCGTCAACCATCAAACTGTCAGCTGAGATGTACATCAACCTTTTAACGCCATATGATACGGTGGGCGTGATATTCCACCATGGTGTGCAAAGGTGCGCCGAGGCGGAAACTTTGAGGGCTGTCATCTAGCTGCTCTGGAAAAATAATCTATTGAAGCAACAAATTCTTCAATCAAAAAGGAGGGAGCGTCCGCCAGTTGAAGAATGAAAATACTTGCCCATAGGCTGCTTTTTCCTCGCTAAAACTCACAAAGGATTTGCACGTGCGCTGGTTGTGGAAGAAAAAGGACATGAACACAGCTGACTGAGTTCATAAACCTTTGACCTTGCAGAGCAACTGCATTTAGATGGCCATCGCAATGTTTGCCTTGACCACACACACCAAATTCGAGTTTGGCCGTGTGCATTTCGTGTTTCCAATAATCCACATTTGATCAGCAAGGGAAATACAGTGAAAGTCCTTTACAATGAAACCTACATGGGTGAAAATACCCCCCCCCCCCCAGTGTAAAAAAATGTTCATGCATGAAAGCCAATCCCACTTTTCTGCTCCAAAAGCCATTCCCACGTTGCATTGCTAAAATGGCTACGAAACAGACCTTTGCAGATCACGGAGTTCGGAAAAGAAAAGCATTCACGCTTGAAGACAGGATAAAAGTAATAAAAATGAATGATGGAGGAAGCAAAGTAAAAGACATTATGCAAGAAATTGATGTAAGTGAAAGTGAATGCTGATCGTAAATTTCTTTCCATTTTTTTTCTACACTGGCTATATAAAGTGTCAAATAAGTATATGCTCATATTTACGCACTACGTATTGGAACATAAATAAAGAGTACACACATACGTTTTGTGTGTGTGTGTGTTTACATCAGAGATAAAATTTGCTATGATGAAAAGCCCCCTGTTGTGAAAAATTTCTTGCTGCAAACATGATTTTGTTGTAGAGGAGTTTCACTGTAAATAAATCAATCAATTACACAAATTGCCAGAATTCCTTTTTTCCCCCTTTGTTCCTGAACATCCACCCAGCCATCAATAATAAGGAAGTTAAGTCACCCTAACACTACTCCCAACTGGGTCAAAATAAATGTGAACAAGCTGCACGGGTGTGCGTGTACAATACGATCAGTGCACGGTCTGGACTTTGAAAGAAAAAGGAGTACTAAAGTGGATGACATACATTTCTTCCAGTCAAACGAAAGCTGCACTGAGGAAAAAAAGGGAACCGTTGACACATTTGTACTCTTCAGCCAGAGAGGAAACCCAGCGCCAAATGTAGAGTGAAGGGGAGGCGGGGACAGAACAGGCTAACAGATACAAAGAGCCTCTGTGTCAAAGCCGTGGCTCTGCGACTAAAGATAATCAACACTAAAATAATGACATTTGATCACGCCCCCCACACCTTCTTTTATCCCCCCCGTAGTCATCACCGCAGGACGGTCAAACTATCTTAGCGGCCTGCGTCTTTGACACATTCTGCTTTGATGTGTGCGAGCACGCAGCGGTCTGGCGGAGGTTGGCAGAGCTCCACAAACACACAAAGACGCTCTGAGCCAAACAAGACCGTAGGAGGACTGCTCAATGCCTAGCCAAGCCATTACTTTTGTCTAATTGTTCCACTCGCGGTCTTTGTCCTTTTTGGTTCGCTCTCCTACGCACAGGAGGGACTTAGAGTGACAAATTAAAAGCTTTGGCTATACTGTAAGACTATATGATCAGTTGAAGCGTGCACGGCTCATTAAAAAAAAAAAAAAAAGAGTAAAGCGGCCTTGGGCTCACCTTCCCCCATTGGGCCCTGGTGGAAAACAGAATGGGACCCCTCAGGCATGGCACTCAGGCCTTTGGAGCTGAAAAAGAAAACAAAGAGTCAAAAAAAAAAGACCGAGCATACGTCATGTCTAGACTTACAGCATATACTGTAAATCAGAGAAATGGTGATCCTTGCTGGTATTTTCCTTTAGTACTGCAGATAAGCAAGTCTCGTGTGTTTTCTTTTCTTTCGTTTCATTTTAATCAGGCATCAGCAGGCATAGCGGAATGAGGCCAAAGGGTTACTGGACCTTACTGGAAGTAAAAAAGGAAATTCTTGTCATTCCGCCTCCTCCGTGCTGTGGGTTTGCTCATGCCAACCAACTTTGCAATGTATAGTGTAGCCTGGGTCGAGGTATGCAGGGTGGAGACTGTGATATGAGCTCAGACTAATTCGAGAGAGAAAGGGCAGTGCAGCCAGTGGGGAGAACGGACTCTCGAGAGCATTGACCACCGCAGAAGCATTTCATCCTGATCGGGGCCAAATATAAATTCGACAATATTCTTATTATATTATAAACATAAAGATAAAGTCTGCCGTTACAATACCCATAAATGTATTTTTATATGGCTATGGGGAGTGCATAGTTTTGCTGTGGTTCTCAAAGGAGCAGCTGAGGTTGTAACTTTTTTTTTTATCTCCACCCTCTCACCTCATTGGATGAACTTCAAGATTTACGGTATGGGACGGCATGATCAGCTGTTTTGGGACAGTTCTTCTGTAGGGCAGCGTTCGCCAACATTTTCGCCGACTAGTTTCACGTTAAAGAGACATTTTGACGGAACGGCGTGGACGATATGCAGTGAGACAGAGACGCCCCAGGAGCCCACCCACTCGTCGTCAGATACCGTCGCTGTCCCGCATGCGGATTAATTAATCCAAGAAAATCTAGATGGGCTCATACCTTGTTCGGATAATTCGTTGGTAGGCAAATGTGCAGCAATTCACATAAATTTGGTGCTCTTTTAATATTTGCTGCGCACGTGTGCAACAACACACCTCTTTTGTGCACCCCTGGCTAAAAGTCATTTGGGAACTAGCCCAGTTTGTAAAAATATATTAAAGAAGTTCATTTTATGTACATCATTCCCTTTGCTTTCTTTCTTTTTCCAAAAGGCTCAACTGAGATCAAAAGCTCCACTCTATGGTGTCATGTATTTTTCCGATCCCTCATGCTCGGATGAGATGCGCCCCCCCCCCCCCCCCCACAACAAATCGACAGCCAGTTCCTCTCTGGTTTCTTGCCGTACATTAACATGGATCACTGTGCATGAGAACTTATTCATTTGTGATTCCTAGTCAGCCCGAGGCCTTCAAAACATTACATTCTTGGGCCAGCAAGATCAGAGGAGCAGAAATTATTCGGGGATTAGGATTGCATTGTTCCATTTGCTTTCGCTGGCCACTGTGCCGATCTGACAGCCTAGCCAGCCGAGGCTAAAGCGAGCCCATTGCCAGGAGGCGTGCCAATTAAGATGTGCAGGAATGCAAAGAGGAATGTCACAGAGCTGGCCACTAAGTGCTCAAGAGATCTGCTTCTTAACCAGAAAGGTGCCGTCTGGATTTCTATCAAATTGAGTTTAAAAAAAATCACTATTACTCGATACAAATGCAAAACCATTGCAACAAAATGAGTAGTTCAGCACGAGCTTTATCATAGATATGATGCAGCAAATGAGATGGTAAATGATCCCAGCCATGCTGATGTCAACACAGCTCTATGCTGCCTCAATGGCCGCCTTTACAAATGAGGACTATCCATATAGCCTTGGTTCCAACTTGGGCCAATTGAGTTTGAAGTACGTGTACCTTGTGTGTAATTTGCTCAAGTGGTGCTCATGTTTTGGGTGTAGGCTTTGAACTTGTTTTAGCCAAGTCATGAAATCCTAATAATCCCACCGACAATGACCTCTCATCTCACCCTACTTGCCCATGTCCAGACTAAAACGATGCTAATCTTTGTATGGTCAACGAAAGGCGCCTATGGGGGAGAGAGAAACATCTGAAAAATAAAACGGACCGCCTGGTTTAAAAAAAAAAAAAAAAAACGTTTTCCCATCATGCCTTATCAAAGAGTGATAAATGTTGTCTGACGAGAAGAAATCCAGCTGATGAAAAATGGCGCTTGAAATAGTTTAGGCCAGGGGTGGCCAACCAGTCAGAGACTAAGAGTCTATTTTTTTTTACTGTGTTACTGCAAAGAGCTACATCTTACACATGGGCATCACGTCCTCGCGCACACACACACACATTTCCTCCTCCCACCCCTTGCGGTCGACTTGGGACCATTCCGCTGGCTCCCGGTCGATTGCGATCGACATATTGGTCACCCCTGCCTTAAAAACAGAGGTAATTCGCTGACTAGCTTAGCGTTTAGCGCCGTTGTTTGCGCATGAGCGGTGTTTCAGTCATCTGATTGGTTGCCCTCTACGTCAATCAAGTAACGGGATTGATGATAGGCCGACGGAGTGCGTTACATGTATTTAGCGCCTTTGTTTGAATGGCAGCGCCACTGCGGAGGTGTTTTCGACACTTGTCGTGTGAAAGCCCGGGAGCCGCATTGAACCAGCCAAAGAGCCGCATGCGGCTCGCGAGCCGCGGGTTGGCCACCCCTGGTTTAGACCATTAAAAAGTCTGAGCATCCCACATCCTGTAAAGACGGAATTAAACAATGCTAACGCATTAGCTGACATCTCACAATTCCATATTTTTGTTTTCCAAAGGGAGAGGACGTGGCCAAAGAAAAGAGAGGCCTTACAGTCCAATATTTATGCTAAATTGACCACCTGTGCTTGAACGAGCTGCCAATTTGCCCAAATGCAGAGCGCTTGGTTCCCACAGCTGATGGATGCATTACCCGCAGAGCAAGGGAGTCAGCAATTTTCTCCCTAATAGGAGACAGATGCAAGTCAGGCCATTCCGATGGTTATTAAACAAAAGAGCACCGATGGACCACTTCTTCCTTGTTCTTCTAATTGCCGGGCTTCACGCTAATCCATTGCTCGGATGCCTTTCTTGAAAGCAAAACAAAAGTGTGCAAGGGGATGGATGAGAAAACATGCACAGGTGAGCATGGACAGTGAACCATGACCATGAAAAAAAAAAAAAACCCTCCCAGAACATTTTTCACCATTTAATGAGGCATCTGGATAGTTGGTGAAGTGAAACCAGTTAGCCCGTCTATAGAGGAAGCTGGGGCAAAAACGATACTTCTCCCTTCTCTGCCGTTTTCAGTGGGGGGTAACAGAGGAGGGGGGAAGTACACGGAGAACTAAAAGGCATTGACCCAAAAGAAACATTTGATTGCAGATCATTTAACCTAATCAAACTGACAGGTTGAGTTTTATTTTAGTGAGAAAAAAATCAGGGTAGAAAAGCGACAATTTCCTCACTGCCTGGATTCGGGGTTAGAAATGCATGAGTACAAACAGCAGAGCTTTATCCCAAGCTGTAAAATATTTGTATATTTACTGCTTCACAAGGATTTATTTAGTTCAAAGTCCTCAAAGCAAAGCAAGTCATTCCGGATTGCTCTTCTGCCTTTGTGACTGAGCACCGAATGGATGATGCTAAGACTGCTGCCAACTCAGAGCAAAGTGATGTGCAAGTAGGCACTTAATGACTCTTTCAAGCAACAATAATGGGCCCCATATTGACGTTTGGTCATGCAGAACAAGCTGATGCGAGAAAAAGATAAAAATACTTCGGAGAGCTCCTTCTCTCTCAGCCATGAGCTAACCGTGTCAAGTTGCATTCGCCGTCTGCCCCAAAATGGCTCTGTCGGATATCTTCAGTCAGACATGGTGGGGACAGACTAAAAGGGGCACCAATGGTCAGGGCCTGCTTATATGGAAAACAAATATGAATCCAACCCAATGACACAGCAAGCAAGAGACTATTGGCCAAATGTCTTTATTTATTTTTAATATTTCAGCGCTGGCACTATGTTTATCTTGCAGGACCCTCGCCTCTGACCGCGTCTTCCTCAGCGAAGAATGCCACGCTGAGACCGTCTTTCCCACATTACTCCTGCAGTTTATCACCTCGCACACAGGCCACAAGAGACGAACGGCTTTCTATTCACAGGGGTAAACAATACACCCTGAGCCTCTCTCTTCATCTCAATCCAATCCTCACTTTCGACAAAGGCACTGCCCACACAGACACAACAAATGAGCCACTTATTTGACTCCACGGCATTTTTGAACAGACGTCGCGGTCAGCGAGTAACACCCACCGAGCACCATGAACACGACTGCAAGTGCAATTGAGTATGGTGTTTTTGTTTCATGTGAAACAAACCAAAAAAAATTAATAAGGTTGCAGCTTTTACTCAGTTATTGCCATGTCAACAGACCCCACGTCCCTCACATTGTTTGCAGGTTAAGGGCAAGGCTGCCGGATAATCGTCAGCTACCCATTTGAGCATTTATGGGACTTGCAGCTGCTTTGTGCCTTCAAGTGGATTTGGCAGGACTGCAACGATATAAAAACACAGACTTGACCTCCATATGGCGCCCGGAATGCTAAATCACTTATGGCACACGCTCGGCCACTTTCAAACAAACAATGCTGTCATATGTTTGTCTCAAATTTTCCCTTTTGACTCTCGACGTGTGAATCTACCCCGAGCTGGCAAAAGCTGCAACTTTGGGCAATTTCAAGCCTCAACCAAACACTAAAAAAATCACTACATATGTTAAGAAAATTCTGATGCATGTCAAAATTAGCTCAAGTAATTTCATCACGGATGCAGCCTCCCAAAGTTCTGCAAAAAATATGTGACAGAGCTAAGGTCCAAGAAACACTTGGGCAGTTTCCTCTCTAGACCACCTGGATGGCGGCTGCTAATTGTATTGGGGAAAACATTTGCGCTTGAAATGATCTTGAGATATTGTCTGCGAGGTCGAGTGGGGTCAAAAAGGGAGAAGATGGAACTTTTCGCCAGTAGCTGATTGATTTTGGTCTTTTATTCTTCGGCAGCTGGTCAATTGACCTCGCTCAGCTTGCATTTTGAAAGAAGAAACTTGCGGGATCACACTGGGGCACTCATTAGAGAAGAACAATTGGCTTTGGCTGGGCTAAATGTGGGCACCATGGGGGGTAAGCGGACAAGAGGAAACGGCAAATGATTCTGTGGGATCAAGCGCCTTAGCTATTCTCACAGGAGTGGACCTTAAACATAAAAGCTACTCACACCCGCACAAAAAAAGAGTGAAGCAACTGAGCAAAGTTCGCATAACTGAAAGTGTCCAGTTCAAACGCAAACATCTCTTATCTCACTGAAACTCACGCCCCCAAACAGGACTCACCAAACGTTGAAATTGTGAAATTACAAACACGCACACTCACAGAAAGCAATTCGGCACAGTACTACAGTACGAATAAATCTTTACGCCATGTATGCCAGAGTTCCACATTTAGGGGCAGATCGTCAGGAATGTGCTGCACTGTTTTGCATAACTGAGCCAAAGAAGGCTCGTGGCTGGGAAACAGTAACGAGACATACGCTGACATTTAGAACTTACTACAGTATGGAGTTGTCGCTTTGACTTGGAGACGGAAGCGTTTTCAAAGATCCGCTTGAAACCGTTACAACAAGCTAGTTTATGACAGTCACGTTCGAAAACAACATCAATAGGCACCCATTCATATCAACAATATTAACTACAGCTTCAAATGCTCTTTACATTTGACGTAATTGTCCAATTACTTGCAGCAAATAGAGCGTCAAGTTAAAGGATTTGCTCCGTGCGATGAATGTGGCTCACGTACCGAATTGGCTAGTTTCTTGCGTTCCGACGACCTTTTGCCAGGAGTAAAAGTTTGACTCGGTAGTTTCTTGACAATAATACCAATGGCATGCCGTTATTTCCTTAATTTCTACATGTTAAAGTCCCACGGACATTCACATCTTCAGGCATGTCTCTCGCTCGCCCAGATTGCAACTGCCTGCCTGAACCGTCTCATCTTTTTCAAGGGAAGCAAAGTATAGACGATGCGTTCAATTTCTATCGGAAAAACGGAAATTATCTTGTGAAACAATGTCAGACAAAGGTCAATTTTAGCAACTTCCAGACTATCTAATCACCATAAAACATATTATTATGAATACATACCTGCAAATGAATATCTAGGTTAGCATTTATGCGCAAAGCGACTTCCAACATGCCCCATTACCCTAAGATTATAAAATATACGAGGACTGTGAATGTAGCAAACGGACGACTGCTTTGACATCCGTTGTTTTCCTCCTAACATCTGGCAGGCAGCGCAAAATTATTAACTGCAAAAAACAAATATCTGTACTCAAACGGACCCTTTTTATTAACCATCTATTTACTTCTTCATTCAATTTTGATCCTTTGCATGTGTATATCAACGTACTGGCCCACCAAATTCTCCCTTGTTTGGTTTTAGAATGAAAGTAAAATATTTTAATAATACATCACCCTACATTTAAAAACACACACACACACATAAACGTAACCATAAAGGCAGATTGTTCAAATGCACATGCGTGATATATATTTTCATTCTCTTTCTCATAGTGCTGTTTTGTAAAGGACCGTCTTTGGCAGCGTTGTGAATAGACAAAACGAATTGTAACGGTTACAATTACATTTATGAGGGTCAGGTCATCTGAAAGTTTGACTCACAAAAGAGGGCTTCAGTGAATCGGTTGGGCTGTATAATTTATGTGAGGCTGATTAAAAGAATAGGGTGTTTTTGCTTTGACTTAATTCTCCCCCTCTGCTTTTCTCCTTTCGTGCAAGATTATGCTGAATGTTTTAGCGAGAGCCTTCCGACAATACAAAGTATAACTTTAACTGTTCGGAACAAAACGTATTGCGGCTGCACCATTAAAATAACATTACAGGAAGCGCGTTTCAAACAGGTTCTCATTAACTATAAAACAATACAACTTCAACCCCAACTCAAGTTCATTGCGATCATTCAACACACCAACACTGCTATCTGCTGGTCAAAAAGGGCAACGATGACTGTCCATATTCTTATTTGAAAACAGGTAGACATTGTTCTTCATCTTGAGCAATAAAAATGACCAGTACTGAACTGTATAATTTATATCATAGGTGGAAAAAGCACACAAACTCTTTACTTAAATAGTAATAAAAATTAATTTGCAAACAAGACTCTGGTAAAACTCGAAGTACGACGTCGGGGGGGACTTGCAATCTACTGTACAGTACACTTGGGAAATGGAGGGAAGGTACCAGGACATCAAACCGTAACCAGGCTGACAGGCGTCAAAACTAATCGACAGCTGAGCAATAAAATTCATCAACCAATAATTTGTCAATCAAGTAATCATTTATCAAGTAATTATCTTATAATTGTCCAAATCCTCCTGACTTCAGCCTGTCATCAATAATTACTCAGATTTCCACAGCCATTCACGAAAGCAGATTGATTATCTTTTGGGGTGAAACAAAAATAAGACTCTTGCAAATATGCGTTTTAACTTTGGAAAACAATGAGTGAACCAGTCACTGAACCCGGTTCAAAGCGCTTAGGGGATTGCTGTATTTTATTTTTTTTCTTCAAAACAATAAACAATACCATATAATAATTAGTTAATGAAGAGCCAGCGGAAAAACGGTTTAGTAAACTTTAAAGTAAAATGATTTTTTTTCCCAATGATTCAATGGTGTAATCAATAGAATAATAAATTCCAAAACCATTCAATAGTGACAGCCCAAGTATCAATCTGAACACCCTTGGAATATGGAAGACTTCTTTTTGAGGACATGGATCAAGTATTCCACAATGCAGCAACTAAATGTGTACAACACGTAAGTCAATCTTTTATGCTCAAACAAGATGAAACATTTCTAGCATGTGGAGGTAATTCTTTTATTTGGCTTAACCATCATGACACTGCTCAAGACAACAACTTGGGTCACGTGATCAACAAGGCTATTTCATTTAGGTATATATTAGCATGCATTAAGCTGGCTATAAAAACACTTTTAAAAACAAAACATTCCTTCTAAAATCTCTTTAATCAAGATTGGGGATTGTTCCTATGTTATTCAGATCATCCAAGGGAGTAAAAAGTAGAAGATAAAGCACGACAAGTCAGACAGGAGATGTCAGTGAGTTAAAAGGAGCATGACATCAAGCTCAAGTGTTGCGCTTGAAGAAAGACGACTTTTACTTTGAAGTAACAGGCTATTATGAAGCGGGGCTAAACGAAGTATGCCGAGGTCATCTAACGGATGAAATGACTCAAGTTCCCTGTTAATCTAAATGTTTAGTCAACAAAACAGTGTTAAAAACAAACCGAGTGAAAATCAAATATTTAAACATCACACTTAACATTTTCAACAAGACACTGCCTCCTGTACACATATTGCCTTGACAAACTTTACACGCGCAAAACAGTTCCACGTGTGGAATGAGAAGACCTGGTTGTCTCTCATCAATTAGAGTTCATTCAGTAAATGGCACGGCTCTGGCGTCTGCTCTGGGGTCAGATGGGCTTGGTGGTACTGTTGTAGACCAGATGCTCCCTGTCTTCTATGGAGGTGAGCGGAGCGTTGTTGACAGGCACACGGTGGTGCTGTGACGACTTCTTCTTTCCTTTCATGAAGCAATACAACAGGATGCCCAATATGATGACAATGGCGATAGCCAGGACAGCTGCTATTGCTATAACACCTGGAAAAGGATCAAACGGTTCATTTGATGGAGGAAAAAAAAATGAAAAGAAAACACTTTGGAGAATGTTTCATTTCAATTTGAATTGTAAATTACAAGGACAGTTCCATACCTGTCTGACTTTCTGACACTCTCCGCTCAAACTCCTCTCTTCTTGCAAACACATCTTTTTCTGGGGAGGGGGAAAAACCCAGATCAATAGAAGCAGGAAAAACAAAAGAATTTACCGTAATTTGACTCAGAAATACTGCTGGCTTCTTCCATACGAGGAAATGCTGAGCTCGAGTTAATTTACCGGTAATCTAACTTGACCCTATTCGCAATCATTCCTTTGCACAAGGACGGCTGATGGGTAAATCATTACTAACAAGTTAATCAAAAATATGGAGATTTTTGTTTTTGCAATGGGGGTTGACACATTGACCAAGAGACTGAATTATAAAGAATCGGCTTGATGAAAGTATCTCGTCTTCAAATTAAACTACGGGAGAGGATCTACCGAGATGCAATTACAATAATGGAGCATATTTTAAGTTTTAATCTAGACCAACTGCATTTTAAAGCGGGGATAGGAGCTAATAGTTGGTCAACATTAAATAGCGCTGGTCTATTTGGTCCAATGAGGAAAAAGAAAATGCTGCCGTTACGATGCAATCCACACAATCTCACGATGTTTTAATATTAAACAGATTATCATTGCTGAAGGATTTACTATAATTGCATTGTTATGCTTTCCTTCATACAGCCCCGCTGAGCACATCTTAAAGCAACAGAACACAAAATTATTACGCTACCGCAGAATTTTCCTTTGATCCCCCTCCTCCCGGGGCTATCAATTTTTACCAGCGTCACCAATCTGAGGAAATCACCTACAGCTAAAGGAAGTGTTGGCAAAAGCAAAGTAGGCCTCCATTACCAGTCCAAACTAAAGCTTTAATTCAACAATAGAGCTTAAGTGCTTAAGGAAAATAAACGGCTGATTGACTGACATGAATGCTTACATACTGCTCGCACGTTTTAAAATATCCAGTTCATGAAAGTGCCAAGTCAGTGAGTACCAAGTTTTTTATTTTTAGAAATGCAGGGTATTTGTTGGGTGTGAGAGTTAAAAAAAAAAAAAGCGGGGAACTCAAAGTGTAATAATTGCAGTGCATAATACTGCTTTGAAGGTTACGTGCAGAGAGTGTGGACACACATTAACATCGCAATGGAAAGTAAAGCCAATGTTTAACTTACGATCTGTTCATTATTGCAAAACAAAAACACTAAAACAAATTTCAGTTGTTCTTTGAGCATGTGAATATCTGTCCTTCCATGTACTGCCTGGTCTTAATTTAGCTTCAATTCGGGAGATGGGGTCAAGGTCAGCCGCAATTGGCAAAGACAAAAACGGGGGACATTTTTGTTGTTGTTTGTGGCGATTAGTTTTATGAAGGGAAAAAGTTGTTTCCTCTCATTTTCATTTTGTTTCTTAAACATGTTATTTTGTCACCCAAAATATTTATTTCCCAATTTTAGTTTTCATGACCGCATTGATTTTCTTCAACGACAATAAACCTTGTCGAGTACCACCCACCTGTCACACCTCTGCAGACCTTGAGGCAGCCTTCCTTGGAGTCAAATCGGTTTTCGTTTCCCTGGCACCCGCCGTAGTTGAAGCGACTGCAGTCCTGCTGGAGAGGGTTGTAGTACCACTTACTGAGAGTGTCCCTGCAGCTGCCCGTCTGTGGGGGCTCAGTGCAGCGCACTGACAACAACAGGGAATGACAAGGAAATCATCACAAATTGTTCAATACATTGTAGCGCTTTCACAACAGCTGTAACAAAACACTTTACAGAACATGAAATAAAATGAGATTCTACTACTATAATCTCATCTAGGGAATTAAAAAAAAAAAATCACCTTTTTGCTCATCCACTGGAATCTTCAGCAAAATCTGAAATGTGTTGTCCACTGAAATACAAGAAAATATATAAATTGAGGTAAGCCTAAATTTCACCCAAGTGAGCTTAACGAGTTCGAAAAAAAAAAAAATCACAACAGCTTCTTACAATCCTTGCATTTTTGCTCATCTGAGCCGTCGCTACATTGAGCGGTTGAGTCACACTCCAAGCCTGGTTCCAAACAGCAGCCGTTTGCGCAAGTGAACTGCTCGGGGGTGCATGCGACGCCACACTTTTCTGCCAGTGAACATGTAGGAAAAGCACCATCAACAAGAAGACATGTTACAGTCTAGAAAATTGAATGCTACGAGTAAAAACAACTCTGTCACGAGGTACAATCGCGACATACCTCGTTGATCTGGAACTGGTAAACCTCTACCACTACCCCTTTTTTCTAAGGAAAAAAAAACAAAACAAAACATTAGATAGTATTCATCGGACAACAAGTGGAGACATTCAGTGGCCCAGAAAGACAGTGGGGTGGGTCCTGGAACACTCATTATCAATTATCATGCATCATGCTGCAATTCAAAGTTCGAATCATTGGTCATCTGTGTCACAACGTCACGACACGGAAATTGCACATGAGCTTTGACAAAAATAATAAATAAGAAAAAAAACATGTAGTTCATTTTATGTAGATATTTGGACAAAATACTTGATGTACAGTGGTCCCTTGCTACATCGCAGTTCACCTTTCAGGGACCGACTAAATTGTGGATTTTTTTTTTTAAAGTGCGATTTTGCATTCTGTTTTTTTTTTTACAGCCCGCATCCGTCCTAAATGACTTCCTGTACTTTTTACAGTGTCATTTTGCACGTTGTTTTTATTAAAGCGAATAATCTTGGTCACGTGCAACTGGCGGACAGGAAAATATGAGTAAAAGTCAACTTTTTGCTTTTTGAATGAAGGACCACCATGAGCAACAACTGTGGTGGAACCACCGATTGTCGTTTCCGGCGTGCATATATTTCTAATGCACGCAAACATATGCAAAGAGCATCATTTGCAATTTAAAAGCAACGTGTACCCAGGCCTGTTATGTAGACAAGAGCATTATATCCACCAAAAAAAAAAAAAAAAAAGTCCCTGAGAAATGTCAAATAATCCCCACACTATAAATGTATAATTGGAAGAGAAGTTAAACATACCCGTGCCATAGCAGGCATTTGTGCACTCGTCCTTCGAAAGATAGTTATTCAGGTTTTCCCTGCAGCCGCCGAACACAAACCCCTCGCACTTCTGCGAAGCGGCGTTGTAGTGCCACCGGGGGAAGGCACCGCGACATGGTCCAATCTTCTTTGGAGACATGCAGTGATCTGCAGGAAGTAAAGGGAATTGTTAGGTGATTTTTTTTCTTCTTTTAACAGGTACTTGAAAACATGGGGGGGGGGGCTGTTTTCCATATTCAAATGTTTATAATTATTAATATCCAAACTAGGCAGCATGAAAAGATATTTCCCTGTTCTACTGCAACAACCAGTACACTTACTCTAACTTGCTCATGTCTCCTTCTGAATCAATGTAGACCACACACCACCAAACAAAAGTTACTGTCTCCATAAGCTGATCGTGGGGTTTTTTTTTGGTTTTTTGGTCTTCCCAACATTTGTGTCTGCTTTTAGAAGTACAGACTACACAAGACGGCGTTGTGTATAGAGACATGTGAAAAGAGGATGCTTGTGTCAAGCGTGTGGGACACAAAAGGAGATGTAGTTTGTCAGTCTGTGGGTGGCTGACGAGAAACACACCGTGCTCATCTTACATGACCTTACAAAGAGCTGCCTTTGACTAGACACCGGATGTGAACTGAAAACTATAGCTGCCATTTTCTTTTGTTTGAACCAGCTCATGAGTCTCATGAAGAATTACGATATCACACGATAAGCTTATCATCAAAACGCGCGCCCCCATCAGATCGGAATAAAAGGTAAGAAATACTAAAATCTCCTGGGCCGCTTCAGACTTGGCTTCCAAGCAGTAAATCTCCCTCTGCACATTTAGTGACCGCGTGTCACCAAAATTTGGGCGGAGTACGCCTTCTATTGTATGGACGGTTGACGATTAACAGACATTATAAAACGGACGGTGTCAACTGTAAGTACATAGTACAGTGGGGTCTTCACATTCATAATTCCATACCGGGCAACAGGCTTTTTGTTTTTTTACATTAGTTTTGCTGTGACTATCGTAGTAAAAATCCTAGTGACAGGATAGGACAATTATTGTTATGAGGGAGTAAAGATAAACATGACTTTAAATGACAAAAAAAAAATGGCAACCTGAGTTCTACTTTTACTTGCATCACAGGCCAGATTGCAGAAATTGAGGAATACATGGCAAATTAACATGGCAATATGGAGTAAAGCATCTAAAATGCCATACATGCAAAAAATTTTTAACATGGGTATATGAAACCAACAACAATTTGAAATGGTTTCTTTCTCCGATTCTGAATCAGTCTGCAAGAAACACACAAGGAATTTACTTCCCAGTGAGAACTCGTTCAGAGGAACACGGACAAGACAGCAATAAACCAACCTGGGGAAGACCGAACGAGAAGCCTGGCGAGTCGCTGTTCAGCGCTTCGAAATGTTTGACAACATCTGTGGATTTATTAGTAGTTTATTAAAAGTAAGGTTAAAATGTTCACTCCGAATTTAGACGGATATCTTCCACTCAGTAAATCTTCACTTGAATGAAACCTGGCTGACCCCCCCCCCCCCCCCTACTTTCACCTCTGCTGCTACACACATTCCAAACAAGCTGTTCATGGATAATTTAACTAACTTGTGGAAGTCTTTACATGACTCCGCAATGTGCGCTTACCGTAAACCACTTTGACAAAATATATGAATTGACCACTAATAGATAAACCTACGCAAAAGCCTTCTAATGACTTTCAAATGATAGAGGGCGATAAGAGTGTTCACGTTTACGAAACCCAAGCCGAAACCAGACAGACAGGTTTTGTTGAGTCGGGGGTGGAGGGAGTGGGAGTATACCAAATACGTTCCTCACTTCCGTTTTGCGGCGATCTCAGAACATAAGCATGACGATTCACGTCAACGGGTCACGTGCGGAATTCTGAAGAAATCACCCTGATAGTGGATTCAAGATCAAGGAAGACAAGATTAAAAGGGCTCCGATCGCATGTTCTAGTTCTCTTATCTTTGTACCATTCTATCGTTCGGCCAGCAGGAATTAAGTCAACAAGTCTTGACAGGTTTCATCACATTAAAAGACAAAGTCCCCACAATGCCAGAACAACGAGGACGTCAGCCCTTCAGAAGTATTGGTGTTGCCTTGTCAACAGGGTCATGCTGAGTAAAGCAAATAGAAATGTGAAAATGAAGAGGGTGGGGGGGATGAAGGTATGTAAAAAGCCCCGAGGAAAGTACACGAGCATGAGGGCATTGTCTCAACATGAAACAAACGGGCGACTCTCAAGGGGCGTCAAAATACACGTCAACATGTCATATGAAACAGTGGTTCATAAGTAGTCCACCCACACTCCCCCCCCACCTCAACTTGCTTTGTTTCCTTCTCTCAAAATAGCAATTTTGACACACTATCAAATACATAGTGGAGCAATATTACTCTTACGGTCATGGTTGTAATATAATTTCTCAGATTTTTGCACACTAGCCTATGAAATGCAGAGTCACCGTCGTCTTGAAAACATAGCATAATAATTAAACCATGAGGTCCGAACATTTGAACCCACCCCGGTGCAATGGCAAGTCGCTTAAAATGTATCCTTATTTCTACTTTGGCATGTCCCACACACTGCCCTGCTAACTCCAGTGTGCTTATACTACAAGCGTTTTATTTTTATAGTCCACAACAAGTTATTTGATAAATGACAAAGTTTTGATCACGTATCTTCATGATCATATTGAACATTTTGCACATAATCCCTGAAATTGCTGTCCACCCCGTCATAAGGCACTCTCTGGCGATGTTTACGGTCAGCATTTTGTCTTTCTGAAACCGGTGGCTCGTTTCGGAGTAAATATCTGCACTTCCAGGTATGTTTTGCAATTTTCATCATATCGTGATGTCGTTCACTCCAAAATATCAATAGATAGAATAACCTTTTAGAAATTCAAAGTACATTCACTAAAGAGCATGCAGTCAGCTTGCTAACTAAATCATGTTGCTAACAGTAGGTCATACGATGCTAATACGAGAACAAGAAAAAAATGTTCACCCAGTCATTGGCCACCGTGTTGACAAGCTCAAATATTTTGCTGTTTGCATTAATTTCCAAGAGTGTAACATCTACTTAAAACAACTCAGAAATGTTTGGTATGAAAAGGGGAAGCCTCAAAGGCTGCTTGAAAAAAGTTGCTATGAAAAAAAAGTTGTGAACAAAGCTGAGATACTTACGTTCCGACTGTTCAGGTGTAAGAACCAGAACAGTGACTTTGGTCGAGTCCGACTGACCAATGGTGTCCGTGACCGTCAATTGGAATTTGTACATTCCCGACGTCAGATTGGACACAATTATCTGGTCATCGAAGCCCGTTTTCTACGTTAAAAAAAAACAAAAAAAACACTTGGTTACCATTTGGATGCATCACGTTCTGAGAACTCAAGGGCCAATTAACACTGCCTTCACCTCTATCACAGCATAGGGATACTCGGTAAGCATTTGCCACAAATAGGACACAATCCCTTCGTCGTCTTTGCTCTCCAAGCCGTTCAGCGTCACGCTGTCTTGAGGCTGGACCACGCGGTCCTGGCCTCCATTGGCCACTGGTGGACGGTCGGTTTCTTCTGAAGTGAGACAGCATGGGAACAGTTTTATTCCACAACCACCGAGCGCACACGGATTCCAATTCAACCCTCTTCCAAGCTCATACCGCAACACATTCGCATGTGAAATCAATCTGCGGTAGATGAGAAACGAAAAGTACGGCGGCGGCAGTAAGGGCTTGGGCATGTGTCAACATGCTGAAATGGAGGTTTGTAGCCTAGTTATGTGGCCTTATGTGTCGTGAGTGCAAACAGAGTGGGACTGGAATCTACTGTGGGAAGAGGGGAAGAATATTTTTTTTTTAAAAAGCTGCGCAACTTAATGTTGAGGAGAGAGGTGTACATTTAATGACCTCCAAATTAATTGCCTATTTCTCTGTTGCCAAAAGATGAGAAACTCTTGGACACAGATGTCATTTCAAGTCATTCACAGATGAGATGTGTGACTCGATTTTTTTCATATTGCTTGAAAAATAACACCAGCGACTTCATTGAATCTCACCAAGTAATACAATGGATTCAAAGTAGTCCATTTTTCATTTTCAGTCCATCACTTGGATCCCGTGGTTTTTTTAAACAGCATCTGAGATCTCAAATTATTATTTTTTTTTAAGCAGACTGATTTTAGGGGTGCAAGTAGAAAATTCAGGGGCACACACTGTAATCGACTTGTGAAGTAAATATTCATATTTTCTGTTATTTTCATTATGTTGCTGATAAATGGGGTCAAGTGTGGACCAGAGCTTTGTCAGGAACAAAAACATTCAATCATCATAATAATATAAAGATTTTTTTTTAACTGAAAATGCAATGGTCACGAATGTGTGAGTGGGTGAAAATTTTACTTGTACTATCTCAAACTATCAGGGCAAAATGTCAGCATTTAGGGGCAGTCTGGAGCCTTGCCAGTACCTGCAACATGACCACTATTAAAAAAAATTAGGGTAGTAGGTAGTAGCCTTGGTGAATATGGTACATAAATGCTTGATGATGATAAATCTCACGTATCAACAATCACTTTATTTGAACAAGTATAATAAATCTGAAAGGAAACAAAATTGTAAACACAAAAATCACTGTCCTAAAGCATTTTGAAGCTATCGGCAACTTCCCTCGACTTTGTTTCAGACACCTTTATTGCAAAACAGTGTAGGCAGTAGATGTTTAAAGTGTTGGTTCTCAACTGTTGTCACTCTGGAACTTGAGTTTTTCTATCATTGCCGAGTCATGAGCCACTTTTGCAGAAGTTACCAACAATAAACAACATGCAATGTTCAACAGCATACCCATTGAAAATATAGAAATAACATTTTTAAACATATCTTCTCAAGCTTACGTGTGCAAAGTGCAGCTGAGAATCACCGATTTAGAGCATGAAAGAAAATGATATTAACATTTTGTTGAAGGTGAATAATCGAGAGGGGTCGTGATCGATTCAAAAATATTTAGGACCTGTGCGTGTGTTGATAGTCTTACTTGGTGGGAGATCCACTTCAAGGTAACTCTCGTAGACAGAGTCCAGGATGTAGTTGTAGTAACCTTTCTTCCTTACAAAGCGACAGGCGTATTTCTTCTTGTAGAGGCAGTTAAAGAGGAAGCAGGATTTGATGGAGTTCTCCTCAGCACCCCCCTGCATGAAGGCCACATTGCACTTTTCCTCCTTGCAGCAGGCCGCCACGCAGTCTCTGGAGCGGTCCAGTTTGGGGGACGAGATGAATATGGCCCCGTCCTTCACGGACTCGTCGACGTCCAACACAAAATCTTCGCGGCCTTTCTTAAATTTGGCCAAACACTCCTCACCTGTCTCCTGACTGAAGACGCACGCCAAAAATACCAGTAGCAACACCAGCGGCCACCAACCCATAATTATTACAACAATTAAAAAAAAACTCCTACAATTCAAGATCGGATTCCTAGCGCCACCTGTAACGAAACCGAGGCCAATAATTAACTTCAAATGTCTTCCTGGGCACTCTAGGCCGCGACGGGTGAACACAAACTTGTTCGTGTTACCTTCTCACTCACACGCGCACACACACAAAACCTAACAGAAGAACATCCACGAAGAGTGAAGTCCTGCCGAGGCTCTCTCGCCGTCGGTGACACTTTTGAGAATGGAAGACTCCAACGCTTGATTACGACAAAGAACTGTGGCGTGTGACGACACTACAAGTGACTCAATCTGCACTCACCTGGTTGAGAGAGACAGGAAGTGAAATTCCATTTGTGAGCATGCCACGCCCTTCTCTCTCTCTCCCCCTCTCTCTCTCTGTATGTCTCTTTCTCTCTCTGTGTATGTCTCTCTATCTCTCTCTCTTTGGGCTTTGGGGAATTTTTACACGTTGTTGTGTAATGCCCAGTGTGATCACGGCTGTATCCCCCCCCCCCCAAGAGTTTTCCTTTCCCCGTTAACATTTTGTTTCCAATCTTTTTGTATATTGAGTAGGACGAAAAGTACTCAATTTGGTCAGTAGATAGCAGTGTAGGATCAGCATTCAGCATGTGTTACCTGCGGCTGTAGTTTAAAGAAGCAGATGCCCACAGCCATGTCCTCATAGTTGAGAACTGGCGTTCTAGAAACAACCGCCACTGTTTCCGTTTGTATTAACACTCTAACCTGTGTTTCAACTTAATTTATATCTGTAACTTCGTTCTGCATTCCATTACCTGTAACAGTTGCATGTCAATAAACGTGACGACATCGAATCGTAATCCCACTAAATCAAACTGAATACATTTAAAGGGGAAGTCAAGTAAAACATTTGCTTTACAATATCTTCTATGATGCCCCACTAATCAAAACACTTTATTTTGATTAATATTGCGTTTGTGGAATACTGTATGAATTAGGCAGCAAAATATATTAGTTTTTATCGATTTTCACGATGCCATGTTGAGACGAATTGTTTGTTTAAGCACACCCTGTCTCTATTAAGTGCAAAGTTATTGTTAAAAAAAATTAATTGGCATTTTATGGATGGTAATGTGTAACATTTGTGTAGAAAGTCATTTATTGACATTTTTATTGTTTGCATATTGGCTATTTCTTGCAAACAATCAGATATAAGTATTGCACATGTTAGAGTAAAATGCCTATAATTTCTTTTTCATTTTTATTTTTTCTTTGTGTTTGTTTAGTAAGACAGTACGGTACTGTACTGTATCTTACAGTCGTTTGTGAATAACAGCCCTGGGTGCATTTTCCACTTTATTCCGAAAGGTGGCGATACTGCCTCACCTTCTAAAAAGAGGCCGCTTAGAATAGTTTATTCGTGTAAAATGTCATTTTGTCGCGCTTCTTCGTTAAAATGTCAAAATACACGTGGCACGTTATTTCACACATCATGACTGATTTTTGAGCTGACTCAGACTGAGTCATGATTGACATCATCACGCGAAACTACTCGGGAGAAACCGGAAGTTGGCATTGGGCTGTGACGTCCTCAATGATCAATGTGCTCCATTGACTACGGCAGGGGTGCCCTCGAGAGCCCTTATCCAGACTGTTTTCGATGTCTCCCTCCTCCAACACACCCGATTCGAATATTAGCTCATCAGCTTGAGCTTTGGAGATGCTCGATGACGGTCCCGATTACTTAAATCAAGTGTGTTGGAGGAGGGAAACATCTAAAACAGGCAACCTGGGCACCCCTGTCCAACAGTATAATGAATGTATATCATGAAGGTTGTGTTGACAATCCCTGTTGTAAAGACAATGTAATTCAAGCTCGTTCACTAGGTCTGCTTTCATCTCCATTGTACATGGTTGAGGTGAGCAGGCTGTCGGCACATCTGTGGTCCTTAACGGTGCAGAACTAACTAGCATAATAACAGATGGATGAATTTGTGTGGCTGGAAAGGTGAGCGGCTGAAGGCTCTTAATAATTCAGCAGCATGTGTGGCAATGGCTGATTAGAGTCCCTACCAGCAAAACCTTATTAATCACAATGGAATGGGATCATTGGAAACTTTTGGGAACTGTATGGTGACACAATGTATTATTGACCTTTGATTAGGTGCTATGTGACGTGACTAATATAATAATTTTGAAACAAATAGGGCTGGTGTTTTTGTCGATCCTTTTTCACTTTTTGACATTAAGCAAAATGTCCATCCATTCATTTATTTTCTGATCCGTTTTATCCTCGCAAGGGTCACGGGGCGTGCTGGAGCCTATCCCAGCTCTCTTCGGGCAGTAGGCGGGGTACACCCTGAACCGGTTGTCAGCCAATCGCAGGGAACACAAAGACGAAAAACCACCCGCGCTCACACTCACACCTAGGGACAATTTTTGAGTGTTCAATCAGCCTGCAATGCATGTTTTTGGAATGTGGGAGGAAACCGGAGTACCCGGAGAAAACCCACGCAGGCATGGGGAGAACATGCAAATTCCACACAAGAAGGCCGGAGCTGGAATCGAACCCGGTACCTCTGCACTGTGAGGTCAACGCGCTGCCACCGGGTCGCCTAAAGTAAAATAGATATCGTCCATCCATCCATCCATCCATCATCTACCGCTTATCCGGGGCCGGGTCGCGGGGGCAACAGCTTTAGCAGGGAAGCCCAGACTTCCCTCTCCCTAGCTACTTCTTCCAGCTCTCCCCGGGGGATCCCGAGACATTCCCAGGCCAGCTGGGTGACCTGGGTGAATAGATATCGTAAAATAGTAAAATTAGTCAACGTAAACCATTCCAATCCATAATTCCCATTGTATTATTGTCATTTATGTTTTATGTACAGCACTTTGATGCAGGAGCGGTTGTGGAGAAAGTGTTCCAGAAATGAAGTTGCATTGAGTATCCGTATTATTGGTTGCCAGCCAATCGCAGGACACACAAATATTTTAAAAAAACAACAAAAAAAAACTTTTTTTTATTCAATGACTTTTGTGGGTTATTCTTTCCCTAATGGAAGAGTACTAACCTTTACGTGTCCAGATTTTATAATCATCACCCATAAAAGTTCTTTGTTATATTTTGTTGCTGTTATTAATGGCATTGCAACCGAGGAGGCCAATTTGACTTCAAAGATGAGTAAACATTAAGCAACGGCAAAATCATTATCACGATTGAGGAACACAAAAAGAATCACTTTTTATACTCAAATACTGTGCTGTAAAATGGAACAAAATGACAGACTATAAGAGGACCAAAAAAAAAATTGTAATGTCAATGTTGACACATTTTCAGACACAGTTTGTTGCCCTTTGCTGATTTACAGGCATCTCCTTTCCTGATTAGTCTTTGTACAGTGTTTTTTTTTTTATGGCTGTGACTGACCTATGCTCTTCCACTACATGTCACACTCACTCACACACACACACACAAACAGGCGTATCTCCTTACATCGGCCTCATAGTGTAGGCAGTGGGTGTTGCAAGAGGAGGCGAGAAGGAGAGCTTCACAGAGAAAGAGAGAGAGAGAGAGAGAGAGAGGGGGACAAACAGTGTGAGTCAGAGTCAGTGTTACAGAAAAGGCAGACATTGAATACTAGACCAGTGCACGGAGATCGAGTGGGCCAGAGCCTTCTCCGCCTGCTTGCGTGTGTGCGCTCTCGTGACAACGGAGAGCTTGGTGTGTTTCCACGGGTCTCCTGAGGCCGTGGCAACCATGGCGTCAGAGGCAAACCCCCAGTCCAGAGTGATGTTCGAGCCCACGGGGAAAGTCGACGAGCCAGGGCCCCGCAAGCTTGGCAAACTGACCGTCAAGTACAACCGCAAGGACCTGCAGAGGAGACTGGACATTGAGGAGTGGATAGACGAACAACTGCACCTGCTCTTTGACTGTGAGGTAGGAGGGCGGGGGGGCACACACAAGCGCATACACACTCGTAGCAGTGGAGGCAGGGACTCGATATCCATCATCATTTGACATTCACAGATAAGAAGGAGTAAAGCGAGGGAGATTGCTTCATACATTCACCGAGTTAAATACGCTCTCAGCTGTGGTTCAACGTTGCAGCAAGAATAAAGTGACAGAATGTCAGTTCTAAGCGGAACACTCAGACAAAAATCCAAAGCTGCCCTGTGCATGTACAGTACAGCGCCGTGGAGCAACACAATCCGCATCAACCGCACTCCCGCAACGTGTGACACAATCCAATTCTGTCACCGGCTGCGCACTGATTTGCATTGGATTCTCTCAAGGGGAAACCATGGCAACAGATGTCTCATCTCCCACGTGAGGCGGCCCGGCGCGGTGGGAAGAGGGATGTCCATTG
Source organism: Hippocampus guttulatus (assembly GCF_054856545.1). Lineage (NCBI taxonomy): Eukaryota > Metazoa > Chordata > Actinopteri > Syngnathiformes > Syngnathidae > Hippocampus > Hippocampus guttulatus. Next base: position 11,131,836 of record NC_141273.1, read on the forward strand.
GCTAGCCCGGGATGACGGTGCAGATTAATGACAACATCGCCAAGGCGGCCACTAGCACACGATGTGCTGCGAAATGACGAAACCATGTGCGCGCCTTTATCCAATTGACTAGTCATCAGACAATTATATTCCTCGGAGCAAATTCGGACAGAGACAGCAAACGCATTTATTGGCATGATGAAGGGGATGACAAGGGATACATTTATGTACCGGTATATCTTTCCCGGCGGCACGGTGGTCGACTAGTTAGCACCTCAGCTTCACAGTGCAGAGGTCCAGGGTTCGATTCTGTCTCCGGCCTTCCTGTGTGGAGTTTGCATGTTCTCCCCGGGCCTGCGTGGTTTTTCTGTGGGTACTCCGGTTTCTTCCCACATTCCAAACACATGCATCGCAGGTTAATGGAACACTCAATATTTCTTACAGCGAATGATCATTATGTTGGGGTATTTACATCATATAAAACTTGGCACAGCCCGTCTATGTGCACAGGATTATGGCTGGAGTTCAGAATACATTTTGCATTGCCTCAAGGGAGGCGTTCTCTGTTGGTTGGAGTTTGCCGCTTGGATGCTTTGACCAGCGGTCCTTTGCATTGCTATTTAAATTATTTAACCACATCTCGAATTTATGCAAGCGCTGCCTTGGCCGGCTTCTTTGCAAACTTCACACCTTAGGAGAAATAGTAAACCTCCTAGAAGGTGTGAGCAGTAGAAATGGAAATGTCCAGCGGCATTTAAGCTTGTAGGCTGTCATCATTTAATCCCCTCACATTCATAAAGTGAGTAAATTAATAATACAGTAGTAACTGACGTATACATGCTGGGGGATGCTGACAGATAAAACTTTCTTCCTCAAAACCACTATCTGTGTCCACATCTGCTTTTATTTCCTTGTGTTATCCTCATAAAGTGAATTCTAGTGAAATTATGCTACCCACTCAGTGTATGATTGTATTAATACATTCATGTTGGTTGTGTTTGCATTACTCATGTTGTAGGGGGCTCTGATAGGCCTTGAATCTCTACCAGGAAATGGAAAAAAATAACAGTCTGATAAGTTGAAATCGTGTTGGGGTTTTCACTGACATTTTTATTTCCTGGGCACAGTTTCCTTATTATCAAGGCAGTAAAAACATCGCGTGTCTCAGTGGCGTCTTGTTTTGTGTTCCTTTAGACTGAATGTGTTCATGATTATCCGCTATGGACCATGATAATCGGTGATAATGAACAAGTCTGTCGAAAGTGAAATGATTCCTTGAGGCCAAGTAAAACAAACAATTGAATGGTATTTAATGACTAAAGTATAAACCCCGATTCCAATAAAATTGGGAAGCAGTGTAAAATGTATGAAAAAACAGAATACAACAATTTACAAATCCTTTTTGACTCTTTTTCAAGACACAACAAAGATAAGTTTAATTCATGTTAAACCTCTGTTTGTTTTTTCTTTTGCAAATATTCACTCATTTTCAATTTGATACCAGCAAAAAACAAAAAAAAGCTGCGACAGGGGCGTGTTTACCACTGTGTTGCATCATATTTCCTTTTAAAAAGATCCAATAATTGTTTGGGAACTGAACACATTAATTGTCCAATTCAAATTCAGTTGCTCAACAATAAGGGGTCTGCGTTGGTATCTTTTACTCTCCGCAATGCGCCACATATTCTCAATGAGAGACAGGTCTGGACTGCTGGCAAGCCAGTATAGTACTTGCACTCTTGTCGTGACGCCACACTGTTGTAACACATGGAGATTGTGGTTTGGCATTGTTTTGCTGAACATAGCAGGGACGTTCTAAAAAAATAAGTTTGTTGGATGGCAGCATATGTTTCCCCGAAATCTGTTTGTAACTTTCACCAATGATGGTTTCATCACAGATGTACAAGTTACCCATGCCCACAGGCAAAGGGACAAAACACCAGACAAGAGAGAATCCAATTGCTTATGTTGGCTGCATCTGCGTTGGTTTCTGAAGCGGAGACTTTGAAATTCATAAATTCCTATAATAGCTCCGACATTAATTTTATTGCTTTCAGCTGCCAAAAGTGTGACTAAGATGCTATTCGGGGGCCTCATTAAAACGCAAGATCTTTTACGCTGCAGGTAAATCAACTATGTTGTGCAGTACGAATCGCAGATATTGGAGTGCTGTCACAGAAAAGTACCGTAATTTTTTTATTCTCCTTGCACACACAGAGGCTGAGTTTACATTCACTGCACTTTGGGGAATTATCCTTATTCACAAGCTGCTCCACCAATACTAACCAGCTGCTTATCGTGACCAAAGAATGTCAAGAGAGTAAAAGATGAAGACAGAGAACTTCCACTGAATGTTTTAAATGAGCTGTAGTCGCTTCTTGTGAGAATCTCTTGAAAGGCTTTCCAGCATTGAAAGCTACATTGCATGCAGAGCTGCAGCAATGGATTATGGCAGACCAAAAGTAAATTGTCAACCATGGTAAAGTACATGAAAAAAAAAATATTATGCAATAAATCGCAACCAGAGTTAGCCAGTGAAAATACAAACTCAACCCTAAATGGAAATAAACATTATGAACCAAAGTAACAAAATTAAGTCCTGCAGAGCTACGCAGAATAACACGGGGTCCACCCTGGCAACATGCATCAATTAGATGGCGCACGGGGGACCTGGCGAGAGGGTCCATCCACTCCACCGCTCAGCACTTCACATTGTTTAGCTCTCTCATCATCCAGAGAACCGTCCAAGCCCAATCTTCCCCCGGCAATGAAACCTTCCCAACCGGAAAATATTCCCCAGCAAAAGCAAAACTACCCTGTCAAATATGAGCGCTCATCTGCTGAGTCTGAAAATTCTGTTGGTCCAGTTTCCTCCCGGGACACTCGACAGCGCTACAAAGTCATACATTTCTGAAGATGACACATTTGTGATATGTCTTTTATCGCCTCAATTGGCAGTTATTAAAAAAAAAAAGTGATAGTCACTACATTCATGACTCGGGTGAACAGGCACAGTGGATACACTGACGCTCTATTTTTACAATATTTTCCATCCCACTGACTGCTCAGTGGTGTGGAGAGTCATTTCACTGGGATTTAGGATGGGATGTGCCCCGTGAGCTTTTCTGTCAGTCGCATGTGGGTAACTGAGGGATAGGGAAGAGGAATGCAGAAACAACTTGTGGTTTATTTAACGTTTTATTTTGGCTCTTGCAGGAAGAAGACATCCCAGAGTTGGAGATTGACATCGATGAGCTCTTGGAGCTGTCAGATGAGGGTCAAAGAATGCGAGTACAGGTACATCATTGTGTGTTGACAACATTTTAGAATAGGATTACAAGGAAAATGGCTTGAACACATACTTTTGTGTCCAATATTTAGTCACATGATCATGTTAACAATTCCCCCCCCCCTTTGCCTCAAGGTTATTATACGTCATGAAAACTATTGAAGTAACTTAAACTAAAATTTAAATTAAAAAAAAAATGAGTGCCCTTTTGCGTATGGCCCAGGAGCTTGACATGAGAGGCCAAATGGAACTAGTTCAAAACCAGATAAAAATGATATTGGCTTGAAAGAAAACCTCTCTGCAGTGTGCTATGTACAGTATATGTAAATAAATTTGTTCGCAAGAGATTGTTGAATGTCGTGGTACTCTATTGTTTCATATTGGAGCGCTTGGTACCTGAGCACCAATCACTTAGCGCTCAAGTCCAAAAACATTTTAAAATTAATTATTGTTACACTCGAAAATATTTACTTCATACAAAGACATTTAGTTGAATATCTGCTACAAATGACCTAGACTCGTAGCTTACTCGGTCATCATAGAATAAACAAATGTCCACTTTGTATTTTACAGTGAACCTATTGAACTTCGGTTCAACTTACTAAAATCGTTCCAGTGGAAGCACTCTACTGGTACAGTATACCGTGCGTCATTGGACGTACCTTGTTGACACTGAATGAAATGCGCGTGATGTATTTTTTTCTGCCGACGTATTTTCACATTATGGACAGCGAAGGGCTCGCTTGTACTATAACCCCGCTTCACCTCAATAAATGCCTGTTTTGTCGGATACGAGCTGAACAATCTTTCTTTACTCGTTTATTTAACGTGTTGGTGTTGAGGTGAGGCTACTCAAGTTCCTCCAACCCAAACTCCACCTGGCCCACCAATGATTGATTGATGAAACAAGTTTTCAATCACTTTTGACTGCATAATGTAGAAACGTGTTTTCCGTACTTTTCTTTTGCTGCTTTCAGGAGTTGTTGCAGGAATGCAGGAAGCCAATAGAGGTGAGAAGTTGTCATCTTTCTTCTACTTTCTTGCCTTTTGCCCTTGCATGCAGTCGATCATATCCGGTTAGAGGTGTTGTGTTCAAATGTCAGCTTGCGCCTTTGTGTGACATTTGCATCTCCTCACCATGCCAATGGCATGAAGACACACCGGCTTGAATATGAGTTTGAATGTTTGTCTGTGACCTGAAGTCAGCGGTCCCCAACCTTTTTTGCCCCACAGACCGGTTTAATGTCAGGCAATATTTTCACCGACCGGGCTTTAAGGTGTGATGGATAAATAGAACAAAATAATATAATAGGACCCGCATGAAAACTGTGGTATTTTCGAAACATAATAATAAACACGAATCATGACACGAGGAACGTCCTACCTGGCCGCAACACCCTCTGGTCGTTATGGTCACGTTTAAACGTGCCTTCAAAATAAGATACAGAGCAAATACAAAGTGCATGAAAAATGCGACTCACCGTCGCGCCATATAATGCAGAGTGGGCTTGGTACGTGGGAATCTCCCGTTGTGATAAATCCGTATTTTAAGTAGGACTCCTGATACTGCGTCAAGAGTGACAAACTGTAGACGGATGTAACGGAGAGTCCGGTAAATTTTCAAAATAAAACAGCTTTCAGCTTCCGAAATAAATAAAACAGAAGTAATGCAAAGTTAGTTATTCTTTCTGTGCGGCCCGATACCAAATGACCCACGGACCGGTTGGGGACCGCTGCTGTAAGTGACTGGCACCCGATTCAGGGTGCATCCCAGTTCTCAACTAAACAGCTGTAGAACACGAATGTGTATATGATACACTATGTTTGCATGTTCATGATTCGAGAAAAAATTATCACCGGAGTTCTGAGCTTCCTTGTGCATGTTTCTTAGGATTTTGTGAACGCGCTGCTCTACAGGATAAAGGGACTACGTAAAATGTCAGGACCCTTTAAGAAGTAGCTCCAGGTCAAATGAAGAATCGAGACAATGGATTCGAATCGGCTCCAATTCCCAATATGTTTACCGTTTGAATGCCTGTATGTGCGGTTCACATCCTCAGGGTTTTTTTCCCGCCTCCTTCCCAGGTCAGCCTCAGTTGGACAACACAGCAGTCAGTCGAATCCATTGATTTCCTTTGAATATGTGGACTGTCTTAACACCGTGTCCCATACAACACCCACATAATAATGGCTGTAATATTATCCAAGATATTTTACATCATATGTAAGCCTGTCATTTTTCCTTTGCTTGATAATGTACATATTCCTTCATATACGTGTGCTGTATGACAATAAAAAGAGACATTTTCAATGCTAAGAGTCACACTTCATTGAACAAAAAAAACACACACACTTTCAATAAATTCCCCCTCATAAAAATGACTTAATGACTCAGAATATAATTTCCAGAAAGCAATTTTCTAACATTCATCTTTCAGCGCGGCGCAGGAAGCCAACGGGGATGTTGACATGTCAAGTTTAGGAGTAAACACAGCAAAAAATCATCGGCAGGAAGGTCCATTAGGTACGCATCCATTATCCTCTCCCATTTCCTGTCTTGTGTACGACATAACCAGAAAAGGCAAACACATTAACGACCTCCATACAAAGCTTAATGGAGCCCCCGGAGGAGCGTGATGATGGCGCCTCCTCAGTCGGCTAGACATTGATGTGTCTTGATGAGACTACACTCTGCTGTTCTGTCACACATGAGGGTCTTTTGGCTCCATCAGGTTCCATTACAGTAATTTGCTTGGATCGCCCCCATTTCCACTATCGAGGCCGTCAGACTCTTCACTTGTGACCTCTCCGACAGACTGACACATTTCTGCAAAGTGCTTATACCGACTGCAAAAGTACAACAAAAACAGATCTCAGCATCTCTCGAAGATACCCCGCAGCAGCCACTGTAATGAAATTACAGCGCAAGCAGAAGCGGGGCGATGCTGTGATGTTCGACACACATCCAAACCTAATTACAGGAGTGGCTGAGACGCCTGCCAAAGGAAAACAAAACCTGCCCTAATCCTTTTATACGGACTCCGTGGATCTTTTGTCAGTCTAGTGTTGACAGTCTGCGGTTCTTAATCATTCCAAAAGAGCGCATGATTTGCTTTTTGTTTGCGATGTCAACATTTAAAAATCCCCAAATTGCAAAGTAGAACGCGACAAAATTTGTTTTTTGATCCTGAGGCGGCGCAGGCTTTGCTTAAAATAGCCAATAACTCAAGACATATTTCTCTTTTGACAAATTATGAAAAACATTGCGTTAATTATTCATACATCACATATTGTTCGACATGCAGTAGTGTTTCAATCCGGTTTCGCGGTGTTGATAAGGCCGCCATCATCGGCGCAGTTTTGCCATCAAGACTTCCTTTTCTTTTTCGGTGCAGTGTAATTGGTGGTGCGATGCTCCTTCCTGTCATAATTATCGTGTCCTTCCCTGCGGATGTCAAAAAAAAAAAAAAAAAAGAGTGTGGATGGATAATTCATAACACTAAATACTTTATAAGCACGATGCTCGGCAATATGGCAACAGCTTGCCTCTACTTTATCTGGGTCATCGTCTGCATTCACAGTCGCATGGATCATTTGGGAGCACAGGAGAGCCACGTCACAAGTGAAATCCAAACAAATTCACGTTCGACTACCTGAAGCAGCGATTGCAGTACAGGTCTCCGTCACAGGAGTGGCAGCGTAAGGTGGCGTCACGGTTACAGATGCAACACCATGGTAGTTCGTCATCATCACTGTCTGATGGCGGATCAGCTGATCTTACAGCTGCTGGTGGATTCCTGCTCTTGGTTGCCGGAGCTTGAGTCTGTCAAACGAATCAAAAACAATGATCATTTGTAAGTGATGATCACTAACAGCTCAGAAATACTCGAAAAGAACTCATTGTTTAATACAGGCTTCTTGGCGGACTTTTCCTTCTCTGTGTTTTGGGGTCCACTGTGTTCTAGAGGTATGTTGTAGCCACTGGCCTCATCTAGCGCAGCTTCTTCTGAGAGCTGCAACAACAGACACACATGAACCATACACGCAGTATGTAAGCGTCTAACGGCTGACATGAAATCACAAAATCCATACCCGTGTATCATATGAGAGCGGCACTGTCATCCACATGCACACGCCGCCATACCTGCTTTAAAACCCTTTTTATGGCTTCGTCCTCTGTCTCCTCATCACTGTCAGGATGTTTGTAATCTTCCATCTTCACTGGAAAGGACATACTTTTTAAAAATATAAAATATAAAAATCGGTTGCATCTTATTTCCTAACGTTAGACTGACAATAAGAGTTCATGTGTGGCTTTCTTGCAGCGATTAATGCTGCTGTGATTGACTGATTATGTGTCGAACCTTTGTCGGGGTCCTGGCCTTTCAGCTGTGCGAGCCTCTTGGCCATGTTGTGGAATTGTTCTGTGAAACCATGATCCTTCTTCAGCTCCTGATTGGCCTCTTCAAGCAAACGTGACGCCTCAGTTTCAAGCTGCCTCCTTGGGTCTTGGTTGTCATCCATATTGTCCTGTAGTGTCCTGTCCTCTCCTTTGTTAAGATCATTCATGTGTCCGCCGTCGCCTGATAAGACAATTTTGAAATAAATCGTAGTTTCGCAGGGTGATCGCGGCATGGCCGTGAGGTGTCAAGTCAATATTTTAATAATTTTGGACTGGGTTTATTCTTCAAAGCATTGATATTAATTAGTGCAATTGCAATGCCTTCATTTTAATGAGGTTAGCGCACAGTCCCAGCCAGGACTCAATTTGTACAGTCTAAAGACACTGAATATGAAGTAATCATGGCAAGCTATCATATTTATATTATGAATAAACGGGGGCAGACAGGGCCACCACAAGCTGACTAGTGGTGGCCCCTTAATTGTCGAGCCCTATGTTAAAACTGTTTCATAAAGGGTGTTTCCTTACTGTAGCCAGGATCTGCAAGCTGATGGTCAATGGTAACCTCCTCTGTCATCTGAGTAAGAAGATCATTGGCTTGCTCGGTCTGAGTCCTGTTGTCTGGAGGCTGGCGGACCTGTAAAGAGGAACACAATGAGACACACTGTACAGGTATGTGACGATAACAAGACCAGTGATGCCACAGTTACCTTGAGAAAGTAACTTAATTACTTTACTGATCTCTCGCTTAAAAATGACAACTGGTTTGGCCAATTCTTTATTGCAAGTGATTTTTTACAGTTATGTGTAACGATAAAGTTGTTAGGCTGCTCGTGACTCAAATGGCAGCCATTACTGGATAGTAAGTGAGGCGTTACTGGCATCACTAAACATGACATGCATGTTAGGGTTGTGCTCACAGGTGGGGGAGCTTGAGAAGGAGGAGTTTGGCCCTTCAAAGCTGCTAATCGGTCTTCCATCTCCTGGGAAGAAGGCACGGGCTTGCTGGGAACTTTAAGGGCAGCGAGCCGAGTCTCAAGTTCTTGTTCAGATGGAATGGACTCTGTGCAGGAGGTAAAAGCTGCATCAGCAAGTGATATAACGGTCACATAAACTGTTCTTGTTTGTAAATAAGAAATGATAATACTTGGCGCAGAGTCTTCTTTCAGCTTTTGAAGCCTTTCAGCAATTGTCTGATCTTCCTTACTTAGGCCTTTCGCAGGGGGAAGACCTGCCAGAGAACGTATACTGCCTCCATGTGGTTGTGTCTTCTGTTCTTGTTTGGCTTCAAACGCAGCAACTCGCCTGTTGAGCAATTTTGTTTTATTTTATGAATACACCATTCCGAGAAACATTAACTTTACAAACGTGATGCTAAACTCACTTTTTGTAGTTTTCAGGGGGAGACCATCTTCCAGCATCGTTTGACGTATTCCCGCTGGAAACATATAGTGATGCAGAATCAGAAGTTTACTCAGTGAATTGCTCACTAATCTCTGCAATGTGTATTTTTTTTAAAACCAGATCTACCTTGTAAGATCACCATGGCATTGCTTGCAGACCTTTTGCTGGGTGTTACCATAACGTGGCACCACCGCGTTATAAGTCAAGCAGCTGGCGCAGAAGGACCGGCTACAGCTTTTACAACCCAACTAGGAGAAAATAAAAAAATAAATGCACATTCGTACATTAAATCCCCGAAAGAAATGTGATACAGTATTGCGCCATAATGACCCGCGCGAGACCGAAACACCTTTACCTCCTTTTTGAAGACACCGAACTTGGCGGTGCAACAATAACAACGGTTATCCATTCCTATGCGTATGTAAGGATAAGTTACACATTGACTAAGCTAATATAATGCAAGACGGCACAACTTCAAAGTCAATAGGAATCCGGCGTCAAGCCTCCCTTTGCAACCAAAACAGGAAGACACCCGGAAGCTGTCGTGTTACGTCATAACCGGTTTGTAATTCCTCCAATGAAATTTCCTCCAAGCAAACAGCGCTACTCGTTCAAAACGAAGCTTGCTGCTGCACTGCTGTCAACAACGGAGAAGCTTGATCTTTGACGCACACAAGGCATTTTGTGAGTGACAACCAAGCGATTATTTCACGCAACTTGTGTACCGTTGTCGGGGGTGCACGAAATGCAACCCTTTTTTTCAACATGAACTGTAAGGTCTCGAGGTAACGAGAATTTTACCTCGCTAACGCGTTAGCCTCCCCGTTATGCGGTCGAGAGCAAAAGCGACATTTGCTCTTCAGTTTGAATTGGATTGTCCTGCAAGGTACTATGGTTTTGTTAAATCGGCACATTAATGTGTTGTTGTTCATTAATCTAACAACGGAGCATTTGTTTGTTACGCAGTTACGTAATGTTGTGTTATGAGTGGTTAATTCCTGAAATACCGCCCTCAGTTGTGTGTGTTATATGCAATGTAAGAAAACCTTAATTGTTTGGATCTTAAGTTAAACAGATAAATACATACTTTATTCATCCACAAGGGAAATGCACTATTCTGTTGAGTAACTATACCCACGTTTCCGATTTAATTAATGTTGTTGTCGGTTTTAAAATGCAACAAACGATTTCGACACACTTGGTCTTCCATAATGACCAAGTGTTGTACAGTTGGAAGGAAAAACACTGCACCCCCCACACACACACTCAACTCAAATGTATTTATTACACGCATTATACACGCACGCACATAACGCACGCACGCGCGCACACGAAACCCTCTCAGCAAGCTTTCTTCCAAGCATTAACATGCTTCAACCGCAACATTTTTTCTCTTTCCGGATAATGAAAAAAAACCAAACAAACACGATGCGTGCTTCTTGAGTCCTTCAGTCGTAACGTGTACGTAAACACCATTTTTAATTTACATTTCAAATGTCCCAAATAATTAACTTTATAAAAGGAACCATTAAATAGCATTGCTCAGTTGATGCACATGTCTGTTGCCAAGTGCCTCATGGTCGTTTCCTGCTTTGGGTAAAAAAGCGACCGTGGCAAAATATTGCATACACATATCTGAGGTCATACTGTATCTCTAACAAGTTGTTAAATTAGCACCTTGTCTTCGACAATGTTCAGTCTGATTGTCTTCCACTAGCCTCCTCTAAGGTTCTGCGCAGGTTGTCTGTTTCTTAGCTGCAATTGAAGTCTCTAGTGGCTTTTTTTGAAAAATTGTCATTAAGTGGCTGAAAAAAAATGGCTAAACGTACTGTATATGTATGTACAACTATAGTTAGCCACCAAATAGCTAAGTTGCTAATACGTATTGCCTGTGCTTTTGTAAACTAGCGCCTCTCTGTTTGCTGCCATGCCATTTGTGCAAAAAATGCAGCTCTTGACTATGTTCATCTTTATGCTCAGCTGCTTTCCATAATGGCAGAAGGAGAGGATGTGGAATGGGAGCTGTGCAAAGAAAACATTCAACCTCTGAGACGTGGAAGAAACATGTCAGCCTTGCTTCAAGCACTCAGTCAAAGCAAAGATGGCCTCAGCCCTGCCATCCTCCAACAGAGACAGTATGAATGCTTTGAATAAAACATGACCGTACATATTTCATCATTGTAAAATGATGATAATGATTGTGAATATGCTGCATTTTTTTCCTTAGGGCTTTTGAGTCTGAATTGCGGCTGTACAACGGAGATGATCCACTTGATGTTTGGGATCGGTAAGCGTAAATGATGGTACAGTTGAGATGTGACCACTTTTAATGCTGCTCGTGTGGTTGTGTGTTCAACAGGTACATCAAATGGTCAGAGCAAATGTTTCCTCGGGGAGGAAAAGAGAGCAACCTGAGCACACTGTTGGAGCAAGCCGTGACACGATATACATGCGAAAAGAAATACCATGACGATCCTCGCTATGTTGACCTCTGGATCAAATATGTGCGTCTTTTGATATTTCACACCAAGCTGTCTCCTTAACATTTTCAAACCTAATATCGGGGTGGTGTCTGTTAGGCAGGGCATTGCTTGCAGCGCTTGGACATTTACAGGTACATGAAGGCCCAGGGAATAGGGATCACCCAGGCGTCCTTCTACATCGCCTGGGCTGAGGAGCTTGAGAATGGTGGCAACTTCCTCAAAGCCGATTTGATCTTCCAAGAAGGACTTCGTATGTTTGCCCAGCCTCTTGACAGACTACAGCAGTTTCATAGGTGGGCATCCATCCACTACTTTATGAAGTACACGCTTTAATCACATGCAGATTGAGATGTCTAAGCTCCTCTCCGTTAAATTAAGCGGCATTAATGTTGGTCCCTCTTCAAATTTAAGAATGAATGACTGTGAGTATTGTACTATTGTCTTTCTAAGTATGTTGCTGTATCGTTTGCGTTTGTTGTTTAAAGGGCACTGCAACGTAAAGGCTCATTAGCGGTAGCATTAAGCTAGCACGCTGAAAGGCTAAGCTATGTTTGTTTTAAATACGCGAGATGTACCTTTCATTCTTTTATGTGTAGTTTCACAAAAAAATTAGACTAGCAGTGGAAATAAACCGCTTGAAGCCTCTTTTTTTAAAGAATTGATCTTGAAGTGCTACTTATTCTGCAGTGGGTTGAGTTGAGTCCATTGTCATTGTGTTTTTTTTATGTGTTGTGTAGAAAAGTTTTTCAATCCTTTTGATTATTATTATTATTATTTTTAATTCAGAAAATCTGTTAGACAAGGGTGTGTTTGTTTTCAACCAGAAATGAACTGCCTCTAATCCTAATGTTCTTTGTTATTAGGTTGCTGCAGGCTCGCGCGTCTCGGCAAGCGATGAATAAAGTCAATGACAGTGACAGTGACGACGAGACCAAACAGCCTGAGAGAGTTTCGCTTGCCGAGCTCAAGACGCGAGGGAAGAAGGCCGCCGTGCCTATCGTCCGAACTGGAGCTGCAATTAAATGTAAGCATAAAAATAAAGACCGCGCTCAAACGCAGTGTGTAGAATTTTTCGAGGGTCAAGAAAGTGTTTAAATGTCAATATGTGTGTAGCTGTCTCAAGGGGCCTGAGTGTACGTGCCGCTCCAGTGGAAGAACGTAGCAGTCACAGCAGCAATAGTAAAGTGGTGATCTTTGATGAAAACAAAGCAAGCGCCGTTCCTTCAGAACTGAAATTCGAGCCTTGGTTGGCTCCTCCTCCTGCGAGGGCAAAGGAAAATGAGAAAGCGGTGGAAAAATGGTGCGACGTGAAGGTGGGATCACATGCGAATTCCTTTTAATATACTGTATGTTTTGTATACACTGTCATGATTTTTGCTGACATTTCTTTCCATTTTTTTTGGACATCCAAGATGCGCCAGAAGTCCAAATTTGGAAACGCACTGATGGCTGCACCTCCTCCGAAGCTCACTTTCCAACCATTTGTTGACGAGTTGGATGAGACACCAAAAATGTGAGTGATCCAATAACCTGCATGTTAAGCAAACACTTTTTAAGACTGTCATATTGTTTTCAATCAAATGGCAAATGGAAAAGATACAAATTATTGGTTTTGTTGTGCTTGTGGATCAAGTTTTTCTTCTTGACCGTTGCGAGTCAGCTTTTATCGTTTCCTCTGTGGTGTGCGACCTCTCGCTCAGGACACCGTGCAAGATCATCCCGACAGTGAACAACATTTTGTCAGCACGCAAGCCCTGCAGAGACGACACTCCTCTGAAAAGGCTGCTGGAGCACCAACGTCAACAGAAAGAAGGCGAAGCGAGCAAAGACCCGGAAAAGAGCATGTACTGTAAAGAGCTGCTCTTCAGCGGCACCACCGAATTCAGCTTGGAGGAACTGCGTGCCGAGCTTTACATCAAGAAGAAGAATTCACAGGTGGTCGTTTGCCCTGGCGAGCCGGCGACCGACACCGAGACGAAATAAAAAGGCAAATCGTGTTCATTGTGTACTCTCCAATAGTACACTGTTAAAACATGTTCCAATGAATCCAAATCTGCCAATACTTGTTGCAGGTCTCATGAAAAGCTTTTCTGGCTGCTGGTCATGTGGTACTAGCCCCAACCTTTTTTTTTTTGGGCCAATTGACCAAACCGGAACCCATCAGCTGCCTCCTAAGTCCACATCGGCCAACAAGGCTACAGCTTCAGCTTGAGTACTGTATTGGAAAGATCTGCAGAGGTCCAAATGCAGTGCTGCTCTCCATGCCTGTCGGAGCTTCTCTTGATGGTGTTGATCAAAGATGGTCTTTGTTGCCTTTGTAAAGGCAAAATTGTGATACGGTTCGTGTATTGGATGGCAATGGAAAAATGTTTTCATGTTGTGTCCCATAGGTTTTGATTTTTCACTTTGATTTTAGGGTTTGTCTCTCGTGTTTGTGACCGTTGTTTAGGTTCCAGCTCATGCAGATTTTGTCACAACAATACTGAACTAACAAAAACACCCCAAGATTATTTTACTGTTATCGCGTAATGTCAATTCTTCTCCATCCTGCATGTGCTTCTATATCAGCTTCTCTTTGACTAATAGTGATTTTTTTCCGACATACTTTTTTTTTCCCACTACAGTTCCGAATTTACGAAAAAGTTGGGTGCTAAACCATCCTCAATAAAACACTTCAAATGTTTCATGTGTCATTAATGCATCATTAGGGATGGCCAGAATAACGACGTATTAATTCAGTTCAATATTGGGATTGATTATTCATTCACGAACAATCAGAATGGACGTCACAACTTCAGCAGAGGTGCTGTCGAATTAATAGTTTGTAGTTGAAAGCAAGCAAAAAAAAAAAATCTGCTCTGGGAAACTGAGCTCCATCCACCCAGACTTCCAAGGCAGCATTAATCTGCGCGACACAGCCCAGGAAAGGAAATTGAAATTTCAACACAGAGACAGACTAAAAATTAATTAATTAATTAAATACATTAAATTGATTGTTAATTTTCCTCTTGGTCCAGCTGGTCCAGAATGCCGCTGCTCGCCTCTTGACTGGTACTCGTAAGAGGGAGCACATAACTCCTACTCTGGCATCCCTTCACTGGCTCCCCATTCATTTTAGAGTTATTTTCAAGATCCTCTTATTTGTTTTCAAATCTCTGAATAATCTCGCGCCACCTTACCTCTCTGAGCTCATCCGCCCCTACACACCTGCCCGGCGCCTCAGGTCTGTGGACCAGACCTTATTAGAAGTACCAAGAACTAAACTGAGGCTCAGAGGGGATCGAGCCTTTTCTGTTGCTGGTCCCTCTCTCTGGAATGACCTCCCACTGAACATTCGGCAAGCCTCCTCGCTGCCCATCTTCAAAACCCTCCTCAAAACTCACTTGTATTCTTTGGCATTCGACTCAGCATGACTTAGATTTGTTCTTGGTTTTACCGTTTGGTGCTTTCTACCGCCTTTATTACCGATTTGTCTTACTGTTTATTGTGCATGTTAAATTGCTCCATGTACAGCACTTTGTATGCAGCGATGGCTGTTTGAAAGTGCTCTATAAATACTGTTGACTTGACTTAGTTGATCAAAGTAATATAGTACAATGCCCATCTAGACCAAATTCTTTCACATAGTTTTGGATTCTCTGATGTCCAAGTTTTTTTTTTCTGTTTTTAATAAATGCGTTTTTGAAAAATGTCTTGAATTTGTAAAAAATATGTATATATTTTTTTTCACTAATGAAGGGTTCGGTGAACGTGCATATGAACTGGTTGGGTTTGGTACCTCTTACAAGGTTCAGAATCAGTGCTCTTTCGTCTCTTAGTTTAAAGATACTATTACAGCCCTCTGGCTTGACATTACGCTTTCGTCCAATCGTGGTTTAGCCAGCCGATTAAAGTAGCGCTAATTTACTGAGACGATGGGATCTCCTCAACGCACACGCACACACACTCACACACACGCAGAAACAGTTTGCAAAGCAGATCTCGAGGAATGACAGTAGGATTAGGTGGTCAGCTCATCAGCAAGTCAAATCCTCCCATTACAACGCCTGGCCTTGGCCCTTCCCCACCATACCCACGCGCTGCGATGCAACGGCAGGCTGCTCGCATGTGGGAACACTGGAGAAAAAGTGACTTTAATCACTGAGTGGAAATATGACCCTGCCAGCCAAGATCCTCTCAACTGGTGAGTTGCCAAACTGTCTACTTTCAATTTTAGGCTTTGAGAGCCGAGAGCAGCTGAAATTCACAGATAAATGATGTCGCGGGGGGGGGGGGGGGGGGGTTAACATGATGCACTGCCAAGGTACTAACGCGGCATAGCCACAATATAATCTACTGCTCGCTTTTTGACAGGACTTATTAAAAGCTCATCGCATGAAAGAAAACAAGCATGCAGGCAGCGACTCCGATCGCAGAAATTCCATCGCGATTTCTTTTACTGCAGAGTAGTGAAATGTTGTAAGCAGGCCACATTTGTGAAGACAGGCCCCCAGAGCATGCCGCTCCCCCCCTCCCAAATTCTTACTTTGAAAGACAAGCGCATTCATGTTCTGTAGCCCATGTGATTTTAACCCAGTCCCCCCCACCCCCCCACTCAGTTTCACTTTGGGAAATCACGTGTACATTTTTCGGAAAGGCGTGGAAAGAAACTACGCTTGGTTGGCTTGCCTTGGAGATCCTGAGCAGCATATTGTAGGGCCATCCAGGGATGGCAATTTTCCACAGATATGCGGAAATCCGCCGTTTTATTTCTTAAATTGATCATTTTTGTGAATCGTCTAAATCCGTTGAGAAAATTTTAGGGGGGGTCAGGTACCTTATCGTCGAGTTTTCACGAGCTCTCCCGATCAGTCTTTCCATCTTCCGATTGTAAACAGCCCTGCGATAGGACATGTATGATGTCTTACCTGTTGTGATTGGTCGCCCCGTCCAGGCAACGCCCCTTTCCGCTGTTTTCATCACTAGCCATTGCCATCCCTGGCCATCTCGACAGAGTTGGGTGTCGCTTTCTGCCAGGAAAATAAATGAAAACGAGGAAAATAAGTCATAATAGAAAATAGTTTCCGCATCTGCAAGAGGCAAATATATCATTGTTTTGTAGATTGCTCCAGTTGACCCTCTTTCGCTTGGGTTTATTCGATGTGTAAGGAGGAACGATCGTCATTTCAGCCTCTTCCGGGGGCCTCTGCAGGCGTTCCTCGTATCCATGTTTTATTTTGTTTTTACACGTATGCCCCAAATTCTGCTTGCGCTGCTCGCAATTTCGAACGCGACTTGACCCCAATACATTTTCCTGCTTTGCGCTTCGCCTTAGCAGCTGTATAAATGATTCAGAAAATAATTGTGGCGAAAGAGAAGCCAATGTTTCACTCATGTATTGAGGATCGGCTCGTATGTAGGCCTTTAGTTTTCACCCTGGAAGACTTTTGTTTCGAGTCACGTGACGAAAGGTTGCAAGGATGACGACTGGAGGGCTGTACCTTCTATTGAAATAGTAAAGTACCCCCCCGCACCATCTCTCTCTCTTTTATACCTCTCCTGCCATCTGCCATCCCTGACCCTGTCATTCCATGGATAATGCATTTGACTGAACAGCGGCACAGTAGGTGAAGGCAGCACCCTCATGTTCTCATGTCATCCAGGTTACGTGTAAAGGAGACAGCGTGGTGGTGGTGGTGGTGGGTGGGGGGTCGTCATGGGGCACGTGGATGAAAAGGTATCCCAGGTGTACCGGAGGTCTCCTCTCCTTACCGTCATCGGATACCAGACGTAACACAGAAACACTCATGCGTTCCATGAGCGTAGACACATGCACACGCTGCCATCACAAAGACAGCCCAGCGACGACGTAGTGGGAGGAGGCAGAGAAGGAGGGCAGTGATAAAAAGGGAGAGAGAGAGAGAGAGGGAGGAAGACTGTGTGTGTGTGTGTAAGAGAGAGGGCGATTTGGAGAGGTAGAGGGGGTGGGGATGGAAGGACCTGGATGGGGCCGAGGTATTCTCTCCCCCCGTGGATGCTCTTCATTGCTTTGGTCGTCCGTTCTCCCGTCTCCCCTTCGTCCCCGGGAGCTGGCCCCGGCGCACGGACCCGCAGCAGCACCGAGCGGCCACGCAGCCGGGGATGAATCAGCCCCGACGAAGAGCCTTTGAGATGGCAGTGTGCGCTTGTGCCTGGAGGGAGGAACGCATCAGGCTTTCCCAGGCAAGCGGCAGCCTGCAGTGCTCGCTGGCTTGAGAGCCAAGTCTTCTCATGTCCCCGTGTGGGTGTGTGTGTGTGTGCGCCTGAGCGGTGTCACAAGCAGTGTATTGCTGGCGTGTATGCGCTCACTCTTGCTTTCAACCCTTCCTGGAGGAGAGTGGCTCCCCTCGTCACTGGACAGCAAGGTAAGAGGGTTTTTTTTTCCCCGTCTCCTGCTAACAATGATGTATTCCTCCAGCTCCGTTCCCTTTGTTGATAGTGGGATAAATGAATGGAAAGGAAAAGAAGCTTGATGGCATTGATGGATGCTAGTGTACGGCGTGGTGGGAGGAGAAGGCTGTGAGAATGCAGAGTAGCCAAGACATGTTGATGGGGTGGGGGGGGGGGGGGGTCGGGTGGGGGGGTCGAACCGCGAGGTGGTTCTCATCTATGACGATCTGCATCTCCTTCACCGTCTCTTCCGAGAAGATATCACGTCGAGCCCGCGCTTTCTGCTCTCTCTACTGTCAACCTCAGAAAAGGGTTCCGCGTTCTCAGAGTCTTTAAAGGTCATGCTTTTTGATATGCGTCGCTCTTGACAAATATTGGACGTACGGTCCTATCGTGTAGTGATCGTGTGCGAATGATCAGCACATGAGTAATCTAGAGATGCACTATTTGGGTCAAGATATTCATATGGCATCCACAGGAACTGAGAACATAAGAAGAAAAAAATGGAGTTAATCCTCCCACTCTGTTGGGAGGACTTGTTTGGAGGAGGATTTGTTTTTGTTTTGTTTTTTTTCAGATGACACACATTAGATGAGAGGATCTTACTCAAAACGTCTGTTCTAGTCCATCCCACAAGATGTCGATGGGGTTTAGGTCAAGCCTCTCGCAGTGCTACACTAAATGCATCTCCGTGCATTATGCTTTGGATTGGAAACTCTTCCACCTTCCGAACCTTGCTTGATGAGATGAGATGAGATGAGATATCTCTCTCTCTCTCTCGACACGAAAACACGAAATATCTATCCATGTATCCATTTCCGATTTCACCTCGGAAGGTGCAAGGGTTGAGCTGGAGCCTATCCCATGCTGACTTTGACCGCGAGGTGAAGCCTAAGTTAGGCACATACATACAAACCCTTCACAGTGACACCCATGGACCATCTAGAATCGTCAATGAACCTGTCATGCATGTCTTTGGAGCGCCAACATAAGGCCACACAAGCATGGGGGGGAACATGTAAATTCCAAGCAGAAGCCACAATTTTTTTTTTTTTTTTTTTTTTAAAGAGCGTCTACGTTTTAGCTTCAACGTTTTCTCGTCACCATTGCCCGTCTTGCAACTTCTTTGCAGCCAGAAAAACATGCTGGTATACCAATGAATGCATATTCATTGATTTTGAAATAGACAAACACTGACAGGTGCTTTTCTCTTTCACTGGAGACGATATGGCAGCTGCATCATCATTTTCCCGATAATACACATTGCAATTTCAAAACGGATGCAACCCGTGCACCCAGAAGGCACATACAGGAAGTATTTGAGGCATCGCACATGCGGCATGACAGAACATACGCGTAGGTGACATTGTTGTGTGCCCCCTCCCCGCCCGCTTGCTCTCATGAACGCTTTCGTTATTGTTACATCATTCGTCAGCCCTCGGAGGGAAACGTGTGCATTAGCAGCTTAGCGTAACCGGCAGCCACGAGACATCAAGCACTCAAGGATTAAAAATGGCAGTCCAAATTAGGACAGCGTGCCACGAGACTCCTGACTGGGTTGAAAAGGCGCCCGTGCTGGGTTACAATGACTTGGTGCGAATACTGGAAAAAAAAAAGTGAACAAGCTGAGAATATTGAATTAAAGCTTTCATGAGCGCATGCAGGCTTCTGCATCAATACATTAGATTCAAGAGAGCAAATCGGTACTCGTGCCATTCGGTACATTGGGTTGCGTCTAATTGCCCCGTATGCACCTGAGTGCAAAATGAATGTTTCATGAAATATAATCTGCATTTTCCTACACGGTGCAAACCGTATAAACACAAAATCATTTTCCGAACGTGCATGGACAGTCACACTCCGTGGTGAACAAGTATTTGCGGCCTTTAACAAATGAGCTTTTTTTTTGCATTTTCTGCTTCTACGCGTCCAGTGTTAAGCCTTTTTGACCCGTTGAGGCCACCAGTGCAACAACGCCACCGCGTGTTTGTTTGTTTCTATCATAGTACGTCACTCAACGGGGATGTAATTCGTCTGTATGGCGTCCTTTCGCCACCTCGAGTCTCTGAAAACGCTACGTTTACATCATCACTGTTTACCACAATGGATAGACCAGATTAAGTGCACATTAATGTCTGGACTTCTCGCTGCAGGGCAGAATGAATCAGCCCGTTTTGTCTTATTTTGTCAACAAGCATAATTGGGGCGATATGTCCGATGACAGAATGATGCATGAAGCCACTTGATGCAAGTGTCCTCAAATCCCCTTCTCAGTCAAGGCTCGCTTGCTCGGGGATACAAACTGCTAAACATGATGGAAAAAGAGGGTGACATCTTGCGCACGTTGGAGGACTGTGTCTGTGACTGTGTAATTTAATGAGATAGAAAAGCATGGCATGTGGGTGATTTGTAAAGACACACTGCTCCATTCTTTCAACATGTTGAATCCTTCTCCTCTATGTCGGCTCCCTCCATCCCGCTCCTCTGCGCTTGCTCATGCCTTCTCCTCCTTCAGCTGTCACTACATCTGAGTGTCCACATTCTTCTTTTTTTCGTCTCGTTTTATCATTGCTACTGTTCTTTTTCCCCTACTGTCAATACCGACACAGCACATGAAGTCCTAATTGTGCCTCTCAGCAATACATTTTGGACAAGTGCTTCTAATTTTATGAGAAGAATTTGGGGCTTGCACTTTTTGGTCCTTTCTTAATCAGATTGTATACAGTGGTACCTCTACTTACGAAATTACTGTAATTGGTTTCGGAAGAAATTTCTTAACTAGAACATTTTGTAAGTAGAGACGTGTTTTCCATGTAAATGCCCCAATTCGTTCCAACCCCAACATCCAGAGTTCCATCTTAGCCAATGGGATGCCAGGAAAATGCTAGTTAATAGCCAATAGCAAAGCAGCTATAAATAAGTATGTTGCGTTCAGGAAACTCGGAGCTGTGAGTAGCAGCCCATTCTATATTTTTACCTTTCGTATCTTGAAATTTCTTTCGTAACAAGAGGCAATATTTTCCTGTTGAGGCAATTCGTAACTTGAACATTTCGTATGAAGAGACATTCGTAAGTAGAGGTACCACTGGATGTCATTTCTCATGTTTTCATCTTTCAACTATTTGTCCGGCGGCCCGGTAGTCGAGTGGTTAGCACGTCGGCTTCACAGTGCAGAGGTACCGGGTTCGATTCCAGCTCCGGCCTCCCTGTGTGGAGTTTGCATGTTCTCCCCGGGCCTGCGTGGGTTTTCTCCGGGTGCTCCGGTTTCCTCCCACATTCCAAAAACATGCATGTCAGGCTGATTGGACGCTCTAAATTGTCCCTAGGTGTGAGTGTGGGCGTGGATGGTTGTTCGTCTCTGTGTGCCCTGCGATTGGCTGGCAACTGATTCAGGGTGTCCCCCGCCTACTGCCCGGAGATGGCTGGGATAGGCTCCAGCACCCCCCGCGACCCTAGTGAGGATCAAGCGGTTCGGAAAATGGATGGATGGATGAACTATTTGTCCAATGCCAAATGCGCCATGGGTTCGGAGTCACGTTGCACTGCTGTGACTAATGTGACTTAAAAAAAACAACAAATATATATCAGCATGAATGAGCTCGGAAAGAATGTGGGTCATTTCATCTTGAGACTGCAATGTCAGTGAAAGATTAGATGGCTATAACCGACTTTGTTTCAAATGATCTGTCTTGACAATTTACTACAACCATTTGCGTCCTTTCTGAACTACAGTTCCTTTCGGGACTTCAGATTCTATAAACTGTATATTGAACATAGTCCATAAATGTCACTTCACACGCCCTTGGGTGTGCGCAATATTGTGCCCCTGTCTTAGAATGGAATTTTATCACGAGTACACATTAATCATGGGATACGGAGACAATCTGCTTAAATCTGCAGACGAATCTTTTTTTTTTTTGTCAGGAATTTCATGCGAATCCAAAGTTTTTATTGACATCCTTTCGAAAAACACTGCAAGGCCTTCAACCGCACTTGCACAATGTGACGACGTCTCAGAGGCAACAGCTTGCGTGCCACCGTTCCCAAAGATTCCTCATATTTTAAGCACTTTGTTGTGCATGACGTATCAGCGCCACTTGGATGAAATATGCATGTGTTATTCCGTGTCATTGAATGCAGCGTGTTACATCACTTGCCGGCTTCTATTGACAATCCCTCCCGTGTCTACAGAGGTGACTTCAAAGATAAAACGGCAAGCGTCAACTTCAATAATAAACGGCGCCATTGGACTGTCCGGTCACGTCCAGTGTTTGCGTTGCTCTCAGATGCTATCAGCGTGAGTGGGTCTGTGTGTGTCTTTTGGTGGTGATGATGACCCCCCCCACGCTTCCCCCACATCCATTCACCCTCTGCTTTCCTCTCATGAAGGAGAGTCTCATTACACTCAAAGGGCAAAAACGTTCATCATAGATGAAGTTGATATTGGAGCAATTTTTAACTTGCCGCCGCACTGCATAGTCTGAAAAAACAAACAAAATAAAAAAACAGTAGAACGTGATGCTTTCCATCCCACGGCGACATTTTCTGTTTCATTATATCTGGATTATATTTTGAGTGTATGTGCATTGACAAGCACAACAACAAAAAAAGAGGATTACCTCATCCCCACCAGTTCCCACCCTCACCTCACTAGTTGACACGAATCGCGCGCAAAATAAACACCGCTGCTGCAGAGGGTCCTAAATTAGATCAGTGAAGGACTGCACGTGCGCCATACTAATCCTGCCGCACCATCACCTGCATGCACGCTCACCGCATTCATGCAAGCGCGTCCAACCAAAACGAGAGAGACAGAAATCAGGGCAAATAGTAAGCGGGGGGAAAAAATCGTTGGCCACAGCTCGAAGCGCCAACGTCGGGAAAATCCAATCGCTCTCTGATCTCCCCATCCCCTCCCATGCATCCAACTACTGCTTGGGGTGGTGATTTTGAACATGACAGGATGGAAAACAGGCCTTCTCCTGTTGTGGGTGTGTTGTACGGAGGAAACATACGGATTGCGCGACCATCCAGCAGAGGGGTAGGCTGATGACTGGACCTTCATTTCCGCTTTCTTGTTTATTTGTGCAGTTATGCGGTTGAACATTTCACAATTTGCATGCTTCATTTTCAGTTTGTTCTCTTCCACTCGGGCTACTCAACAGCACCCCCTCCCACCCCCACTACCCCCCCCCCCCCCCACTTAACCACGCATGTTATTCTTCTGCAGCTGCACTGATGGAAATACCCAATGAAGCACAATTCCAACATGACCTCATCCGCCCAGGCAGTAGCTGTCTGAGTTTTGCCTCAGCATTTTGATAGATCCAAGATAAGCCACTGAGGCAGAAGGTCAAGTCCCAACAGTTTTGGGGCGGCGACGTGGCCGGGAAGCATAAGTTTGCATTGCGCATATCGACCGCTCAAAATAAACAGTTGGTTGTTATCAAGACTCCATAAGCTTGCCGCATGCAACTGGGTCAATGTTAGGCCAGTTAGATGTAGATTGAAGCTTGTAAATCGATAATTGGCAGCAACATTTTAAATATTTTTTTCCTCCATGGCCACGAATCAACAAAGTGTGTATATGTGTGTGTGTGTGTGTATCTCCTTGCTTGGAATATCATAGCGGTTCATTTATATTCCCTTTCGGGAGAGGACTGTGGTCCGGCATGAATAATGAATACAAGGATGTGTTTCATACTTTTATGTCATGCGGTAAAGTACTCGACAATGCAGTTGTCCCTATTTGTGTTGCTATCATCCGGCTATTGCTGACATAGTGGGATTGTAACCGTTTGCATTTCACCCATGAGTAAATATTGATCGATCTGCTTGTAAAAGGATACATGGGCATTATCTGTCAATATTGGCTCAGGCAGTGTCAACATCTGCATGTTGAGCAGCTATTCAAGCAGATAGGGTTCGAGGCTTGCATAACTGTAAAAGCGATTGCAATCTTGTGTTTTGTCGCTTCTTTTCTCAGGGCGGTGGTGAAAAGGCTCTCTAAAAAAACTGAAAAGTAGATCTCATAAACGCGCTCTTACGGTAGGACAATTTGGAATTGGACCAAAATAAATCTCACTTCTAATTGCTGCCAAGCATGAGTTCACGTAAGATTTCGGCGTGCACTGTGAGGCCACTTTTTGCTTTTTATTTGGCTTTTTGGAGTGCATTCTTGAGATTGCAAGGAAAAAACACATACTTTAAAATATCATCCCTTTTACACGTTTGACTTATTCGTCAACCAGTCCCATTATAATACGATATGCACCATCATATCATTTTACACCACCGCATTACGACAACATACTTGACAGTGTGGAATATTTGCAATTATCTTCCAGTACTTGTATGATAGAAAAGAACGGAACACTGAAAAAAAGAACAAAAGCGAACACATATTTTATGATTGCGACAGTTTGACTCTGGACTGGCTTGTTTCTGCTTCCGAGATTTCCTGCGGGGAAAATGTTTTAAAATCTGAGGTTAAGCAATGCCCTGAGGTGGTTCTGTTTAACCTCAGATGTTTCATTTAGCAGGGGAGGATTGGGGGGGGGGGGTGGCATACTCAGCAAAATTACATTATAACAGCAGGTAACGGTGCCATCACGAGTGCACCACCAGTTTTTCGAGCCATTCAACAGAGGATACACGTTTCTCGACACTAATTGGTTTTCTTCGAGAACAGCATAATGTGTTTGTGAGAAGCCAAAATCGAAATCCCGATTACATTTTGATGACTCGACCGGTTCTTTGCATTTAAAAGTGGTCGTAAAATGTGATTAGAATACTTGAGCATTATGTATTTTGTGCTCAATTACAGTTTATCCTCAACTTACCTGGCACGAATGGTATTACAATTTAGGTTGGAAATGTCGGTCAGTATTTTTAAAAGTGTTTAAGTGATGAAGTGATTCAGAGAAGCCCTTGCTGGCTCAACTGCTCCCCACTGCCATTTACCATCCAAGGTCTAACTTGGCGACAATTCCCACGCCAGAACCTCTTGACAGCCTTCGCACCATAATGTCCCTGTCATCGTCCTTCGCCACACCACATTGTGTACATCGGAAGAGCAAACACCCATACAGTACACTTACGCATCACTTAGCATATTAGCCTCGTGACTAAATCATCCTCGGAGGGTGACACTTCCCTTCACGCTGAGCGTCCCAACCCCCAACCAGCCCTCATCCTGCTATAATCCCCCCCAAGCAGGCCCGAGTTGATATGACCAGTGAGTCATGTTTTACCCCACTGCGGCGGGCAGGGTGAGCGCCGAGTGGCGTCACAATGGGCGCCGTTGAAGCCGATTAAAAGCACGCTGGTCCGAGGGCGGAGGTGGCGAGAGGTGAGGCGGGCCGACGTGATTGCCTGCCGAGCACCGCGTGGAGAACGACAGCAAAACTCATTTCCTCAACTGCCACTCCTCTCAAAGTGCACGACGGGAGATTGGATCTCGAGCCCGGGCGCCTGGTTGGCCTTTGACAGGGCGCTCTCCATTCCCCGTGAGATGAAATAGTTGAAAACTGAAATAATGATAAGATGAAATAAAAAGGGACTACGGTACACAGGAAGCCCAAGGTTACATGCTCATCAAACACAGGGTTGTGTATTCAAGGATTAAATGCAATCGTGGACACATGCGCCATTAATCAGGGCTGAAATGGGCTAAAGGGCTATAATGGGTTTATGAAGGATATCGTGCCATAGAATGTTTGTGTGAGTGTGTGTGTGTGTGTGTATGTCTTGTCTGCGTTTCGTTTCAATGCTAATTCACTGAAAGCCTGCGGGCGCATGCCAGCCCAGCGACACGCTCATCAGCAAAAGGACACAGAGAATGAATAAGCCTTAATTGACCACACATCCTTCATTACACATCTGCTTCCGAATGCATCCATTCTCCTTGGAGCCTCTCTTTGAACGAAAACAGCCGCAGCATTGTCGCAAAGTTGGAGAAGTCAGTGCGGCCGATGACGCAGTAGACACTCGTGCTTACACTTACATGTGATAATTATTTGAACCCTTTCAGGGACAGCGGTTACTACAGTGGACTAGCTTATCATCTTATCAGCTTGCAGGTTATCATTACTGGTGCGTGAAAGGCTTCCGATAGTTTTGGGTGAATGAGCAGCTTCATTATTTCTGCCAAGGAAGTTAGGTTTGTATATGCATTCATTTGCTTGCATGCTCTTTCCCATCTGCGTGTTTCGACGAATCAACCCGAACCATTTATGAATTTATTTTCATGTAAGCATCCTCTGCAGATGTTTCCATACATTTTCAAGTAAGAATACAGGTGCTGATTACAGTCATACTTCAACAGTCGCTCAGCTGATTTATCTTTTTGCTTTGATTTGTGAGCAGAAATTTGAGATATGAGTGCTCGGTGGTGGCAACTGACTCATCTCATCTCAAGTCCACCTGCAATGCAAAACTCCATAGATGGGCTAACGAGTGATATTAATGTGGTGTTATAACGCTGCAAGCAACGGTGCTGTTCATCTTAATGTTCGATTTAATTATGTTATCAATGTATGCTTTTGCAAAGTACAATACTGGGCTTGCGCGAGAGTGCTATTTTCTGATTTCAAACGCATGACAACATTTTTGGTGGATGAATGCAATTTCCATTAATTTTAGTGGAAAAAAGACGATTTGAAATATGAATGTTTTGAGTTCAAATCAAATGTATAATTCAAGCCGTGGCCATAATAATAACAATAATAATAATATTTTTTTAAATTAAAAAAAACAAGCCCATTTTAACTGCTGTTTTTGATATATCGTAAGTAGAATGTCAATGTCAAAGGATAGATGGAAAAAAAGGCCATTTATGAAAATCGGCAATCAAACATGTAGCACCTTCCTGTTACATGAAGCATGACGAACGTGCTGTTGACACAAGTCACTTTATTGCTAGTGACTCCAAATAAATTCATATATCTGCACCTTTATCTAAACTCTCACCAATAAAAAATGATGAATTCTTGGCCTATGTGCACCAATTCTCCAAAGTTGAATAGAAATGAAATCAGTTTTGTATTTCTTGCCCCCAGGAGTCAAATTGACTACTATCAATAAAGGAATTCAAACAACGTGGCTGTAATGCCTCATCGCGATACGAGCAAAATGTTGGCAGCAATCTAAGAGGGAAAATCACACGTAACGTGTTCAGACACTTAAATTGTTGCCGCATTTGATCAAATAAAGCTAGGATATATTTAGTTCGTCATGTAGCTTTACCTTTAAGATCCTGCTGTACATAGAAGTGATTCATTCACTGATTTCACAAGTCACAAATGAAAACGTGTCTCTACAGGGATTTTTTTAACACCAGCAAGCTGCCTCCCTTGTGGACGTGAGGATGTTTCGAAAGAAGAAAAAGAAGAGGCCCGAGATATCTGCGCCCAAGAACTTTGAGCACCGTGTCCACACCTCATTCGATGCCAAGCGAGGCTGCTTTGTTGGCCTGCCCACTCAATGGCAAAGCCTGATAGAGAACCTGCGCAGGCCCAGGCCCATGGTGGACCCTTCCAGGATTACCGAAGTGGAGCTGAGGCCCAAGAAGGTACGCACCCCCCTTCCACTCTGTCCTTGTCTTGAAATTGTGACTCATTCAACTCCCGGCTTTGTGTCACAATCACTTGCAAACATTTAATCCTTAACCGTATGTCACTCCTCCTGCTTTCAGTCTTGATATTGTGCAAGTGTTGCCGAGTGCTACTGCGAGTTACGGCTGTCTCCGAAAATGATGATAAAATGGAAGCCCTGCTCCCTTACCGATGTTTTTGCTCCCTTGTCTGTTGGGCTAATGACCCTGTTGTGTACAGCGACTGTAAAATGTTGAACCTTGAAAGGGCCAACACAATTCATTGCTCCATATAGGCAATTCATAATAGTTGATGTGTCACCGAGCAGGTGTAAAGCACCAGTCATTAAAAATAGTCATGGAAAGGCCAGCATAGAAACGACTCCTTTCCTTACCAGAGCAATTCGTCTTGCATTCTTGATCGTCACTTCAAGTGTAAAAAGACATGGACCACTGGAAAATCAAATAAAAACCCAAACTCATCTTTGCTTCTAAGTGACAATGCAGCTTTGTCCGCTTATTTCACTGAACTTCTTCCTTTGCCACAATCGTCTTTCTCCTCACTCTTTGTGAAGTCCTCTCGATCTTTTGGACAAAGTTTTACAAAAACAACAAAAGGGCAAAACATGCTAAGCTTGCATGAGGTACGCCGGATGAGGAACTTAGCTGTAGCCATTTTTGCCCCCTTCTAGACGGAGATGTCGGAGGTGTTTCTTGGCATCTGCTGGAGCCATCTTGGGAGTTCCTGCTCACCAATCCACAATCATTATTTCACCCCCCCCCCCACCCATATTGTCTTTCTTTCCTTGGTATTTCTCTGGGTTTTGTTGTCCCAGATGTTGCTCTCGTCCAGGATTGCTACATGGGGCACGGCTGCTATGTTCTGATGTTGATCCGCCACCACGATGTCAAGCTGGTTGGCTCTCACCACTTTGTCAGTCTGTATCTTGAAGTCTCACGCGCTCTTGGTCTGGTTGTTCTCAACTACCCACTGTGGTGTCTGCCATCTTGATTCTGGGACCTGCAGTCCATATTCGGTACAGATGTCCCAGTACTTTATTTCTGCTACCTGGTTATGCCGGTCCATGTATTCCTCGCCTGCCAGCATTACACCCTGCACGGTCCCGGGGGCTTTTTTTTGCACGTGTGCTGCCATAATTACTGCTTTTGTGCTGTGCTTCTGTTTCTATTGTATTCCGCCTCTCTTCTGAAATGTAATTCCTGGCAAGGTGATTAGCTCATCTTTCTTGGAGGTGCTAGGTAAATTGTCATTCGATCTCCCTCCCACGTGATGTGCACACAGTCTGATCCACAAAAGAGGCTTTTTGCCTGGCATGAATTGAGCATGACTCTACCCTCAACGTGACTAATCAGATACCACAAGCTTAGGGTTAGCGTTGCGATGGCAAAACATTTTACGCTCGTCTCATTCCTTGTCGAGGCAGGCTTGGGTCCTTTGCCTCAACATGCCTTTTGCTCGCCGAATAACATCAAAGTCCTCTTCCTGTGTAATGTAATGTGCACCATTTTCTCAGCCGCTATCTTTTTAAGAGCATTGTCAAAAAAACCACCAAGGGATTTACAAAGTAGTCTTGACAATGATGTCCTTGACAGATTCCGGAGTCTAAATTTAACTTGGCTTTGAACAGTGATTATGTAACCCTGATTATTCTTTTCAGTATCAAACCATACTCGACTCTAAAGTCGTTTTCTCTTTTAGACCATTGTGCGTGGGAGCATGATCGGTCATGGAGACTACATCACGGCCATGATCAACGATATGAGCCGGCTGTCTGTGACCAGCTCCAATTCTTTACGGAAGAGCAGCCCCTCAGCCAGGAAGAGGGCCCAGTCTTTGGGAAGGCTGGGAGAGGTGAACGAGGGAGATCCCTACCAATATGAAGGCTTGATTCAAGATGACGAAGATGAAGAAGACGCTGCTCAGGATCATTGGAGGGACAAAGCGAGAACCATCCACAGTGAGTCCAACACTCCCTACTTAGGCATGAAGAAGAGCATCACTTTGCAGCCCAATGGGATTTTACCAAAAGCCACATCCACCTATGAGGTTGGCGGCGGCTCACTGGAGGGACCGTCTCAAGCACGCCAGAACCAGAACATTGCAATGCTGAGTCAGGGGAAGTACACGGGCGGTGATGCGGGCAGCCCTCAGGAAAGAGTCTTATGGAAGAGAGACTTTCAGCTACCCAGAGGAATGCCACCGAATCAAATACCAGTTGCATGTTTTTATAGCCCAGCTATGAGTCTGCAGCAGCAGCAAGATCAGAGTGTCATCCCGACCGAGCTCCGACCCAGTGTACCGATGTACATGCACCCCCAGAACAGCCCGGGGAGGCCTTTCTCCTCCTATGACCTGAAAGTAAGCCTGACATTGCAGTACTTGATTTAAACCGTATTACACATGATTTACAAACCTCTCGACATAGTACAGGGGAACCAACGATGCCCAACATCTGCCTCACGGTTGAAAGGCCACGTTTATTTATTTTTGCTCCCGTAAAACATACATTGAAAGAGTGGTTGATTGAACTGATACGTGCATCGAAGACTGTAAATCAGGGATAATCATGATCCAGATTATTTTATTTGGTGGAAGCACTGGACGAAATAAAATCGAGTTCATTACAGAAAAACATTTTTCAGTGCATGCACATAATTTAATGTTCTTCAGGGATCATGTTCATACTTAGGTTGTAGAGCTTCCACTCAAACAACAGTGTTGTGTGCCGATTTGCTTTCCATTAAGTGGGTTTACAGTTCAATGGAAATACAGTTCGAGATGAAAGGTAGGTCAATAGTGAAAGATTATATGCTTGGCAAGATCCCTGGAGGGGTATTTGGCTTCATTGCAAATATCCCAGCATGGTTCATATGGGGTAAATGAGATACAGAGTGACCCGATTCCCATTTAACATCACTCACTTTGTCTTCTCCTATGCAGACAGATTCAGCAGTGAGGTACCACTCTGGCTTCCTGCCCACCGGCACCAGCAGTCCTCTAGCGAGCGGCGTCAGACCTCAGCGGACTGTGCGATCCTCAGCGAGCTACACTTTAGGGCTGTCCCCCAATATGGGACTAAGGCCCAATGGACCAGACCCCTTTCTTAGGCACTCTGGATGCCCCAATCCTCCTTACCCCCGACAGGATAGCCCATCCCAACCTCGACCCTCCCCTACAGGCTCTCTTGCCACAAGTCCCCCCGGTACATGCTCACCCGCCTTCAGGCCCCCTCACCCTTTGCCCCGACCGCCGCCAGACCCACCAAAGGTGACCCATGAACAGTTCAAAGCCGCCCTGCAGATGGTGGTGGATAAAGGTGATCCAAGGTCTTACCTGGAGAACTTTGTGAAGATCGGCGAGGGTTCAACTGGAGTGGTGTGTATTGCCACAGAGAAGCACAGTGGTCGGCAAGTGGCGGTGAAGATGATGGACCTGCGTAGGCAGCAGAGGAGGGAGTTGCTCTTCAACGAGGTACCATATACACACTCACTAACGCATTGATTGGATTGGCTTCAAATGTTTTAGAATCAATCAAACAACCTTTAGATTACGCCAAACAAAAAAGATAATGTGTTTCCGGTAACATGAAATTTCAGCATAGGGTCGGTAGGTCGGACAATTTTTTTTAGTTTTCTCCCCGCTCCGGACTCGGGGAGCCGGGGCGCGCCTCCGCCGACGTCCTCCTCCGCCCTCGGTGTTTACTCGGCCCGTGGTGTTCATCAAATAGTTCGCTGATTTTTTTCGATACATCAATGAATGCTATTTTCTTAACATTACGGTGCGAGCATGCAACTGTAACACAGAAAACGCGGTTTAAACTGTCGTCGCAGATCGCAGCCGCCGCCATGTTTCAATGTTGTTGACAGACGACAGGGCAAACGACGCACGCGCTCAACTTGAATATCGCGAGAGTTTGCACCGATGTAAACCCTCTACACAAAAATGTAGGGGGATGTTTGAAAAAATGCTTTTTTTTGACGTAGAAATTCTTGGTCGGTCGGGTTACAGGAAACACACTACGTTTTTTTCTACGCCTTATGAACTACTAAGTGCAGAATGATATTTTACATCTCATTAAACACGTCACATTGAGACCCATCGGCCATTTGACATTCTAATATATCAGCGGTCCCCAACCTTTTTTGCCCCACGGACCGGTTTAATGTCAGACAATATTTTCAGAGACCGGCCATTAAGGTGTGACGGATAAATACAACAAAATCATATGATATGACTCGCATGAAAACTGTGGTATTTTTGAAACACAATAATGAACACCAATCAGGACACGAGAAACGTCCTATCTGGCCAGTGGCCACAACACTCTATGGTTGCTATTGTAACGTGCCTACAAAACAAGATACACCGAAAATACAAAGTGTATGAAAAATACGACTCACCATCACCGCTTATTATGCAAAGTGAGCTTGGTGCGGGGGTCTCCCGTTGTGATAAATCCGTCTTTTAAGTAGGACTTCCGATACACTCTAGTAAATGTAGTCTTCTTTTCCTTGAAAGTCGTAGAGACTTGAAAGTCTTCTGTCTCCTGGTTGGGCCTTTTCCTCTTCCTTATAAAAAAATTCTAAAGACGTTAGTTTTTTTTTTTTTTTACTCAATTTGCTAGCTACTGGGTTTCATTTTAGCGTTAGCCTATCACGTGACCGAGAAGCGCGCCCTGATCTGCGTCAAGAATGACACACTGTAGACAGTTGTAACAGAGAATCCGGTGATTTTTCAAAACAAAATATCGTTGTGATTCTGAAATAAATAAAACGGATATTATGTAAATTCCTTGTCCTTTCTGTGCGGCCCGGTACCAAATGACCCATGGACCGTTGTTTAATTATCGTCAACGTTTTCTAGTTAAAAAAAAAATATCACTGGGGATCAAGTCATTCAGCCCTATGAATTAGATTACGCTCTGGAGGAATATTTTGATCATTAAATATCTCCTTTTTTAAAATCTTTTGATTTAGACAGACAGTGCAATTTTTTTCTGATGTTGGCAACGCCAGTACTGTACTACACTATTATCCATTGTGATCCAAAGGTGGTGATCATGAGAGACTATCAGCACAGAAATGTCGTGGAGATGTATAAATCGGCACTTGTGGAGGAAGAACTGTGGGTGATCATGGAGTATCTGCAAGGTGGAGCACTAACCAACATTGTCGCTGAAACCCGGTAGGATTTAATTTGGTTCTCAGCAAAATTGAGTATGTTAAATACATGCTCTACCACAAGGAGGCAGTGTGTCATCAACTAGCGTTTGTGCTTTGCTTTTGGCTCCACAAAGACACACGAAGGTTGTCTTTCAAGTCTCCTTGCACAGCCTGCATGGAAACAAAAAATAAACCGGATTAGGAAATATGGAAAGTGACACATTATCGAGATTTCATACAACCGAGATAAAATGATATCCTGGTTTGAAATCCTTAATTGTATTTTGTGCAGTATTTGTTCTTGGATGTTATTGTGTAACCGTATACGGTGTATTTAACACCACTAATGTTATATTATTTGGCAAAAACTATGCATGCAGGAATAATACAGCAGTTCGTCTCCTGGCATGCCATATCAATTCGCGATCCAAGTCACATTCTCCAGTGGATGTTTGACTGAACCTTTGCGGTCGTTTTTTATTTAGCGTGGCAGTTGAGCGAAACCTTTGCTCTCATTCATTTTCTTTCCTTTAATGTGCGGTGATTCATCATTTTCAACATTTCGAGCTGTTAATTTGGTGCTACTCATAACGGTTACGTGGCTGCCAAATGATAAAATGCTATGGTCTGCTTCTCTCTCTCTCCATTTGTGTGTTCTGTACATTCCAGGCTGAGTGAAGAGCAGATTGCCACAGTGTGTGAAGCCGTTCTGCAAGCCCTGGCCTACCTCCACTCGCAGGGAGTCATTCATAGAGACATCAAGAGTGACTCAATACTACTCACATTAGACGGAAGAGTATGCCATCTTTTTGCTCTCTCGTATGTCATTTCGGTTTTTCTGAGTGTTCCCATTGTCCCCTCCTCTTTAGGTCAAACTATCAGACTTTGGCTTCTGTGCTCAGATCAGTAAGGACATCCCCAAGAGGAAGTCTCTGGTGGGGACTCCTTATTGGATGGCTCCAGAAGTCATTTCCAAATCGCCATATGGCACTGAGGTGAGGAGGTGCACCACGCTTGCCAAAAGACATGTCTGTTACATCGCCATCATTTAGAAGATGTTCTATGTGTGTGTGTATGTGTTGCACCAGGTGGATGTCTGGTCCATGGGTGTCATGGTGGTGGAGATGGTAGATGGAGAGCCACCATACTTTAGTGAAACCCCCGTGGCAGCTATGAAGAGACTGAGAGATGAGCCGGCTCCGACCGTGCGAAATGTCAGCCAGGTATGCAGGTTTACATCCCTATGAACTTTGGTCTGCGTCGATTTAACGATTCAATTCTTTATTGATTCTCTTATCGAGACCTTTTGGGGAAAAAAAGGAGACGAAACAAGTAGACTATATCTCAACGCAATCACAGAAACCAAGAATGTGCTCTCCGTTGTCACCCTCTGATCTAGGTGTCCCCAGTTCTTAAGGACTTTCTGGACCGTATGCTGACTCGGGACCCCCTGGAGCGGGCCAGTGCCACAGACCTGCTGGAGCACCCCTTCCTGCTGCAGAGCGGCTCACCTCAGTGCCTGGTCCCCCTGGTGGAGCAGTACCGCAAGCGCATGTCCCGCTGCTGATGACCCGCCGGTGCTCCCGGGTTCCCAACCCCTACTTAAGGTCCAACCGCGTCTCTTGTGAGGACCAAAGCGCGCAGCGCTTCAATTCCTCGCCCAACGCAAACTAACGGGCCGCATCGACGCAGATTAAGACGGCATGTTGCCACCTGAGCGACAACGGCGAGGAAAGGCGAGTTGGGTTGCAAGACACCGCATGGTCTTTTGGGCATGTCAGAAGCACTTTAGGAGTGAGTTCAAGGCAGCATGCAATCACTCGTCTCTTTACTCAGTCACAACAATGAGTGGTTTCCTGTGGCATTTGGTGGACTTCAACACACACAAGATGGTGCATATCAAATCAATATTACACATAACTATATGTCAGATGCTACTGCAAAAGATCAACTCTTTATATTTTTATAGCGGGCATCATTTGCAGTGGAGTCAAGCTGTAAGAGCTGTTTTGCAACCTGTTGGATCTTACCTCTGCACAGTAACACGGTTGTGCTCCGAGTGGCAGCAAATAATGACTGGAGACTCTTCGCATGGCCAAACGGAGGCACACCTGGCCTGAAGTGAAAGCTTGAATATGTACCAAACGAGGACGTGAAAGGGCATCCTCTGTTATTAGCATAACAAGTGGTTAGATGAAAGCCATGCTGCTATTGTGGACTCACTGGAAAATCTCCTCTTTGACACACGTCTTCTTTAGTTGCGACAGGTGTTTTGTGGGTTGTTTGTATGATATGAAGTTACAAATAGGTTTCCATTGCTAACCATGGACCTAAATATGAGCAGATTCAATTCATCCTGTACATAAAATACTGATAGGTATTTATGACTGTTTATCGACCACGGCAAAATATATTAAAGTCATTCTACTTTCTTGACAGAAATGTGAGTGTATAGCGATGTGTGTGGATACCAGTGTGCGCACGCGTGTTTTGCGAACACACGGATGTACGGGTGAGGGCATCTCAGAGAACAAACAAGCCCATTTGTATTGTGACAGACTTTTTAGGGGGGGAGGGGAAAAAAATGGAAATGCGACTTGTGTGTTGTTCCTCAAGATGTTTGATTTTTCTAGTAGAAGCACACACGCTTGGCATTTGATGCTGCGAGATGTCCACCTGTTGAGAAACATTTTGCACATAACACCGGTCTTTGACTCATGTATTTCTATGTGTGTGGACCATTGATGAAACAGAGAATTATGCTCGATTTTCTTTTTTGTACAAACCTAAATAAATGACGCGTATGGAAATATCAGTGATTCATCGCTCACTCACACGACACGGTTTGACGAGGTGGTTGAAAGGGCTGGTGTTTATTCAGCGTGAATCATACAGCACATTGTCACTGAATACAACGAGGCAAAAATCCAGAGAGTCCCTTATAAATGCAGAAACAATATCAAATACTTTTATTTTTACAATATAAACCATCGGCATATTATAGTCGTCATCCTTCCGTGAAAATTCATAAACTACCGGCCAGAACATTAGGTATACTTGCAAATTCTAACTGAGATATTAACCCTTTCATGCACCCTATAACCTGATAGCATGATACGCTGTCCACTGTCGTAACTGCTGTCCCTGAAAGGGTTAATATATATACTGTATATACAGTATATATATATTTTTTTAAAGACAAAGTAGTTGCGGTGGTGTACAAGCACACAGCTTTGTAGATACCTGGGTGGGTGTTTCTGATAACTTCTCTAAACAATTCAGTAC
The DNA here is from genome assembly GCF_054856545.1 of Hippocampus guttulatus. NCBI lineage: Eukaryota > Metazoa > Chordata > Actinopteri > Syngnathiformes > Syngnathidae > Hippocampus > Hippocampus guttulatus. The sequence continues at coordinate 11,167,862 of NC_141273.1, forward strand.
CAGCCAATTCTAGACCAAGTCTGAAAAGACGTTTGAAAACGTCTTTGGGAGTGAATGAGTTAAAGAGAGCATCATAACCAAAAGAAAAATAACAAATTCCCTGATAATGTCAAAGTGAACATTTTTCGCCAGTGATAGTACATATAAATCAACTTCCGCTCCGCCCCCCCAAAGATAAACAAGACATCAGCATGTGAGTATTAGATTTGTCGTACACAAACTTCATCGGCAAGCAACCACGCCGCACTGTAAGTGCTTTGAAAGTCACACTACTTGTCATTTGCATCATCTGAACTCCTTTCTGTGGTCCTAATCGAGGGCCGACTGAGACGAGGCGCTTTCAAACTCACATTTGACTCCGCTGATGCTATCCACGCTCGGCTGACTGTTGACCTGCTGGTGCGTGTGGGAGAGCGGGAAGGTCTCAGAGCGCGACATTCGTCCTCTGCCGTTTGACGAGCCCGAGGAACAGTCAATGACCATCCTCAAGAACTCAGGTGTGGTGAATCGACGGAGCAGTCTGGTTCCAAGGCCCATGAACCCCGGGCCACGGCCGGGCATCTTGCCTGCCTCCGTCTCCCCTCGGCTGAACATCATTTTGTTGTGTCTGCCGCTGTGGGCAAAACTTCCCTTCTTCTGCAGCTCGTCTGTCTTTGTCTTCTCCTCAAGGGCTTTGACCATCTGAGTCTTGATGCCCGAAGGAGCTTTTGGAACCGCGGCTGCTTTTTCTGAAAGATTTGTCAGAACCCAGGAGTTCCCCTGACATTCCATCTTGTCCAGGAGACATTGGTCATCCTGAAGCGAGGCTCTCTTGAATTTGCTGGCTGACAAGTTGGAGTCGTGCACGTCTCCCTGGTAGGACTGCTTTCTGATGCTCAAAAGCTCCAGGTTGAATGATTTTGCTTTCCCGCAGGGAGGAAACCTTTGCGGTGCTTTCTCTTGGGGTCCAGTTTCTTCTTCGACTTCTTTTGCGTTTGCCTCGGGCGGCGTGTTGAGCGTCCTCGTCGCTCTCGGATCGCGAAGCTGGCAGTTTTGGAGTTGTGTGGCCATGAAGAAAATATTCTGATCTCCATCGGTTTGGCCTTTCTGAGGTGGCGGGAAACACTTGTGCCGATGGTTCTGTTCCTGGCTCTGGTTCCTGGGACATGTGAAGCGGTTCCACAGTCCGTTGCCGTCCCCGATCTTCGTCTGCTTCTGAAACAGCCCCGGTAGTTGGTCTTCTTTGCCGCTCACCTGTTTGGAGAACTTTTCCAAGACCTGCCTGGGGAGTCTGTTAGGCAGCTCTCCATCGCCAACATTTCCTGGATCAAGTGAATCATCAATGCCCACACTCCGTCTGTACTGAAAGTTTAGAATCTGCACACAGTGGTTGTGTCCAAAGAAGTCAGCCACCTCGACGGCTGTATGTCCAGCATTATTCATTCGATCCAGTCTCAGCCCAAGTCTTTTGAAAGCCCGGACCAGAAATTCAAGCACCTGGCTGTGCCCAGAAAAGGCGGCATACATGAGAGCACTGTTACCCCACACATCAGCGATATCTGGATCGGCATTGAACTGAACTAGAATCTTGACCACGTCTAGGTGACCCAACTCACAGGCATGACTCAGGGCTGTGCGACCCTCTTCATCCTGACAGTTGACATCGGCCCCTTTCTCAAGTAGGAGCCGAGCAAATTTGGCTCTCGTCCCGGCTTCTTGGAGACAGACGGCATAAATGAGCGGGGTGCGGCTGTTTTCGGTCTTTGAGTTGATGATCCGTCCGTCCAAGGCGTCCAAGATAAAGCGCGCAAGGTGAACTTTGCCGCCGTGCATGGCATCAAGGAAGGTCTTGGTGCCGGAGCCCTGGCGTAAATCTTTGGGTCGCATCATTCTGCAACACCTGCTCGCCGAGCCAAGTGCTTCCGAGTGAGCTGAAAGGAAAGACGAGCGACCGACTGGGAGAGCATACAAGTTCTCCAAATCTCCCCTCGGACAGTGAAAGTGTTCACTCAAGACTAAGACCCAGAGAAGGGCTGTGTGTGTTTTTATACCTCCCTCTCCACACATGCACTCCCCACGTTGCCAAGGAAACAAACGTCTGAGGACCATTATGTGGTGGCCGCATCCATTCAGCACGCTCTGCCTGGAGAGAAATATGTGCTGTTTGAAAAGAATGATAATTCAAGGAGAGAAGGAAAAAAAAGGTTGTGTTTTTAATATGAGGTTCAAAGAAATCTCTCTACTTTTTTGTCATGCAAATGAACTTAATTACACCTCCGACAGGATCATGATTTTAGAAGTTACAATAGAGGGAAGATAATAATAATAATAATAATGCATTTTATTTAAAAGCGCCTTTCATGCCACCCAAGGACACTGTACAGACAATAAGAAAATACAATGTAAAAATTTGTAAACGAGATATTATATAAAAACAGGACATAAAATCATAAAAACATAGGAAATGGAAGAGCTATGTGTTGTAGGCAATCCTGAACAGGTGTGTTTTTAGACGGGACTTGAAAGTGGAAAGAGGTGTGCAGTTTTGGAGGTCCGGAGGTAGGTTGTTCCAAGATAAATGTAAGGCAATGTCCAGAGAGTTCTTCCAAGTCCGATTTGTTCTTCTTTTTTGATTTTCTACACATACACGCTCCTCTCAGTTCATCTCGGCTGAATCTATGCTGGAAGAGCCTCTGGGCTGAATGGTTTTAAAATCCATCAGATCATCCAATTTAAGCAAGTGTGATTTTGTAAATACATTATTGGTATTATTTTCGCACAATAATCTACAACGTCTACTCTCCTGATTCCCCTCTCTATGTTTATGGCTTTGGATAATTTGGTTTTAAAATGGTTTAAATGAGGCTTTCAGAATGGGTTATGATCAATAACACCCCAAAAATTATTTTCACCTATGCTTACTTACGTTATATTATTGATCAGGATTCGTATTTTATTATTGAGTTGACGGGCGGCACGGTGGACAACCGGTTAGCATGTTTGCCTCACAGTGCAGAGGTGCAGTGTTTGATACCGGCTCCAGCCTTCCTGTGTGGAGTTCTCCCTGTGGCTGCGTGGGTTTTCTCAGGGTACCGGTACTCTGGTTTCCTCAGAAAACCTACTTACAGCAAGCCATGACATATTCTGGGCATTTCATTCACTTTGCAAGTCTGTCACTGGCATAAATAGATGACCAAAGGTATAGAGGTATTTGTCACTAATAATGAATGAATCATTTTCAGACAAATAAAATGAAATTTGATCATTTCCTGCAGTACCTCAAGTGATCTCTCACAGGACACGAGAGTAGGGTGCCAAAGCACCCTGGTAGAGAATCACTGTCATAGAAATAATTCTCATTCATTCAAAATGGGACAGGTCAAGTGAATGAAATGTGGTTGTTTTGCTGGCGCGAAATTTAGTAATTGGACAGACGCATGCATTCAATCGGAGGCTCCATGGTAAATACCTGATCTTTCATTCATTGCTCATCATAAACAGGCAGGAGGCACTCTGAATGCTTGATTTGAAATTAAAGCCTTTGTCAAGTTCAGGTGCTTTCTGCATCTTGTAATGCCTTAATAAGTCACAGGGGACTCCGCAGACTCTGGGCTGTATCAATGTTCTTCAGGGAAACAAAACTCGATAATGGAAAAAAAATTGTGGTTTAGTCTCTTGGTAATTCAAAGCTTGGCTACTGTCACCTGGGACTAAATTAGATCGGAAACTCAACATTAGTGATGCAGTACATGAAGGGACTAGACTCGGTGGAAAAAAAAAAAAAAAAAAAAAAAAGTCTTACCAATGACCAAACATGCCCTCGTCCTCTACGGAACAGTTCATCTTTTTCCAAAATCAGAAAACTCAAGAGAAACGTAGCCACGACGATTACATTTACAGCATGCTGAAAACCAACGCAGAATCCAATTTGCAGCAGGCTGCGCTTCCACTCCACTCCGAGAACTTAATTACCAGCTGAAGTTCAATAAACGTAATTAATTTCTACTTTCAAACCAGAATACTGTCACCTTCCTGGAATTTATCACTGTCAACGAAGAACCTCTTGGTTCCTTCTCAAATGTGTAACATTGCTGCTTCATTGGACCAGCACCGCATAGTAAGAACACGGCAACGTTGGATGTGTCTCTGTGAAGTGAAAGAATTGGAAATATTAGCAGTAAGTCACACAAACAAACATAATTACTTTGTTACCGAAAATATGTTGACTGCATAAAAGTCATCCGGCCATCGATTTTCTACTGCTTGTCTGGGGGTCAGGTCGCAGGGGCAGCAGGTTTTGCAAAAACGAATTGGAAAAACAACTGACAGATTTTGAAAAGTGTTTTTCCCTCCCTGACTTTCAAAACAACAACAAAAATAAACTATTTGCGAAATGTATTCTTTAAGTGACATCACCAGCATCTTTTGAAACAACATGAAAATAATATGGCTTAAATGGCCACTCAAACCTTTCTTGAGGACTCACTGTTCAGTCAAAATGAAAAATGTCAGTAACTTCCTGTTTCCTGGTTGACTGTTTAAGAAGAGGACACCAATCTGAAATCTTTGTTTTTGCCACACCGTGATGTTCCCCATGTGCCACCTGTGTACCCCTTCTGCAATCTGTCTGGTCTGATGGAAATTCCCTTTCTGCAATGATGTGGAGGAAATGGAAGAGCGGACCGAGTTTCCTTTCCATCTCCCCACCGACGGGGCCTATTTGCGGCCTCTCAGGCCCGCTCACCTCTGACAGCTCAATACATTGTACAAATGGATTACAAATGTATTTTGTTTACAGCCACACCGAGCAGCCGTGTCTGACGCTCAGTTGCACCTGGTGTAAAGGTCTGGTGCACAGCCACATCCATGACTTGAAGCAACTTGAATAGAAGGTTGAGCTGGGTCACGGAGAACACAAAACAATCAAACATTTATTTGCTGTATTTAAAAGAGGTGTTGTGATAGATCTCACATGACTTCTTTGCAGGCAGCTTGAGTGAAACGTCCGTCTCTATTTTCATGCCCAGTGCAAGCGAAGTCTAACTGTGAACACGGTTGGAGTTTTCTTTGCCATTACTTTAAAATCCAAAAAAGGAGCTTTTTCCCATACCCATGGACTCAGTCTTTTACAGAATTTCCAGAATATCCATCCATCTATCCATCCATTTTCTAATCTGCTTATCCTCACGAGGGTCGTGGGCGTGATGGAGTCTATCCCAGCTGTCATCGGCAGTAGGCGGGGGACACCCTGAACTGTTTGCCAGCCAATTGCAGGTCACAACAACCACTCATGCTCACAACCACACGTTGGGACAATTTAGAGTGTTCCAACTTCAAATGAGTCTTATCTACTGGTCAATTCTTTTCCATAAAGGTACTTGTACTTCTACTCAAATATTGCGTTCAGGTTCAGGGTTGCACAGAAAAGTTGCATTTGGCGAGATATCCGCTGCCACGTACTGTACACAAGTCCTCTCAGTATCTCACACTACACACACATACAAGCATGCAAAAAAAATTCAGGGGGGCTGAGTGTGGTGCCTTGCTCAAGGACATATCTGTGGACGCCAGGAAGCAGACTGACATCACCACATCTAGTTGCCATTTTGACCATCATCTGTAGTGGCTCTTGAAGCATCACACTAGTTTCAATGCTGCCCTCATTTACGAAGAAGAAGAAGAAAAAGAAGAAGAAAAAGAAAAAGAAGAAGAAGAAGAAGAAATGAAACATCACCCCAGTCTAACCGCACCTGAGGTTCCAGGCTACCAGGAGGAAGTTCACATCTTTTTAAATAAACAAGCAGCCCTGAGGCCCACGCTTATCTATTCTCTCCCACACACAAGCTCTGACATTCACTGCTTCCAACCTCCAAATGCACACACACACACACACGCACGCACACACACACACACACACACACACACACACACACACACGAAGAGCTTTGAGAGCTTCACTCAGAGCACAGCAAATGAAGCTTTGTTGAAGCATTATGTTTAAATACAGGACTTTACTCTGGGTGGAGATAGAGGTTGATTCATTGGCTTTAAGTGCATAACATAAATACATGGTGTCATCGTGGGGGCCGTCGCCCGATGAGCCATCCCACACCCACCTGTCATCTGCTGTGTCAGTGAGAAAATGCAAAACAAAATGTGCAGGAGGGAAATGAATGATGTGTTTTCAAGTTTACACTCTGCAGAGAAATGTACTAATATCAGACAAAAAATAGGCATACCTGACCACAGTGTATCTGCTTTTGATTCTGTGAATTGATGAAAACCTGTGATTGGCTGGCAAACAGTTCAGGGTGTCCCTCGCTTCCTGCCCGAAGACGGCTGGGATAGGCTCCAGCATGCCCCGTGACCCTTGTGAGGAGAAGCGGATCAGAAAATGGATGGATGGATGGAAGAATTGATGAAAGCGTAGACTGTAGGACGGACGTTAGAACAGATTGTTTCAGATTTCCCATCGGAACTAATGGACTGACTGGTTGTCGACCAATCCAGGGCCTGAAGCGTCTCTTCCCCAAAGTCAGCTGGAATATGCTCTAGCTCACTGTTACGGCTCCTGCTGTCTTTGAAATTCATATTGAAATTTATCATGGTGTGCCCCAAGGGTCAATTTTAGGTCCAAAACTTTTTTATTCTGTGGTGATTATGTGCTGGCACAATACATTTTTTGAGAAGTCTTGTGCCTGCGCCACATTATTTGCTTTCAGTGGCTTTCCCATTTCAGGCTGGGTAGGGCAGGTTGTGGAGGGCTCTCAATCACTCATAGATCCCTCCTGATCTATGTGCAGTTGCCAGATGATTCCCATTTTCAGGAGTGGCACTTCAACTGACACAACTGGGCTTTGCTATGTTATTTCAAGTGTGTTTTCCTTGCTGAATTCCATATTTTCTCATCAACAGTGCCTCCAGACGGAAAGCTGCCAAGCAGAGCCGGCCCAAGCCAATGCGGGATTGTATTTGCTCATCGATGATTTATATGTGCTTACAGGAACCTCAATTTTTAAAATTGCCTTTAATAACATTACACAATTTTAAAAAATGGAACATTTTCTTCATTTCATGACTGTTTTGTTGCTGTCATACAAATCATGCTAGTGACCTGCTGTTGCAACATCTAATTGCACAAACCAGAATGAGCAACAACTCGACCTCTCATTCTCCCAATTTCTCCATACTCTTTTTTTTCTTCCCTGCGCACTGGATATATTCACACAGTTCTCTGGGGTCTATATATTTGCCCCTCCCTCATTCCTCGGTGGTTTTGAAGGACATCCTCACCTGGCTATCAGTTTACTTGCTTCACCCAGAACTCACCTACTCGCTGCCCGCCACACATTTAACGCCGGACACTCATTACATTATCTACTTTTGTCATAAAACACTACTTCAGCTATTTCCATCTGCCTCCTCTTCACTTTTGAGTCCACATGTAGTTGACGCTATTCCTCTTGTTTTGAGCGACATAGTTTGATGCAGCTTTAAATATGAATTGCATTGGATGCAAATGTCGCTGTCACGTCACGTTGACTTTTTGCTGGGAGATTGTCATTATTTCTGGAAGAAGAGAAGCAGTCATTTAATTGAATAGCAGTCATATAAGTGCAAATCAGGTGCTGTCACAGATCTGTAATACAACAATCAGTCGCAAGGGTTTGGACCAAATTCTTGTTTTTTCATTTTTGTAAGTTAAACAACCTGTCACCCCTGGAAGTTAGTAGTAGTGGAAAGTAGCACAGTACGAAAATGGAAGTTGAGTTTACTAAAGGCACAATGAATCACCCGTTACTCATCTCCTGCTAAGATATAGGTAATTCAGCAACAGTATGAGTGATCTCTGGCCCAGGCTTATGTGGGTGTATAATTACACATATCCTGGAGAAAAGACACAATTTGCATCTCTGACAAGGCTTTCCAGTCAGGGCCTTTAACATTCAGGCAGCCGAGGCGGACTGCAGAGGGGAGAGCCTAGAACTCGTCTTTTTTCCTCATTATGACTATAACTATGACAAAGGGTAACTTGTAAGTGTTTGCCTGCATGCTTTTCTGCATGCTAGTAAAAACATGCAGGCGAATCACATGTAAAATGTTCAAAGGCAATGTATGAAGATTCTTACACCAGCACAAATACCGTACACACCCACACCCACACTCACACACACAGCTTGTGACTCGCAGAGCTTGAACAGCCAGAGGACGTGTGGGAGGTGTGGGCGCTGCTTAGTATTCATCCAAGATGGCATCCTCTTCATGGCAAGATGGACTCAAGAGCATGACTTCCCAACCTCTTGTGGCACCTCTCAGAGCACACCAGAGGAATTAAAAAAAAATGCACTACTACTTCACAGTCATGTCATGTGTGCTTATATAACGAAGAAGCATACAGTATGTTTTTTTTTTTTCAGTTTTGGCCCTTCCTTGTGTTGCACTTGAGGTGGAGGTGAATTGCATTAATTAAAGCACTTGGAAACAAATAAAGCGCAGTGGACAAAAGATGTTGTTTTCCTAGCAAGCGCTACAAGGATTATTTGCAGGATTGGGCCTACTAATGCTTTTCTGTGATCCAAATAAAAGTTTGCGCTTGAGGTTTGTCGTGTAATTTCAAAGAAGCATAAGGCAACTTTGTTCAATAGTCTAGGGGTTGAGAAAGACTTTCATTACAATCAAATGACATTTGTCGCTTTTTACAGAATCTATTTCATTTCAATGTACAGTTTATACAGTTGCAGAAACGTTACTTTATTTTTGTGTTTCAATTTAGACAAGTGACACAGATTTATTCAACACAGGAAAATATTTTCCTCAAGGCTAATTTCCACCATCCAGCCATCCATCCATTTTTACCCCCCAACCCCACTTGTCCTAAACAGGGTTGAGGGGCTGAGGGGCTGGGGGGCAGTTGCTGGAGGCTATCCCAGCAGACTTCAGGCAGAAGGCAGACTACACCCTGGGAACGTTTTTCGTTTTGACCTTCCTTCCATTGTCAGCGTGTGGCCAAACGTCACCTGGTTTGATCTCCTTCTCGCACCATTTCACAGTGGAGAAACTCAGTTGTCATCTGTGCTGTGCAAGAGGTGGCGGAACTCAGAGTCACAAGCTGTGCCGTCCATCTCGGGTCCGATTTTAAATGCCAGTCAATTTGTTTGATTGAGACAAAGAAGCGCGTACAGACCAGAGAGAGGAAAAACAGGAAGTGAGGGAAGTGGCCAGATTGCTTTTGATGGTGAGTCAGAGAAAAATCTGTGTTCATTAATAAATGCATGTGAGTGCGTGTCAACACTTGAAGAACTAAGTGGCTCTCACTGATGAGGACATTGCTTTGTGCATCTTATTTTAATGTACCATGTTTGAAGCGGCGTTTGGAGTGGGAACAAATGGCACGTGTCTTTATTATTGATTGGTTTTGAGAGCTGCTCCCTGGACAGAAACGTTTCCCTATTAGTCCTAGGTGGGGACTGTGTGCTGTTGGAGCATTGTAAAGCCGTCACAATTTTTCATATTGCAGCCTGACGATTGCTCTTTTTGTTTTGTCGGTCCAGTTAATGATTAAACCATGCACCTCTCCCTGATGTTCCCAATACTGTAGCAGTTTTTGTCTCCTTCTTTGCTTCATTGCACAACTGGACATATTGTTCCAAATTATAGAGCAAATTTGCTCAGATGTAACGTTGGGCTGAAAGTATACTGACTTGCTGTTTCTTCAATTCCTTTCTCAACAGTCCCATCTAGAGGAGTCAAAAAGGTACAAGTGGTTCATGAAGCAAATTTGAGGCCTCATTTCCCCCTCACGAGCTAACAAGAAAGGATTTGCATTGCTCACCATTAGTCGATCAGTTAACTTGACATCAAGGCAGGAATGTTTAATTTTATTTTTTGGTCACTTTACGAGTTGTTTTTACTGGGAAAAAAAAAGAATTCATAAAAAATGATCATCCTGATGGTAATGGTGACATCACCTGACTATGTGTTGAATGTGCATAAGTCTAACCTGACGTGATCCCGACCCAGACCTTATCTTAATGCAAGTACACATGTATTCCTGTAAAATTCAAATGTCCACTTTTTTGCATAATATTCCTCCATGAATTTTCTCTACCACCGTTCGGGGTTGCAGGCAGCCTGAAGGCAGACGAGATGACTTCATTGGAAATCCGAACCATGCTGCCAATACAGTACAGTCAAGTGACTCACTCCACTAAAAGGGACTTGACTCTATTATTTGAATATTGATGTTATGCTTGGAACTCGGTGACCTAATTGTCATAGTATCATATTTTCTCTTCAATTTCTTCATACAGTATTCCTTCATATATACATATGTCTCACACATAAAATTACACTCCATCGTAAAAGTGAAGACATCCGTCTGAGCTCTTGTGATTGAAAGTCCTTAAGGACCAGGATTCAGGAAGTAAGAGTACCTCTAGCCTAGAAAGACATCTCCGTAGATGTTTGACCCTTCTGCTTTATTGTTAGCCGCCTTGTCGATAAGTTCGGGGAAGTGGGCGCTCACGCAGGCGTTAACAGCCTCCATCACCTCTGCTGGAAGAGACCTCATTTTGTCTTCGTGCTCCTTCAAGGCCTCCTGATTAAGCTACAGACACAGAGATAGAGAAGAAGGTAGCTCCATTTCTCAGTGTGGTCTGCACATTCACTTCAAATTTAATGCGAAACCTCCTCAGCTCGAGTAAACCAAAACAGATGGCTTGCACTGAACCGGTGACGCTGCTGAAAAACCAACCATGACTAAAATGAAAGGACAAGTTTGCAGACTGACACGGTAAAGCCATGAGGAACACTGGTTGTTTTTTTTACAGTGCTGTTCATCGACTTATTCTTATTTGAATCATTCCTTCAATTTAAAAAACACCAGTCCTGGTGAGAAGAGCTCTCCATCTGGCCTTCGCACTGCCTCACTGTCTAAAACTATCCAACACTTATTGTTTTTCCTACTCGGAATTTCACAATTCAAAACAAAATGCCGACATCCTTTTGAGCTGAGGAATTGAGTCACTCAAACCAAATGTGTCATATAGCAACACGCTGATGACGGATCATCGGTGTTATCGATAAGCAAGTCGGTACCGGAAATATACATTTGTGTACCAATTTCACAGCGGGAGGAGAAAAAGAATTTCAGATGCGTGTTTTTTTTTTGTGTGAAAGAAAATACAAAAGGTGGTGACGCATGCAGCAACATGCAAAGGTTACGAAAAGAAGGTCAGTTTGTACCTGATTAGTGAGAGCCTTGATCTCCTCTAGCGTGGCCGCCTGTTTCACCATCAGAGTCTCTTGCTGCGAGCTGTACTCGCAAGACTGTAATACAACATAACAAAAAAAGCATTTATTTTTAAAACGTGATCGCCTGGTGGCTCCCTGTTGTCTCCCACTTAAGCCGGGCGTATGTGTGTGTCTATCCGTGAGAGAAATGCGCCCTTGGGAGAAAACCTGAGCATGAGGATCAATACATTTAAGTCATAGCAGGTCATGCTTCTGCAGGTTATTTATGCTAATTGCGCACAGCTAGTCAGTACCGCGGCCCTGCTGTTTAAACGTCTTATTGTGCTGGTGAAATTAATGAGCTGATGCTGATTCAATGGGACAAAATGAGGTGCTCAGTGACCTTAACAAATAGAGGTGAGGACGGCTGGAGTGGACGGGGAAGCGTGGAGTTAAGTTTAACCCAAATGCTACATGTCTGAATCTTGATGAGCCAAGGGAGGAGAGCCATGAGGGCTGAGTCATAGGCCACACGTGGATGAAACATCCTCCAGTAAACAGCCTCTGAGTAATGGGCCGGCCAGGCGTTATGCTCAGAAAGACTGCCTGTGGATACGCACTGTGCATACCTGTATTGATAAACAACCCTCTTTGGAGCATGTTTGCAGATGTGTGTGTACTGTGTGTGTGAGGATGACATAAAGAGACTGATTTTTTTTTTCTTCGTCAAATCACAAGACCATCTGCCTCGTCGTTACCATAGTTACTCTTATACGTGTTAGATGAAGATGAGTGAGCTGTCACATTAACCTTCCAGACACACTCACGTCCGTGGGGCAAAAAGCACGATCCCTATTTCTTTAAAAGGGTGAATGGTAAATAGAAGGAGGCTCGGTGGTCGACTGGTTAGCGCGTTGACCTCACAGTGCAGAGGTTGTGAGGTCGTGAGGCCTCTGGCCTTCTTGTGTGGAGTTTGCATGTTCTGTGTGGGTTTTCTCCGGGTACTTAGGTTTCCTTCCAAAAACATGCATGGTTTTTGGAAGGTGGCCTGAGGCACACATGCAATTGAAGTTTTATTTTTCTCGTGAAAGAATTTTCAATGACTTACCACGCATTCCGATTCATCAGGCTCATCCAACAGTTCTTGACTTGTTGCTTTTTTCAGCCTGAGAAAACAATTATGGTCAATATTTAAATGTGCACCTTATCACTTGTTCTCCCAAATCAATTTCTCTTCAAGACAAGTGCTGAGTAGTTATTTTTTTGTTTTTTTAAAGGTTCAAAAACTCACTTGGCTTTATGTGGGAAAGATTTTGTCTTCTTCTTGTCTTTGATTTCACTGCAAACAAGCCAAGTTGAGAAAGGATCATTGTCTGATTATATTTGTTCAAATAAAAAAATGACCCAATAAAAAACCTTTTGCCTTTCAACCACTGCTGCACAGCTGTGAGCGGCAGACGTGACCTTTTCTTTCGAGTGAAACGAGAGCCTCTGTGTGTCGTTATAGTGTCAATGTGGAAAGCGAGAAGAACGCAGCTCAACACTGCTGTTTAAACACCCTCTAGATAATAGTTATCCTGCGATAACCATATGCCATCTGGGGACTCAGGACACACACGCGGGCACAAAATACACACACGCACGCGCGTTGCCATCAACTGGCTAAAGTAGGTTCAAGGAACCACACGGCGATTCATTCATTATTCGAGGTTTTCTCATTACAAGATGTCACCTCACGTTGCCTCTACCTCACACATGAACATCGCAGGGAGTCTATAATCCCAACACACGGATTAAATAAACTCAGCGTGTCCCGAGGGTATTGTCAGTGAGGACGCACCTTTCCAAGGTCTTCAGTTCAATGCTGTGTCTTTCACTGGCCATCTCCATCAGTTTAGCCAGTCTCTGCCACATCACAACAAGTATTTGATATCATCTCAGCGAAGATACGAAAAATGTGCACCGTGAGGTATACCCGCACACATCTAATGAGCTGCACTGATCCTTCTCTTGCTCAACGAGGTCACGGAAATATTAGAAACGAACACCATTGTTCTGTAGCGCAGAACAACTACAACAGCAATAATCCAGTATTGTTGTATTTTTCAGGTGGGTCATTCAGGAATTGGAGGACATTTTACGTTACATTTTAAATTATCCACATACAAAATACCAAACCATGCAATTTCTGAGTAAATTCACTTGTCCTGAGACCAAATGTAAAAATACCCCCTAAAATGCAATTTTTCTCCTGTCCCTCCTCCCAAATTGAATCTCAAATAAAACCCGTGCAACCCTGTAACCTGATAACATGATAGGCTGTCCACTGTAGTAACCGCTGTCCCTGAAAGGGTTAAATATATATATTTTTTCATATTATCCGTTTCCTTGCTGTCTCTTGTAACTTTTTTTGATACATTTCAGGTCTACTCAAGTCAATGAGTAGACCTGAAATGTACAATGAGGTACAGTCGATTCAAATTTAAAAAGAGTACCAATTACCATCATTGAATTTCAGTTTTACAGTTTTAGTTTCCCTTGTATGGAGTGTATGAGTTCAAAACAAACCTCCGTGGCACACTGCTCTTTCTTCCTCCTCAGCTGATCACACTGTTCCGTCCACAGAGCGCGCAGCTCGGCCTGCAGCTTTTGCTTGTGCTCCTGCACTGTTGTGGGGCGACAGTCCGACATGCCTTCTCCAATCAAGGACCTGCCGCACAATGGGAAGAGAATTGAACACATCTCCATCAGTCACCGCAACAGAACTGTTCATTCAACCCTGCGCTTTAGAAAAATCATTGTTCACTTCACATTTCACTCATTTGAATCGCTACATTTTCTATTTTGCTCGAGTTAGAAAATTGCGTCAACTGAGAAATATCGGCCAATCTCCATGTGATACAGTTTGATCAAAGTGTTGTCTCATATAATTATGATTTACTATTCATATATTTACCTACTCACAATTTTTTTTAAATCCATTGTTGGTTTTGTGCTCAGGCCAAAGTTGGGTCTGATGTAAAAGTATTTCTTTGGTGCCATCTGGGTTTCAAGAAACTATGTTGAAATGGTGAGGAGCTTCATTTCGTCAGGCCATAACATATCTAATTGAATAGTAATGCTTTTCCAGCCTCTTGTGGCATCGGTAGGCAATTATGAACCTTTTTGGCGAGTGTCAATTGCTTGTGTATTTTCACTATTCGCGGCAAGGCTCGGTTCTTATCCTCCATTAATAGCAGGCGAACATCATTTATTCCAAAGAACAAAACAACCGTTGGAGCTATGCTGTCGAATTCCAAAACAAGTTGGAAAGTGACTGAAATGGCCTTTTGAGAAAAGCAATGCAAAACAAATTGCCTCACTCTTTTTTCTTCAAGGAGGCCTTCTTCTTGCAGGCCTTGAAAGCGTCAGAATATTTCTGGCTCAGGTCTTCTGTTTTTCTCTGATACTTCTTTTCCACTTCTTTCGTCTCTTTCTCCTGACGTTTGATGACCTTCAGGTAGCTCTTGTGCTGTGTCAGTTCTGCAGTTGTCACGGTGGGTGTTTCTAACAGCGAAAGCAGGCATTGCTTTTATTGTCAGCAGTGGACGGCATAGTTTTAGAAGAAATTAACACATCATTTGAGCTGCATTTTCTTCCGTTCACTTCAACTGCGTTGCCACTTACCTTTACCACAAGCTTCAGACAATTGATCTGACACCACACATTCCGGTGAAGCACTTAATGGACCGGGCTCTTCTTGAACCTCCTCCTCGACTTGTTCATCATTTGAGATTAGCTCAGAATGTATCGAGTCACTGCTCGACTCCTCTACGTCTTTGGTGATCGTCTCAGGCTGGATGACATCCTCTTCACCAGAAAGTGTCTCGGTTATAAAACTTCCTAGTTCGGCATCCAGAGGAAGGTCTTCGGGTTGCAGAGTGTCTGGCGTGCTCGCTTCTTCAGCTTCGTCTGCACTCGCTGCAGGTGACGCACTGTGGGATGGTGTTTCACCGACCTCAGGTCTGAGTGGATTTGGCTCAGAAGGAACCTCCTCTGGGAGGCACAGCAGTGATCAGATAGCTTCTTTAAAATAAATACATAAAATGAAGATATGTATTTTTACAAGGAGCATTACCTGTTGGTTCCTTCACCTTTGTCACTTCGGTTTGAGGCACAAAAGGCAGCTCATAAGGAGAAATGTAGTCTGAGGATGACTGCATGGGCGCAAAAAGGGATGTCACCGAAGCTCACAACTTGTAAGAGGGGCAGACATGCCAATCAACAGTTGACTGGCCCGCCCTTCGATTAATTAATTGATCAAAATGATGAAAAAAAATATCAATAAACGGTCCACGATGTGTAGCAGACTCAAACGATATTGCTTTTTTTGTAATGCCAGGATTTTGAAACGTTCGTTTATGTGTATACATCCATGCCGTTTTTGTTTCTCCAAGACATACAATGACTAAATGTCAAAAAATATTTGAAATTTCAAGGCCGTGGTGATCTGGTTTTAGTTGAGAAGTGTAGACAGTCACATGTGATGTATAGTAAAATAATGTGGAGGACAGGGACCAGGCTGGCCATTGAATAACGAAAATTTGTGTAAAATTGACACCCACTGAAATGCATAGAAAAAAAATAAACAATATGCATTTTTCATTAAAAATGATGAGAAATAAGTGTAAACAACAGAACCTCGTGCCTCACAAAAAAAAAAAAGAAAATAACTTTTCAGAGATCAATTTTTCCTTAAGTCCCCTTGCAAGGAAGGCAGCACTGCAATTAACACATTGGGTAGCCAATAGCAAGCACGAGGAATACAGTGTATGTCAAATTCAAAAGACATGACATCTCGGTGCATCAGCACGACCCGACAAATGCAACATGAAAGTCACGTGTCACCAAATCCTTTGAAATTTGAACAGGATCATGAAATGGCCTATGTTGCAAATTCTTTAACTCCATCCATCCATCCATTTTCCGAACCGCCTGATCCTCACTAGGGTCGCGGGGGGTGCTGGAGCCTATCCCAGCTGTCTTCGGGCAGTAGGCGGGGGACACCCTGAATCGGTTGCCAGCCAATCGCAGGGCACACAGAGACGAACAACCATCCACGCTCACATTCACACCTAGGGACAATTTAGAGCGTTCAATCAGCCTGCCATGCATGTTTTTGGAATGTGGGAGGAAACCGGAGTACCCGGAGAAAACCCATATGTTGAATATTTATGCACCTCTTTCGGGGTCCGCATCGTCTTCTCTGCGCCTTTCGTTGGGTTGAATAAGGCATCCGTGAAATCTGAGAAATAAACATTATTTATCTGGGCAAGAAAGAGGAGCTTTCATTGAATATAACCAAACTCCATCTGATGTCAAAGGCACAGAGCAAGAAAAAAAGCACCTGCAAAAGCAGCGGGGATGTAGTCCTTGACCTCAATGTACACAAAGAGTGCAGGCAGAGTGAGCGGCACGTTGCTTTCATTGTGCAGGCAGATGTGATGGTAGCCTGCAGGCACCACAAACTTCCATGAAAACAAAGCTACTCAACTGATTAACAAATTGGCAAAAATCCCGCGGCCTTGAACACTCTGCTTCTGTTTTGGGCAAATTTACATTAGAACAGAGATTAAGTTGTCATGTTTACATTAGACTGACCGGATTGAATGGCTTCAAGGGGAATGATTCTATGTCCAAGGAATTTGCCATTTTCCTCATGGACTGCCATTCTCAGAGAGGCCATTTCTGGGAGGAGAATCTATCAACAATCATAGTGAAGGATCAAATTGCCGCAATGCAAAAGTCACAATACATCAACACGCGTCTCTAATTTAAGAGTGTGTGAGGTGAACTGACACGCACCTTTTCAAACACAAAAGGATCCTCGTTCCAAACTGGGTTAATAGAGTTAGGGGAGATGGACCACTTTGTACGGTATTTCTTCTTGGGGTCTCCTGGCAGCCCGATGATCTCCACCTCAACTCCAGTTTTTACACTCTTGTCAGACAAAAACTGTCCTGAATAGATCTGGTGAGGAAATACTGTATATCAGGGGGGGGGGGGCTTTCTATGACAGACACATTCAGGGACCATTCAAATGCAGTTTGACAGAAGGCCAATTGTTTGAACTATTTGCTTTTGTTTGTTGCTAAGCAAGACTGCCATAAAACTACATGACCGAAAATGTCCTACAAAACACGAATAAACAAGAACGTCACTTTTGTGAAATAAATTGGATTCATCCTTCTTTTCTCTTTGTGACAAGATAAAACTATTCAGCCTGCTCCTGAATAAGAATTGGTACGTCCGTTTGACTTAGCATGTCATTGAGTTACAGCTTGTGGTTTTAGGTGCATTTTAATTGGTCGTCTTTTAAGTTGCCAGACGTTATCTGGCTGTTATCATACTTAGATACGTGTCCATCCATGATTATATAAATTAGAATAAAGGGCAATCGCTGTTGCCTCATTCTCATCAGAGAAAACACTCCTCATTCATCAGAAATGTGCTTGAAACTTCGTAGCTTGTTTTTATTGGATTTGCAACCGACGTCGAGGCAACCCTAGCCGAGTTTGAGCGAGAGCCTGTAAACCTGCCTTAATGGTCAGTGTGACTGCCACGACTGTGTCAACCCTGTCGCAGAAAGGATTAAATGTCTTGTCTCCGCGCCGCAGCACGTCGTGTTTGAGAAGGTAGCCCGTCCTTCCGTTGAATTCGAACAGAGCCATGTTCAGCTGCATGGGGAAGTCTGAAAAGACACACACAGAACCTCTTGGTGCATCGCTCTTGGCACCACGAGCTGTTTGGCTAGCAGAGCACAGACGAGTGTTGAGACGGTGCAACACTGACCTGTTGTGGTGGGAGACAAGAAATTCTGGCAGCTAAACTAGGATTGTTTTATCCCCCCCCCCCCCCCCCCCCCCCTTTTCGGACAAAATTAGAGTCGTATGTCACTGAGATGGCTTTTTGTTACCCATTGTCTGATAGTTGAGCGCCACCATCTGGCAGCCGACGTTCCAAAAGGGCTGCGGGTTGAAATTTGATGAGTCCATTCTTGTTCCTTTCGGGTAAATCCTGCTCATCTGCCTTTTATTATATCTGAGAAGTGATGAGTGTTAAGGAGTAACACAGTTCATTTCCTAATTACTTTGTGTATTTTAATATTAAAGCTACACAGATTTTGTGTTACGGTGCATCTTTTGCCACATGAAAAGATACTCAACAAAGTCAACGGCAGTCTTGGCTATCATAGCTTCCCCTTTGGTCTCCACAAAAGATGAGATGACATAACTCTTGTTCTTTTCTGAGGAGTGGTGAGCAAAATGTTTAACAGTTGTTGTTTTTTTAACAGTGCACAAAACATATCCTCGAATCAGTTTTCCTTCAAGAAGCGAAGACGTACTTCTGGCATTGTCAAAAGAGATGAATTTGTTCGGCTGGATGTAGTTGACCAATGATGACATTGCTTCGTATGCTGTGACTTCCTGTCCAGCTGTGCCCTATGACAGATTGACAGGAAATTAAACAGATGTTTTCCGGCAGGACGAGGATGATACATTTCCAGAGAAAAAATGCTTGGTCATGGGATCAACATTCCCTACCTCATCACAGGTCTTCATTTTTTCCTCATCCTGCTCCTCTGTGTCCTCATGGTCCTCATTGTCTTCCACAGCCATATCCCCATCTGATCAAACATCATAATAATCGTCAGGTTAGATCCAAGCAAACCAATTTGTGGTAAGGGATTTGAGTGATTTAGTGGGATCAGTCTTGTTCACCCTGGTTCTCCAGATTGGTTGAGTGGACAGGATCTTCGAAAAATGAGTCAGTGTTTTGTGCAGGTGAAGCATCAGTTGTCATCTGGTCACTGGCTGCTGTGCTGCTCTTCTTGGTTGTCTGGTCTGTGTTCTCGTGGCTTCCCTTCTTGTTCTTGATCAAGATCTTGCCCATCAGCTCAGATGGACTTGGGATTTGCTGTCCTGGCTTAAGCTTATTATTTGATGCAAAGAGTAAGGACACGATACAAGAGGAATTCGATATCAGTGGCCCATACGGAACCAAAATTTTTGTGCGGGTTTAAACACGAGCAAAATCATTGACCTACATTTTCAATCTAAATTCCAAAATCTGCTCTCTCAAACTGTATTAGTACATTTTTTAGCAGTCTGTGCTCTTCATTTTGTCGCGGTTCTCTTGGCTGCACTGCTTTCAATTCTGTATGTAATTTTTCTTTTTTTTTTCCCACTGTGCTGCCATTCTACTCAAACTTTTTAAAATTCTTAGTGCTGGCCGAAGTAACTTGAACTATACAATATTAGCAATAAGACTGTTTTCTTTAATCAATCAGATTTCAAATCTGTCCTCACAAGGCCAGTAAGCTGGTTGTTGGTGACACTCTTATTAGTAGATTCAAACAAAATTCGGCACAGCCAACTTCCACAAGCAACACATTTGTAGCGAGCTTCATATATGAATATATTTAATAATTTGAATCTCTGGCAAGTATAGTATATTTTATTTCTTTTTGGATCATTTTGGCATGTTCTTTGATAATTATTGATTTATGATGATGCACATGGCACAGATTAAATTGGTTAAGTCCCCACTGAAGGCCCGAGGTAGAAAATGCATGGCCCGCCACTGGGCAAAGCTGACATCCAACTAATGCACTGCCATAAAAATAATGTTTAACTGAAATACAACTGCTGTGGTGCCGCACTGGAGCACTTACAGGGTATTTGTCCAGAGGCTCTGTCAGCAGGGCATTACCAAATATGGTTTTGCAGTAGTTGGCCATCTTCTCCTGTTGCTTCACTCTAAAACGAAGCACAAAAATGACGCACCGCTGTCTGCTTTGCTAAACACACATTCTCTCAGTCAAAATCTTCAGACGGTCGCATTTTTCATGCTGGATCATTAGATAAAGACTACAACACATTTAGGACTACTATGTAGTATGAGCTCATGGGAAAAAAAACTCTTACGAGTCAACGTGGTTCTCGAAGGAAAGGATAACGGGATACTGTGAGGTCTTGAAGGCGCTCTCAGCAATGGCTTCAATCACATCCTGTTGAGCATCACAAAAAGTATGGTCCTTTTTTATTTTTTATTTAGGCTTGATTGAGGTAGACCAAGAGCGGGGTTGAAATGAAAACACAACTCAATAACACAAACACATGAGATGAGTGCTCATAAGGATTACTGGTATTTGAAAGTTTGAAAGCAAGCATGAGGGTGGCTCTGTCTAAACTGGACAGATGTGCTTAACTAAAACGTTGGGTCTGACAAGATGCTGCCCTTAAATGGAAGTGTTGATACCACGGGCACGATGTGGGGGGGGGGGGGGGCTTTCCTGTGTATTTTTCTCTTCTGCTGTTTACTTTCTTTTGCTGCACTGTAACACGAATAGATGACCTTCATGGTTTTCATTCATTCATTTCTCATCTTGGCATCACGGTGCTACGACCATTACGATCGTCATTGTAAGATAGTAAAATAAACAAATGTTCAAAAGGTTTAATTGTAACTGTTGTCATTTCTGCAGTAAAAAAGTAGAAGACTTTTATTGACCTTTAGATCACATTAATCGGAATTTGACTCATAACAGTGAAGGAAAACTAATTTGTTTCAAGAAAATGGAACAACTTGTACAATGGAAGAATAATATTGTACCAGAGATTAGACTTCAAATCAAGTCAAAAATTTTCCTTGCAGTAATACTGTGTGTTCGATGTGCCCCCACTCGTGTAAACATGATATAGTGATTAATATTGCATTTTTCGATTTGTGGACGGGCTCAGTTTGCGAACATCACATCTCACTTGTTTTCTAGGTTTGGTCATGTGACACGAACAAGCTGAGCTTGTGTCAATACGGGACAAAATGGCAGCCCCGCTCTCCCCTGAGATGTACATGGAGCCCTGAGTGTTTAAGATCCCCAAATTACCACAAAACTGACATCACATTTTAGTGATATATTTTGTTGCATAAATGGACACTATGCATAAGTCAAGTACCTTGAAAAGGATTTCAGTGGTCATGGTGAAGCCATGTGTAATGATGGGCTCTTCCTCCGGAAGTTTCCCCTTCCAGCAGTCAAGTTCCAGACAACGGCAGCCAGACAACAGACACTGGCGGTACATCTCCGGCGAGGAGATGCCGGAAAACTGACCAGCTGTGGAAGAGTAGTTGTGAGGATTAAATGTGTGTTACGGTATTTTTGTAGCTTTTTTTTAACAAACAAAACATATGTGACCTGTCAGGTATGTGTTATGGGAGGACTTAATGAAGTAATGGGGTAGGGGCTGGGTCATGTCCTGACACTTGGCCAGCCTGTCCTGCATGACCACTGAAGTCTCAGGACCCACCAGGAAGGCCAAGAGAGCTTCTGGGGTAATGAGACCTGCAGATTAAAAAAAAAAGGTTAAAGAGGTCTAAGACATGAAAATACTTCCGCTAATTGTCCAAGTTAGTATTGTGAGGAACGTCACCTCTGTTACAGTTGGTGTTGCAGGGTTCATATTTTAACATCAACGCTTTTATCTGGTCCTGCCGTAGTCGTGGAAAAAGCTCCTCATTGAGTCGGGAGTCCCTCTGCTTCTCGTTGAGAAACTTGGTGAAGTTCTCTTTTGTCATGGTGGGTTTGTTGGAACTGGAGGGCAAAGTCGGGAACCAAGAATTCCTCAGATACTGCATAACACATTTGTTGACTTTCAGCCATGTAAAACTTTCTGTTATTTAAAGTAACTTCACAACAGGATGAGGATATCCGTTTTCTATACCCTAACTCCCATTCTGTGTCATAAATGGAAGGAGCCTAATCTTGCTGACTTTGGGTAAAGACAATACCATACACTGGTAGCCAGTCACTCATGGGGCAAATATCGAGAGAGACAAGCTTTCAAATTCATATTCACACCAATAGTGTGGATAAATGGTTGGCCGCACAGTTACAAGCTAAATGGTAACTAAACCTAGTGTCCTCTCCTTTTTGCCCATTCTAAACGTAGAGCAATCCATCTAAAACCTACGAACCCCTCAACTTACACTAGCAACTGTCTCCTGTAAAATCAATGACACGTGCGATAATGTATCTTACGAATGTAATGACAAAAATATAGAAGCACCAGTGGAAGAATAACTTTCTCTTAAAATAATACAACGTTATAATGTTACTAGAACCAAAGAAACGATTTAGTATCGTTTTGGTCTCACTCACTAAGTAGTGAAGATTTCGTAGATTTCCGGGCGAGGACAGAGATGTGCCAAGAAGGCCTTGAAAGCTGATTCAGTGAAAACTTCAGGCTTCATACTGTCGTACTGTAACATATGATATTCACATTACATGTCATCGCTCTCGATAGATTGTCAATCGTGAGCAAGTTGGAAAATGGTTACCTTTCCTTTGGGGAGTTGGGCTGAAGCCAGCGCGCTTTCCACGCGCTTCTTATCAGCGGGGAACATCTTATAAATGCTGATAAACACACACAATATTGATGCGTTGTAAACCGACGTTACACTACACAGAATCGCCAAACACTGCAAGCGAGGGGGTTAGCCTACTTTTTCACCGGGATCTTGCCATCTTTGTTGGTCTGGAGACAAATCTGAACATAACTAAAGGATTAGACGACACAAATTAAAACTGAATCTTGTGCGATTCACTCAACACGATCGAAGCTCACGCAGGATTCCACTCACATTTTGTCCAGGAAGACTTGTCTACAGGCGTTATTTCTTGAAGTATTGTAGGCAATGGCAAGAATGTCATTCGCCCAGTTCTGGTGCGCATTTAATCAGAAGGTTACCGGAGTTTGCAATGTCTTACGAGCAACATTAAAAACATATGAAGGGATAGAAACCCGCCACAAGAGGGCAATGGCATAATAGCAACCTCGTGAATGAGATGAGTGCACTGGGAGTTTGAACAAATAGCAATTGTGATTTCATTACTGTTGATAAAAGCCGGATATTGCATTCATAAAGTCTAATAAAGACCACAAATGGAGAAAAGGAAGCTTCATTGTTGTCACCGCAATGGATCAGCAACAATAACCTAACATTGTAAACGTCTGGAGGAAGCAGACAGTGTCAATAAAGCCGTCTGTGCTTTATTACCTGTGTCACTTTATCCTTGGAGGCAAAGAAGTTATGGTAGGTCAGGTTGACGGTGTCAAGACCAGAGACAACAGTCAGTGTTTTGGCCAAGTGGTTACTGTCTGGAAAATCGAGGTTAAACACGTTTCGGACCTTTGGGTGCTGTAGAGGTAGAAACAAAATGGCTTACAATGAGATGTGGTGGAGATAGATGGTGTAGTTTACCTTTTTTTTCTCTCTCTGCATAAAAACCACTCCTCTTGATTTCAATATTCAATTTGGAAACAGACCAAAACATTAAGCATACGTACACATCTAAAACACAGCTCAATCGTCAAATTTTCAACTTGTGTGAGGAACGCAGTGGTGAGCGGTTAGGGCTAGCAAGGCCTTCTGTGTTGTCTGAAACACTATCACAAACAGCAATCTAAATTTGCAACCTGAATTCTCATCCAAAAGGTGGTCAGCAGTTAATTTCTTTTTTACACTTCTATGACTGAAGATTTGATGACAAACTTGACGACATTATGAGTGGATTATGTCAGTTTCCAATTGGAAAATATTTGAAGGTTGTCCGGTGTCCCGTATAAATTGAAGTGATTGAACACCTGTGTGCACAACCATACCCAACATGCAAATTTGCTTTGCAGGCCATGCAAAGAGGAAACATGCACACGCGCGCGCACACACAATACATGCACACACACACAATTTGGATGCTTGCGAAGAGGTTACATCATCTCCAAAGCCAACTTCTCAACATGAAGACGTGCTTGCGTCGAAGAGCTCAGCCCCACCGCCCGCCCTCCCTAAGATTTCACCTCTCACTGAACCCTCTGAGAAAGATGAAGATGGCGGCTCACTGCGACGGCCAAGTGATGAATAGAAAGGAGCTGAGATCCCAAACCATTTTCTCTTGATCAAGAAAGAAAAAGATGATGACGCTCTTGTCTCATGAAACGATGATTCAGCATGAGCTGTGTGTTTAATTTTGATGTGTGTGCACCTGTGTCTACTGAAGAAGGGCTGGGTTCATGCGGCTATTGCCATATTTGCAATGCAAATATGTTTTTCATACTAATGGGGCTCAAAAGATTGATTTGCATCCCTGCAGATATTCTTACGAACTCAGTTGGTGGATTTTCTAGTAAATAATACTTACTTTTGGAAGTTTCGCATATTTTCCTGTTCTGGTATCTCTGATAGTAGCAACATCCAAAAGCGTTGTCTCCTAGAAACAAGAAGCAGACAGTCATCTCCATCACGGGATTCAGGACGTAGGCGCAAGTCCAAATATGGACAAAGACTGGAGGGGGAAAAAAAACTTGACTTTGATTAGTAAACAATATTTTGGATGCAGGGTGAATGCTTTATCATTTACAATTGGATTGCACTGCTTTTTTTATTTTATTTTTTTAACACGTAACAGTGCCAGTATGGGTGAGACACGAGGCAGGAGTGCATTTCATGTCGGCTTCATTGGATTTTTCTGGATTTATGTGGTGTAAAACAAAAGTTGCCTCATTTTGAGAAATAGCAAGAGAGAGCAGCAAAGACAAATCGTCCTCTCTTGCGAGTACATCACAGTTGAGCTGCAAAATGCAGCGGGATGGCGGGCCCGAATCAGCGCCAATCAATAATCTCCACAAAACAGCTGGCACAGAAAGAGGCAGTGCAGCTCTCAGCTTTCTAGTGGTTCTCATGGAGCCACCACCACTTCCACATGATGCGTGTTGCCTGACGGATGCCAGCACACAACTTAGCTTGTGCAGTGGCCTCAACTGTAATGTATTACCTTGCTTTGATTCATCCAGTAGAGGTAAAAGCCTTTCACGTCAATCTTCATGGTGACAGGGACAGTCTTGGTCGAGTCCTTGTTGGAGACACGTTTTTGATAGAAGAACAACTTGATTTCAGTGTGATCATTTTAGCACTTCGGGGACCATATTTGGTCATTTAGATGAACCAGGAAGCATCCTGGGGTCTGATAACAATGTGATTTTTTTTTAAACATGCCAATTAAATGAAACAATTCAATATGAAAATGTCTCTAAAATGCAATTGTATCATTGCACCTTTGTAGGATGGTTGACAATTAACATAAGAGCAACCAATTCATCCAAAATTGTGCACCAGATTACTTTTGAAGTAATTTTTTCCCCTGACTGATTTATAAAAAATGAACTATAATAAAATTTTTAAAAAGTAGATATTCAGTCACCTTTTAAAATTACATTATCTTGATCATTCTTCTATATATGCAGCGAATGTAAATGTTAGTGAAGTAAAAAAAAAACACTTAATGCATCAAAGAAAGAGTATTTCAAGGAGTTAAACACAAAAGTGCATTTCTATTTAAATATTTACTCACCTCTGACCACTTGGTAAATCTTTCTCCTTTAACCATGTAATCTTTGATCACAGGGGAATCCAGAAAGTATCTTTTCTTATTCATCGTCTTCTTTTCGTGACTTTGTAGTCCACTGTTGTTAAGACTGCAACGTATATGTTTAAACACTTTACTCCTCTCCGCTGACTCACTCACTTGGAAAGAAGCCGTGAAGTGAAGTGGAGTCGTTGGACACGGAGAACCTACACGAGGATGCGCCCAAAGGAATATGAATTGCAAATGAAGTTAACATAACTCAAAGGATGATGTCTGTACACTTCGTTTCGGAGCCCAATACATTCTTCATCATCCTCGATTCCATTCGGCACCTTTATTGCAACTCAGTATGGCAGCTAACCAGTTCTCAGTGCAATTTCGATTTAGTCCTGCACTGTAAAAAAACACAGTTTGCATTTTGGGGTGCTAAACAGTAAGTCATTTAAGTTGGGATAACTCAAATCTACATTGAAGATATTCATGACAACAATGTTAGTTCTCACAACAAAGTACGCAAGTTGTTTGCTCTAAAAAAAGTGTGCTGAGTTGTTTTTCCTTAAATCTTTAACTTGGAGGAATTTTCTGTCAGGCGTCAAAATGACGCCTGACAGAAATTGTATTTGATGTTTATGAAGGGAAATCAAGTCAAAAATGTTCACTAACATAATACGTTCTATGAGCCCCCCACTAGTCTAAACACAGTTTTCTAATTAATATAACACTTGTGGAACATGAATTAAACAGAAAAACAACCCACTTTTATCTCTCTCATAGGGCAGCCATTTTGCCCCTTACTGTCATCTGAAAATGACATCAGCGCGCACAGGGGCTCAGGTAACAACCAATCACGAATGTTTTCTGAGCTTGGTGATGTGACGTTCATAAGCTGAACCGTGAGCAAATGTGATGTCCACAGGAAGTGACAAAATGGCCGACCCCCCTGAGTTGGATAAAAACAGGTGGATTATACTGCTTTATTCATTTTCCACAAATGCAATATTAACCAGTATGCCGTGTTGAGACCAGTGAGGCCACAGAACATTTTATGGTAAAACACATTTTTGACTTGACTTCCCCTTTAACATATATCATATAAGAACTCCTGCATGCGGCTGCCTCTCGGCTGCTGGTCTCACATTCAAATCTTATCTCAGACCTTTCTTTGAGGAGTTTCATGTGCCAATGTGTGTGTGTGTGTGTGTGTGTGTGCGCGCGCGCGCGCGCGTTTAATAGTTAAGAGCCATAGTCGCTGTCCATTGTGCTGAAAAGACAATTACTCACCCGGGCAGGTAGGAAAACTTTATTTTCATTTTGGAAGCAGACTCTCTTTTGTCTGCCCTTGGGTGTGTTTGGGGGTATTTAGGAAGGTTTAGGAAGACAAAATGTATGAATTCTTGTCCAACCCTCATTTCATGAAAAATATTACTCTATTGGCGTAAATGCGTCTACTCGTTTAATGCATTATTAAACACGATAAAGCCAGACCTTGTTCTCAGCGCACTTCTGGGGATAATACATATTTTGGAGTGAGTTGCTTGCTAGCTGCGGCTTCTTTAAGAGACCCCTCCCCGCCCCTCTCTATATTTTTAGCTGAGCCAGCCACTTCATTTGCTGGATAGGACAGTGCGCCGTGTGATCTCTTCTCATCGTTTGATAAATGACATCCAGTGTAACGCTCGCGGACTGGCCAAGGGCCTACACAGCCAGCGGCTCCGTGGACATGTGGGCAGGTTAAGGACCTTTGTCGGATGTCGCGTCCCAGCCTGTGGATGCTCGCTGGTCCGTGATGAGACGCAATGCTGCATGCACTGGACGCATTTCATTTTGACACTAAGTAAATCCTCGTTTTATTTTTTAAGAGCCCACACTGCTGCCTTCCCGTCTTTTCTTGGGTTGTGGGTCAGAGGAAGGCTTCAAGACGGAGGGGGTGGTGGAGCATCGAGGAAAAAACAGGGGTAATATGAGGGAGCGGGACTTCATGCCCAATATGGAGAGGGGCAAACCTGCTACTTATACGGGGGACAAAAAGGCTAAGATGGCTGCTAAGACCAACAAGAAGTGGGTGAGACTAGCCACGGTCTTTGCTTATGTATTGTCCGTGTCCTTAGCAGCCATCATCCTGGCTATTTACTACAGCCTCATCTGGAAGCCCACCAGCGCATCCTCAAACGCATCCGCCGCAAAGCCGGGGGTCACGGCTCCTCCGGCGAACATCGCCGCGAACGTGTCCGAGTGGAACTCCACGCAGTTGCCAGTCAACCACACCGCCGGGCAGGGCTCGACGACGCACGCCCGGGCTTTTCAGTGGGATTACACTGAGGAGAGCGACGATATGGCGGATGGACTTTACGCATCGACCCGCGGAGCCACGCAGAGATCGGCGAGTGTGGACAGGGAGACGCGAGTGGAGGAGGAGGAGGAGGAAGACGCGCTCAGGCCAGGAGAAAGAGATCGGGATCAGGTAGCCTCCGACGCGTCAACCGTGCCACCGAGCTCCGGGACGAGTTCTGAGTGACCGGGGCCTCCACATCCCTCCATCCCTGTCACAAAAAAGTGATCGTACATATAGGCTTGTGTTTATAGGCAGCCGCTGGTCGGACAGAAACACACAGCACTCGTTTTGCAAATTCACTAATGGATTCTGAGCTCCACTTGACCTGATACTTTGCTGTGATCTATGACTGATATTTAAGGGGACCCCTCTCTCTCAAACAACCCCCATCTAAGCTATTTTTTTTAAGTTTGTTTGTCTATTTGGGCCATCTGTATGCCTTAAACCCACGTTGGATTGTTTTAAGGTTCTGTCTGCAGTTGGATGTGCAACTCCAGTCAAAATATTTTGCTGAAATAATGGGACAGAACTCGCTCCATCACATCCATTCTTGAACACTGACTTGTTGCATTTTGACATATCGGCTGTATTTACTTTCATGGATCAAGCCTGGATTTCATGTAGAAGAACTTGCATTATTGAGTTATGCTCAGGTATGCGCATATAACTTTGTAAATGTGTTGTGCTCTTGGTTATGTACATAATATAGACGCGGGCATACATCTTTTTTGGCTTTGATAAACCTATAGTGTAATTAGATAATTTTTATTAAAGGTACCTTATGTACAATAGGTATAACTATATCCCAAATATACAAATAAACAACCTGAAAAATATATTCGGTTCTATGGTTTGATGATATTCATGCAGGCTCTTGCTTTCACATGGTAACAAAAAAGAGACGTTTCAAAGAATGAATGAAGTCAGTCACACTTCAGGCAATGTGATATGATTTAAAACTTAAAATGCCCTCTTTTGGAATATACACAATACATTTTGTAGAGTACAATTTACTTTGCGAGGGAATCTAAATATAGTCTTTTTACAGTGAAATGTACTCTATTAAATTTACTTTGTAGGGATGGAAATTAAAAACAAAACAACATCAACAAAAAACGATTCGATTAATCAACAAAATAATCAACAGATTCATGGATTCTTATGTCATCGTTGCAGCCTTCTAATATAATATTCGGAACAATACAGCGAGCACGAATACACAAATTGGGCTCTCCACAAATGTCTTACAAGGGTGGCTAAAGCAGAAAACGAGCCTGGATAAAGGCCCAGAGGATCCATACAGTATTCCATTACCTTTCTTTGCTCTCCACACTCCGGACTGGGATAGTTGATTTTCCACTTCAAGAGTACAGCAGAGGGAAAAAAAATATACATCAGCCAGTGACATGACTTACATTAGAACGACATCAATGACAGATAACAAGGATTTCCCGTATCAGGCACAATTTATCCAAGAGGCGACTGAGGGCAGCAAGGAAACGGACACAGCCGCAGCAAAATGGCAGACTTGGGATACTAGATTACTAGAAATAGGACCTCGTAGTACCTACTTATTCGAGTGGGGAAAAAAAATCACTAGCATGTAGAGGCAGACAGCACAGGTACTGTACACAACCAAGAAGAAAAAAAAAGATTCAATGTCCATTACAAAGTTGCTAGGGTGGCTAATGAAGTATTTGTTGAGTATACGTCTTGTAGCTAGAAAGGTGCCTCACATGGTAGTGTGAGCCTTCCTTTGCGCTGGCAGGTGAACTCATGGGCCACTCTAAATTGAACCATATTGTAGGAGAGAATGTGAGTTTAGATGATCGGTTGTCGATATTGATTTGCCCTGCGAATGACTGGCATCCAGTCCAGGTTAGATACCCTGCCCATAACCCAAAATCCGCTGCATGGCTTTGACACCAATAAGAGAGTGATTCTCAAAGTGTGGTATGAGTACCACAAGTGGAACTTGGGTTTTCTCGGGTGATATGTGAAAGAGTCACTCAATGAAATCCAAATCAAATCAATCGCATTTAAACCTTGAAATGACGTCAAATGTATTCCAATGAAGGTTTTAGTTATGCATACATCACATGATTTTTTTTCTTAAATCCCATACATTCATTCATTCATTCATTCATCCTCCGAACCGCTTCATCCTCACTAGGGTCGCGGGGGTGCTGGAGCCTATCCCAGCTGTCTTCGGGCAGTAGGCGGGGGACACCCCGAATTGGTAGCCAGACAATCGCAGGGCACACAGAGACGAACAACCATGCACACCCTCACTCACACCTCAGGACAATTTAGAGTGATCAATCAGCCTGCCATGCATGTTTTTGGAATGTGGGAGGAAACTGAAGTACCCGGAGAAAACCCACGCAGGCCCGGGGAGAACATGCAAACTCCACACAGGGAGGCCGGAGCTGGAATTGAACCCGGTACCTCTGCACTGTGAAGTCGACGTGCTAACCACTGGACTACCGGGCCGCCCAAATCCCATACAGTACTTATTATTTTAAAAACCTTTCAACAAGATAT
Source organism: Hippocampus guttulatus (assembly GCF_054856545.1). Lineage (NCBI taxonomy): Eukaryota > Metazoa > Chordata > Actinopteri > Syngnathiformes > Syngnathidae > Hippocampus > Hippocampus guttulatus. The sequence continues at coordinate 11,198,413 of NC_141273.1, forward strand.
TTTTTTAAGTACAGTTCAGCTGATTTTTAACTTTCAAGTACATGACTATATATTTACATTGAATCTTATAAATTGTTTTACTTTTAAGTTAAAAAACGAAACCTTTTATGTGCAATGTATTTTAATGAACCCGTTCAGGGACAGTGGTTACTACAGCGGACAGCTTATCATGTTATCAGGTGACAGGGTGCATGAAAGGGTTAAATCATTATTTTTGTTTTTTTTCCCCCTATATTTAAGCACTGTGTACATTTTTAAACTTTGCCTAATTTTACAGCGGCTTATATAATAATATGAAATACTTTATTTAGGAATAACCCAATAACTGCCTTTTTTTAATGAACACTTACTTCACGACAGTATTCTAATATTGATCATTATGGTAGTATTTGGAGAGCAAAGTAATTTCTTGGTGTAAAAAAATTGTTTTTTTGAAAAAATCTGCTGTAGTTATATTGCATGTGATGATGAAAGTATCTCGATATCAACAAACCTAATAATGACCCGATGTTTGCACAGTCTCATTATATAAGACACATAGGGAAAGTTTCGGATCCACTGATTTTTTAAAAGGTATCTCGTGGGAATGAACTGTCAAAGGCCTCTTCGCCTTTCACAGATGTGTTGCAGCAGCTCTGACTGGATCCACTTCACACATGTCACAGCTGTCCAACTATGAGGCGGAATTAAGAGCAACCTCACTCCGAGCTATTTGCCAGTAGCATGTGAGGGAGGTGGATCGATCTCAGCGCCCGCTGTATAAGGCAGAGAGGAACACATTACACAATGCTGCCGGCTGCTATTTTTGATCCATCTCTCTGAAAAGAACCATTAAGAAGAGATACTCGCTTCCTCTGCTGGCGGTTGACAAGGTTGGTGGTTGCCGTAAAGGAGGAGAAAAAGTGGTGATGAAGGTACATGAATGACAAGGGCCCCGAAATAATGTTTTCACTTTGCATTGGGGCCCAAAGGTCATTTTCTTGCTGACATGAATCATAAGCAAGCAGTGGAGTATGTTTGCTTTGCCAAACAGAAACTTAAGTCCGGGGAGGAAAGCACAACACAACTGTCATAATATATTATTTGTGGTGAATTTAGAATAAACAAGACAAAAGATGCTACACAGGTGTGCACTTGCCACAACGAAAGCTCTGTCAATACTCTGGCTTCTCTATTAACGTGCAACAATCGACAGATGTGTTTCCAGTGCCCTGTGATATATGAAAGAACCAACGACCGACGGCCAACCCATTGATTGAAGCGGGTTCATCCGTGCTGACCGTTATTACTGAAAGCTACGACTTGTAGGCGGCTGGTGACCTTTTGACTCTTTCCACCCTGGAGGAGGATGATCTTTTCTGATATGAAATTACTCTGAGGTTATATTTGACTGAGAGGTCTGTAAAATGAACAAAAGATACGCAGAGTAATGTAGCGATATTCATCTGTGTTTATACTGTAAACACGCACACGCGCACGCCCGTGCAGGATACACTGTGACGACGTAGTGTGCCATTCGATTAAGACATCCATCCATCTGCTTATTTATCCTCACAAGGGTCGCGGGAGGTGCTGGAGCCTATCCCAGCCGTCTTCGGGCAGTAGGCGGGGGACACCCTGAACTGGTTGCCAGCCATTCGCAGGGCCCACAACCATTGATGCTCACAATCACATCGAGGGACAATTTTGAGTGTTCAATTAGCCTGCCATGCATGTCTTGAGAAAACAGGTGTCAAACTCAAGGCCCGGCGGCCAGATCTGGCCCGCCAAATCATTTGATGTGGCCCGCGAAAGCAGCATCTTCCATGATCCATTCTAAATTGTCGACCAAGTTTTTTAATTCTCACATGTAATAAATAAGAGATATATTCTCAGCATTTTCTTGTGACCAAATCCCTCATGATAGTAACTTAAACAATAGTTGAATCAACAGTTATTCCTTACTTCTTTATATGGTTTCAGTCATAATGGCCCTCCAAGTGAAACGGTAGCTAAAATGTGACCCGCGCCAAAAATTAGTTTAACACCCCTGCTTTAGAATGTGAGAGGAAAGCGGAGTACCCGGAGAAAACCCACGTGCCCCTGCACCTCCGCTCTGTGAGGCCGACGTGCTAACCAGTTGACCACCAGGCCCCCCTAGATGAAGAAAATTAATGAATAAATACCATGAGCAAATAAATATAGTGAAGCATTTTAGGGCGTGCGTGTGTGTATGGGTGTGTTTGACCATGTATAATTGTGGCCCTCTGTCAAAAGCCCTGATCTAAGACCACACCCCAGTAAAATTGCTCTAAAAGCGGTTGTGTGCTTGAAACCTACACTTTCATAATTGTACAATTTCAAAACCATGAATGAATAAATCATTGCATATACATTTAAAAGTGGTCCAAATACTGCATTGTCATGCTGCCTATGACAATGCACAAAAAAGGGGGGTTGTTTGCTAGAAACTGAGTTTCTCTGGCCTTTATTTTGACCGGCATTACATAACGCCTGAAGATTGTAATGCACTACAATTTCCTATCTGGAATACATAACAGGGATTCAGAGATGAATAAGGAAGTTTTGTAAAAGGGATTTTCAGGAGTAACGATCTCATTTAAAAAGGCAAAAACAGTTACATAATAAAAAGCTGAATCACATCCAAAGAAACAGTTGCGGATGAAGCTGAAATGATGCAGCAGAGACATTTTCCGAGCAAATGAGAACGCATTTCATTAGATGGAGACCAATGACTTCCTCGTTCTTGTTTTGAAGCATTCAACGGTATGAAAAATCCATAAATAATAAATACAAGCACTACGCATTAGTTTGCCTCAGAAATCGGAGTTTACTTCCATGTCAGCTGCTTAAGAAATAGGCTTGTAATGATGAGTGTAAATCTTTGCTAAACAAATGTGTAAACGTAAAAAATCTTTCATCATGATGACGCTCGTAAGGTCTTTACCCAGCTGTGATAACTGTCTAACAACTCAACAAAAGTGTTTCAGGAGCATTATTGAACTCTAATGGAGTATCAAATGAAACCGACGTGTGCAATTCAGTCGTACGTCAACAGGATTTAACATTTATTGCGCCACTCCAAATCGTTTCGTCTCAGCTCGGGCTTCACTCGATGACACCGAGGTCTTGCTGTGAACATCCCGTCGGGGTTCGGGAGATGACGCACAGAGCTCGGTGGGGACCGCCAGGCCGCCTTAAGATTCTGGCAGGGTCAACACAGTACTCGAATCCTCTTCAGTAACATCCGCGGATTGTAATGAAACACCTCAAGAGCCTCCAGCTGTTACCTCATCGCGTGTAAGATATGACTGTCGCTCAGATCAGCTACGCATGATATTTTTAAAATAAACACAGAGAGTCAAGCCCTTTTTGTTTTCCTTTCTGGAGCTTTTCATTGACCTCGAACAATATTTTCCTCAAACTGGCCTCTCTGTGCTGTGGATTGCCACTAATGTAATCCTACACTGCACTTGAGTCCTCAAACAGCCTACAGGACTTATTTCTATTATATTAACACCCCCACTGCGGCGCATTGCGTCATACCCTGGGAACTATTGGCTACCTTTGCACAGAAGTGCACTCGGACTGTAGCAAGCATGCAAATCTGCTTTGTTGTTTGAAGAGAACACTTGACATGGACAGAAAGTAAGCTCGGAACGCTTTGCAGCGAGCCAACGTGTGTTGTCCCCGAGAGATAGAAAGGCTGCTATGGTGACCGCTGCAGGAGGAGATAATTAAAATACTGTCGAAGCACATAAGGGAGGTCCCACCTGTAAGGCAAAGAGGGAGCAGTTTTCAATTCGATACCTCTGCAGAGAGCTCATCAGAAATTAATCAAATCCAACATGAAAGCGGATTCAGCGGGCCACGGTTGATAGGCGTGAAAAGTCCGTGCATGCGCGTCACATTTTCTGCTACTATATTCTGACTTATTTGTGTATGTGTGTGTGTGTGGTACCTCAGCCAAGTGGGAAAGAGCGAAAGCTTTTGATTTGATCGTATGCAGGTTGATGCAAAGTCTACACAGCTGAAAATCATTGTGCGTGTTTGGGGAGGAGGTGAGCGTCACGTAGTACAGTTGGTCATAATTTGAGGCGACAGTACAGAAACACTGTTTTGTTGTTGTTGTTTTTTTTATCCATGTCCTCTTCATATTTGTCACACACATTGGAATAACAAGGGCAAAAAAAACGAGGGACACAGCTGTGGAGCCACAACCATCTTTTTAATGCGCCATTTGAGGCGTGACAGTTACATCGAAATACAAATGACGTGGAACAACCTGCTAAAAATAAATATTCTAAACTTCTAAACTCCCAAAGGGGATTTAAAAATAAGGTCAACTGCACACATCTTCTATCAAATTACAGATTTTTGTTTCATGGTTGTAAAAACCTTAACTGTGTTCTTCCCCAGTACATTTCTGCCTGTAACCTGACGTCCCCCCCCCCCCCCACCCCACCCCTCTTCTTTTTAATGTAACCACAGTTGAAACTGTAAAAACCTTGCAACAGGTCATTTAACCACTAGATGTATGGTTATGTAACATAACTACACTACAAGATCATCCATCCATCCATCCATCTTCTACCGCTTATCCGGGGCCGGGTCGCGGGGGCAACAGCTTTAGCAGGGAAGCCCAGACTTCCCTCTCCCTAGCTACTTCTTCCAGCTCTCCCTGGGGGATCCCGAGGCGTTCCCAGGCCAGCTGGGTGACATAGTCACTCCAGCGTGTCCTGGGTCTTCCTCGGGGTCTCCTCCCAGTGGGACATGCCCGGAACACCTCACCAGGGAGGCGTTCAGGAGGCATCCGAATCAGATGCCCAAGCCACCTCATCTGGCTCCTCTCGATGTGGAGGAGAAGCGGCTCGACTCTGAGCCCCTCCCGGATGACCGAGCTTCTCACCTTATCTCTAAGGGAGAGCCCGGACACCCTGCGGAGAAAACTCATTTCGGCCGCTTGTATCCGGGATCTCGTTCTTTCGGTCACGACCCATAGCTCGTGACCATAGATGAGGGTTGGAACGTAGATCGACCGGTAAATTGAGAGCTTCGCCCTTCGGCTCAGCTCCTTCTTCACCACGACAGACCGATACAACGTCCGCATCACAGCAGACGCTGCACCGATCCGCCTGTCGATCTCTCGCTCCCTCCTGCCCTCACTCGTGAACAAGACCCCAAGATACTTAAACTCCTCCACTTGGGGCAAGATCTCTCCCCCGACCCGGAGGGGGCACTCCACCCTTTTCCGACTGAGGACCATGGTTTCAGATTTGGAGGTGCTGATTTTCATCCCAACCGCTTCACACTCGGCTGCGAAACGCTCCAGTGAGAGTTGGAGAGCCCCGTTTGAAGGAGCCAACAGCACCACATCATCTGCAAAAAGCAGGGATGCAATACTGAGGCCACCAAAACGGACGCCCTCAACGCTTCGGCTGCGCCTAGAAATTCTGTCCATAAAGATTATGAACAGAATCGGCGACAAAGGGCAGCCTTGGCGGAGTCCTACCCTCACTGGAAACGATTCCGACTTACTGCCGGCAATGCGAACCAAACTCTGACATCGGTGGTATAGTGACCGAATAGCCCGTATCAGGGGGTTCGGTACCCCATACCCACGAAGCACCCCCCACAGAACTCCCCGAGGGACACGGTCAAACGCCTTCTCCAAGTCCACAAAACACATGTAGACTGGTTGGGCGAATTCCCACATACCCTCGAGGACCCTGCTAAGGGTGTAGAGCTGGTCCACTGTTCCACGGCCGGGACGAAAACCACACTGCTCCTCCTCAATCTGAGGCTCGACTTCCTGACGGACCCTCCTCTCCAGCACCCCTGAATAGACCTTACCAGGGAGGCTGAGGAGTGTGATCCCTCTGTAGTTGGAACACACCCTCCGGTCCCCCTTTTTAAAAAGAGGGACTACCACCCCGGTCTGCCAATCCAGAGGCACTCTCCCCGTTGACCACGCGATGTTGCAGAGGCGTGTCAACCAGGACAGCCCCACAACATCCAGAGCCCTGAGGAACTCCGGGCGGATCTCATCCACCCCTGGGGCCCTGCCACCGAGGAGCTTTTTAACCACATCGGTGACTTCAACCACAGAGATAGGAGAGCCCACCTCAGAGTCCCCAGGCTCTGCTTCCTCCAAGGAAGGCGTGTTGGTGGAGTTGAGGAGGTCTTCGAAGTACTCTGCCCACCGGTTCACAACGTCCCGAGTCGAAGTCAGCAGTGCCCCATCCCCACTGTACACAGTGTTAGTGGTGCACTGCTTCCCCATCCTGAGACGTCGGATGGTGGACCAGAATTTCCTCGAAGCCGTCCGGAAGTCGGCTTCCATGGCCTCACCGAACTCTTCCCACGCTCGGGTTTTTGCCTCGGCGACCACCGAAGCTGCGTTCCGCTTGGCCAGTCGATACCCGTCAGCTGCCTCTGGGGTCCCACAGGCCATAAAGGCTCGATAGGACTCCTTCTTCAGCTTGACGGCATCCCTTACTGCTGGTGTCCACCAGCGAGTACGAGGGTTGCCGCCACGACAGGCACCAACCACTTTACGGCCACAACTCAGATTGGCCGCCTCAACAATAGAGGCACGGAACATGGTCCACTCGGACTCAATGTCCCCCGTCTCCCCCGGAACATGGGAAAAGCTCTGTCGGAGGTGGGAGTTGAAACTCCTTCTGACAGGGGATTCCGCCAGACGCTCCCAACAAACCCTCACAATACGTTTGGGTCTGCCAGGACGGACCGGCATCTTTCCCCACCATCGGAGCCTACTCACCACCAGGTGGTGATCAGTTGACAGCTCCGCCCCTCTCTTCACCCGAGTGTCCAAAACATGCGGCCGCAAATCCGATGATACAACCACAAGGTCGATCATCGAACTACGGCCCAGGGTGTCCTGGTGCCAAGTGCACATATGGACACCCTTATGTTTGAACAAGGTGTTCGTTATGGACAGTCCGTGACGAGCACAGAAGTCCAATAACAAAACACCACTCGAGTTCTGATCGGGGGGGCCGTTCCTCCCAATCACGCCCCTCCAGGTCTCACTGTCATTGCCCACGTGAGCATTGAAGTCCCCCAGCAGAACAAGGGAGTCCCCAGCAGGAGTACTCTCCAGCACACCCTCCAAGGACTCCAAAAAGGGTGGGTATGCTGAGCTGCCGTTTGGTGCATATGCACAAACAACAGTCAGGACCCGTCCCCCCACCCGAAGGCGGAGGGAAGCAACCCTCTCGTCTACCGGTGTGAACCCCAATGTACAGGCACTGAGCCGGGGTGCAATGAGTATGCCCACACCTGCTCTGCGCCTCTCACCATGAGCAACTCCAGAGTGGAAGAGAGTCCAACCCCTCTCGAGAGAACTAGTACCAGAACCCAGGCTGTGTGTGGAGGCAAGTCCGACTATATCCAGTCGGAACTTCTCTACCTCACACACCAGCTCGGGCTCCTTCCCTGCCAGAGAGGTGACATTCCATGTCCCAAGAGCTAGCTTCTGCAGCCGAGGATCGGACCGCCAGGGTCCCCGCCTTTGGCTGCCGCCCAGCTCGCATTGCACCCGACCCCTTTGACCCCTCCCACGGGTGGTGAGACCATGAGAAGGAGGACCCACGTTGCCTCTTCGGGCTGAGCCCGGCCGGGCCCCAACTACAAGATCATATTTGGACAAAAAAAGATAAGGCTACGTAGCGTGATTTCGACTCCGTTGAATGGAAACACATTTTAAAAACGCTTCCGTGAAGAAGCGTGATAGACAAGTGAAAGTGTGCGTTGATGAATACATTGTGTCAATTATAGTTGATGAAGCGAAAATACAAGGCACGACAACATTCTCAGAATGCTTTGTCAATTTTTTCTTCCCCCCCCTCCACAACCGACAAAAGAAAACAGCGTGAAATGGCAGCTGCGGTTGAATCTGTGTTACTGGCAAACGGTCATGGCCGCGCTTGATTTATTTTCAACATCTCAAGTGATTCCCTCCCAGATGCGCCTCGAGGCCTCGGTGGACAAATTACGAGTTGCACAACTGTCTGTCAATTTAAACGGCATAAAAACCAAGTGCAAAAATCTTAGTTTTGAAGGCATGACCAGTAGACTTCATATCCCTGCTGTCAAACCGACAAATGTGCAAAACTTCCATTTCTTCTCCAGTGCATAAAATATTACAGTCATATTTTGACCCCATTATGTTCTTAACTACACATCGGCGCGTATTGCTTCCATTTGAAGCGTAGAAACATGTCAACGTGTCAAGAGGATCTTTCCGTTTTTAAATCAGGCCGGCACAAGTTATGGCGTGCGTATGTGCAAATGGATACGGTATGAGACGACCATGCATCCGAGCGGTCCTTGTAAAATGCTCTCTGTCTCTACTGTTTTTTCAACAGCGTACAGGTTCAATGTCAGTAGTTTAGTTTACAAATCAACTCATTTGCTGAAAAAAAAAAAATCTGTATGTAGTAATGAAAGTGACAGGTGAGTTACAAAAGGCCACCGACTGATGCTGGACGCAGCTGCTAACACAGTAGCTCCTCATACTTTTTTTTTTCATTCCCCCTTATAGTGCAGATGTTTTCCCATTATTGAAACTGGCCCAAGGGCACAATCGGGCACTACACAAATAGACTAAGTCTAATGTCTCTTCTCAAGGCCAACTTCCTGTAATGTTACACGAACGTACCTTCCAGCCCGCATACGACAACACGTAAGCAGTCAGCGGCGTTGCACTCAAATGCACACATAGGAAATGATGTGTCGCCACGTATGCTCGTGTCCTCGGGTGCAGCGATACTCCTTTATGTCGGATCAAAGAGATATGACACACCGCAAGGCCAGGAAGCCACACCTCCATTGAGCATCCGCATTCGAGTCTTTCATTATTTGCATCCCGAACATGTTAAACAATTCTGCCGTGCTCTCTTGCCTGCAAACAGACAGCGGAAACGGTGATTACCTTCCCATTCATCACGTAGGTAATCAATACATCTCACTCTGCACACTTGAAGACGGAGATCTATTCCACTAGGGGCGTGACGCTATTTCTGCTGGACTCTTAACTGGCCCCGGGGGCTGCCTGATATACTTAAACAGAAATTGAATATCACACGGTGGCCGTTCACACACGCGGGTCGTTTTTCTGTCGTCATCCATTTAACATCATCACCTATTTGCACTTTCCATCAGTCAATTTATACACCTATCGATTCCCCTCGGCCCTCTGCTTCTGCCTCGCACTGACCTTGTCGTTGCAGCTAAAGTGTTCCGGGTGTGACGTCCCTGATTCCAGGCTGGAGACGCATACATGCGAGTCAGTAGCTTCTTCTGTGAAATAAAAACAGGGATCAATGTTGAACTGTCGGGTAACTCGGTGGCCACTTCATTCGTTCAACCTGCATAATCCCGTGTAGGGATCCATTTTTTTTCCTTTTTTTTTTTTACTAGCCTGAAATTTTAGGGCCGCGCACTGAAATGCGACTTGTGTAAATGTTCACATTTCCACTCAGACTTACTAGATGACTGATAAATGGGCTGAAGTGTGAAGCAGGAGTTTGACAGCAAAAAAAAAAAAGATACTGTTTGGCAATGTTGCGCAAGCAGGAGAGTGTGCAGGTGTACCAAATGCTGTGACGAGTGCGTGCGGAGTACCCCACCTGTGTTTGCGTTGGACTTGGTGAGCTCCACGGGCTGGACAGAGCTTTCCAGTAGAGAAGCGCAGGCCTTGTCAGCAGGGGGCCAGCAGGGCGCTGTGGGGGCACTGATGTCTTTTTTTGAACATTGACTTTCAGAAGCCTGCTGCTGGCAATGACTCTCTTCATCCATGGCACTTTCCAGATGCTGCTGGGGCACTTTGTGCCAGATTTTTTTCTGCGAGGAAGCTTTTAAAAAGAATGTTGGCCCGGATTCAGAGTTTGAGGAATCCTGAAAGCCTGTGATTTGCTTTGCGTGAGCCCCCTGGATGAGCTCCTGTGAGAATCGCACTTTCTTCTCTGAAGCCCCAGGGGGCGAGGCATCTGCTTTCTCCTGCGTTGAGGTGTCTGCTCTCAAAGTAGCCAAAGAACCTTTGGATCCCCTCACTTCCTCACAGGCGTTTAAAATATCTGGACTCTGCGACGGCTTAGTTTTTGAGTCCTGGTCTCTTTGCTCTTGTGCCTCAGCGTCTGTCAGCGCATTAAGCTCCTCCAGCAATTCCTCCAATGGTGTATCAGAAGTCTACATGAACGAGACATACAGTCAGATGTGTTCAGCTTCTTTAGGGGAATTTCCCTATCAAAATGGTTGACCTCACCTGTAGGTTATATTCTTCTTCTTGGTCTTGCCATCTAAAAAGAAGGCCCACCATTTAGTCGTATTCATGAGAAGCATTGATGTTTTTATTGCGGGATGCATTTGATAGTTCCACTGGCAGCTGGCAGCAGTGCAGCCATATGTCAGAAGCCCCTTTAGGTATCACCTGAGTGATGTGTTGGACTGTCACTTGTTTCTTTGGCTTCCTAAATGGATTCTCTCCTCAAAATAACTCAGCCGTGAATTACTACATTTTCAAATTGGACCTCAACAGATGATGGATAAGGAGTTTTAAAATCAGAAGTCAAATATAACTACCCGGTATTGTGAATTACATATGACAATTTGAAAATTTGGTTCAGAGTGTTGCCAACATTGCTGCGTTGGGCACAAACAATTTGGAAATTTTCACCGACAGGCAGATTCACTTTTGTGAATGGAACCTTCTGGGATATTTAATCAGCTGCCACAACTTCCAGTTCATCTATCATGACATCCTTGGGAATTTATATTTTAGCGCACAGTGCGGAAAATCGGGTCTTCCCATGCGGTGTGAGACATTCCATATCCCAATGGTTGAATTAACTTGTTCATCCGAGTGCTGTTTGCGTGCAAGCGGGCTCTAAAAGAAGATGTCAGAGCTGTTGTACTGACCTTCTGGCCCTCCCGGTCAGACGATCTTTGCCTTTTGCGTTGCTGCTCATTACTTGTACGTTTTTAGTTGACTTGTCTTTGCCTCGCTTCTCATGACCTAAGACAAATGAAAGGTCACGGTCAGCGCGAGCCAATTTCTCTCCTCTGGAGTGAACTTATGTAGCAGTCAATCATGAAGTTCTTACTGAAGTTCTCTGAGTTGGTGACATTGCGCGGTTGGTGGAGTTGAGTGGGTGGGAACCAACCATGAAGTGGGCGGATACTTGACTAAATGAGTTGCGTTTACGCCTTTGATTAAAACCTTTTTTTTCTGGGCTTTTTGGATCGTGGGAGTATCCAAAAACACACACACAAGCACAGGGGAGAACGTGCAAAGTCCACACAGTAAGGCCGGAGCTGGGATCCGAACCAAAAAACCTCCGAACCATGAGCAAGTGCTAACTTCTCAATGACCACGCTGCCAATGAGTTACCTTTTAAAACTAAAAAGGGGCCGCAGATTTTCCCTCCACACCATCGTATTTAAGTGTTCATTTTTTAGGTAGACATCAAAGCTAAATGGCTGTTCCATCTTGAACAACCCCTTAAGTTGATTTTTTTTTTTTTAACAGGTTGTTCAAGACCAAGTTGTAATGCATAATTCAATGCTCCCCCTTGCTTAGATTAAATTGATTATTTATTCATAACTGCACCACCTCCTGCCGGATAGTACATTTATAAAATCTCTAGAACCTCCTGAGCCCCACTATTCAATATTTTATGATGCTCATATGAATCAACAGATTTTAAAGCTGGTGCCATATTTCTAGTTTGAGTAGCCAATGAGTCGTTGAATCCAATTTTTCTTTGCCTTTAAACAAGTACTGTGGTATATGTTCATATTTAAAGCAATACTTTGTCAAATATAGGCAAAACCGCTTTACTTTTGACAATCACCTCGTGTGTCAGCACCAGACCTATGCTGTCCTCTTCTGGTGCTTCGCCCTCCTGGAAACAGAAAATATCGGGATGAAAGTAAAACAATTGCATCAGAACATTTTTCGGTGGGGACCATCTCACCTCGATTTGCAGGCACCCAATCTCTGTCCGGCAGGGATTTGTCTAAAAACCTACAGGCAAAAGTTTTCTTTAGTCGATGAGTTTAAAATTGTCAAGAGATTATGCTCAGTAGTCTAAAAATTCTCTTTGTCCATTGACGCCGTTGATCATCATCTATGAGCATTCAAGCCTATTCCAATTAGCAGATCATTGTTGTGTATTTCTTACGCAACAAGAATTTAAATAATGAAAGTGCAGCGTGATGAATTTCTGCTTTGCCAGCTCACGAATACCATCTCAACAATTGGTGAATCAGACGCAAACGTGTTCTATTCTTCCCGGTGGTCCTTGTTTAAGCCTCACCAAATAAGGCAAGGTATTCCATCAGGGGATGAGCCCCGTCTTAAAATAGCCGCTCCTCCCTTGTCTCTTTACGTTTTGATGCTTCCCTAAACAGTACATTCATTCACTCCGCTACGAGTGCCAAGAGTCTTCTTTCAGATTTGTTCTCTTCCACACCTTCTGTAACATGAATAATATACAGCAAGATTGCCTGAGTTTAAAAACATTGGCTGATTTTTAAAATCACAACAACTATCAACTAAAACACATTTCTGTAGCAAACACAGTGCGTAACAAATTTCCCAGCCCGTCTGCCATAAATGATCAACATCATAAAAGCGTTTTTGGACTCTTGGTTTCAGTGAGCTTTTTGGAATTTTAAACAAAATTCACCTTTTCACGGCAGAAGTCAAATTATTCAAGCATAGCATTGAAACACGTGTGGGACACCGAAACGTACATCACACGGGAGAGGAATACACAATAACATATATTTTACTGCTGAAAAAAGAAGAAACATAACTGACTGAAAATACTGACGCTGAGGCAAAATTCTTTGGGACCCCAAACCACTGTCACGTACAACAACAGCAATAAGCATTCAATGACGTGCGCGGCAGAGGTAAGAAGTCTTACATGTTCTCTGATTTGTCTATGTCCCACGCCCGCCTCCACTGTCCCTTGGCGTTCTTGTGACGCGCCACTCTCTCCTTGTCAATCTTCTCACGCTTCTTTTTCCACTGCAGGTACTCCTCTTGCTCCTCCTTCGATGTGGGGACGTTGAGATCTGTGATTTCCAGCTCCTTGACACAGAAAAAAAAACAGCCCAGTGCATTTGTGAGACTTAAAAAAAAATTCCCTGGTGGTTATGATTGCAATATTGTGGGAACATTTGCCTCTCAAGTCGCGCCCGGTGTTGGATCTGCCATCATCCATGACATCATTCAATATCCTCACATTTTGAATCTAATGCCTGCAACACATTTCAAAAGAGCTGGGACAGGGGAAACAATCCTCAAAAAACACCAGTTTGGAACATTCCCCAAGTGAAAAGGTAAATTGGAAACGGGATGAATTGTTATGTTTGGCTATAAAAATAGCATCCCCGAAAGGCTCAGTTGTTCACAATCAAGGATGGGGTCAAGTTCACCACTTTGTCAAAAACTGTGTGGGTCAAATTGTCCAACAGTTTAAGAACAACACTTCTCAAAGTTGCAAGGAATTTCATTTCATCGTCACTGGTACATTTCAGCAAAAGATTCTGAGAAAGTGGAGATTTTTTTTGTTCTTTCTAGTTTTCGGCAACGTCCCTGTTTAGTTCAGGAAGACAACTCCAAGCCATTTTCTGCATGTGTTTCTATAGCGTGAATTCACAGTAAAATAATATGAGCACTGAACTGGTCTGCCATCAGTCCAGACCTGTCTCCCTTTGAAAATGAGTGCCGCATTAATGCACTCCAAGAACGACTACGGAAACTATTAGGATAAGTGGGGTTCAATGCCCTGCCTGCTCACTTTACTATTAGTAGACTAAATACAGTAGAATGGAAAGTTAACTCACTCTAATATATCAAAGAACACATTTCCATTTGCGTATTTGTCACCAACACATTGAATATACAGTATATTATATATTGCCTGACCAGTACCGGTAATTAAATGTTTATGGTGGTGACTCTTTCTCAATTTTCTATGGCAGAAGAGATTTTAAATGTGAACACATTTGAAAGAAAGTATATTGTGTTTGACCTAGAGGGTTCAGTTGTACATGAATGTAGATTAAAATCACGGCATTGCCGCCTTGCAATAGACTAGAGCAGGGGTGCCCATTACGTCGATCCTTATCTACCGGTAGATCTGAGATAGGTCCCAAGTAGATCCGAAGAGTGTCGAGGAGAAAAAAAACAAAACCATTTGTGTGTCTTTGTACATGTTAGTAATATATTCTTAGTGTTAATGTACGCTGCACCATAATCATCCTATCAGTCTCCTTTTCACAAAATATTTTTTAAAAAAAGTGGCGCGTGATGACGTCACCGGAAGTTGTTAGCGCTCAGCAGTCTGCAATTGCAGCTTGTGATCAGAGCTGTTGCGCTTTTATCGACATTATTCTCATTCAGAGTTTGCTTCGTGTACAATTCACTGAGGGCACGGGCAAAGAATAGGAACCTAGGAGGGCCCAGGGAAGCACTTTAAAACGGTACGTGTGAGCTACAATGGTTAACAGACTGCAAAAGTGGATCGCATGCCTCAGTTTCAGGCTGTTTCTCATCATGGCGTGTGTGTGTGCGTGTACGGGTACGTGTGCGTACGCGTGCGTGTGCGTTTGTGTGTACGTGTGCGTGTTGCGTGTGCGTGTGTGTGTGTCGGTAAGGGTAGATCCCGTGAGGTTAGTTGATCGAAAAGTAGATCTTCGGTCCAAAACGTTTGGGCACCCCTGGACTAGAGCATCAGCTAAAGAGCAGCATAAGCACGGATGCCATTTAGTTTTTATTAGAATACATTTGAAGCATTACTCACGCTAATACGCACTAAACAGTGCAGTGGAGTGGAAGAAATTAATCTCATTAAAGATAGGCCGCCAAAAACAAGAAGTGCATCTCGTCTCCAATTCGCTCGTTAATCGCCAACATGACAGCAACGATGATGTATGATGATATTCAAAAAGAAGTAACAATGAGATTTTATTATTATGATGAAGTGGATCTAAACATCAGTGCTGCCTCAATGCAAGATTGGTTGCCAACGTCGTCCCTTTCGGGTTGCACGGATTACAATAAAGCTGTGTGTTTGTCTGTCATGATTACCGTGAATCCACACAATGGGATACACTGCGATAATAGACCAGGAAAAGCAGAGTGTACAGTAAATGCAATTATGTCCCCTCCCTTCATTCTGCTCTTAACCTGTTTATTGATTACAGTGATGGGAGCAGAAAGGATTGCGTGCGATACTAAAAGGAGATGTGACGGATGCTTTTTAACACATCAAAGAGGACTGAGGCTGTGTGCGCTTGTTACAAAAACCCTGGAGTGAACCGGGACTAATGTGGGAAATCACGTAAAAGCTATCTCCGAGAAAAAAAAAGCGCTTTTTTATTTTCATAAAGTAGGCAGAGAAAAGACTACTGCTGTCGCGTAAAGAACTTTAAAATGCCGTAATGCCGGGGGAAGGAGGAAACTCAACGTGCCTCTGAGTGCATTCATTCTTACGGAAACAATGAAAAGAATATGAAAGGGAGAAAAAGAGCTGAGTGAGGGTGATGTTGTCCACACTCATGTTTGTACCAATCACAGCCGTGTAAACATGTTGCCTTCCTGGAACATCAAAATGGCATGTACTCATCTCACTGTTTTTCCATTCTCCTCTCCTCCTCCTTCTCCTCCTCTGGACCCCAAAGGAGACTGGGCACCACTAGGGAAGTTACTCCATGCATGTTCCAACAGGCCTGCTTGCTGCTAAACAACCCAGGCCACCCTGCTAAATATTACTCGTCAAAGGACTGCCTTCATGAAGAGCAATGTGAGAGGCCAGTTTCTGCGGTGACAAGTCGTGAGACCTCCAATCGGACACTGCAGCCAGTCATCCTACGCAACGAGCTGAGATATGACATCCATATATATGTATGTAGTGACATGTTTTAAGATTCATTTGTTAGAACATAACTTCACCTCATGATGTTTACGGTTCTAACAACCTATTCTCGTTCCGTTTTCCCCCAGATATACCCTTTTGCTCGTCCGTGTGACCTGAATGCATAGTAATTTGAGAATCGAGACACATCAAAATAATTCATTCATCCATTATCTGAAACGCTTTATCCTCACGAGAGCCGCAGGTGTGCCGGAGCCTATGGCAAGCCATTTGAGCATTTATTCCAAATCCCTGATATATATGTCTGATATCAGGGAATTGGAATAAATGCTCAAATGGCTTGCCATACTCATCAATGCAGCCATCGACTGCAATCAAATCGAGGAGGGTCACGGTGGGAATGAAGAGCCAACACCGCACCCAAGTGGATCAAGAGCGCCAACGCAGGGAAGACCTGATTGCAAATTCCCACTGCAATATGTCATCAGAACAGTTTGGGGGACAAGTCAATTCACGAAAAGAGGAGGGAAATTGTGTACGCATTTCTGAAAGCAGACCGCTCTGGTGCAAATATAACAGGTGCTCTAATGAACTCTGAGCGGTGCTCTCATGTGCCCGAGCAGATTTTTCACTTTGCTCTCATCATAAATCCACTGACAGCAACACAAAAACACCCTTCCACCTTTTCTTTCTTCTTTGTTATCTGGCCTGTCTCACACTCCTTCTTCCTCTCTGACCCTTTGCTGGCACTTTCCAGACCTCTCATTTTGTTTGCATAATGAGCCTTTTCATGGCGAGAAAGCAGTTGAATGTTAATTAGATGAAATCGGCCTTTTCAGCGGGCGATGAAAAATGCAACACAATCGTGCTGGAGGAGAGCAGACCACTTAGGAATAGAGAAATACGAGGCTGGGAGCAGACATACTTTCTCCCCTCGCACCTCTCCATTGTCACTCTCAGTGTGTGTGAACAGATAGCAGTTGCCCGCTTCAAGCCATTACAAAGTGCCAGATAGCCACACCCCTTTCTCAGTCCCACTTCATTTCCAAGCACGAACAACTCGAAAAAATGTGCCATTAATCTTCATGCAGTCTATTCACACAAGAAAGAGGAGTCCTATTATTCCCCATGTATAAGAGCAGCATTTTTCTTTGTGCAGAAAGTACAGTGCATTACTGTTTATGGCACTGGTTAAGAAACAGGAGACTTGGGAGTCACAGATGACTGGTGCGCTGGAGCGCAGGCTATTATTCAAGTGCAGATTCAGTGCAGGAGATGTATAACGGGACAGAAAAGAGAACAGCATGTTCCGCACACCGGTTTAGTGAGCATAACGTCAACTTGCTCTACCCCTATTTTAGTGCCGCCTCCCGAGACGTCGCTTGCGGCAACGAGGATCAGCTGTCTGTGTGTCATCTTATTGACGATCCGCCGTCTGCGGGCGCACGTGAAACGGAACAGCTGTCTGAATGTTTTTTTTTTCACATTCGGGTGGCATAAGGTCATTGATAGTGTGGCATTTCACACCCCAGCTGAAGGGGGCTACTTCATGCGCATGTGTGTCTCAGCCCATTAATGTTAAACATGTGCTGGAGAGTAAAACAAATTGTATCTGATGTGACATGTCAACATGTCAACTCATCAATAACAAGGCCTTCCTTGCATGAGATAGATCTCGAGGCCTTGGGTTAATATCATAACCTGTTCCAGATTGAGTGTCACTGAAGTTTCATTTTGAGTATAAAACAGAAGTGCAAAGCAGCTCATGATGAGCGTTCCTTTGTCTAACTGTATGCTATCAGGCTACACTTCCCTACTTCATGGAAGACGAGGTTAGGGGAAGTCCCGGGGAAGTCCCAAATGATTGCGTTCATTACATTTTCTTGAAATTTCATTTTGGTGGCGGAGGAATACTTTCATTGAGTCAAATGAGAGAAAATAATTTTGTCTTAACTTTGTCTTCATCATTAAACTTTTTATTTTATTTATTTATTTTTTACAACGAGGTTAACCAACATCCCTGAACAGGTTGTGTTTTACCTTAGAAACTCTAATAAATTAATTTGTCTGCCCCTTTTCTAGCTCGTTTATGAACATGTACAAAGTAAGATGATGGGAACTGACAGATGACACTAGGTTATTTGTATTCTAAACTCCGGAGTTCGATCATGACTCAAACAGCAATCTTAAAGCGAATTTTCCAATTTAATGTGTTCTCCATATGCGCTGCCCTACAAAGTTTCATGGAAATGTATTATGTAATTTTTTTTTTGCATTTGTAATTCATGTAGACCACATAGATCAGCATTTCAGAGGGCAGCAGCTGTATTAATAGCCTCCCTATCCTGATCCCATGCCAGCAACAGCCTTGATAAACCGCCTGTCAGCCAGCCTTTGTGCGCCATTGCTGCAGGGGTGTGGCCGGTCTGGCATCTATGTAAAACAGCTCTGTGATGCATGAGAGGGGAAACACAGACAGGGCATGAGAGTCGGAGCTGCCTTTTAAATGGCTCATCGGGAAAGAGTTCAAGTCTGCAACACACCTGTGCTGCTGTAATGTCCATCTTGGTCATGTGACATGGTTGTTTTCCGATCCCTGCCACCTCCACACTGCCAGCTTGGAGCTCATCAGCTGGGTTCTTGACATCTGACGGACATGGGGGGTCTGGCCTCTTTTCAGGCTTCTCACACACCACTCTCTTACCCTAGAAAGGGTTTGTTAATGTTGGCGTAAGTGTGGCAAGGTCTACTGTCATGACACTTTATTAGGTACACCTGCAATGAGATCCCAATGCTGCAGCTGTAGCAACATTTCTACCTTCATAAATATTAATAAGGATCCTGGTCATGTTTGACTGACTTTGCCATAAAATTAACGTGCATGTTGAAGAAATGTGAATCACAAACATGAGATCTGAACAACAGAGTGAAACACAATATTTGAGTCACTCACACTGCATTATACTGAGACGTGTTTCCAATATTATATTTTGTAACATGAGAGGATCAAAATATTTGACTTTATGATGGCTGCAGTTTTACACGATCAGAATGTACTGCAATAGAAAAGAACAATGGTTAGCCAATGCCAAAAATCTGATCTTGCATCAACCGTAAAGAATAACCATGTTTATTTTTGCTGTTGTATTTTCCAGTTATGTAGAACTGCTAGCATCATACTGAGAGCTGTGTCAAACTTTGACGCATGTAGCTTAATTAATATTAGAAACACTTCTCAGTATGATGCAATAAGTTCTATTCAATTGAAAGTACAGAATTTTTAATCAGATTCTGCAGGTGTATTTAACTCACTCGTATTTCACTCCCAAAGACGTTTTTAAACGTCTTTTCGGACTTGGTCTAGAATTGGCTGGTACTGGATGAAGTGCAAAAAAAAATGCAATTGATTTATTATTTATCTGATCATCGGCGTGTTGTTCAAAACATGCTTGTGAGACATGCATTGACTGTATTTTCCAGAATGTAAGACACTCACTCTGCGACTCTACTCTCGACTCACTCCAAAATAATGCAGAACTCACCTTTTTACCAGCCATGGTGACAATGAGCTGCTTCTTGTGCCCTCTGCCGACACTGCCGGCAGGCTGCACAGTAATTTCCTCCCATCGGCCTGCTCCTGCTTCCTCTTGTCCTTTCCCAGCAGGTGAGCCGCTGTTAAAGGACTTGGTGACCACCACACGGCTGACCTGTTTCACGCCATGGACAACAAGCCCATAAAATAATTTTAAAGCTTCAAAATGGTAATGCTTGAAATAATGTCAGAACTCACACAAGTGGACTTGTTTACTGTGATCGTTAGATCATCAGCTTTGCCCTTACGGCTCTGCAGCGCCATTCCTTCTTCTTCCGCTTTTTTCTTGTCCTCTTCCACCTCCTAAAGGCAACTCGACCAAATAGATAACTAATCAGGAAGCATATAAGAGAACAAACACTTTCAACAGATTTCACAGTGTAAGGCCTCATTACGACAAGTGCAAATATTCAACGACACACAGTTTTCTACGCCTGCAAGCACTTGTCCTCACCTTGTATCTCTTTATGAGCGCCTCATTCTTTCTTCTGAGAGCCTCAATCTTTTTGTCCAGCTCCAAGTCTCTCTCATGGTCCCTTCTGAGCGCCGGGTCACAGCGTGTCTGGACAGGCACACATTTTTCAGCAGCAATAATAATGAAATGTAAATCAGTATAACCATATCCATCACTCCATCCATTATCCGAGCCGCTTATGGCTGAAAAAAGGCAAAGACAGCACAGAGGCGCTAATTGGCAGCACAAGAACAGTCCCTAAATATCAGATCAATAGAGGCTGGCGTCGACCACATCAGACGGGACCCCAGTGTGGGCTGTTCAAAAAAGCCCCGGAGACGGCAAGGTATAAGATGCTGGCAGACATGAAGCGGCATAACCAGGGAGCAGGAATAAAGTACCCGGACATCTATACCAAATATGGACTAGAGGCCTCAGTATCGAAATGGCAGATCCCTCAAAAGGTGTTTGAGAACAACCAGGGCATGATCCTGCGGGACTTGCATATCCAGACTGACATACTGGTGATAGGCAACCATCCTGACATAGTGGTGGTGGATAAACATTAGAAGACTGCAGTCATGATAGATGTCACGATCCCCAATGGTAGCAACATCCGTAAAACAAAACAAAACATGAAAAGCCTGAGAAATACCAAAGTCCGAAGGAAGAATGAGAAAAAACGTGGAGAGTGAAGGGCTGTTCCCACAGGTGATCGTGTAAGTCTCCCTCCAAGTTAGACTTACTCGAATATATATACCGGTATACACGATTCAGTCTTACAGCTACACAGCTTGCCCATGTGCATTGCTACGCCTGCTGCGTTTGCACACAGTCACATGCCCATTAAGCCACAGACGGAGCGTTCAAGATGCAGCTCCGTTACAGAGCGGGGAACGCATATGCAGGACATCCCAAACATCTCAATGTGGCAAGCACGGTATGCATCTTTGCTCCTTAGCCAAAGATTCCATGAGCGATTACAGAACAGCAACTCCAGCTGATGTTGAGTTTGGCCCAGAAATATTGGGTCAATGAAAGACTAAAATTTGGACAAATTAATACAACCGAATATAACGCTGTTGGATAACTTCATGCAATTTGGCAATTGTTTCAAACGGTCTTTGATCAATCAATTAATTAACCAATCTCCTGCTTGTAATACGTGTCTTGATGGTAATTGCTGAAAGTGTGAGGAGAGTAGGACTACTACTACACAGTGACAATTAATTTAATAGTCGACGTCATTGTTTATTTATTTTTTGGACACTTTCTCTTGGAATGGCTTTATCTCCTTCTGCTCCTGCATGAGTCACTCCTTCCCCACTATAAAATAAGTTGAGAACTTGAGTAACTAGTATTGGGATATATTTTTCAAGTAACCTTCCCAAACCTGATTATAAGGTAGTCCACCAGTAGTGGAGCAGCGATGACAGTATTGAGGTAGCTCCATCTGGGTAATGTTACACATAAGCGCACACACCACACCATCACATTGCAAAGATTCAGAATGGTTTTCCCTTGCAGCCTCTATTCTGAGTAATCGAAAAGACTGGCTGAGACCTGACTCTTCTAGCTACCAAACTCTCTCAAGTCCTGTAAAACATGAGAGAAGTTAGGACTCACTTTGAGAGGCAGCGTGCCGCAGAGCCATTTTAGCGCACCGCTTTGAGTTGTCAGGGAATCCAAACACAACATATCATGAGGACATACCACCGAGAATAGTCGCAGCCGAGTCTGAATCTCACAAAGTCAGAGTTAAGCGGTTGTTGCTGACACCAGCCGCACGCTCTCAGCTGCTCCTCTCTGGGGGGGATGCTACCTTTCTGGGTTTATTCGGCTCCTTCTTTGAAAGGGTGACGTAAATGTGTAAAAAACAATACCAAACCCAGACAAAGGCATGGTGGGGACACGGGTGGACGGCATCTGTGCCCGGAAAGGCAGGCCAAGGGACAAGGGTGAGCGTGCAAAGAGAAAGCTGCCAAGGTGGTCCCCATAACCAGCCGTCCTCCCACCTATAGGAGCTCCATGAAGACAGAGGTAGCCAAACACGAGTGAAACGCTTACATGCGAATGCAGCTGAATCTGCGACAGAGCATACGGCAACACCAGGCAGAGGCAGAGGAAGACAGCGGGCAGGGAGAGAAGGCACTCACAGGTCTTTCCATGTCAGCGCTGATAGCGAGGCCGGGTCCAGACGCACGGCAGCCAAGGCGGCGGCGAGGGCTGCCTGGAGTCCACGATCATGCCTTGATCACAATGAGCCAAGTTGGGCAAGCAGCCAAGGCAGCTAGCAAACACACAGAGCTCCCCTGTTAACAGATTTCACAGCACCCACCCGCTTGTCCTCCCTCTCCCCCCTTCCCTTTCTCCAACCCTCCCACCCTCCATTACATATGCTCTCAGCCTCTTTAAATCACTTGTTCTTTCCCCTCTTCAGCTACTGTATAATATATTCAATGCTGGATGCAAGCACTTTCTTCACTGGGTTAAAAACAATCATAGTTAAATAAAATACAGTATAATCAAATATTACTTGTGTGCACTTCGACATTCAATACTATATTTCAAGTCCCTGTAAAGTGAATTCGGAGATTTGTTTCTGAAGACCTTGTTTGTTAATAATAATCTTGGGTGTCAATCTGGGGTGACATGTGAAGAGGGCCCACAAACTGTTGTGAAGCCCTACCCCCATTCGACACGTTTGTTATTCATAATGGGGGCCCAGATTTTGCTGCTGCTGCCTGTCATGTAGGCTTGAAGGTAGTTGCTGAAAAAGAGAAACTATTGACTAAATCTATTGAATTACAGAGATGTAACGCGAAACAGTGTTTCACTATTTCGGTTTATTTATTTATTTTTTAGCTGTTGCTAAATGTGACCCAGGCACATATACTGTATAGGTATCTGGCATGAGTCACCCCTGCCCCACTATATAAGAACCTCAAAGCTTGCTTCCTTTTGTTATTATTACAATGCCCATTTTTGCCACTACAGCCTGCAGCTGGCTAGCTATCTATGCCTACTACCAGAAAGTGCATCTTCCCCAGATGGCACGATTTACAGAGCAACTTGGTGTTGTTATTTAAATTCCCATGCGAGGAGCTTACGCCATAGACGAGCCCGCCCCATCTGCCGGCTTGAGGACCACCAGAATCCAGTTAGCTCGCGAGCTAGCTGGTAGCTAGTACCGCTCTTTGTGTTGTGGAAAGCCTGTGTTAACCTAGTGAGGTATATTCCAGCCACCAGAGACTTTAAGCAGATTTTTTTTCACGGCTCAGACATGTAGGTATCTGTCGGCATAAGAAAGATGCTAGATGAAGAAGTATCAATTCATCAGTGGGGTGCGGTTTCACACATTCAGTGGACAGGCCCCCAGCATTTGAGAGCTGAGTTAAAGGCTTGATGAACGGCTCGATTTTTCACGATTTTGAAGCCTCATTTTATATACTTGCCAGGGAAAATGCGTTTGCAGAGAGCTTTTACAATCATGTTAAACATACCATTGAAGTGACAAAAATGAAAGCAGAGTGGTTTGTTCTGCTACTTAATAGTCCATTTAATTGAGAATCATTTCTAGTGATCTTGCACGTCTAGAACGAAAAAAACACGTGGATAAAGAACGTGCCAACAGGAGACAACAACAAAGGTATTTGTGGACAATACAGCATTTTGATGAGGAATGAAAACAATCATGATGGATGAGGCAATCGACGTTCTAATAATCTACCAAATTAAATTCAGTTTACAGAAATAAATCAAATTTAGTCGGTCTACTCACCAGCATTATGGGTGACAATTGGTCACATTTTGTTCAGTTAGAGTAGCCCGAGACGAGGTAAGACACTGCAGTGACAAAACCATACCACCAGATGGGAATACTTCACAAGATTTGGTTGACTCTGCAGCGGTTTGAAAATTGTCAATTGTATTTCTGTCGAAGAAATTGGATTTAAAAAAACATTTTATTTCATTTGATTCTCTTTTGCCACCTACAACATGGATTGGGGGCACTACAATGCCTTGATGCAGAAAAAAAGAACTATTTTTCCAAATATTTTAAAATATATGGGTTCAACGTGAAATAAACTCGTTATTTAGACTTTGGTATGAATTTTAAACACGGATGCATACATTCATATTCATATACGTCAAATATCAACTTGGAGACAGGAAACAAATGGATAGGGCGTCCCGAAATTGTGTCCAGAATCAGATTAATTAATATACAGTATTATTGTTATTGATGTTGTTGTTGCCTTTTCGACCTCCAACATTCCAGTCCGCTAGATGGGGGTAATGCATCGAAAGTTCATTTGCCAACCGCCAAGTAAAATGCACAAAAAGATTTTGTCCAATTGGTGTGTCCGAAAATTCCAAGTAGGCGTGACTTCCGGGGTGTTGGTCATATGACCAAATTGAAGTCGTGTGACCATATGCAAACACCGATGTGAGTACAGTACTGTATCTCAATTTATGTAAATTGCCGAATATTCTAATTTCAATCTTGAGTTTCATTCGGTGCCGCGTGTTATATAACGAGTTTGTAAAGATGTTTTTTCTTGCATACATGTTTTGAACGCGACTGGCTTGATGCTTCATTTTGACTGCCTCGGAGTTTTTGACGGACTAGTTTATTTTCTCGTTGACTCTTCATTTCAATTATCGTAATTTGTAGCTACAAATAATTTAGGCAAGGTACGAACAGAAACAGGGAGCATTATGCAAACGTCTCTTCGCTGCTAAGACGTTTCTAAATGGGGTTGAACATCACATGAAGACGTTTGATTCTCTCTCAGATACTGTGAATAAATAGATTACTACTAATACATTTACTAATCCCAGGTGGACAATTACATGAACACTACAAGGTCGTGTTTTGTATACCTAATCTACTCATAGTGCTGTACAATCCATTGCAAACACATTAAATAAAACAGTGTTACCTTACTCAAGATAAATACAATACAATTAAAACCCATTGTAGAAAATAAAATACATTATGCTTTCTCTTACCTTACAGGTGTCTGGCACAGCGTGTCTCTTTGAAACTGCTGAGCTAATAGTTTTTCTCCCAACTATGGATGTTGGACAGCAGCTACCTCCATCTGATGCAACCTACCAGTCCATTGCAGAACACTTTCCATGGGATCTTCGATTCCAACTTATTGGCCTGGGTTTTGCCTTCTATGCATTAGTCTTCCTCCTCGCTCACCTCCTATCTTCATCACGATGCCACACGTACAACTGCCTGCAAGCCAAAGAGAAGGTTTTCTGGAACCTTGCAGCAACTCGCGCAGTGTTTGGCATCCAGAGTTCAGTAGCTGGTCTCCGAGCACTTACTCAGGACTCAAGGTTGAGCAGAGACATTGTGAGCGGGCAGGAAGATTGGTCATGGTTTACTATACTCACAGCCACAGGGTTCTTTATCTTTGAGAATGCAGCATTTCATGTCTACAGTTTGGTGTTTCGGTCACTTGACCTCGGCCTGGCAGTGCACCATTTCTTCGCTCTGGCAGGATACGGAGGCGGGGTGATGTCAGATTCCATGGGCCACTTTGTGCCAATGGTGGTGCTACTGCTGGAAATGAGCACACCTTTCACCTGCGTATCCTGGATGCTTCTAAAGGTGAAACAATATTGCATTGCTTGTATTTTTTTTATAGATGCTCTTTTTGGGACACATTTAGAGATGAAACTCCTTTCAAATGTCACAATTACAATGACAAAAATGATCAACATTATTATTTCCACAATTTTGCTCAAGGTAATGCGAGCGCACTACATGTGCAGGTCAATAAAATCAGAAACTCAAAGTCATCTTGCACATTGGAAACAAATTACAGCAACTAAATGGCATTTTCATTTAAAACAATGGCTTTGAAATAGTAATACAGTACTTTTTTTTGTACTCTATATGGTATCGGTCAAATGTTGAGGTTTCATTTCTTTAAAACACACTTGTAAAAGCATGTTTTATAGCCTTTAAACACGGAAGTTATAGTACCTTTTCTGAGCTAGACTTTCTCTGTTCCGTCTTTCAAACTACATTCAGTTCATTACAGCACATTAGTCATTCTCAACTCTACTTTCTGTAACATGAAAAAGCCATTCTTAACACCGATTTCCAGGAGGTTTTTGAAATAGGCATTTTCAAATCATATTACTGTGCACTTCTATCCCCATCCATCTGATGTTTACATTGATATAACCCCAAAACGCGATTATTGCTGGAGCAGAGCACTGTTGCTGCCATATTCAGCGCAAGCCTACGTACAGCCAACCCAAAAACGGAATTTTAAGCAATAACGGCTCATTATTTTATGCTGTGATAACACCACGTTGATATTGAAGCACTTTTAATATCACAGTATTGTGGCGATTGTGACATCCCTAGGACATACTGTAAAGTTTTTAAAACTGCTCTTTCTCTTTTCATGCTAGGCCGGATGGGCCAGAAGTCTGTTTTGGAAAGCCAACCAATGGGTGATGATCCACATGTTCCATTGTCGCATTGTCCTCACCTACTACCTTTGGTGGGTAAGCTTTAACCACTGGGGAGCGATCAACAACCACTTCCCGCTGGCCTTACGCCTCATCTTCTATATCGGCCTGATTCTGCTCACCGTTATCATGAATCCATTTTGGACCTACAAGAAGACCATGCAACTGTTCAACCCTGTCGACTGGAACTTTGGCAATAAGCCAGCACCCGGAAACAACCCCACAGAGAATTCAGCTGATTCTCCTGTCAAGCCACATGCAAGCTGAGAAGTGACAGGGAAGTTGAGTACTTGGCCGCTTTGTATTTTAAACTGACTGACTGACTGACTGTTTTTTTTTTTTTAATCCATTTGAGGCTACCTACATTAGTCAGACTTTTCGCTTGAATTTTTTTTTTTCGAAGTAGTTCTCATTAACTTGTTCTACACATTTGTATTTTGTAAATGAACACAAATGGGCTCGATGTTCTTTGACAGCAGGGCACAAATGCCTCGGGTCCTGATTTTCGTACAAGCACAAGTCTGGAGATGCGCCTGGCGGAGTGACAATTTGGTGCCAGAAAGTCGACCTAAAGTTACCCCTGCTCTGACCACATCTAAATATTAACGCAGTTGGCCTAACAAGAGTTTGGAGAATTTGATTGGGGCGCCGGCTGGCAGGCAGCCAGACCGGTTCAAATTATTCAAGAAGATTCTCGTGTTTTGAGAACATACCTTGCATAATGGCTTCTCTTACCCCATGAAGCTTTGAAGATACCGCCCTCTTCTTTGGATAACGATGCCAAGTCATGGCTGCCCATCAGCGATGTGTTAAACTGCACGTTCGGTCATTCCTCACTTTGTACTATTACTTTCCGTTTACTTCAACTTTTAAACCAAAGTAGAAAAGAAACGTCTGGATTCTGACTGGCTGCTGTCGCTTACATTTCCATATCTGATTGAGTAAATAGCTCACAGCTCATGTCTGCTCGCCAGAAAATAAATACTAAATGGCACCAGCCGTAGACCGATGGTTGGGGACCACTGAGCCAAACCTCAGTTGTTAGGAACCGGTTGATAAGAAAATACTGGATGACAGAGTGACTGTTTCTTTTTTTTTTTGTATGTGCAGAGAAGCTCTTCACTGGAAAGACTGCTTTGAATTGACAAAGTATAACCTGAATTATCTTTTAAAAATAACAGGTTAGATTTACTCTTATAAAACGCACTTATTGAATGGGTAACGTACCAAAAAAGATTTTTACCAAATGGGCGGGTGTTATGAGGCCTCCATACAAAAAAACAAAACAACAATAGTATTTTCACAGTATTAATGTCAAATATATAACTAGTACTGTATATGTTTATGACTTGAGTCACATTCACACTGAGGCGCTACTCGACTGACGCTTTTTATTATCGACTTTAGTTGTTAAAAAAGGATTGCCACTGGTTACTTTGGTTATGTTTGACAGTATGATTGAGTGTAGCGTGGAATGTTCATAATTGCGTGAAATTATTGGATGGGTGGAAGACTTTTTTTTTTATGTGCTCATTGTCAAGCTATGTAATGCGACAAGGCTGCACCGAACTTAATTCAAAATTACCTCAAAAGTTTTTTGTAGTTGTTTTTTTTTTTTTTTTTTTTTTTTTTTTTTTGGTGCAAGCCAGGTCAGTTCAAGGTCAATGCCCATCTCTATCCTAATGGATTTCTTCTTTTGGGTTGTTGTCCAAGCTTCAGTACAGTACATGGAAGAAAACCAGACACTGTTGATGACTTGTAAATTCACGAGAAGTCTGCCAAGGAGTTGATAAAAAAGACCCTTCTATCAAAGTATGCCTGACTATACAAACTAGACTTACGGGAATGTGTTACTGAACCCCCCCCCCCCCCCCAATGATAATACCTACTTTTGTATAATGTATGTATTTTTAATGTTTCAGATAGCACAGGTTTCGTAAGTATCTTAGATACACAAACCCAATGTATGGAAATTTATGGCCTACCATGTGTATTATTTATACCACTGTATTATCATGACTGATCTTTGGAGCGTTGCATACACCATAAAAGCATCATGTCCACTTTGATTTTCTGTAAATGACAGAGTATATAAGTATTGATCCCGCCCCACAAAAAAAAAGTATTTACACCAAATGGTGGAGAACCTCCTATGTTTTTCACATTACAGAAATACAAGTTCTGAAATTGTATTATCGAGTGGGGGAAGGTTTGCCTGTTTCATTTATGTAACGTTGTGAAATGTGCTAATTGGAACGAAAGTTAGCAAATAACGTTTCTGTTGGCAGTAGAGCCCACTCGGGTGTTGTGCTCAAGGTGAGATTCTGCAGTACGTGCCGCCCCTTCCCTTGGCTATTTACATACACTATTCTCTTTATTATAAGATTACATGGCACACAATTTAAAATGTACACCAAATTAATCATCAGTAGCTCAATTATCCAAGCCACTTATCCTCACATGGGTCGCAGGCTTGCTGGAGCCTCTCCCAGGTGTCTTCAAGCATTAGGCGAGGTACACCCTGAACTGGTTGCCAGCCAAACGCAGGGCACACAGACAAACAACCATTCACGCTCACAATCACACCGAGGGACAATTTGGAGTGTTCTATTTACCTGCCATGCATGTTTTTGGAAACCGTGATGACATGCAAGCTCCACAGAGGAAAGCTGAGGCCTGTAATCGAAACCTTGACCTCTGTACCGTGGGGAGGGGGAGAAGTAATAGATAGACAGAAATAATAAAATAGATAGATATAGAATTTTTACATATACAGGTATGATTTTTAAAAAATAGTCTGAAAAGTCTTAACTCGAAGAAACCTGTTGGAACCCTGGTATGTTTGCAGATGTGTGTTTGTGTTCTTGAGGGTAGTGGGGCGGGGTAACATAGCACTTCGGGCTGCGTTTATGCATAAGTGTTCTATTAAAAAAACGGGGTTTTTTTGTTTGCAATGTTTTAATTTGAACTGGAGTGAGAATAAAATTTCTGTTGACAGCAGAACCTGTTTAGAACCACCAAATTTGGAGGCCTTGATGAGATTCTGTGTGCCACTCCTTCCATCAGCTATTTACATCCG
This sequence comes from Hippocampus guttulatus, assembly GCF_054856545.1. Classification (NCBI taxonomy): domain Eukaryota; kingdom Metazoa; phylum Chordata; class Actinopteri; order Syngnathiformes; family Syngnathidae; genus Hippocampus; species Hippocampus guttulatus. The sequence goes on from NC_141273.1 coordinate 11,227,959, forward strand.
CTGACAAAATAAATTGGCTGCCTTTGTTTTTACCAATCTCTTAAATTTCAAAGCTAATGTGACTGTACTTAAAAAAATATCAATATTACAAAATGTAAAATAAGCTGTAATTGCTGTGAATTGGGAATTTCTCCATTGCGAGACTAATAAAGGTTTTCTTGAACAAATTAAGTGTACATATCCAAGTGTAAAACCTAATAGATGCCTTTCTCCTCCCCAATATGAGCACGCCTTGATATGCTTTGCGGAAATGCCCCGCACCCTTTTCTTGATACGCTTGGATGCCTCACTCAGCACACCTCTTTAAACCTTGCAGGTGACCGGAACCTCATTTCTATCAAAGTTAGTGATCTCTTTCGTCCTGACAATGGATCCTGGGCAGAAGCTGCCTCCGTCGAATTCTACCTCCCAGGCAATGCTAGAATTTCGATTCCAACTTATTGGCCTAGGTTTTGGCTTCTATGCGTCTATCTTGCTCCTCTTTCACCTCCTGTCTTCAACACTGTCGCACGTGTACAACTCCTTGCAAGCTAAACAGAAGTTCTACTGGAACCATTTAGCTACCCGTTCAGTGTACGGCATCCAGAGTTTAGTAGCTGGCTTAACAGCACTCACTTGGGATTCTGAGTTGAGCAGAGACATCATGAGGGGACAGGAGAACTGGTCGTGGTTCATGATCTTCACCACCACGGGCTACTTTCTCTTTGAGAATGTAGCATTTCACACCTACAATTTCGTGTTTCGGTCATTTGACCTTGCCCTGGCAATTCATCATTTATACGCGTTGTCAGCATTTGTTTGCCTGGCATTTATATCGGATTCCAGTGGCCATTATGTGCCAGTCGTGGCTCTCCTGCTGGAGATGAGCACGCCGTTCATCTGCATATCCTGGATGCTTCTGAAGGTAAACTGATCTTATACGTTTCAAGTTGATGTATTTGTTACAGATAAAAGATCTTCAAGTGTCCCGTCACAATACTGAATGACCAAAATTATTACGGTTGTCATGACCACAATCTTGCTTCAAAAATCAGGAACCCGGGGAACAAAAGCACCGTGATAATTGCAACCAAAAACAATTTCATGCAAAAGAAAATGGAAATGGTGATACCTTTGAAATGTTTTCTTTTTACTTCAATTTCAAATAGAAATGTCGACAGGTTTCATGTACCGGTAATATGAAAAACTCCTTAGAGCTTGTGTGATGTGACATTGTGATGAAACCAAGATTGCCGGTAGTCGTTTGAGATTGTAATTAAAAGCAAACGGTGCTTCAACCATATTAGTTAGTATGGACTTAATGCACATCCTATTATTCACATTTGAAGAAAAAAAAACGGAGACAAACTGTGAATTGTTCTATTGGTCTTTTTTTTTAAATCAGAAAAATCGGCTGTTTTTACCAACATTCCTCTGAATTTGAATATTGTAGAAAAGTGAAACTCACCAACACAACTTTGCATGGTATCAATTCATAAAACACATGTGAAAATACTTTTGTAAACCCAATTTCACCCAAATTTTTATATTGAGCATTCTTTTTAATTGTTTCTCATCTTCTGCTCTATCTTGAGGTGCTCAAGTTGGTTTTGCTTTTCAATAGCTCAAAACCAGAAGTGTCAAAATTTTTTCATCACACGCCTCAAATAACCTTTGCCACATTATTTAATTTTATTTTTTTTAACATACACCTGCTTAATGCAACAAATGATATTACTTTGTGTCACAACGGAAGCACTTACATATACACTATGTACTGTCAAGTTTTAATAACTTTCTCTCTTCGTGCTAGGTCGGATGGGGCAAGAGTCAACTTTGGAAAGCCAACCAATGGGTGATGATCCACACGTTCCATATTCGCATGGTCGTCACCTACTACATTTGGTGGATATGCTTAAGCCACTGGGCAGCGATCAACAACAACTTTCGCCTGGCCTTACGCCTCATCTTCTATATTGGCCTGACTCTGCTCACTGTTATCATGAATCCATTTTGGACCTACAAGAAGACCATGCAACTGTTCAACTCTCTTGCCTGGAACTTTGACCATAAAATCAAACCTGGAAATATTACAGGGGATCAAGCTGATGTTGCTGTCAAACCCCATGCAAGCTGAGGAGTAGCAAGGAAGTTGCTTGCCTCATTTTATAATTGGCTTCCTTACAATTTAAGTTGACTTAAACTATTTTTAAAAACAAACAAACTTTTTTTAGTTTGTGTGAACTCTGCTCGCATTTACATGCTTTCCACTTCATCACTTGGGTGCTACTTGATAAAATGATTCAACTGGCTTGTTGTATTGACTTGTTTTATAACGACATACCTTGCACAAATGCTTCCTCATCCACGTCGCTCTGGAAATACCTCCACAAAAGCCTTGGAAGAAATGTCTTTTGTCAAAATTCTTTCATCTTCAAGTCGTGGCTTCACATTAGCTGCACATTCAGCTGAATAGAATAACTACTATTATTTGCGTGCGTGCACAAATAACAGTAAAAATGATCAATTTGCATGAAAAAAAGAGGTCACTTCTACCACCTACAGTAGTGAATGTACAATTGCACTTTATTCTGGTACCGTAAAAAAAAGGCATGAGTCTCACACACACACACGTTCCCTCTGCCTCACTTTTTGGGAAAGACTGGTTTATATACCAACACTCTGTCTCTACTGTGTTCACATTATTACAATATTTTTACCGACAGCCCTGCTTAATATAAAAATGACACTCTGTTTTACCTGTTACTTCATTTGAAGTGCATTTTTAACAGTGTTGTTTAAGAATAGAATTTTATTTTAAATTAAAAATAAAGTTTCCTCTGCAGGATGTCCGGACTCCCCCTTCGAGATAGGGTAAGAAACTCGGTCATCCGGAAGGGACTCAGAATCAAGCCTGTGCTCCTCCTCCACATTGAGAGGAGCCAGATGAGGGGAGAGGGAAGTCTGGGCTTCCCTAGCTGAAGCTACTGCTTCCATAACCTGACCCCAGATAAGTGATAGATAATAGTTGGATGGATAGATGGATAAAACATTTCCAATTTACCTGTTAAGTCTTTATCTGTGTCCATAGAAGACTGACATTAAACAGGGCGTGACAACCACTTCCGACAGGTATTGAGCAAAAGAATAATTACAAAACTTATGGCAGACCACCAAACAAAATTGTCACTAAGATTATACAGTATGCACTGCATGCTAGAAACGATGTTGTCAAAAATTAAGTCGCAAAATTAACTTAGTGTGAAACTTGGGCCTGTTTTCTTTTACAACAGGTATATTGAATGGCAACAGGTTACATGGACTGCACTCCACCGGGGCTAGAGGGTGCTATAGCCCTGTCAGAAATCTGTGCAGCTCCCAAAAAGTCCCTCCAGCATTGTAGTGTACAGTTCAAAATAGTATCTAATGTGTTTTTATTGTTGAATAATTTTAATTAGCCAAACATGCTCCTTCTCTGTATCACACTTTTACTGAGGAGAAAAAAATATATACAGTATATAAATAGGGAGTTATAAAAATCTATTATTTTATTGACGTCCTCACAAATTGGTCAATGAATGTCCGCCTCAGGAGAAAAAAAAATGTGGCGCTGATAGACGTCAATTGGAAGTCAGTCTGACTTCCAATTTAGTCGTCCCGCCTGTCACTAGAGGTCACTGACTCACTGGCATAGTTAAATGAATAAACATACTTTTTTTGGTCGTAAAAACGAATACGTTTAGAACGAATTACATTTAAATGGATAATTTCCCAGAGTACACCTGATAATCTCCCAGGACACGGTGTTTGAGAAATTCGGAATCGCAGGTGAACACTCCATCATATTAAGACGTGGACCTAATGGTTTGGTTCCAACATGAAAGTGGCAAAATATATTAAAAAAACACATTTCATTGTGACGCAGCGCACATGTGCAACCTACAACAACAATAACATATTGTTAAATAGCGCCAGAGTGTAGCACATTTTTGATCCAACTCTTTCATTGAATCTCATCAGTGTGTGGGCGTGAAGTTAATGAAATGATCATTGGGTATTAATCATGAACATAAAATCGGGAAACAGAGCGATTAGAAAGCAATCGTGCTACTTCAGAAGATCATCCATCGATCCCAAACCTCTGGACAGCTGTGCGGTGGGGAGCCACCTCACAAGTCACGTGAGCACATTCCATTCCTCCTGGAGAGGAAGACGTTGGCTAATTGATTGACGCGTTCATTCCGCCAATGGGCGCCTTCTGAGCTCAGCCATTGACCAATCAGGTACTAGCCCTGGATAAGAGGGTTTTCCCAGGATGGAGCCAGTTTGCATCGAAGTGATTCTTGTTCAGGAGGATACCAGGAGAAAGTGTCTTGATGTCTTTTCGGTAATGCCCAACATTGCTTTTTAACGGGAACAGGATTACACCAAAGGGATCAACTGTAGCACTTGTTTGAAGTCGTGAAATGGTGAGTTGAGAACGTGATTTATTGTTTATGGTAAAGTTCCATACAGCCCGCCCAAAACGCAAGAGCTGTTTTGCGAACTTTAAATGTAGGTGGTTGAAAACCTGCTAAAACTTCCCGCTTCGTTTGCAGTGCACAGTTTTGATGTTCCAAGTCGGCGTGTTGGATCACGCCTTTAACGTGGCGCCTCAGGTTGTCAATTTGCCAAAGCTGTCCAATAACATTACTCAGTGTCAACGTGTCCGAGTTGTAGACACTTGTTTTTTCAGCGCCAGGTGTTTCATTAACCACAGTGTCCCAAATAAAACAATGGCTGTGGAAAAAAACCCGAGTAATTCATTAAACCATAGTGTCTCAAATAAAACGGTGACAGGAGAAAAAAGGTAATGAAGTCCTTATTCTCTGTCATTTTACTTAGTTTTCTTGTCCTAAAAACACATCATTTTCGTCAAGTTTTGCCTCTCAAATGAGCACACTGGTGTACTTAATGCAGTACAGTATACAACTTCAAATTCAAACTGGATTCATAGCATCTTACGTTCACCATATAAAACATAGCCAGTTTTGCTAGTAGTTATTGTAAACATAAATAATGTGAACCGGGTTTTATTGAAGCAAAAATAAATCAAGTTGACATGAGTTATTCCTAAATTGAGTGAGGAAGTGTGGTCTGTTCCATGTGAAGTCTTTGGGAGCCGGCCTACTCAAGCCAACAACAAATTCGAGTAGTCATGCATAGCATTCCTGAGAGAGCAGGCTGCCGAGCTCCAGTCATCTGGAATACAGTATATGTCTTTACAGGCAGTCAAAAAAATATATAAATAATAAAATCCTATTTTCCCAATTTCTCAGTATTTGTTGTCATAAAAATGTAATTTCATCTTCTCAACAATGGTATTAAAGTTACAGTCAGCAGTGATTTGTCTTTTGCCATTGATGTTCACACCACACACTTATCGAAGTCTCCCCTGTTGATTTGTTTAACGAATCACCACGGTGGCTTGGCTGTTACTTCATATGTTCAAATGCAACATGTTCAAAATATCATTGCAACAAGAAAACTAGAATTCTAAAAATAAACCAGACATAAACTTACTTGAACCTAGGGGTTCAATTGTGAACCCTGTAGGATACATCACAAATAGTTGTATCTTGTAGAACAAAAATTGACACCGACACAGTGTCGGTTACTTCCCAAAGAACAAATAAGTAGGGCTTGGTGATTGTATGGTTGAGAAAATTTGATTATTTTTAGGGGTTTTAAACACAGGAGAACAATTTGTCTGTATTAGACCAAGAAGTCAGATATTTTCTTGACTGAAGTAGCTCAGCGATCCTAACATGTAATCACATGCTCAGCTGAGTCTGTCATCAACCATGGGGTGGATTGATGTTGTCTTTTGCTCCTTTCAGTTTTTTTACTTTTGACTTTTTTTTTGTTCCTACAATGGTGGTCATGCACAGCAAAGGTTTATCTTCAGATGGTTGTCTTATGGAAAGGTGATTTTTTTTTTCTTTGACAAATAAGTAAGGCAACACAAATCACAAAATAGACAAATGTATTTTAGCTGTTTTCCATTACAGGATATACAGGTATAAAATAAATGATGAATTTTATCTTATCTATTTTATCCATCTCTCTAATCCCGCACTTTTTTTCTGTCTATCTAAAGTACATGTGTCAAACTCAAAGCCCGGGGGGCTTGATCTGGCTCTCCACATCATTTTATGTGGTCTGCAAGAGTAAACGATGTGCACCGGCTTCATATTTCGAGCTAAAATACCAAACCTGTAAATTATCTTCAGTTTTAAAAATGTTGATGTTGCAAGCTTTTTCTTTGTTACAAATGCCCCTTTAAAATAAATGCAAGAATATTTGAACAAAGCTTTTCTTGTACTATGAGACTATCATACATATATTTGGGTTCAGTTTCACACCCCTTATCTACGGTATATATTTTATCTAATATATCTACTTTGTCTTGGACTGACATGGCACTCAAAAGTTGAATTTGCTCTTCTTGTCTTTGTAACTTCAACTCTCTGAATTTGATGAATAACACACATTGTCATTGCTTCCTTTGCCCACCCTTCCTTCCCTCATACCCTATCCTAGGCAATTCATAGTTAGATGAGTCACCCTCTTGAGATTTTGTGAGGGCTTGACTGTTCATCTTCTCACCAGAGTGAGCCTTAGCGATCGGAGTATTGTTTCCATGGTATCGATACTCTCACAAGCTTCAATTAAATATCGACAAGCCATAAAGTATTGAATAATATAAATGAAAAAAAGTTTTCTGGAGGTACTGCGGTTTACACCCAAATTTTAAAAATATGCGTGTTCGGTTGAAATTGTCCATACAAAATTATGGTCTATTTTTGCTCTGTGACCTACAACCAGTCCAGGGTGTACCCCCACCTCTGACCCAGAGTCTTCTGGTGAAGGCTCCAGTTTACTCGTGACCTGAGGACATGCGTGATACCAAATAAATAGATGGATGCATTTTCATATGGTGTTGGGGTTCCTAATAACTTGTATAGTGATTTGTCATCCTTAGTTTTGTTTGGTAATGTCATAGGTCACTCTCTCCCCCTCCCCCTCCATTGTAAAAACTGCTTTGCCTCTGGCCGTGTGGACTCTACCTGAAAGTGTTAGCATTAGCAGTAGCACTGTCCACCAGTCACCCAACTCTCTGCAGACACAGGCCCCGTGTTCACATTCTCCCTCCTGGCCTTGTGCCCTGTGCATGGGGCAGAGGACAGAAAAGCGGAGGATTTCACATTGCTCTCAGACAAAACAAGCTTTCAGACTCATAATGACTTATCTTGGTGGCTGTGTCCCCTCCTTGTAGCTTTGTTTTCCACATAACTGGACAGCCGGGGACTTATGTCGTATTGTGCTGTACGAATTCATGAATAAAATGTGCATCATACATACCTCTACAATGGCGGTTTTATGCTACAAGCATGATGAAGTCATAGCCTTGTAATCTATTCTTGAGGGTAGCAAGATTTTTTTTCTGTTGTTGTTAAAGGCCTTCAACAGAAAGTGTTACCTCTGGCTGTGAATCAACAAAGACTGTGTTGGTGAGGAATGCAGTGGCTCTCATGCCCATGCAGGTCTAAATTAACATTGCTCTAGTCTCTTGTTAGCTTGCGTGAACCACTTCCCGGGAGCCCTAAAATTACTACATTGACCTTTGGTCCTTAAATGCTTATTATTTGCTTTTTAAAAGCTAAAAATTTAAGGAATCTGTTATTTAAAATATGCTTTGACAAACTGGTGGTATGTGGGACGAGATAGAGTAGTGTTGGTGGAAGACCTGAAACGACTTTGCCTCATTTGATGTGGCTCCAGTTGAGTAAACTTACACGTATGGTCCCCATACTATTTAACTATTCATTGTAATGGTTGTCAATCAAAGACACGACTTCACACTATTCTGCAATTTGCATGAAAATGTGTAAACCACAACTCAATGCTTGTGTCAACTGTACCGCATGATAGTACAAGCGCTTCTTTTGTTTTCATTCATCCACTGATTTATGTCAATTAGCACTGGTTGGGATTCCGCTGTTGACACGCAGATTTCAGAATGGAGCCCAGCATGAACACTTTTAGACTCAGTGGAAGTGACCATCTGTTTTGCCTCCTTATTACAGGTCTTCTTGTCTTTCTTCTCATTTCCTTTAGGAATGTTTGTGCGCATAGTTGATCCCCTGCACGCTATCTGGACTGAGCTTGTACAGCAGAAGAGCCTTAAAGATGGATATGGAAGAATTTCCTCCCCCGCCTGCCGAAAGTGAGTTCAAAAGCACTCCCTTAGAAAAGATCACACAGACCATGTGGGTTATCATGGCCGGTTAGCTCAGTTGGTTAGAGCGTGGTGCTAATAACGCCAAGGTCGCGGGTTCGATCCCCGTACGGGCCAAAGTTTTAGTGGAGGTACTTTTGTTTTAAAAGTGCACTAAAACGTTAATAAGGTAACAAACACTGTTTGAAAGTCACTCCCGATCTTGTGTAAGGTCTTTTAGAATAATCAAAACAACTTTAGGAATACATTCCAACCTAGTCATCTTTGAGAGAAAGATGACTAGCCCTGCCACTATAAATTCTATATCAACTCAATGAATAAAATTGACACAATCGGGGTTTTTTTTTTTTCCTGACTTGACAATTGGCTATCTATATGTGTGATATTTTACATACGTCATCATCATTCCTTTCGTCTCCTGTCAGTCACCTTGTGTGCTTGCTGCTGTGCTTGTTGGCACTCACATGCGCTCATACAATGTTTAAGTTTCAGTTGCATGTTTCACGTCAATTCATAGGAACACAAATAAGTTTTCTTAGAAAATGTTATCGTGACAGGCCTAAAAATTACAGCTTGAAATCGTTTTATTCACCCCTTTGTGGACAGCTACATATCATCTTTTGCTGGGATGAGTCCTTGCAATGCAAACACAGACAATGCCACTCCTCCACTGTGTAATGTAGGCAGACGATCGAGGGAGTTACAAGAGTAAAATGTGCTGCGTGTGCAGGAGACAATGTGCCTCAGTGTTTAACTGAATGCTGCTTCACTACACAGATCGACTAAACACGGCATTCAGGAATAGACACAGGCCAGAGAAATCGCCAGCTGGTCACTCACTTGCACAGTTCTTAAGATTTAGTGTTGTTAACTATTACTGTCATTTCCCAAGCATAATGTGCACTTCGAATGGGTGGTTCCCAGAAAACATGGTCCAGGAATGTGACGTTAGAGCCCCAAAATGAACTTTTTCAAAACCAGTTAAAAATGAAAGATGCTTAAAATCAATCCTTCCTGCAGTCTGCTATGAATAAATGAAGATTGCTGGCAAGAAATGTTTGCATGCCCTGATCTCCTCTATTGTTTCATGTTGGAGCTTTTGGTACGTGGGCACCAAAGAGTGTGAGCACTGAAGTAACAAAAAAATAAAATAAAATGAATAATTTTGAACAGCTTTCCTACATTCATACAAAGATATTCTGTTGGTACAAATTATCGATATGTTTAGAATTTTCTACCGAATGGTGAACAATGACCATCATGCTTGGTTGTTCCATTTGTGCGCCTTCCAGCAGACTCATGCACAAAAATACACTCCAAAAAATGTGTGTAACTAGCACAAAAAAAAGTTATCCCATTGATTTTTATCATGCGGTTGTAAAAACAGCCTATTTAGATCGTACTCTACTGACCCTTTTTTGTGCAGCATCATTAGGCCAAATTCAATAAAAAATCAAGTTCTGTTCTATTCCAGATCCACTATTTGTCTTCGTACCCTCCAAAAGAGTTTACCAGGGAAATAATGTCCTTCACACTCGGTGAACCAGTAGATATGCTTTGTCTTTGTTCCACATGCACCATTAGGAGAAAACAGATGGGAAAAAAAACGACCGATAACATCTCTGCTTGCAGGTTTTCTATTTTTCACAAACCTTGAATGTGATAAAGATTGACACAGGGTCAGAGTGTTGACCTGTGGCACTATTCATCGTCAGTGTTTGAGCACCGTGACTACAAGGTGGAACAACCACCTGAGAAAGTGTGAGGGACTTTCAGCAGTAATTCAAAGATGGATGCACGGCTGTGTGAGGGACTTCAAAGTATCCAGCTTTCGAGTTGCGAGTTCAGATTTACTTGCCTGCAAGCAGTGTGCCACTTAGGCACGGAGGCGCGGCAAGCTTCACCCTTTTGATGTGGTTCATTTCATGGTAATGGCATGGAAAGAAGACATTATCAGCCACCTAATAAAAATAAAATACCTACTCAAATGTGTAAAAAAGAAGATGGTTAGGGTCATGTGTCTCAAGGAATGATGAAAGAACAGAGTGAAACATTTCCAGCGGGAGGTAAGGGAAGCTGGGTAACAATAGTCCATTAAATAAGAGAAACATGAGCAAAGTGGGACAGAGAGGAACCCTCTGATTTTGTCAAATGCTTTGATGTGCTCCTGCAAATGAGTACCAGTGCCAAAACAGCTTTTGTTCGGAGATAGCTGATGCTGTCACGGAATGTAAGGTTCACATTTCCTGAGCAGGTTTATGGCATTTAAGAATACTAGTCCAGTCTTGCATGAAACGAACTGCCTCTGAAAATATCGATAAGAGGCCAACCACTTTTTCATTCTCTTTCTCGGCCGACTGTGCAGAGACGGTAGGAGTGAGCAGTTACACACACCCAACCTAAGAGCGAGGCAGATGAGAGAAATTGAGTCAATGTTGTAACTTACTCACAGCACGCTTTTGCAAATGAATTGTTGCCGATCCTTTGATTCATGTGTACTGTTCGAAATGATTAATATACACTGTCCTACAAACAAAATAACAGCAACAATATCGCAACATGGTGTCAGTGGGTACTAGTTAGCCCCCAATGACAACATGAGTAGCCCATGGGTCTGTTCTCAAAATATACTACCAGCGATGGGGCACTGCGACTTCCCAAAAATGTGCATTCATTCATTCGTTTATTGATTTCAACTATAGATATCGTTTTTGTTCAGCGGCGAAAATTTTGCAGTTTTAATTTTTGCAAATATTTTAATAAAAAGGGTATTTTAGAGCTATAATATAAATATCGTGATACCAACCCATATGAGTGCTCCCTACCTGGAATATGGAAAACATGTAGCCTTATGACTTATTACAACATTAATGTGGATGAGAAAAGTTTTTGAAGAACCATCATTCCACCTAAAATCTAAAATGGTCCAAAAGAGAGGAAGAATGTACCCCAGAAGTGCTGCAAAGTAAGCGTTACTTCATACATACGCATCATTTAACGCGGTGTCACAGAGCGTTTGCCCCTCATAACCTTGCACCCAATCGAAACTTAACATGCTAATGTTTATATTGGTCGATTGATTCAACTCACCTAAGTTAGTGTAGAGTCCAGGTTTTATGATGACCACAGTTTGATCTTTGGAACGCATTATTTCTGCCTCCATTGATGTAGGTCGCCCGGATCCCAGAATAAATTATGTTTGACCTCTGAGTTCCACTGTACTAGTTTTAATAATAATAATAATAATAATAATAATAACAACGACTAACTATATATTTAAAAAATGCAACCAGAATAATTTAAGCAGATGACTTAAACATGAAGGGCCAGAGTCTGTTAAAAGATAATGAGATGTTAACAAGGTAAACTGTGAAGCACATGCCACGTTGTTGTGAGGGAAATTTAACACCCGGTGCAAAGTTGGAATTTTGTCTTATCTTTGGGAATGTATTCAGGATGTGAGAGTCATAATGTGGATTATAACACAATCAAGCCATGACTGCAGAAAAATGAAGACTGAGCAGCGCTTGCTAGAAAAAGTGGGAGACCTGTAATATTAGAGTATAGGGCCGATATTGACACATTTTTCATCCTGCAGTATTCTCCTCTTTGTCTGACTCTGTTTTGAATGTCACAAATGTTGCTCCCGTTTATTAAACCAAGATAAATCAACATGCGCTGCACTCCTTTCCCCTCACAGCTGTGTATTTGGCTGGCCTCATTGCTGTGTGGAAACTGGAAAGACATTAATTGCGGGCTTCCAGTTTGTTGCCGAGTGAGCGCTCTGATGCGATTGCGATTCCTTGAATCATTAACTCAGTCAGCTGAAAACCTAATCTGCTTTTTTTGGAGCTATATTATTTTTGGGGTGAGAAAATTCACTGTTCTTGTTAACCCCACCCTTAATTATAAGTCTGTGGGTAGCTCTTAAATGGACAGAAATAGAGCGACCAGGCATTAAAGTTATTTTTGAAAAACCCATTTGATTATTTTCACATGTATTTTTCCGACAAAGCCTTTAGTGATGTTGCATTTGATCTCATATGTTTAGATTTGCTAATTTGCTGTTGCATTTGCAAAACAAAGAGAAATCGAATTCAAAGCACTCACTTGCTTTGTTGGCTTTTACTTTGATGTTATGTCTGAAGCCTCTTGACTTTTGACACTGATCGACATTCTCATTTTGGGGGGGGGTTCTGAACAATTTTTATGCTCCAAAATGACCTTTGGGGGATGACAAGTCCTGAAATTCCACACAGGGATTGAACCCATGACTTGGCACCACACTCTTAGACTCGAACCAACTGAGCTCAATGGCCATGTGGAAAGTGCATAAAATTCACTTTGTGGGTCGGGCAAGTGTCTTCCGTGCAGCCGGCAGAATTTGTACTCAGGCAAGAGTGCTGTTGTGACTCAATAATCGAGAAAGTTACTTGAGTAAATGTGCCGGAGAAAATATAGGTGGTTGTTACCAACCTCTGATTAAAAAAAATATTGATAACTATAGTTAGTTATACTTCATTTCTTTCTAATCGGGATCTGCTGTTATACGCCTTCATATTTTGGAATCATTTATATTTCTATATGCAGTTTTGGATGAAGACGAAGATGAAGGGGAAGCCTTTGACTTTGATGACAGTGGCGATGACATCCTTGAGGTTGACCGGCCACACCCTAAACCCAGCAACAAGGATCAGAGTTGCAGAGACCTTGTGTGTCATCCGGCAGAGGGTGTTAGCCCCAGTCTGGCCCCCCACATACATTCCACTTTACCTGACACGCCTCCCTCAGCGGAATCATCCGAATGCCGGTTCTTGACAGCTTTTGAAGCAGCAGCAGATGTCCTGTCTGCTGCTGAGGAGACTGAGGAGAACCAGCTAGATTTACCATTGCCTCCTCCACCCGAGGATGTTCTAGAAACCGATGCTAAAAGAACAGGTTTGTGTCACACAAATTGTTGTGTTAATAATACAGTACTTTCTTTGATATGCGTCTTCTTTAGATATAAGTCACTATCTTATGAGTGTTTGTCAATTGGTCATTGTTGTTCACATTCCCTTGATTTGTTTTGATTAGTTATCTGGATAATCCTAAAGTGGGGTGGTGTATTTCTCTCATGACACCTTGTATCACTGACTGCCTGCTGCTGGACTGGTTCTGGTTTCTGTCACTAACAGTTGACAGCGGCCAGCAGCAGTTGGGGCCAGTTTATAGTATTTCTAGTGAAGGAATGTAATGCAAGGCAGAGACTCATCATCTCTAACTTGCACCATTTCTTGATTAACTCATTCACTCCCAAAGACGTTTTTAAACATCTTTTCAGACTTGGTCTAGAATTGGCTGGTACTGAATGAGTTTAATACTGTCAACCTGGAGAGGGTATTCTCACCTTTTCCATGGTCTCAGATTTGGAGGTGCTGATTTTCATCTCAGACCCTTCGCACTCCGCTGCAAACTGCTCCAGTGAGAGTTGAAAGTCGCGGCGTGAAGAAGCCAGCACATCATCTGACAAACTTAGATCACCAAACTACACACCCTCACCACCTCGGTTACGCCTAGAAATTCTGTGCATAAAAGCTACGAACGGAATCTGCTTACAAAGGGCAGCCTTGGCGGAGTCTAACCCTCAACGGAAACAGATTTGACTTACTGCCGTCAATGTGACCAAACTCTGACACGGGTCGTACAGGGTTCAAACTGCCCGTACTAGGACATCTGATACTCCATATTCATGAAGCGCCCTGCACAAGATTGCCCCAGGCGACACGGTTGAACGCTTTCTCCAGTCCACAAAGCACATGTAGACTGGTTGAGCGAACTCCCCCCATGCACCCTCGAGCACCCTCCCGATGGCATAGACCTGGTGCACTGCTCCACCGCCAGGATGAAAACCACACTGCTCCTCCTAAATCTGAGATTCAACTTGCTGATGCAGCCTCCTCTCCAGCACCCCTAAATAGACTTCACTCTATTAATACATGCTGCTGAAATGCTGCCTCCATGACAAAGACAAAAACTTTTATTGATATTGTCTCAGAAATATTAATCCTTCAATATTGTTATGGTTGTAAGAAATAGTATGCTTACATCATATTTTGAGGCAATATTAATTTTCATCTCGCTAAAATATGTAAGCGAGCAATGCATTAAGTGTTGTATTTTGAAAGTAGAATTCTCATTATAAGCTCATATTTACATTTCTAATGAATGTAAAAGGAATATTTGGGACACATTTTCACCCTTACTATGCACTTACTATGCAACCCCTGAATGTGACAAGTGACCATAATCGGTCATTTTATCGTTTACAAGGGAATGATATATTGTGGCTGATGCCACCATTTTATCTCCTAACTATGTGTTTCCTCACATCAGAGAGTGAACAGCAGGAAGCGTCCAGCGATGTCCGAAGTCTCCCTAAGAGCTCCTCCAAAGTCAATCCCTACTCTGTGATCGACATCACTCCACTTGAGCCGCAGCACCACGAGCAGCAGGATTGCTCCTCTCCTCCGCCTGAACCAGTAGAGCCCACGGAACAAGTTGGAGAATCCCCGGATACCCGCAGCAGTTCCGGTGGCATCACCTCAGGCTATTCCATACCAGTGCCCTGCGGCTATGCGACTCCGTCTGGCGTACCGCTCATCACGCCTGCGTACACCACACCTGTCATCATTCGGCACCTCTCTGCAGATGAGGATGGTAAAAATCAATTCAAAGTTTTTTATTTATTTTTCTCTCACTTTTTTTCTAGTCAGGCAAGGGCATGGTCAGCACCAGCCAGGATCTAGGAGCCCCTCAAAATGGTGTACGACCGTTTTAATTAAAGATGCCTTTACAATCCATCCACACAATTGAAGAAAACATTTCAAAGGAAAGCATTCTTTTTCGGCTTCAAGTGCCTGTCTTGCTATTGTCAAAGGTCATTTCATTTTCTGCCAGGGGTCAAATTCCTCTCAGCCTGCACAAAGACCTACATACTGTAGCCAAGGTCACGGCACACAAGTGCTTACTCAACTTTCATTGCGCCCCACTTTTCCAGTCTCTCACTTTGTTTTTCCTCAAGCCTTGCCACATGGAAATCTATCCTAATTTTAGTCCCCTGCCATAATGTTTTGGCATTGAATATTTTGCTGTTTCCTGAAAGACTGGCATGCTATAGAGTCAGCTTCGAGTGAAAGTCATTTAAAGTTACACCAAATCAAACCATTTGACATCATTATTACAAGACAGTCAGACGTGCCTTCTTTACCATATTGAAGCACATATGGTTTATCTTAACATAGAGTTGACCCAGTGAAATATGTGAAAACACCATCTGTCGAGAGAATGGCAGGGCACTCGGAGAGCGCCGGCCTTTACTTAAACCCAAAGCACTAATTTAACTTTTCCGCCTCAAAATGTAATACGATCTCGCTTGTTCCAGCCCTACACAAGCTTTGTTGGAAATTTCACTTCACTTTTTTCTAGCTCTGCTGCAAGGCAAAGTGGAATTTTAGTGACACCGTGCGGCACATTTTTAAAAAGTACAGCATTTCTTTAAAGCCCACTTGCAGTATGGACCTGGTTTGTGTCACAGTATCTCCAATATGTATGCACTGACCAGTGAGTTGGATAATCTCCAATTTAGACGAGCAGCTATGGTTCAAATCTGTCTAAGAAGTGAATGCTTTGACCACATTTGCTCCATTCTTTCCCTACAGTCACAGTGATTCGGACCGGGAACATTTCCGCTGACAGGTGTGTGTATGACACATTGTCATTTGGTACCGTAACTCTCAAATACCGTTGCAGTTAATCCACTTCTGTTTTAGTAAGATGAAAAGACTGACTGATGGATTTGTTTCAATGTCTTCCAAGTGTTTTCAGTGAAGATATCCCACCTATTAGAGAGGAGGATGCTCTGGCAAAGTGGGCATCGGATCCTGCAAATACTTCATGGATGGAAAGTAAGTACTGCATAAAACAGTGTCATTTTCTGTCCTTAGACACAGTTGTTGCCCTTCCTTCAGACTGTTTCACTTTGTTTCAAAATTTGTCTGAGGTCTTGGACCTCCTTCCTTTTTTTATTGAGGAAGCAAACCACTGCGGACATCCACTCATGGTTGTGAATTAGGAGCGTTGCATTGCAGCTCATGATTTGTGCTTTATGGTTTTAGACCCTGATGAGGTGATTTACGATGATGTTCCGAGGGACAACTCTGACTCCAATACAGGTATTTCATGTCTTCATCATTTTTTTTACAAGTTATGTCAAAAGCTTCAATTACATTGCACCTCTTCTTTAATTTTAGTTTCATTTTGTAATCAAATTTGAGTTTTATTGCCTAATCTAAACAAATGCTGTTTTCGCCTGTAACTGCAACACATAAGCTGCCAAATAGAAAAAAATACCTGCAAATTAGAACATTGTTTCCCTTAATAATGCATATTGAGAGTCAATTTCAATTAAACTATAACCCATTTTGCTCAAGATGTTTCATATCGCTTCACTATTTTAGTAGAGATGATACTGTTATGTATTTTATTTTACACATCCCGATTTCTTCTCCGCTCACTCAGAACCGGATGAGATGATTTATGACGACGTGGAGCTCGGTGAGGAAGGAGGTGATCTCGACAATGGCTGGAGCTCGAGTGAGTTTGAAAGCTACGATGAGGCGAGCGATGGGGAAGGGCACTCTGAGAATGGCCTGCCCGTTGCCTTCATGAGGGGGAAGCCCGCCCAGACGAAGACCCATGTGGGTACCACAATTACTGGACTTACTCAGCCTTTTCTTTCCTGTTACTGTTTCAACAGGAAAAAGAGCTAAGAAAAAATTTGAGTGTATGCTTGGATTTGAAATGCACATGTGAACGTATCAGCCACACATTCAGATTTTTTTTTTACCCAGTATTCTACACCCCTTAAATTACATGGAAATTAATATTATTAATTAAATGATTTGAATTCAATAAAAAAATATAGAATAATATTTTGTTACATTTATGACATTTTTACAGTTATACATGTTTATAATACACTTTTATTTTACTACTAATGTTACTCTCTCCTCTGATTTGGTGGAAAAAAATCATATGGAAATCAGAGTTTGGAAAAAAGTACTCCCCAAAAAAGCACTTTTTAAATTTAAATATCGAAAGAATATACTTTTCTTTCGTTTTGTTAGTCATTATAATTATGACTGTGTTCAAACATAAAATAACCAAATATTTGGGTTTGCTGCAGAGCACACTTGCCAAGCGTCATCAGTAATGCTTGCTTTGCTTTTGTTTAGCTCTCTCAGGATCTGAGCCGTTTGAAAGAACACTATGAGAAAAAGATGAAAGATCTAATGGCAAATACAGTGGGAACTGTCGAGCTGCAGCAGCTCAAACAAAAACACGAGCAGAAGGTAAACGAGCTGCAGCTCGCCTCGCCTGACTTGTGTTCCACTAGTTTCAACCGTTTTTTTAACTCTCAGTCTGGATGACTTGACTGTGATCATCTGTAACTGACCCTGTGGTACGCCTCTCCTGCACGAATGTCATTACTTTGTGTTGGTGGTGGTAGTGGTGGTGGGTTCGGCTCATTGACTAATGCACTGGCTGCTCTCATCATTATGAATCCCACTGAAGGTTCAAAAGTTGTGTTGCCTAGTTATATACGTATTGTTTTACAGTGAACTGGGGCACAAGTTCATTTAGCTGCCAGAAACTTAATTAGATAATTAGAACCTTTGATCCAACCCTCCTTAATGATAACATATATAAATCAAAGTTCAAAACCTGCAGGAACAAATTTAGAGCCACTTAATGCCAGATAAGGAAGTCTTTGTTACACTTATCAGATGTCCCAGTTACTGTGTCGTTCTCTGCTGTGTGTTACTTGCTGCCATCCTATATTAGCGTCCATATTTTAACAACACCTCCTACTCTGTGTGTTGCATTACGCTCAGTAGCACTTGGGCTACATGTACTAAACTTTCAAAGTGCAGTCATCAGTTTGGGTAGAATGTATACCATTTGATGTTGTGTTTTAAAAACGGCTGATTATGTTTTTGTCCCACTTTTAAGATGCAAAAGTTGGTGAAAGCAGCTAAAGAAGGGACCAAAGATGGGCTTGAGAAAACCAAAGCCGCAGTTAAGAAGGGACGTTCTTTCATCAAAACCAAGTCTTTCTATAATGGTAAGTAAATTGTAAAAATGAATATGCCCTACTTTATTCCTTTATGCAATTATGCAGTTTGTACCACGTTTTACAGCATTTGTTTTTCTTTCTTGACAGTTCATTCTATTGAAATCATATTTCTTTTTTTGTTGTTGTCTTCATGACGATTTAGAGAGGAAGTCTACCTGTTTGGAAGATGAGGAGTCTGAACTTTTCATTGAGGTGGATTGTTTTAACATTGAGACAATTTTGGGTCCAGCCCCAGAGGGGCTGTCACAGCAACAAGTAAGCAAAATGCGATTTAGTTCCCATTTTCGTAAAACGACCAATTTAAAAACTATAATAAAAACTGTCCCCTACAGCTGGTGAGACGATGTATATTGGGCTCTATATTAGAGAGTGAGAAGAACTATCTTGATGCATTGAAGAGAATATTAGAGGTATACCAGGACAGAAGCAGCAATTTGTCTGTGTTGTGTGATGCACTTGATTGCATTTACACGTAAAATGATTTTTGCTCTTGCAGCACTATGAAAAGCCCTTGTCCCAGATTGAGCCGAGGTTACTGAGCGACAGGAAACTGAAGATGACCTTCTACAGAGTGCGAGAGATCCTGCAGTGCCACTTCCTGTTCCAGATTGCTCTGGCAAGTCGAGTGGCAGAATGGGACAGTCTGGCAATGATCGGCGATGTCTTCGTAGCCTCGGTAAGCTTGGAATCAAGATAGACCAAGTACTGGAAAGCAGAGCTACGAGCAGCTATAAATGGCCCTCGTAACCCTGGCCACGTCATGGTGCTGGTACGTTGGTGTATTGGAACATAAGACAGTAACCCTCTAAAATGTAAATATTTTAGCCACCTTGCGTGTGTTCAACATTCCACCCATGTTTATCCCCTCAAAAATAGTATCCTTTTTTTGAAATTTGAGGGCAGGTGGGTTAAGCATCTAGGACAAGTGGGCAAAAGTATGACCCCTGTAAATATGAAAATAATGGCACTAAATTGTACATTCATATACAGTACATTTTAGGGTATGGATCCCAAAACCGTTTTTTGTACATCTCGGGCTTCTACGTGTGCCTTCCAGTATTCGTACTGAAACTGGGCTCTGTTAACCCCTTGTAGGGGGTGCTACAGACCCACATGTTTTGGACCCATTGATGGAACCTCTAAAATATAAAAAAAACTTCCCCAGGCCTGGTGTGTGGTCCATGTTTGACTTTTCGTACATGTTTAGTGACAAAAAAATGTGATTCTTTGAGGAGAAGAAGAATTTTTACAGAAAAAATAGGGGCATTGCAGCACTAATTAAACCATGGGCTATATAAATAATGATGTATTGTTAAAAAAAAACGATTCATTTTTCACAGTAATTCCTATGCAACACACAGCATTAACTCCGTTCGTCTGATTTGCGCTCATATTTCTTAAACCACTGTTCTTCCTGAAGAATATTCCACCCTGAGAGGCAGTAATGTGCAACGGTAAAGGTCGAGCTCTTGTTGTGGGGAACACAGGAAGAAGAAAGAAACACTTCTTTGCTATTTTGCCTATTTCAACAGTTCTCAAAGTCGATGGTGCTGGATGCCTACAGTGAGTATGTGAACAACTTCAGTACGGCAATGTCAGTCGTGAGAAAAACTTGTGCATCAAAACCTGGCTTCCTGGAATTCCTAAAGGTTAGATATTTAAGTACTTATCATTTTGACATTAAAAACGATATTTGCTGGTGAAATATTTCTTTGCTGGTTTGAAAGCCAACACCTGTTTGGTGGATATTTCAAATTTGTTTTGTATTATTTATTCCAGCATCGTCAAGAGACAAGCACTGACAGGATGACTTTGTATGGCTTGATGATGAAACCGATCCAGAGGTTCCCACAGTTCATTCTGCTTCTCCAGGTATGATGTCAACGAACTGCTCACGTTAGACAGTACATTTAAGGTGTTGCATGTATGAAATTCACCAGCAGATGGAGTGTTTGACTCTTGAAAACAAGCACTGGGTCAATGCAAGCCATATCAAGGACAGCCAATAAATGCATGGCGTGCAAAATGGTTCTTCATGAAGAAAAATGTGGTTCACTTTTACTCTTTTAAAACAACTGGGACATAGTGGCACACTGCATGATTACATTATTATTATAAGGCAGCTAAAATTAAAGTGCACTACATGTTAAAGTGGAACTCAGTTATATACTGTTTTTACACATCATGGGTCTTTGTGGACTGTTTTTTTTCCCCTCACCAGGACATGCTCAGAAACACACCAGTGGGACATGCAGACCGCCTGCCCCTGCAGATGGCCTTAACCGAACTCGAGACCCTGGCTGAGAAGCTCAATGAAAAGAAGAGAGAAGCCGACCAGCGCTGCGAGATTCGTCACATTGCAAAGGCTGTGAATGAGCGCTACCTCAACAAGGTCTGTACATGGTGTGCACCGTTTGGGTATAGTCTCGGGTTTTTAAGTTGACTTAGTTCAACATATGAAAGTTTTCGACATTTTGTAAATAAAGATGCATTGTATTGTATTGTGTGTCTTAAAATGACTTTGTCTTTTAATTGTTTTTTAAAATTTTATTCTATTCTCAAAGGAAACAGTTTTTTAATTTACATGGATTCTGCTTTTCATGACCTCACATGACTTTGCTTTTATCTCACTTTTTATGAATACAAGTTGAGCAAATGAGCAGGAATGAAATTTTATTTTCTCATTAACTTTTGCGTCACTGAATGTTATTACCGAAGGAAACAAACACTCAAGCACACTCTTTGCTTTACTTTTATCCTGTTAGCTTCTGAGCAACGGGAGTTGCTACCTGATTCGTTCAGACGACATGGTGGAGACAGTCTACAATGAGCGTGGTGAAGTCATCAAAACAAAGGAGCGGTGCCTTTTCCTACTCAACGATGTCCTGATGTGTGCCACGGCCAATATGCGGTCAGTGACCGTAAACTACTGTAAATTATGTTAACGCTCCCCCTTAAATGACGTCTTCTCCTCTCCATGAGTACCAATATACTGTGTTCCGTTGTTTTCTGAGAGACGTGTTTCTTTCATTTATTTCGTATTGGGTTTTGGTTTGTGTGTTTCAGTTAGACTAGTAGTAAAACAGAGAGATGCTAAACACTAAGTGTGAGTGATGTCCTATAGATTTGGGTTTGGAAGCATAGGTAGCCACTGTACCATGGAATTTTTCCAAGTATCTTTGCAAGCAATTCCTTTTGAAGATGGTCGAAATTAAATGACTTTGTTGTAACCCTTCTTTACTGCCAAAATGAGATACTGTGTCATCAGTCGGTGAATAAGTTAACACTGTACAGCGCTTTGAGTACCCGAGGTAGAAAAGCGGCATATAAGTGATAACATTTTACCTCCAGTATGTAAGACCACAGTAAAAGTCACATTTATTTGTTCTTTGAGTTAATTTTTCTTTTTATGGAATTCACGTTGTGTTCCTTTGTTATTCTTTGAACAGCGATTTTGTGTGCATCTGATGCATCGTTAATTAATGTACACTCACATAACTCATTCACTCCCGAAGACGTTTTTAAACGTCTTTTCAGACTTGGTCCAGAATTGGCTGGTACTTAATGAGATAATATATACCCTTGTTTTCATTCACCAATGTATTCTCCGAAACAGTTATCCTTTTGAATTTGAGCAAAATCTCATTTTATTTTTCCAAGTACAAATGGTTGCCCAGCTCAATTTTGTTGTTGTTGTTGTTATTTAAACCATTATCTTCTCTTGTCAGGTGCCAGGACGGCAGTAGTAGTGGTGGTGCCCCAATTGACCAGCGCTACCTTCTAAAGTGGAGTGTTCCTTTGAGCTTTGTAGAAGCGCTGGAGTTTGGGTCCAGTGAGGACATTCCAGACACCACCCGATACCCTACCTCCCATTCTGGGGAGAAAGTGGTCATCAATGCAAAGCCAAGTATGTCTGCTTGTCTACTCTTTTCCTTTCAGGAACAGAGTCCAGAATGCTAAGGTAATGAATATTGATACCTTTTTGGGAAACACTCAGCCAACAACTTCTGTGATGGATTGCATTATAGAGCGCAACCCTAAAATCGCCTCATTTTTTTTTTCAGGCCCATTGACTTCAGTGTAAGTCTATGGGCCTCGACTTACGGGTCTCAGATGAAATTATTCACGTTATCGCCCATTGTTGTCATTTTCCTGGAATTTACAGATGTTTCCAAAACTTACCAAAAGTCTGTCCCGCCAGTTGAGTGCATAATTTCCCCCTTTCAATCCTCAAGACTGTTAGCTGTCCTGTGCAATGATGTCAGTGGAAACTCTTGGCTCATTCCTGTCACCGATGCCCACTGAGCCGCTTTAGAGGGGAACAAACCCCAAGCTGTCAAAACTGCTGCTGTCTCCTTTATCTGAAAAAATTCTTTCAAAACATCATTTGTGAGGCCTGCCACTTTTAGGTCTTTTTACTCGCGAGGGTGTGAATTTGGTTTCATAACATGTCCAAAAGCTACATAATTAATAAACCATAATCACAAGCATAATCATCTCCAAGTAATTCCAGAGTTGTGAGCCTTGCTGGATTTCATTTTGCTAATGTCTTTCACAACAAGAACACTTCCTCTCAAAGCCGCTGCATCTCAGCCATGGCGTACACAGGATTGAATGGTTAAATAGGCCAGGTGCAACTGCAGCTGTGACGTCTCTTCCGTTCCACAGCTAATAACGATTTCACATCGCGGGCCCCTAATGTTGATGAGTTGCTCCATTTAATTCTTATGCTACCTGCACAATACAATACAGTCTTGCATATACAATTATTTTTTTCAACCGACACACTGCTCTTCCTATTCACTATAGAATGACTACTACTACACCTAATGAGCCCAATATGTGATCTATGTCATATTAATTCACCAGTCACTGTTTTGTCAATGAGCTAAATAAGCTGTCCAGCCAGTACAGTACTGAATATGAGTTTGTGTAACAGATGGCACAGACAGACTTCCATAACATCTGAAGGGCATTCACAAGCTTCCAACTGACAGAATGGCCATGACACAAGTGTGTTTGCACTTCATGCTAGGAGAAAGCCAGAAAAAAAATGACTGGATACCCCTCCCCCGATTAAATTGTAAGGTGTCTTGCTGAAATTGTGCAATATATAATTCATGTGACAAAAACAAATCAGTGTAAGAGGACGTGCACCTTCAACGCATACAAAAACAGACAGTTAAAAGTATAAATCCTTCCATCCGTTATCCGAACCACTTATCCTTATTCATAACACAACAACAGTCAATACCATCAGTCTGGCATATTTTTTTTGGGGTCGGTCTAATTGCTGGGGTGGGTCTCGTGTGAGGATGCTCCTCTTTGTCTATTTTGTTTGAAAATGCTGGCTCTCTCACAAAGAGTCATTCACGAGTTGGACACTAATTTCACTGGCAATCACCGCAGTTCAGCAGTGAATGGTCAATTTAATGAGGTCAGTTATTCTAATGAATACACTTCTACCTCTGTCAGAAGTTCTCGATGTAGACATTAAAATGCTGTGTCTGTGTTTGCTTGTGTGAAATCTTCATTTTTGATGTAGACAAATTGACATCAAATACAAAAAAATGGTTTTGCACGTACAAACTATTTAGAGAAACAAAAAACGAGTGACAGAAAGTGGTTTGGATATTGGAACAAATGTTCAGTCGAATCATTCTGGTAAGGCAGCCCCCTGCCTTGACAGAATGCACACGGACCGTTACAGAACGCGCTTCTGACATGACACGCCATATATCATTCATGGATGGTTTATTCAGCCTTTTTGCCTGAATTCCTGACCGGAATTCAATCCCTTGTCTGTTTATTCAGTCGGATGATCCTTGAAAATCACATACAGCTTCTTTTGTACCGAACAGTTCAGATGAAACCACGTGGAGCAAAAGAGCGTCATACCTCTTTGAATTTTGTCTTGTCTGTAGTTTATGCACATAAAAAGTAATGCGGATAATTTTAATGACATTGTCAACATCTACAGTACAGTAAAGAAGAATAACGCAGTAGGCTACTCACTAAATCGCGAAAATCAACTGTTGGATGATGTGCAGCATGCAGGGGGCGCTCATACATTTCTAAGGGTAGTACTGGCATTTTCGTAGTCTGACCGTTTTTTTCCCTTTTTTTTTTTGAGTTAACAGTTGGGAAACTTCACAGGGATATAAGATAAGATAAGATAAGATATCATTTATTTGTTACCTTGACATTGGATATGTTTTTTTTACTCTGCTCGGATAAGCCCCTTGGATCTTCTGGTCAGCATTGCTCGGCTAAAAAATAATGGTACCTGTTCACATTGCCTATTACAGCAAGTGCTTGCACCCCAACACATTGTTTGAGAAGTGCAAAAAGGCAATGCGTAAAGCCATTCAGGTGACCTTGTGAAAAAATATATGTGGCCCGTGTTCAGTAGCCTAGTTTGCATAGCTCTTGGCGATTACCATGGGAAACAGACCTATCACCCTTTATTCATCTCCTTTTGACGCATCTCACTCTCTGTGCTGCCTTTTTCCTGTGAATGCTGTACACCACACGTGACTTACTGATGCTTCTGTGTCTTTGTGTAGACAAACTCTACATGGGCCCAGGTCAGCTGTACCAGGATCTGCAGAACCTAATCCATGACCTGAACCTGGTCAACCAGATCTCCGGCATGATCAGCAGCCTCAAAGGCAACTACCAGGTAGCTGTGTCGTAGCACTGTGTCCGGATTATTATTCTTTACTGTTTCAGGAAGAAGTCCAAAGTGATGTTAAGAAAATGGAAAAGTCCCTTTTTTTCTTTTTTCTTTTTTTTTAGGACTAGGCAGACTGAGTGAGGTACATTACCGATTAAGCTCCTATGTGTACTTGTCTCAGGTGTATCGGTTAAGTGGGACATACCAATTAAAAGAGGCTGTGTCCCTTGATATAAATGTAATATTCTGAATGACACAGATTCTAATTATAATTTTGCAAATTGCTCCATGAAAGATTCAGCCACTGGTTATTAAACTGGCACTTCCAATTATAGTTCGTTATTTGATGGAGACCAAAGTCCATTTAATTCTCTTTGCTCCAGTTTTTTGGAAACAGTGGTATTAATTTTACGTTTTTTTAAGCTTTTGAATTTTTGTACGAAAGTTTTTGTTTGAAGAAGAACAGTAGCAAGGGACCCCAAACAATGTGACGAAGCTTTAAATTAGCGCTTCCCCACAAGTGCTCACACCACTTAAGAGGTGCAAGTTTACGACCATGAAGGGGCGTGGAAACTTGGAATTCAACATTTAAGAGCATACAAATAATTGGCCTTCTTTATTTTCAACTGAGATATGATGTGTGTACGTTTCGTAGGTATGCAGTCTGTCGAAAAGGCACTTGAGATGTTTATGATGTATTTTTTTTACTTTGTTGTTGTCTACATTTGGAGGTCTTCAACTTCTGTTTGCCACATAAGATTCACACAATGTTTTATTGATTAGTAATGTATACATTACATTTTTTCCCCTTAATCTGATTGCTCTCCTCTTTGCTTCTGGCTTTTCAAAATCTATTCTGCCTGTTTAGAATGTGAACCCCACAGTGGCCCAGGACTGGGTTTCGGGTCTCCAGAGGCTGATACTGAAAAAGGAAGAAGAGATTAGGGCAGCTGACCGCTGCAGAATCCAGCTTCAGCTGCCCGGCAAACAAGACAAGTCTGTTTTTGTTGTTGTTGTTGCAATTTAATGTAGCTATGAACTATAATCCTCAGCCGTTTATTTATGCATGGGTATTCCTTCACTTCGCCTTCACCCCATGTGTATCCCATTTCCTTCATTTATTCCCACTCCCGTGTTTATAGCTGTAGAAGAGACCATTAGAACACACTTGAATGAGCATGTTCCTGCATTACCCCTAATCGGAGATATGAATCGTAAAGGAGGAAATGCGGATCCTTTTCTCATGGCAAACCAGCGTTGCAGCTGTTTCCCAACATTATTACTCATGTCACTATTACACATGTACCAATAAAGCCTGGATGCTGCCCCCCCTCCCCCAAGGGCGCACCCCACTTTTTTATGGTGGGGGGGGGGCTTTCTTGCATTCTCCTTAACTGTCTTCTCCTTCTGGCTTTTACTTTCTTATTCTCATCATTTCTGATGCCCTCAGCTTGTGAGATGATGCTTGGAAAGTTGCAAGCGCTAGAATAGTGATATGTCTTCGTCTTTTGTCAGCCTGCATTTATCAATCCGCATTGAAAGAGTCCTCCCCCTTCAGGTGGCATCAGCTTAGACAGATGTCATTTCATTTTATTTGACTGACTTCAGGGCGTCCCCAGCCTACTGCCCAAAGACAGCTGGGATAGGCTCCAGCACGCCCCGCAACCCTTGTGACGATAAAGCGGTTCAGAAAATGGAGGGATGGCTAATCAAACATTAAAATCTCAGAAAGTAAAAGTGAATCAAAAGTTGTTGCATGGGCAACACAGTCAAAAGTATGTGTGACAAACGTCTGCGAAAAATGATTCTGTACGTAACAATAATAACAAATTGAAATCTGCTTCTTTGGCATGTTTATTGCATTGTTTATCTGACAGTACGTTTAACCTCAAAAATGCAAAAAGGCTCCAAGCTTCAACGCTGTGCTTATCTTTTTTTTTCCCCTCTCTTTTTGTTCGCAGGTTGGGCAAAGCCACATACTTTAGTGCAGTGTTCAATACTCTCAACCCAGCCGTCAAACAGTCGTGGATCAATAACTTGCAAATGGCTAAACTGGCTCTAGGTACAGTCCACTTCTAGGCTATAAAATGCTGAATTGTTTGGCGCTTCACTGTTATGATGACACGCATATAAGTTTCAAGTATGTACAGGATGATCAAGCATTCTGCGTGTGTATTTTTACATTAGAGGAGGACAACCTTCAGGGCTGGTTGTTTGCAGAAGATGATGGAAATCAACTCAAAAAGCAGAAACACCCCCTCTTGCTCAAACAGATGCCCGTGGTCATGTCGAAACTACAAGAGTTCAAGGTGAGACTGTTTTTTTTCTTGCTTCAGGCGGTAGCTTTGTGCATGAATAAGTACTCCAATAAATTTCTTGTAAAGATGACATCTGCAAGAAAATGCCTTGGTTATTTTCAGAGTTTAACCAAGTCTGTGTCCCTGATCGTGTGTTGAGCTTTTGACGTGTCTCTTCCATTCAGTAGCTATTTAAACTCTGCAAAGTGCTGTTCGGTATACTCTATATTCAATATATATTGTTTTTAAAATTTCTGATAAGTGACTGTGTAAATCTATGATATTCCATGGTCTCTGTGTCAGGTGGAGTGTGCAGTCCACAACCCGGAGCCCTACATCAATACCGAGAGCACAGCAGACACTCCCGCCGTGGGCCACGGTTGTGTCTGGGTACGATGTCTTTCTGCCTTCTTTCAGATAACAATTACTGCGGTAATAGCCTCTTCAGCACTGAACAATAACAAAATTATGAAGTTAAGACGTGGCGATTTAATATACCGGTACCGCATGTTGAACGCATCCTGCAGCTAGCTGGCTGCTGAAGGTCACTTAAGGTCACCTAGTTTCACACCCCTTTGCTTGCAACTCCTGACTATAGTTAAATTAAGCACACATGCCAGGTAACCGGACGCTTCTGTACTTCACAATCAAGATGTTTTTCCATTCTTTTTAATAATAACTTTGGGTTTAGGCATTTCTCCCAGCAGTGAATGTTTTCTTAGCTTTCATGACTAGGTGCCTCATCGGTCTTGGCTTAGTGTGTAATTTTAAGAGTACAGTTTAAAACATCCCGCGGGGCTTGAGTTTTTAAACACATTTCACTCTGTAGGTTGCGAGTTGCACCAACCAGATGGGCCAGATAGCCATTGTTGCCATGCAGAGCTGTAGCCCAAAGGTGACGGAGTGCTTTAATGTGGAGTCCCGTATCCTGTGCATGGCATACGTCCCAGCAGAAGAGCCTCAGGAAAATGATGAAAGTCAAGTCCAACAAAACAACCAGGTCTTGCTGTCAAAAGCCAGTGTCACACCCACTGTTTGCCTTGGCATGGAGGAGGGCAGGTAATGGAAGCATAAGATTCGAAAAATGACTGCACACCCTAAATACTTAAATGTCACATGTCCCCGTACAAGGTGTAATTTGCAATAGCATGAGCTACTGAGGTTTGTTGCGTTACTATATTTCTTTCATGTCATGCAATGAAATAAGGGGTCATCTTCAATAAAACTACAAATACTATATGCATATAGTATTGTAATGTTAATGTTAAACATACGTTCATTGGCCTGAATATTCGGTACATTGCACATCATTATTTCTGCTTGGTACAATTCAAGCAATTCCATATTTAAATATAGTAATACTCAATGAATGGTGTTTTTATGCTAAATTATCATTACGGCTAACCATGAATTTAACATTCTGATTGGCACATGCTGCCTGTATTGCAGATGGCACAGGTTTGAATCCCTGCAAGTGCGCCTATTCCGAACCACGGTCAGTCTGAAACCCCGATTTAAAAAAAATAAAATCGTGGCATGGTTCTGGAAGGTCATCTGTCTGAAAAAAACATTGACCAAAACAATCATTCAAGTGACTCGCTCTGGCGAACTCCAACAATTTTGCTAGCTTGATAGTAGGGTATGGCATGGCGCATGTCTCAAAACAACTCAAAATTACTTAAACAACTCAACATTTCGATGAATTGCACGACCCTAATGAGGAGGGGGGCTTTACATACGATTTTAAAATGTCTGACAGAACAATGCAGGATGGTATTAGACCACTCCACTCTACAACTATGATACATAATGTAACCCTTTCATGCACCCTTTCACCTGATATCATGATAGGCTGTCCACTCTAGTAACCGCTGTCCTCTGAAAGGCCTGTAAAATATATATATCTCTTTGTGTTTTCAGCATTATTGTCTACAAAAGCAGCCAGCGGTCCAAGAAAGTGCGCCTGCAGCAGTTCTTCGCCCCAGACAAATCCACTGTCACCAGCTTGGCTTACATGAAACACTGTTTGTATGTTGGCCTGGTCAGCGGCTCTGTGGCCATCTACTCCAGATCTCAGGGTATGTCTGTCCGTGGGATGGCCTAATGCACTTGCTCGTTGACCCCCTTTCCTTAAATGGCTCCAATGAGGCCAATTTTGGTGACATCACTGTAATTGTATCAAACAAAATCATATTCACTTCGTTACTTGAAATGTGTTTTTCAAACCCGAGCACCATTTGCGCGGATATTTGGTCTGAGCCTGACCTAAATGGATGTCAGTTTCAACCACAACACATGTGAATCAGTGCATTGTTGCGAAGTTGGTGGCTCTGTCACGGTGGCTGGTGGAGTAAGTGCTGACTGTGCATCGAGTGATCGTGGGTCAACTTTTTGTGGGTGTCTATATGTGCGTGTGTGTTGTGGTCCTGTTTCCATTTGCCTGGTTGTCTGGGAGAAGCCATTCTGAAAGAGGTGACCTATTTAATATCCTCGCTTTCAGACATACACACAGAGAGAGAGGAAAGATCCAGGCTGGACTCTTTTCCCACCGTCTGTGCCATTCCCCGTTTTGTTCCATCTGTTACATGGCTTTCAGACATTCTCTCCAGTTTACTTATTTTCTCATTATTCACGTTCATTTTTTTCATAATAATACGCATGTATTTGGTCAACCAAAATACAGTATATCATTCCAATTACTTCTGGGAGAAGCATTAGTCAAATGCACTGAATTGTGTTCTTGACTTCCCATCACAACTTGCTCCGCTTGCCGCATCTTTTTCCTCCGTCATCCGGCACCCGCTAATAAGGAGAGAGCATGGCAGTGTCTTTGTTTGGCTTTGGTGCAGCTGAATATTCTCATTTTGTTGTGTTATCCTCTGTATCTAATGCTTCATTTCATCCCCAAAGCAACTCTTTTTGCTGAAAGATAATACTTGATGCTATATTTGTCACTCGTATATGATTCGGTGGGAGAATGCTTGCCTGGGTTTTCCATTGCAAAGCTCCTTCGTTTTTTGTTTTTTTTACACCATACAATGGTCATTTGTCAGTGGGGGCAAAATATGTCCGTTTATCCCGTGGATCTTTTTGTAAGGTCAGAGGGCTTTCACTTTGAACGGGAAACCTTGTTGACGTCATCGTAAATGTTTTAGATGGGGTTAGCATCACAACTGTGTACGCCTTGCAAGGTCTTTTACACTAAAAGTCATCGAACCGTTGCAGATGGCTGCACAATCATGCCACGACACCAACTGGCTTTCGTTTAATTTAAGATTATTATTTTTTTTGGGCAATCAAATGTCTGCTCCCTCTGCGTGTCGCATCTGTGTCGATCTGCCACCGTGGGTGCCAGCCACATGGAGAGCTGAGTGTGTAGGAAGTGCGAGCAGGATGGAGCTTGGCGATGACTAATGCTTCACGGCGCATCTATATTCATAGTGGGGGGCTATGAAAACCGGCAATGGCCTCTCCGGCAGTATTCGAAGTGTTCTTGATGCAAATGACCTTTATAGGTGACATTTATAAAGGCAGTGTCAACATTTCCTTGATAAAGTTCAAGAAGACTGGCCTTTGTCGTGAGATGGCAATGGGCCGTGCAGTAGTGCAAGT
Source organism: Hippocampus guttulatus (assembly GCF_054856545.1). Lineage (NCBI taxonomy): Eukaryota > Metazoa > Chordata > Actinopteri > Syngnathiformes > Syngnathidae > Hippocampus > Hippocampus guttulatus. The sequence goes on from NC_141273.1 coordinate 11,258,981, forward strand.
GCAAAGGTTGTCATCAATGTACAATGACTCATGTCTTGATGTCATATCGATGTGTCACCACCCACTGCAGAGGGGTTATGGATCAGCGACAAGCCCAAGGTGGTGAAGCTGGGAGTCTTGCCGATCAAAGCCATGCTGGCTGTAGAAGAGCGCCTCTGGGCTTCATCAGGCGGGCAGGTCTTCATCATTAGTACAGAGACACACCTTGTGGAGGTAGGTACCGCACATGTTACTTAAAGAGGCCAGTTCATTTTTTGGGAGGGGGGGGGCTAATCTTTGTGAGGAGTATGGGAAAAAAAGTGCTCATTCTCCTCTTATCCGTCCCCGTCTGCTTGTGCAAATCACACAGGAAGTACTCTCAAGTGGAAGACATGATAGCGGCCCAAATCATCTCCGATCCAATTGTTAAGTCCGTGAGAAAATGTGTCCCTCTAAAAATGACACAGAGTCGCACTGACGGTGTCATAGTGAGAATTAAAAACAACAACAACAACACACAGGTGATTAAAAATAAAAAGTTCATGTGACGAGAATAATAAGGGATCTCTGATTTCCCGCGATTGGGCCTCCTCCTTTTCATAGTCTGAAATATGACTAAGAATATAGCCTTCCACATTTGTGTTCCATTCTAGTTTCAGAAAAGGAAGCACCTGCCAGGGACCAAAAATAGTCCCGTCCCACTGACATGCACTCACTCATAATCTGTTTAGCCTCATTAAGCTCATTATGTTGGACCACCTGCCTATCTTGCTCTTATTCCATTCGCCACCGAGGAATCAGACTTCGGCCAGTAACAGAGGGCGAGACGTATTACAAGTCATTGAGTTGTCATGTGACTCCTTTTGATCAATGAAACACACATTGAACACATTTCCTGCTTGATTGTGAGCTAATTCTTGATATTGCTCTGAGGCGCTTGTGAATGGACACCACTCGACTAAATTTAACCCTACCTCCACGTAGTGCAGTGTGTGGTGCGGTTATGTAACTTTTGGCTTGGAGAATGTGCTTTTTCCTCGATGTGGTTTCAGTTTTACACATTTAACACTTGCCAATCTTTGAGACCCACATTTGGGTGTCACGTGCTGGTCTTCATCATATTGTTCTTTTTTTTATTTTTTTATGATTCACCTATTCCTGGTACTATACTTGCCCTCTCACCTGTGCTATTTTCCCCACCCAGAGGCAATTGGAGGCCCATCAGGAGGAGGGTATGGTGGTGTCCCAAATGGTGGTGGCTGGCGTGGGCATCTGGATTGCCTTCAGCTCAGGTTCCACCTTGCGCCTCTTTCACACTGAGACCCTTGAACACTTGCAGGACATCAATATTGCAACGCCTGTCAACAATATCTTACCTGGTAAGATCACATCATTTACAGTAAAGACTGTAATTTCCGTACTGAGAAGCGCACCCGATTAAAAACCGCAGCAGCTAAATTTAGCCATCAAAATAACTATGCGCATATACTGGCCGCTTCGCTTTATTAGCTGTGAGTCTCCATGTTATAATATGTGTGCCTTTGGCTGCGATGCAACGCAATATTCTAGTTAGGGTTAGCCATTTTAAGATAAAAAGAAAAACTTTAACGTGGTTATTAGCCAAAGTCCACAAGCCTTGAAACACTGACACCGTTTTATTTGAAGAAAATTCCTGGGCTCTTCGTGTCCTCACAATAAAAGAGGAGGACTCTGCTGCAACATAGGTTGAAGTCAAAGTATTGCTGACAGCGTTCAGCGCAAATCAAATTAAATGTCAGCGCAGTAAATGTCGCATGCTGAAGTCATCAGAGACGCTGGCTGCTACTTTAGATCTTTTAATCCGCTGTGTTACATCAGCCTTGACCCAAAAAAAAACAAAAAACGCAGAGCCGAAAAGAATGAACGCAATCAGTTCCAGGGGGGAGATTACACGTTTGTGCATACTCCGGATCTGGGTCTTTGTCTTGTAATGATAGCGAGTAACATTTAGTCATGTCATCTGACATGTCCCTCGTGCTTTGTGAGAGCCATATGCGTGCAATGCTTGCCTCCAGTTACTGTTCTTCAATCCCTCGTCAGCATCGATAACGCCACGGTGACCGAAACGGCTCTCACGGCATTCGCTTTTCTTCTACCTCAAGATGACAGTAACTTTTACAACTATTTGGCTCAAAGGATGCAGATTCCTGGGGCTCTTTTTTTTTTTTTGCACATCTGGTATTTCTTTCAGGTCCAGCCGCATCTAAAAGGATGTGGAAAGTCCAATCACAAGTCATGAATTGCCTAGATTTGTGGAAATGGAATGCAATTCTTTGGCAGAAAGTACAAAACCAAAATGTTAAAAAAAAAAAAAGAAATAAAAGATCTCTTGACTTAAGTGGAAAATCGCGACAATTTATTTTCTTCTGTTGAAGAAAAAAAGCCACGTTGTTGAAATGCTCGCGTGTTCACATGATCTGGGGGTGGGGGGGACCTTCCTGTTACAAACGGCAGGCCTCTCCCTCCGAGACTTTCATTCATTCATTCATTTTCCGAACCGGTTGATCCTCACTAGGGTCGCGGCGGGTGCTGGAGCCTATCCCAGCCGTCTTCGGGCAGTAGGCGGGGGACACCCTGAACCGGTTGCCAGCCAATCGCAGTGCACACAGAGACGAACAACCATGCGCACTCACACTCACGCCTAGGGACAATTTAGCGTGTTCAATCAGCCTGCCATGCATGTTTTTGGAACGTGGGAGGAAACCGGAGCACCCGGAGAAAACCCACGCAGGCCCGGGGAGAAAATGCAAACTCCACACAGGGAGGCCGGAGCTGGAATTGAACCCGGTACCTCTGCACTGTGAAGTCGACGTGCTAACCACTGGACTACCGGGCCGCCCCCTCCGAGACTTGTGAATGATAAAAGCAGTCTGTTGTAGGTACCGAGTGCCCGTGTTGACTAATAAGCTCCATGCAAGTGAAGAGGAAGCTGCTCTCTGTGACAAACTATACCACAAATGGTACCACTTTGCTTTTATTCTTTTCTGGACTTTTCCAGAATGCTTTCCAGGGGACTGCAAAGTTGTTACTGTAGGCCAGAATTAGAGCGGGGAAACGTGCGGCCTGTGCATCATCTGTGACGAAAATAAAGTACTAGGGTTGGCTGCAAGAGAAACATGTCATGTTTTCATGATCTGGAACCGGTCTGAAACGCAAGTTAGTCGACAGACTAATTACATTAGAACTTCAAATGACCCACAGGGGTGGTACAAAGTGACTCAAATTCAGCAAGTATCTAAAGCGGGACCTATCATTGGGCAGATTCAAACACAGCTCTATTATTAGATCCCTTTGACAAATGCTTGTAATTTAAGGGTATTGCGAAAATAAATGTATGCACACAGGAAATACACAGAGCAATCAGCATCTTGCTGCTGTAGACTGCAAATTTCCCCAGTGTGGGACTAATAAAGGTTATATTATCTTATATGCTGAGTTCAAAAACAAATTCAAAAAAATCGTACAAACAACCTACATCAATCAGAGTTAAAATGATAAATTCAAAACATTAAATATAATGATAAATCAGAACTAAGTTGATAAATAGAGAAAGGTATATAAATATCCATTATGAATACAAGAGAAAATTGACACAAGAGTGTCAGGGTGTGGAAGTATATAATCCCGATACAAACCAAAAGTTGTAAAAATATCACGGTTAAGGGTAAAGTATGAGCCTTAATGGAGACTTCTTTCTTCTTACTTTTTTCTTTTCTCATTGATATAAAAATGATTTATTAGATACAATCACATAACGGGGTAGGACTAGATAAGTTTTTTACTTCTTCCTACTCCCTTGAACATAATAACTGTGTTGAATGAAGATTGATTTATTTCTTTTTACTTTTTTTATCTACCTTATTTTCTGTCAAATTATTACTGTATATATGTTTTATGTTCAATATAAATAAAAAAATAAAAAAAAAAAAAAGCTGAGGTAACGACCAATCATGACTCGACATCAGCAAACAGGTGAGCCGTGGTTGGTCGTGACCTGATCCTTGAGCAACTGTGATGTCATATCGAGTTGACAGAAAGTAGCAAAATGGCCGTCCCCTGAGATGGCAAAAAAACAAAACAAAACAGAACAAACAAACAAAAAACAAGGGTATTTTGCTGCTTAACTCATAATAACAAAGAATAACAAAGCGTGGTCAACTGTTACCCCAGAACAGATACTGCTTGTGCTTCAATGTTCCACAGCAGACAAATAAAATAATGTTGACATTAAGTAAAATTATGAAAGGATTTTTGTGTGTTTACAGAACATATTGGATATCAGGAAAATTTGGGTGTTGCCTTTTCTGTGATTGCTTCAGTCAGTAGCACTTGAAATTTTGCCCATCTCAGGTTCACACATGTTGGAACAATTGCAACTCTGTCTGGTGGTTCTTACCTCAGAAACGCCTTAGCATAATGTGCTGTAATAGCAGTCATTTTCATGCTTATCCTTTGCGACGTGCAGCTCATAATTTAGAGTCATTCTGTGGTAGTAGTAGTTTATATTGTCTCTTATATTGGGCATTTTTTTTTTCTGAATGTATTTGTTGTCCAGAATGCTGATTTAAGAAAGCGAGAGGATGGTGGCCATCAGGTTGCAGGGCGTGCCCAGGGTGTTGCTTTTGTCTGCTGCTGTGTGACCTAAAAAGGCAGCCATGCATGTTTTAATGAGACAAGCATCAGAGGGGTGGGGCAACAAATGATATCTCTGGCTTGTCATTTACACTTCTATTATTTCTAATCTGCCATCGGTTATAATGCGAGCTTTCTTGGATGGTCACCGGATCTGCATGAAGTCTGCAGAAGCACTCGGGAAAGGTGTTTGAAGTGATCAATGCGCCATCCACTGATATACCGATCTATACCGGATTAATCGAGCTAGCTGCTGTTTGAAGCATTTTGTTTTTGTCATCATGACCAGTTACAGACTAGCGTCACCCTGGAGGCGTCTTTAACACCTTCAAAAGAAGGGTGCCGAAAAATGTTCCGGCACAATAGTATCTAGCCGAATGCCCCGGAAGTCGCACAATTTAGGAACTTAACCAAATATGGGGGAAATTATCTTGACCATATAAGTCTTTCAAAAATGCTGCTGTCACGACTGTCATGAAAATTCTTGCGCAATACTTTCACAAATCTTGTCCATACCTACAGTATGTCAGAAGGGCTTGTATAACATCGCTAAACTCAACCATGAACCAAACCGTTCCGCTTGATCAAAATGGAGCTCTGGTCACCCTGATTAAAGAGTGAAAATGTGCACATTAACAGTAGACACAGAGGACTTTATCAGCTTAAAAGGCTAATCCAGAAGAAGTCCATCTTCTCCCGCCTTAGAGAGAGAAGCACAATTGCACACATGGTGCTGTTATTCTTAGTGTGCCTGAATCGCTGGTGCTGTTTCATATTGTAGTGTGTGAGATTTACTCTTCCCTCCTGCTGTTGCTTGTCAGGGCTAAGTGCGGATCAAAGTGGTGCTCTGCTGTAGGATCAGGATTCGTGTGGATGTTCCCTCAGGATTTATTTTAGTTCACCCTCTGGTTGGAGAACTCCAAATATTATGAAAGGGGAAAGTTGACCAAGCCCCCCCCCCCCTCACCCTCCCGCAACCAGCAATGTGTTTTTCTGCCCATTGCGTGCCTGCATTAGAAGCACATGTGGCCAAGATTCTCTGTCCTCAGCTGGGCTTTAGAAAAGAGGAATGTACCTGTCTACCTCGCTTGCGTGATTCCTGGAGCAATGCCAGAGTGGTTGGTGTTGTAAGAGGTCACCTCTCGTCAGTGGGGTCAATCGCAAGGACTGGAAACCATTTCTCCTCCAGGCAAAAGAGCATTTACTGTGTGGGAGGGAAATTTAAGTGAAGCTGCTGGCGCAACTGTGACTTGACCGGCACCATGTACCAGTAAAAAACGGTTGGGGTTATTTCTTTAGATCGTCATTATTTGTAGCGCTGACAAAAAGCTCATATCTGTCGTGAGTGTTAAATTCCACTCCCACAATCCATCAACATGTCAGACTTTATTGCCTTCCTTTATGAACTGAGCTGTAAACACGACTTTACAGTGCGTTGTACTGATATTTGTGACCAAGGGAAACAAACAGGTGGCATTGTTCCACTCTAACGACCACGAGCTTTCCTGAATAGAGGCGCTGCTTGTTGCTTGATTACAGTATCACGCATCGGTCATTGTGTTATGTAACACGCTTGTGTTTCTTTGTGAAACGGAGGCTTGAAAAGCACTACATTTATTCAGGAGGTTTTTTCGTGTTGCCTTGGAGATAAATCAACCTCAGAGCTGCAGAAATATGCAGACTTACCTTCCTCAAACAACATTTTATAGCCTGCTGAAGTGGTTTCTTTTTCCATGGGATTCACAAGACACAATTGGACAAAAGTGTTGGGACACGGTGGGCGAAAGGTTAGCACATGTGCCTCACAGTTCTGAGGTTGGGACCTCGAATCTGGACATAGGCCTTTCTGTGTGGAATTTTCATGTTCACCCAGATTTCTTAGGCTACTCCAGCTTCCTCCCATTCTAAAAACATGCATGTTTCGTCAATTGAAGACTCTAAAATTGGCCTGAAGTATGAATTTGATTGTGAATGAATGTCTGTATAGCCAATTTTCCATTACTATCACATGCAGAAGAAAAATCAATTTCTGGGTTTAAGGGAAAGGGACACAGCCGCCATGAAGACAAAAACACATTCCACATTGTGTTTTACAACAACCCTTAACCATATTTACAATTCCATATTTACTAATTGATGAAATAATGCAGCTTTGAGTAAACATGAGCCAAAGCCTCCTCAAATAGGCTCCAACTCATCAGCAAACGGTAATGACAGGAAGCGATACAAAAAAGTAGAGGGCTGAACATTAAACTATCGGGACTTCAAATAGTAACATTGGGGGTTGGCTATAACATCTTGCAACTCTTCTGGAGTATCTGTGCAGGTTTTTGTCCATTTGGTCACAATCTCCGCTGCAGTTCCATCTCAAAGGTGTTCTTCCACACCAACAGCGAATAAGTTGTATCGAACGTCACGCTTGCGTTTTTCCCACAGGGAACCAGAGAGTATCAGTGAGCAGTTTGCTGGTTTGCCACGGTATGCTACTGGTCGGAACCAACCTGGGCGTGACTGTCTCTCTCTCCGTCCCCAGACTACAGGGTATCCCCAAGGTCACAGGTAACACAGGTCCAGCATATTTGTATTTGTGGATATATGTATGCATTATGAGGAAACAAATAACACCTAGGCTAATGAATATGATTATGAGCAATGCTGTAACAGTACATTTACAAATAACTCAGGTGCATATTCTGTAGGAACCCTTATAAATGAACAGAGGGTTGTGTGTGTCTTCAGGTCGGGGTATGGTGTCCTTGCATGCTCACAATGGCCCAGTTAAGTTCCTAACTGTGGCAACAGCAGTGTGCAACCGACCCTCAGGCCTCACATGCTCCGCCTCCTCAGCGACAGCCCAGCCAGTAGAGCCAGAGGACGGAGAAGCCGCTCTGCCCCCCTCGGACTCTAATTCGACCCCACCTCAGGGCCAAGGAGTATGGCTGGGAGAGGCAGGCTGCACCACCATGGCGCTGCAGGACTCACATTCTTCCTCATCCTGCGGCTCTTTATTTCAGTCCCAAGGTTCCTTGGAGCACGGGCCCGAGGACGGGGCCCTTTACGACATGCTCCATGATCCAGCCCACCACCAAAAGGGCCGTCGCAAGAGCAAAGTGGACGTCAGCTCTCTCCTGGTGGTTTCTGGAGGTTTGGGCCACCGCAGGGTGAACAAAAAGACCAAACAGTCACGCCATGAGGACAACACCTCAACCATCCTGATCTGGCAGATCCCCTTGCTTAACATGTGACACCCAACCAGTACACCAGTGAAAGAGAAGTGAATTACCAGTCACACAATTTTTGGGGGGAAATAAACCTTTCTAGATTGTTTATTTTTTTGGAGCTGATTCAGAATCTCCCCTTGTTTTTTTTCTGTACCACATATATTCAGAGTAACAATATTAATATTATAATAACAAAAATATAATATGTAATATTAAAATATATGTAGTGGTAATATGTATCAATTAAGGGTTAGGTTCGGCAACAAGGGGATTTTTTTCCGGAAATGTCATAGCTAAAAATGACAATGCATGATAAAATCCGTTTACACGAACTAATATAGGTCAAACTTAAACATAAAAAAAAAGTGCTAGAAAAAAGTAAATACGTTTTTTTTTTTTTTTAAATCAGCGTCAAAAATGTTTTTCGGTCACATAAAGCCATTTCTGATTACAACTGGTGGTTGCCCAATGTAATCATTCAAATGTCTCTTGACTCATTTCAGGCACACATACGCTGGATAGAGTCTCTACGCCCCTTTTCAAATGCAAGGATTTGTGCTATAAAAGTATAGAACCAAGATAAATCATACCAAAAACTTGATACTTGCCCTTTTAAAAGAAACCTATGAACACAAACGATGGAAATAACACATTTAGTCAAATAATGTAATCATACCCAAAAGCATGTACTCGCTATCATCAATGAAAAATTACTATCTTACTACTCTATTTTTATAAAGTACTGTATTCTGGAGTGCTATTATTCCTTAGTCTGTGTTAGCACAAAACATTCAGGCTCGTGCTCAAACGCAAAAAAAAAAAAGCCCTCTTACTCGCCGTTGGGTGCGCTGACTCGCAGTTAACAAGAGTTTCAATGTGACTTGTTAATTCTGAACACAGCCACAACCCCAGTTGCAACAGGGTGTGCACACTTGTGCAACCACTTGGTCTCAGTTGTTTATTTTCGCTCTCTAAAATATTTACTGTCCACCACCCAGCTGGACTTTTTTTTTTTTACATGATAGAAACCTGGCATTTGAACAGGGGTGTGTAGACTTTTCATACCCACTGTATGTCCCAAAGACATCTGATGTTACCCTTTTACTAATTATGACGGAGCAATGGCAACAAGCAAAATGGCTTGTTTCAACCAGAACAGCAATATTTGCCTCGACTACAGTATTCTTGATGATATCTCATTGCGACATAAAAGAACTCTGTGACCTGCCACTGTTTATAGTTTGTATAAATTGTACAAGACCACAGTTCGTGAAACGGTGTTGAGACTTTCATTTTTTTCTGCATGATGCATGTGAAGTTAAAATGTGGTTGTTAGATACTTTCATTTTATTTTTTTCAAGGTTAGGATTAAGTTTAAGGAAATCTGTCATGACTAGTTGAGGTGTAAATCTGGAGTTCACTCAGGATTGTCTGTAAGTGTTTTTTGAGGGAGATCAGACAAAGGTTCTTTGAGTTGGATCAAATATCATTTCATGGAAGTGGCCCAGTGTTTCCCCCACTCGTGCGTTTACAAAGATAATGGATAAAAAGTTGAAGTAACGTTGACTGATGAGCTTTGGAAAGACTAGGAGGTCTGGCTGGCCAGTGTTCTCTACAAATGGAAGATTTTTGTTGTTGTTCTTGACATGGAAAGTTTTTTTTTTCTCCAGACTGAATGCTCATTGTTTCTCAGTTAAGAATATTTAAAAGATTGTAAAACATACTTTTGTTGTTGTTGTATACATTTATATGTATGGTACTGTATTTCTGCTATGTTCTTAATATATAAACCTTGATTTATTGAGATACTTATGTAGTTTGTGTTCTTACAATGCAGCATTTTCAACAATCGCTTGACAGTATATTCCAACCGAGGGAATACAAAGTACTAAGCACTGTAAAAACTTGATTGGATGTGAAGGGTTAGATTAATAAACAAACGGTAGCAGTTTTCGGAAAGAACAGAGTATCCAATGCTCCAGCGATTGATTGCCTTTACTACATGTTGGGACTAGCAGTGCGCCTGAGGTAGGTGAGTGAAGCCTGATGCAGCACTTCTGGGATTTCACTCTTCGTTTCTCCCACTGCTGAGCAAAGCGGGTCAAGGCATTTTCTCTCTCCAAACGCCCACATCCACAGTTGCGCAACCATTTTCACTATTCACCTACATTCAAGGGGTGAGATCAGATCCAGAATGTGTACAGACTAGTCCATAGCTCATACAGTGCGATCCTCTTCTAATGTGCTATTATAATTGTATTTGTCCATCAGTTCTTTATAAAACAGTTGCACTTCTCTGTAATGTGGCCTACGAGTAACTCGTCTTGGCTGGTGGCTGGCATGCACAACACTGGGGTATCCATGGAGACGCTCATTTGGTGTGCACACATCTGTCCCCGGCCTGTCTCTGTTCTCTGAATATGTCTCGCATTGAAACCTCCAATCTGAATACCTCAAAATCTCACAAGCCTGATGGTTACGCGCTGCCCTTTTACAGATACAATGGCCGACCAGTTACTGGGACAGTCTTCACCGTGGAGGATAAATGGACCCTCTGTTGCTCTGTAGGTTGTGCTTTTTTTCTTTTAAACCTCTTTCAAGGAGGTTGTTCATTGCCGTTGTTGAGCAAAGGTACAAAAGAACTACTGTGTTGAGGTGTGAGGCACAAGCCTACAAACACTACTCCGGGTGCAGACCCAGATAGTTGGCAATGGAGTCTAAAATTGCACAATTTGATGCTGTTGGAAATAAATCTCAATCTAGTACCATGCTATCAAGTGTCTAGGGCTCCCAAGTACATTCTAATGTCTCGTATTTATACTGTATATATATCCTTATAGAAAAGCTATTTCTAATGTGTTTATTCCATTAAGGCTCGACTGGTGAGTACTAACTGTTTTGATTGTTTTTTTCTTGGTTTTATATTAGCATCGTAATGTTTCTGAATGTCGATTTGACGTTATAATTACTTTGTTGCTTAAGTAAACTGTACTTGAATATCCCTAACATTTGAAAGTAGATATGTGCACTTTTTCCTCACGTTGTCAAAATATGCTGATTACTTTTTTTTAACAGATGGTGATGCAACATAAAAAATGTAAATAGATTTGGGAAACTTGAACTGTGCGGATGACACTTTGATTGACAACAACGACATGGAGGAACATCAATTGAGGAGCGGTAACGACGACGATGCAACAGATTCGTAGAAGCACGATATTCCTCATCCATGGCCTCGTTTAAGATAAGTGTTTCATTTTTTTCGGTTCCAGGAATGATTCGTAGCAACAGCGCTGTTTTGTGCTAGCCTAAAAACTACAAGATTCTACTCGTCGAAAATGATCTGTATAATCTGAACCCCCCCCCCCCCCCCCCCCAGGTATTGTGCATTTTTTCAGTTATAAGCATTTGCTGATTCAGCCTTTCAACCACTTTACATTGTTAACAAATCTTTGTGAACAGTTTAATAGCGCGTCCTATTTTTTTTCTTCTCAGTATGACCATTATTATCGGAGATTATTGTGCATACTGGACAGTATCAATTCGCGTTTGTCCTTTTTCTTTTTGCCGAAGTAGGTTTCAGAGCTTGTATTGTTTCGATTTTTTTTTTAAAAACTTAGGTACAGCAGTTGAATCAGCGCTTCTACTTGTACCTCTACTTTTACCCGAGTGTGAGTACTTGTGCCACTTCTGCCGTGGTAAGTGTACATTTGATATATTTAGTGATAAAGTACACTTAAATCCACAGATTTCATTTACTTTACAGTACGTGGTATAGTCCTATCAACCACCTCCATGGGGGTACCATGGGACGGGGTGGGGTGTTGAAAGAATGATGCTTCGTCCAACAGATGAAGCTTTGCCCTGTACAGTTGAGGGTTAATACTAAGCGAAGGGGCGTGGTTTAGCGAAATAGTCAACTGTAGAGGGGAAAAACTACCAAGACATTCACTGACAAGTCATGCTGCCAGTGTTGGACAAGCGCCACATTTATTGGTTGCATGGTCACGCGTGGAGGCTGGTTTGGTAGGCGCGCCCACCTGGGGAGGGGGGGGGGGGGGTTTGACTTTTGTGCGATCGCCGCTTCAGCCTCGCCTCGCCTCGGCCGCGGGGAGGTTTGTCATTCGGGGAGCCGAAGACGAGCCCATTCATAGGATCGGGTGGCTTAAGAGCAGAACGGGCGGACGGAATCAAGACGAAAATGTGGATCAAATAAAGTCATCTCGGGTGACTGCTCGGTCAGGATTGTGGAGGCTTTACGTAACGCTTTGTTTGGAGGGATTGCGGGTTCCGAGCGCTTTAATCACAGCCTGGATTCACAGGTAGGTTGCATTTAACTTTGCAGGGAAATAAGCGTAGATTTTTAAAAGGTTGCAATCAGACAACCGACCTCCATTTTACCGCTTATTTGCTCATTGTTGCATGAGCATGACGGAACAGGCTCAGCCGAGGCTCTTTTCACCCTTTACTTGTCATTTGAAGGAGTAATTTATCCGTGCGCATGCGCACTAAATGTATCTGATTCAAGCTCTTGATGGACTGCTCGGGTGATTATTACAGCAGGTCACGCAGTTTGACTCTTAAAGAGACCTTGTGTGTGGCCCTAGTTTTCTCGTGTGCAATATTCCAGTTTTTAGACTGAACACAATCACCGTCATTTGCAATATCAGTTGTGACCATAAAAGAATTTAGTAGCATAAGGGCCCACTGTTTCTTTCTGTATACCTGTTAGTTTTAAGCGAATGTTAATTTGTCCGTAATGCAATGTATTATATTAATTAGAATACCTCAAATGGAGCATTTAGTACACCCTGGCGGACAGTATGCGTGTACTGCATATCTATCCATACAAGAACCAAACCTGCAGACTTTAAAGGAGAGACGTCACTGTTAAATTTGAGCTGGGCAATGGGGACGATGCCTTGCTCAAGGACACCTTGATAAACGGCACAACGCAGGCTAGCATTTCCACAACAATTATTTCCCATTTTTGCATGTTGGCACTTGAGCCGCGATGCTCTGTATTGTTTTGCATCCATCTCATAGTTTTGTGGGCAGCACGGTCGACTCGCGTTCATCCCGTCTGCCTCAAAGTTTTCATTTTTGATGATCTAATCTTGGCTTCCTCCTTCTTGTGTGGAATGAACATGTTTTGCTTTCTGGGGTCTATCTGGGTATTGTAGTTTCCTCCCATATTTCAAAAACACGCCAGTTAACTTCATTACAGACTCTAAATTATTCATAGGTTTGTCAAAATGTGCCTTGTGATTCCCCGACAAGCAATCGACAGTGTCCTTTCACCCAAAGGCAACTACTGACCTGTGACCCTACCGAAGACAAGCGGTATAGAAAATTGCTCATTTTGTTCACTATATTGGTGCTTTCTTTACACCATTGCTTCTTGTCATCATACGTTAATCATTACTTCTCCAATATGCGAATCCCCCACTAAGCTGGCTTTACACATATTTATTAGGTTGAAATGATGAGACAGCAATACCTTAGAGTTACGACACCGCATTGCAATGTCAGTCTTGGTTTAATCAGAGAAAGAATGCCCGTCAGCTATTGCATCTTAATGAGTCATGTTTCCTCCCTTCCACGTAGGTGGCAGAAAAACACAAAAGACAGAAGTTTGCCCTCCCCCAGAATGATCAGTACGGACAACATCCTCCATTACAAGTGAGTACGTCAGGATGACCGAGAGTCAAGTACCGGGAGGAGGAGTTGCCGTGATCGAGGCCGATGTCATCCGCCACACGGTCAACCCCGTGGCAAGCCCTGACAAGGCCAGGGATTTGCATACAGGTTTTGTCCAAGGGTTCTTGGGGGACGAACCAGACTTCGACCTCCCTACGGTGCTTGAGAAAGAATATCTGCTGGATGGAAGACTGATAACTGAAAACTATGCTAACGATTGTCAAAAAGGTAACGGCTCATACGTGGGGGGTGCAAATAAGTTTCATCTCTCCAAAGAAAAGAACGAGGTGGACTTTCAATCACAGGTGAACTCGAGTGCGTCCCACGTGCAATCCAACTGCGCAAGCAGTCAAATCCCCAATGGCGCAAGAGCGAAAGAGTTACGCATTGCTGATACGAAACCAGCAACGGATCAATCAGACCCATCGTGCAATCCAGAGGGCAGCTCAGATGCGGTCAATTCATTGTCCGGTAGAACCGAGCCTGATTTAGTCATCGAAGTTGGCGGTCAGACGATCAACGCTCACAAGTCGGTCCTGGCAGAAAAGAGCGACTACTTCAAAGCTCGGCTGTCGCGCAACATCCTCAAAGTGAAGGGCATGAGCTATAAGACTTTGTCCACCTTAATTGACTATGTTTACACTTCCCAGATGAATGTTTCGAAGGACAATGTCGTGGATGTCATCACGGGGGCCAAAATCCTCCAGATCCCTTGCGCCGTGCAGGCAGCCATGGACCGCATGACGGAACAAATCACTGCGGGCAACTGCTATGAGATTCTGAGCATCGCCAAAAAGCAGCGACTTAGTGAACTGAAGGAGACCGCTTACGGTTTCATGAGCGACAACTTCCTGCAGATACTCAAGGACCCCTGCGTGTACGGGCGCCTGACCGGGTCAGAGCGCGATCTGGTCCTGAAGAAGAGAATGGACGGGAGGAAGACCCTCATGGCCGCTGAGATCGACGACGTATTTGAACGCGTCGGGAGCCGGCCGCCGAGCCGCTGTGGAAGCCGTCCCCAGAGCCCCTTGTCCGTGGGGTCTCTGGAGGAAAGTCACACCATCTACTCATTCAGCCAAGGGGCCAACGACTGGAATGCTTTGACAGCCATGCCGGAGGACGTCAATACGAAAGGCTGTGGAATCTGCACAATGTACAACTACCTGTTTGTGGCAGGGGGGATAAGAGGCTATGGGGACAAGGGGAGGGTATCGGACAAGGTCTTCTGTTACAACCCCAAAACAAACCACTGGGCAGAGATCCGACCCATGACGCAGGCCCGTGCCCAACTGAAGCTGGTGTCCATGGATGGGTACCTGTACGCTGTCGGAGGGGAGTGTTTGTTTACCGTCGAAAAATATGACCCTCGCACGGACCGCTGGACCGCCGTGGCCCCTTTGCCGAAGGGGGCCTTCGCCGTAGCTCACGAGGCCACCACCTGCAACGGGGAGCTTTACGTGTCCGGGGGCTCTCTCTTCTATCGCCTCCTCAAGTACGACACCAAGAGGGACGAGTGGCAAGAGTGCCCGTACAACAACAGCAGGAAAAAGTCGACCGATATGGTGGCGCTGAAGAGCTTCATCTACCGCTTCGACGTGACCCGCGAGCAGGGGATCAATGTGTTCAAGTACAACAGCATCGTGAAAATGTGGCACGATTGCGCGTCGCAAAGGCTCGGCAGCTCGTTGCCGTTTCGGTGCGTCGTCGTAGGCAACTGCATCTACTGTGTTAACAAAAGCCAGACTCTTCAGTTCGTGGTGGAGGAGGAGAACGCCTTCTTTGTGGAGGAGCCGCTGAGGGCGCCTCTCGAAGCCAAAGGCGTTCTTTTTCCTTTTGTGCTTACGTTGCCTGAAAAGCCTGAGAAAGTTCCGCCCGGGTGCAATCCAGCGTTACAAAACTAGAACGCAGACCGTATTCGCTGTCTCTCGTGTGTCAGCTGTCTGTATTAGTGTGTCATTGCCCGTTTGCAAAAGAATGTGCGCATTGCATGGCAATTTAATGTGTTTGCGGAGACGAGCCTTAAAAAGGGAACATTCGGTGTTGAGTGAATGCAACGATATTCGTGTGATGGAAGTGACAGTAGATTAGTACAAAGTACTCCTGGCTGGTGTTGTTTGGTGCACTTTTGTGTTTGGATCGTATATTAATTACACCATGTGGGCTTATTGACATTTTGTTGCAAAATGTGCAGATGAATGATGCGATCTGGCTTCTATTCAAAAGAAACAGCTGGAGGGCTTCACTATTGATGACTGGAATGTCAGTGAATGGATTCAGAGCAGTATTTCTCACAAACTGAGGGACAAGGGCACAATATTCACCCACCGTTCATTTTTTATACAGTTGTCATTAAGGTTCGATGTGAGTGAGCAGGAGGCAATCCCAGCTGTCTTTGGGTGAGAGACGGACCAGCCAATTGCAGAGGTCACATTATCAACATTGGCACAAGCTGCTATTAAACACACGGATACAAAGTATTTCTAAATGATTGTTAAAATGTCACCTTTTATGCACATTCAAATTCCCATTCAATTATGTTAAGATAATTGGTGATGGGCTCGGATGGATGCCGTTGATTTTCATAGAAAGGGCAAGCTTATTTAACTCATTCACTCCCAAAGACGTTTTTAAACGTCTTTTCAGACTTGGTCCACAATTGGCTGGTACTGAATGAGTTGATGTATACTCGATAGAGCATTTCATAAGCAAGGCAACTCAATGTGCTTCACACAAGCAAACACACAACCCCTAAAATCATTTCCAAACACAATAGCTAACGGCATTCAGAAGCAAAGCATGGAAAATGAAAGTAACGAAGTAAATAATGTACTTTGACAACATTTAATCGGCCCAATGACGACCGTCGTGAGGATAAGAGGATTCGAAAATGGATGGATGCATGGATATTTTAAAGTAAAGAAATAAAAGTAGGTTTATAAAATTACTAAATGGCTGTACTGTTAAATTTATTGAAACATGTGGAAAAGACTTTAATCAATGGTATGTATTGGGTGAGGGTGGGGGGGGAACAAGGTTTTTAACCTGGATCTAAAAGCATCTATACTCATGGCTAACTTCACCTCATTTAACAATTTATTCCATATGTGTGCAGCGTAACAGCTAAATGCTGCTTCACCATTTTTGCTTTTAACTCTGGATGCCGCTAATTGGCCCAAGTCTGCCAGAGGGTTCAAATCCTGGTCTTGAAAGTAAAAACCCGACCATAGTTTGGCTTTAGCCACAGGCGCTTCTACTCAACGGGCACCACTCCAGGAGCACCTGTGGAGAAGCACCCTCGACTAAAGCCAAACTGTGCTATGGCAGGGTTTTCCCTTTCTGGACCTGCATTTGTCACCTCTGAAGTCTTTAGACTTAAAACTGTGACAAAATAACATATTACCACCCTTTTTCAATAGCATGTGTCCTCATTAGGGTCATGGGTGAGCTGAGCACTTAAAACAAAAAACAAAAAACATAGACAATCATAAACCAACACCATCATGTTTCGAGTGCATGTACACAATCATGAACCCATGTCGCGTAACTTTAATTAGCAGTTAAATTATTCAACCCAAACAAACCACCTCACAGGCACATCAATGGTAATAGCTCGCCCAAATAACATCCTAGACCAAACTGACGTGACATCACACATAGACAAACAAATATATGCATTAGGAATTCGCACATATGTCATTAGGGTGAATCATTCGGCTCACGTTTTTTTTTTAATACACAATAAGAAGTCAGATACAGCCTTATTTTGTGTCAAGTGGACTGGACCAGTAAAATAATAGCTTAATTATTATGTAAATAATATATGTTTCCGTTTGTTTTCAATCAAAGCAACACAAATAGATCATTTTCATTTCATAAACTGTCATGTTTCAAAACGTTAAGAGTGACCTTCGATGTCATGAAAGTCATAATGGCTCACAGCGATTGGAGGTAAAGGCACTTATAATTCACATGCAATTGGAAGTGACAAATATTGCATTTTGCTTTAAAATTAAATCTATTTCTGAAGATCTAGAAATGATTTTTACTCCATTATTTACATCAGCGTAACAACTCTCAAAATCCTTCCCAACCTCCGCCACCACCCTGTCTAATGTATTTTTTCCCCCCATTTGAAACTCATCCTGTAGGCCAGATTGAACCCTCTAGCGGCTGTATGATTGACACGCCTGAAAACATTTTTTTCCCTCGAATTTAGAGGCTGTGAACCTGATATGCACATTTTAGGAATGTGGGAGAAAACCCACACAAGCACGGTGGGAACCTGCAGACTCCAGGCAGGAAGGTTGGAGTTGAGATTCTAAACAGGTTCCTCCGAACTGTGAACCAGACCTGTGAATCACCACCTCGCTGCCAGAAGAGCACATGAATCAGCTTTTTTGGTGAATATATTGCATACTCCATGAGGGTATGCTTCAGTACCTATATACATTTGCCAAAGATATTGAATTGTCTAAGTTCACAAGTGACACATTGCCCATCTTGGGTGTGTGATATTGATAGTATTCTCTCTTTTTGTTCCGGGTCCAATGTTGGCCGCAACATGCTCTTTCAGGGATGTTTAACAAAACTGGAAAGTCGTCATAAGACAACAACCACAGAGCCCAGTTCATCTGTGATATTTAAAGGTCAAATCAAATCAAATGCCACATTGCTTCAGTCAATCTGTTGATGGCCTTCACTGGCATCACCAGTAAGATTCTCTGGATCTCGTATATGATATACTTTATTCTTCATGCATAACATGACTATTTTTATTGGAGAAATGTCTTGAAAAGGATGTGCTGCTGCTGCTGCTGCTACAAAAGCACAATGTGAGTTTACAATACAATGCAGCATTATTTATATAGTGCTTTCACAACAGCTGCAGCTGTAGCAAAGCGCATTACCAAACATTTGACTTAAAAGAACAATAATACGACGGAACACATAGATATCATTAAGATGACGTCATAGGCTATACATGTAAGTAAAACAGAGCAGCAACAACATTCTGCTCATATCACATGCTTGTATTTCAATGCACTTAGTATATCTTGGACAAAATGGATGTGGTTTTGCTACGTTAGCTGTGAGGCCTTGATATTTTGTGGGGGGTTTCCCCCCCTCTCTCGTTATGGATATGAATGATTTGCATTTATTCCTGTGATGACAGCTCGGTGCTGAATTGCCAGGTAAAAACTTCCAGTGTGAAATGCTTTGGAATGGGCTAACTCAATAGGTGTTGGATAATGTTTATCAGTCAAAAGAAAGTGCTTCGAATAAAATTTATGTGTGAAAACCATTCAATTGTATGACTTTTTTTTCCTCCTTCTTATGGCTCCAATGTAAAAAGTAGGCAGACTCTCCCATCTAGTGGACATTTGCCAAAGTAGCACCAACTGACAAACGCCAACGACTTTCATAAAATGTACGCTGAAACGATTGGACTGGACTTCAAGGAAAACAGAGGACATTCCCTATGACCCCCCCCCCCCAAAAGGAAATAATTGCTTCTTAATCTTGTACATAAAGGTTACAAAAACAAAAACATGAAGTCGTCACTCCAAAAAAAGTTAACATGTAATTCAATCTGTCCAAACAGTAGCTATTCCAGAGTAGTTTTATATCGCTAGATCTTTTTGAACTCCTGCCAAATTTGTAAATTTGCTCACTTGCAAAGAAATTAAGATAAGATAAGATATCCTTTATTTGTCCCACACTGGGGAAATTTACAGCCTCCAGCAGCAAGAATGTAGGCAGAAAGAAGAAAAAACAAACAAACACCGTTCAATTAAGTGCAATATAAATACAAAATGGATAAATCGCAGTGCTATTTACAGTTGTTTTTCACATCAACATTCAGAGATTTTTTTTCTGGTTTATTAATTATGGGCAGTATATCAGTCAGAATGCATGTAGAATAAATAATCAAGTGTTATGCATTTTACTGCGTAAAATAAGTACTTTATCCTCAAAATGGATGTTTATTGAGGAGGTGGAGGAGGAGAGTCATCCTCTGTGGCTCAATACAAATTCATTCAAGCGACGCCGGAAATGACGTCATACGGCGGAAATGCGGCCCTTAACGAGGCAGCCTGTCAATTTGGATACTTCTCACGTGTGGTCAACTATATGTGTAATTTTATTTATTTATTCATCTCACAGTGCAGTGCTCAGACTCCTCCCAGTTTTTATTGTAAGTGTGATATGCCATATATCACCTTATCATCATTGTCATCATCATCGTTGTAGTTGGTTATGGTTGGAAGACTTATCCGGCAACTGTCATGCAAGGTAAGTTGTATTTATATAGGGGGGAATTCACGGACATAAATCATAAATTTTAATTCAACAAACAGGGAAAAAATCGGTCCAATTTATGATGGTTTACTGTATATATTCCATATTTTAAGATTGTGTGCACATTCTGTATGCCAAACCGCTGTACTCATATTTTAACACTGGGAGGCAGTGTGAGCATGGAGCAGAGTTCATAGTTGTTTTGGCTTGACAAGTTCAATGAAAATTCTCGGATTTTTTTTCCTGCTTCATTAAAAAAATGGAGGGAAAGAGGGCAGGACAAAAAACACATTTGATGATGTATTTCTATTGTAAGCTTTTATACTAAAGTCAACATGCAGGTGTGGCATCAATTTTCACACAAATGTGCTTATTGCTGCCATAGAGATGATGATTGATAGCCCTTGTGCACTTTGATCTTTGACTTCTGAATCTTATCTTAGACAACTAAGCTAAAAGTAGGCAACAACGTTGATCATGATTTTGTTTGTATTGTGCCCATCCATTTAGCTGGCTAGCCAGCTGGCTAGCTAAACAGTATTATTTGGACATTGAGCAAAAATATTAGGAGAAAGTTGACTTTACAATTTGGTTGTTAACTGATGGTAGCACTGGGATTGACGGGAGTCTTGAATAATCATCGGAGGTGACATTGGCTTTGTTTAAATTGTGCAATATTTCTGTAGCGTGGTTGGACTTGGGTGTATAGGTCTGCAAATGACTATAAAACAGCTGCAAAGTAATAATTTAAAAGTCTCTTGACTGATCAATTATAATATGCCCAGCGTGCACTAAATTGACTTAATTTAGCAATGTTACGTCTCATGGCATCTGTAGAGCGGTTGAATGGATTCTGACCCACCCCTTCTTGTTCCTAAATATATGATCCAAAATTAGAAGCCCTTCTCAAGTTATTGCTCCTTTATAGCTCTGATGATCAGTCAATCGCAAAGTTGGTACTGTATTCACAAATGTTCACCACTTTTGTACCCCTGGCAGTACAAGAAGTTGATTTTGGAGAACGTGATATTAAAAAAAAAATGGTTTGAAAGACCTTAATCATGGGTTTGGGAAAAGAGCGTTTTAAACTCGGGTTTAAAAGCGTTTACACTTGGGGCGTGCCTCACTTCTGTTGGCGGCCATTTAAATGAGGATGGCGAGTTTTCAGGAGGTTTTAGTTGTGGGGGTTCTCTTTTTAAATTTATTGCTCCAAATTAAGCCTGCCTTTTCTATTTATGCTAAAGCCGCTCGGTACTTTCTGTAGTTGAGTAACTGAGTGCACCTGGCTACTATGTCATTGTGACGTGACATCTTGCAATGATATATCGCTAACCTTGCAGTTTGAGTTTTTTCGGTGCTCTTTGAAAGTCTGTCATTGTGTACTGCCACGGAGCTGTGAAGGAAATTGACTTTCCATTTTAATTTCCAGTTGATTATCCGCGGTTGAGTACAAAAACAGCAAACACGCAAGCCTTTGGAGACAACCAGTGAAAATGTAAAAGGCTGGGAATTAGAATCACAGGAGAAAAGCATGGCCCGGGGAGAAGCATCATGTAATGTGCTTTCGCGTATCCGCCCCTCACTTTCTCATTTGAGCCATTTAGATATACACAGAATTATTTACACCTTCAAGGCAATTCCACTGAACTGCACATCAGTCAATTAGTAAATCAGAAATGTTCTGTGATTCCATTTGAGCGTGCAGTCCTTGGCTCCCTCTGGTCCCCACCCTTTTAGTCTTCCATCCTGACAGTGACAAATTACTCCTCTGCTTGGCTAGATTGAAAATTAAAAGCATTTAAAGTTGCTCATGCATTTATGCTAATGAGAAATTCAGATATGATTTGCATGCAAAAGAGGCTCGTCTCAGAAGTCATCAGTGCCACCCCCCCCCCCCCCCCCGCCCTCCCCCGTTCGTCAGTTCTATTGGCTCTGTGTTTTTCTTTCCTCATACGTGAGTAAAGAACATGTGACATGTCAACAAAATGGGACTTTCTTCATCGCCGTGTTTCATTGCATGCAGGAAAATGTCACGTTGCCTTGTAGAGTGTCTTGGTGTATTTATGGTGCAAGCCAATTTTGGTGCAGCCTCTCAGCCAAAGTGGGTCACTGTGTCTGCCTTTTCTTCTCTTTCTTTCTTTTTTTTTTTTTAACGTCACATAAAAAGAAGCAACCACTTTGGACGTTATGACATTGCACAGTTATCGCTGAGCTGCTTTTCTCACTATTTTGGATACACAGTATTACATATGCATATACCACATCTTTGGGTTCATTGACAGATTTTCAATAACATCAAAATATTGTCAGCATCAAAGTGATAATACCGCAACACCAATGCTATTTGCTAGCTCATTTGTGCATTGTGTTGTGCTAGCGTTGTTTCCTAAGGCAGTTGTGTGTTTTTTTCCTCAATGAACATGTACTTTTCTGTTTTATGTTGTGTGTGACAGTCTGCCAAACTGCTCCTTGCCTGGAATCAGCTGAGTTGAGTTCACTGCCACCATCTGGTGTTGGTATGGCACATTTTTGCTCGGAAGTCAGAAGTTAAAAAACATAAATCGGCAAAGCGACGGTGTCTCGCGTCTCAAAAATTAGCAAGTCGGGTCACGCAAAAGTCAAAGCACGACCGAATTTTAGTGACTTTATGATGAAGCCAGGGGGCAGTCCTTCAAAGTCTGATATTAAAATATTCATTGAGATGAAAAAGTCTTTATTTTCATACGTGCACCAGAGCATTAAAAGTGTGCTGATTTCTATCCTTTGTAATAAGCTTCCATTCCGTTGCTGCAGTGAAAATATCAAAAGCCCACGCGGCTTTCAAATTGTTTGCACCCGTCGCTAAATGATCGTCACCTTGGAAACAAGATGCTTTAATGAAGGAGGAAAATGAAATGGGACTTTAATTTGTTGACTGCTCAACGCCGAGGTGAAATGGATTAGCTTTGATTGAGGTGTGCGATGAGGACGGAAAGCGCTGACATGACACTTGTATTTGTCATTGTGCCATTTCAAGGAGGATGCGGCGGCAATAATGGATACGAGGTACACGGCAATTAAAAGCAGACGGATTCATTAATAATTTTTGCATTAATTTTTCAGTGGACGCCGACATGATTGCCACCTCACAGAGGCTTTCCAATTATGCCGCTTAATTAGAAATGTCAATATAAAGGAATGATTAAATGTGGGAATACATTATGACTGTCAGATATATTTAAAAAGTTATGAGCATCACTCAAACTGTGTTTGCTCTAATATGTTTTGCATGGTTTTGGAAATGAAAGACTGGAGGGGCAAACTGGGTAATGAGATGCAGGACGAATTCTGCATTCTCAAAGATAATAGTTTTGGGATTTGAATGACGCCGTCAGTGAGTTTAACAATACGTTTGTCACATTTTTATTTGACGTTATATTATGTCGATAATGAAATGTGCTGTGTTTTTATTAAGGGACCGTCGTGCTTTGTCCATTTCTTGCGGCTAGAGCTGCTCCAATCCGTTTCACCTTCTATTTGTCAACTGTGGTTGAAATTATACATTTTGTCCAAGTTTAGCTTTTTTGCCTGGCGTAGGGTACTCCACGTTTTGAATCATCTGTTGTCGGCTTGGATGAATGTTTTTCATTTGATCCACTTATTGGAACACGCATTTGTTTGCTCTTTGTCTTCAATGTGGTGCTCGCGGGCACCAGGTAGTCCATGAGGACAACACCAATAGCCCGCCAGTGCTAGGATTGTGATTTGCTAGTAGAAATTATGATTTAAAAAATGCAAACACTGGCAGTATTGTGAGACATCTTTAAGATGATCAGAGCCTGAGAATTAAAATCAATATGAAAAATAACACATTCTAATCTTATTAAATGTAATTCGTACAAATGTTAGTTCGGACGTGTATCAATTTGGTAGCCCTTCACACAATCAGTACACATGAAATAGCTCTCACTCTCAAAAAGGTTGGTGACCCCTGGTCTAGATATAGAATTTCACCTCAATACATCCGGTAAGAGCTCAGAGTCGATCCACTTCTCTTTCACATTGAGAGGAACCAGATGAGGTGGCTCGGGCATCTGATTAGGATGCCTCCCTAGTGAGGTATTCCGGGCATGTCCTACAGGCAGTAGGCCCCAGGAATGACCCAGGACACGCTGAAGAGACTATGTCTCCCAGCTGGCCTGGGAACGCTTCGGGATCCCCCGGAAAGAGCTGGAAGAAGTGTCTGGGGAAAAGGAAGTCTGGGCTTGTTGTTACCCCCGTAGTCTGACCCCGGATAATGGGAGAAAATGGATGGATGGATATTAATTGTGATTCACCGGCGATCTGACCCTTTTCTTCCGCCGTTACTCAAAACTGTCAGAAAATTAAAAAAAAAAACATCCACAAATCACCTTTTTTTATGTGTCACTGCTGCAGTATATTAATGTGCAAGCTTTTGTTGCTTACCTGACAAAAAAACATGGTATATCATCGAACGACGAATGCTTGCCAGTCTTTGCTAAAATCTTGACCGTGTCAAGTCTAAAATCATGACAGTGTTTCTGTAGTTGTCCTTTCCGTTATCCTCAATTCTCCCTGGGGGTGAAAGTGTAAAAAGGCCCTCGCCCACCAGTGCTGATCTTGGTTCAATGCCAAACATGTGTGCGCATTCCTGTATAGCCAGTGGCTACAGATTAGTTGCTAGAGCTCGGTGAACGCTACTGCTCTCTGACAAATGAGAAAAGCCTCCATGGCCATGGCCAAAGTGACAGGCCAAATGGAAGCAATTCTTCCCGAGGCGGGGGAGAGCAGCTGTGACCAAGGACTGCGGTGCGACTATAGATTGCGTTGCGGGGGTGGATCCTGTGCATTGGATTGTGGATTGGGTACTATGTTTTAACCCAAGAAACTCTTGGGATTGGCATTTGGATCCTTTGTGTCATCAACCCAGAGGAAACTCATCAGACGCCCGTGACCATGGATGGATTTGTGTATTCCCATCGGTGTAGTTGTTGTGGGGGTTCTCTTTGACCTCCTCCCAAATGAATGACATCGTCAGAAAATATACACCAGTGTAATGTATTGCGCAGGCATCCCAAAGTGCATTATCATATTATTTACAACAAAAGTACAAAAGTACTGTAAAAAAAAAAAAGTCAAAAAGAGTGTTTACAAATATTAATAAATATTTATGAAAATAGTGAATGGAGCTCATCCATAGCAACCATCTTCAGCTCATTGCAATGAGCATACTTTTCCTTCACACTGTTTTGTGTGTACCTGTCACCTCTCACTCTACCTCAACGGAAAATAAATAAGCCATCACATGGTCCAATAATTTTTTTAACTATTGAATTTAGCACGAATTTTGTTCTCGGCATAAATGTATATAAAAATTTTCCGACACTATACTTTCACAAGTGATGACAAGAACAATAAATAACTAAAATGAGGCGGCCCGGTGGTCCAGTGGTTAGCGCATTGACCTCACAGTGCAGAGGTACCGGGTTCAATTCCGGCTCCTGCCTCCCTGTGTGGGGAGCATGTCCTCCCCGTGCCGCGTGGGTTTTCTCCGGGTACTCCGGTTTCCTCCCGCATTCCAAAAACATGCATGACAAGCTGACTGAACACTCTAAATTGTCCCTAGGTGTGAGTGTGAGCGCGGATGTTTGTTCGTCTCTGTGTGCCCTGCAATTGGCTGACAACCGGTTCAGGGTGTCCCCCGCCTACTGCCCGAACATGGCAGGGATGGGTTCCAGCACCCCCCGCGACCCTTGTGAGGAAAAAGCGGTTCGAAAAATGGATGAATGGACTGACTTCATGTGAAAGCGACCTATTCAGCTGCCCAACAGGAATTGGATCAAGACAAAATGCGGCATTTGAGATGCACCGTTGATTATGATGATTCCAACTTCTTTGTACAGAAATGTACTGTGTTACGTTCCTTGTTTTTTTCATTCAATTAATTTTCAGGTCCCCTTGTTGTGCTGTATGTTGTCCCACTCTTTGCGGTAAGCTGACAAATCCGTGATAACGTTTGTGACTTGATTTGAAAGGCGAGAAAGGCCTTTTTGGACATCCTTGAACGAATTGAAATATTCTTCAAGTGTTTTTTATTTCTGATCAAGTTAGTGATGGATGTGCACGATACTGGAAAAAGCCACATGATAGTTTGATAGGGAGTTCATTCAAGGAAAAAGCCCTCTGGCCTCCGAGCACTCTTTGAACAGCATTTGATTTCATTAGTTACCCTGATTGAGGCGCTTCAGAATTCAGCAATCACCAAGTATGTTTTTCATACAGTATGTCTGTATCAATCCCCTGCTGGGTGCTAACTGTTTGAGAGTGAAATTATCAACGAACTCATCAGTCATGCTACTTGAGTTCTGAAGTAGGAAATGATGTCATTAAACAGACGCTGAAAAAAACCCTTAAAGACCAGCAGCGAGTCTTTCACTGAAACCACTAAAGTGGTTCAGTTCTAAAATCTAAACAATGCGCAAACAATACTTGCTCCGATCAAAAGAATATTTCAAAAGTAATGAATAAATTCCAACCCCCACAATTGTCATTGAGGTGTCCCAATTTGGCATTTGTATGCAGTGAAAAAAATGTATCCTATCTGGGTCATTTGAAACGAATATGTTAATTGACAAATAAAGTTGTATACAGCAAATGCCACTAACTTGGTGCCCGGGGGTACCACCTTAGTGCGTGTCTGTTCTAAAATTAGCTGACTAGTGACAGATTTTTATTTTATTTTTGGTTACTATCATTTTAACCCATTTTGGGGACAGCGGTTACTACAGTGGACAGCTTGTCATGTTTATCAGGTTACAGGGTGCATGAAAAGGGTTGAAAAAATCGGCATCAAATTTTGCTCTTCTTTTGAAATCACACTTGCATTGGTGTACATTTTTTAGGTCCAGGGAAAAATTGCGCTAGCTCCCTCTGGAATGTTCACCCCGTTCTCAAAATCTATCAAAGTTCTCAAAATCACGAAGCCCTTTGCAGATAGTATTTTGCCATCCCCTATCTAGCATCAAAGTTTAATGTGAGTGACCTCACAGTTTTTTGCCATTTCATTGTCATGCGCATTTTTTTTTTGGGCTTTTATTATCATCGCTTAGGGGCTCATGACTGCTTTCGGCAAAACGCAATTCTGAAGTGACGCCAAGTGGGAGGAAAAGACATCCTGTCGCACTGTCAGTCATGTCTTTTTCAAAACCTGCTATAGAGAGAAAGTTTGGTGGCGTATAGCGTGCGTGAATGTGTGTGTGCTGATTTGAAACATAGCGTAAGCATAAATCGACACCGAAAATTTTGTCTCTGTTGATGAAAGGAAGAATCTGAAAATGAGACCAAGGCGGCTTCAGGATTCTAATTGGTCATAACTTCCCCTTAGAGCTGCCAAATGTGTTTTCAGGCAGAAAGATCCTGGAGGTAGAACATGCGCACAGGTGCAGGAACAACATGAACATCTCTTTTGCATCATTGGGTAAGCTCCTCCAACCAACGTGATGACACATTCGGAAGGTGCCGTAATTCTCCCGGGCCGCTGCCTTAACAGCATATGATGTCATTAAGTCCTTCTCACATATGAGAAATCAGCGAAGCAGGAGTGGCAAGCCTGCCACTTGTAATTACACAAACAATTGACACACAATTAAGTCATTTGTTTCAGTCGATTGTCCCGTCAATCAGCAAAAGAGACGCCGCGGTGTCGCTAATGTGTGAGCGAGCGGCCGTAACATTTTGCCTTTCCGTGTCAAAGGCACAGTTGCGAAGTCTGCTCGCAATTAAGCACACTAATATGCTGAGTTGAGCCCGGTCACAAAATAGGCAGCAATTTCTTCGTCTCTTGATGAAATTATGCTTATCGGGTACCTTGCCTCAGCAAAGGTGAGAGGTCGGCCCGAGCAGGCGGACTGCATTGCTCCACATAATTGAGAGAAGTTTGTATTTAATTGTATAATTAATCTTGTCAAATTAAGTTACACAGAAGTCGGACCACGAAAATGAGCAGATCTTGAATATTTTAAATTGCCTTAATGTGAAATCAGGCTCCAGGATGCACTTTGTTCCCTCCTGATGGAAGCAAGCTTTTAGCCAGGCTGAACGTGGCATGTTGTAATAACCTGTTCACAGTTCTTATCACGTTGTTCCTTTTCGCATGATTAATTTCCTCAGAAGGTAATTGCAATTTCTAAAGGAGTCTCGTTTTATTGAACAGCTTTTTGTGTGCCGGCGTAGTGACGCTATTAAGATAGAATTCATGGTGCTCAACAAGCAGAACTTTTAAGACATGGCCGGTATTGATCTTTTTAAAAGTTTGAGGCTTACTTTTTGTAAAACGGCTTAGTTTGAATTGAGTTCTGCCAAGGAGGTTTGGCTTTCATTGGTAGGCCGATGCATTTGTTCCCTGCTTTGTGTACTCCCTACTGTTGATGTTATACAGTATATTGACCTGCAAATTTCACTTTTGTCCAAATAACCGTTTTATATCGTTCAGATTTGTCATTGGCAAGTGCCATCGTACATCCCGAGGTTATTCCGTGAAGCAGGTTCAACATGCTCTTAAAAAAAGTTAACTTCACCTGAACTCAAAAACTGTGATCATTCAGGTCCGGAATAGCTGGTCTGAATTATATCAATAAAGTCGTGCACAGTCACAACCAAGACATCATCAATCGAGCCCTGATGCGTCGATGCATCATGGAAACTGATGGACATGTCGTTACTTAGCTCCCCTTTGGAAATGGAAGCGCTAACGCAGGCATACAGTATAGTGATATGAAAATGTATCCATCCATGTATTTTCTGATCCGCTTATCCTCAAGAGGGTCGCGGGCATGCTGAAGCCTATCCCGGTTGTCTTCGGGCAGTAGGCGGGGGACACCCTGAACCGGTTGCCAGCCAATCGCAGGGCACACGGAGACAAACAACCATCCACACTCACACTCACACCTAGGGACAATTTTAGAGGGTCCAATCAGCCTGCTGTGCATGTTTTTGGAATGTGGGAGGAAACCTGAGTATCCGGAGAAAACCCACGCAGGCCCGGGGGGAACATGCAAACGCTACACAGAAAGGCCGGAGCAGGAATCGACCCGTGCACCTCTGCACTGCGAGGCCGACACGCTAACAAATCGACCATCGACCGAGCCGCCCAAACTTGAATCATGCGTTTAAAAAAGACTTTTGCTTTATTTAGCTTCAATCTTGCCCCCGATCTGCCTTTAACTATTCCAGGAACTCACAATGGGACTAAACAGAATGGAATTGCTGCTGTGTGATGATTACGAGGGAGAACTAATGATGTCCTAACACTGGGGTCAGGTAGGGTTTAATTAGTGGAGGCCCAATCAAGTGTCACTCCTCTTTTGCGCGCTCCTGTTCTTGCTGCCTTCCTGGTTTTATGCCAGCATGCCCTCCAAGTGAATTAAGAGAATGGGCTGTTAATTCAAGAAGCAAGACGGGGCAGAAATGAATGCGGCGGGGTTCTTTGTGTGCAGGTGGGATCTTCTTTGTTCAGAAATAGCCCGATTTGGATATCAGGCTCCACAAGAAACTTCTGCATTTACCTGTCTACAGATGTGGAGGTTAATGAAGGGGACAAGATGGCTAGTTGCCTTTTCGTCTCTTGCTGAGGAAACATTTTGATGTTTCAAACCATTGAAACCGAAGCAACCCTGAGTGTGAATATACCAGGCAGCTGACGACAGACGACCCAAATAAGGAGGCCAGATTGGATTGATGAACACGCTCGTCCAAGGAGACTAATTGTAGCCAACATTCCTGATTATCCAATCAGCTCTCCAAAAACATCAATTCCATCTGGTCAATAGATAATTAAGAGGGATAATTGGCTGAATGTTTCTCTAGGCAGAACAGTGCTGCAACTGTACAGTAGTCCCATCCTCAGCATGTCACACATGCATTCGCACACACGCGGACACAAGGTGGCATTTTGGAATGAGGAACTGGGGTGTGTTTATTTTGATGTCATTGTTGAACACAGGAAGGCCGGAGCCTTCCTGTGTGGAGTTTGCATATCTTCCCGGGCCTGCGTGGGTTTTCTCTGGGTACTCCGGTTTCCTCGCAGATTCCAAAAACATGCATGGCAGGCGATTGAACAGTGTAAATCAGGGGTGTCAAACTCATTGATGTCGCGGGCCACATTACAATGACCGTTTTCCTTGGAGGGCCGTGATGACTGAAACTATATCAAGAAGTCAATATTAATGTTTTGTTCGATTATTGTTTCAGTAACTGTAATGAGAGGTTTGGTAACAAGAAAATGTTTACAATATGTTAATGATTTATTGCATCTGAAAATTTGAAAGTTTGGTCCAGATTTTAGAAAACATCATGGAGGTTGTCATCATTGACTTGCTTTCGTGGGCCACTTAAAATGACGTGGCGGGCCACATCTGGCCCACGGGCCTTGAGTTTGACACCTGTGGTGTAAATTGTGAGCGCGGATGGTTGTTTGACACTGTGTGCCCTGCGATTGGCTGGCAACCGGTTTAAGGTGTTTGTTGTCGCACCAAGGATGATCTTTATTGCCACCCCCCCCCCCCCAACCCCAAAAAGCCAAATTTTGACCTCACCCTTTTCAACAATGTTTATTTATTTTTCCTCACATTGTGAACTACAGGCCAGCAGATCAAACTGGACAGGGCCAGGGCTATAAAACATTGACCTGCCTCTGTCTCAGCACCTGCGTGCGAATCCAGTCCATTGCTCTGACTGTTTTTCCCGACCGGTTGAATAGCAAGGTCCTTAATGTGTGAGATCAAGGGGAAAATGAGGCTCTCCAAATGGAATCAAATCACACAGAGGGGCTAGAAGGCAGTGAGAGGCCTTTGCAGCATTGGGGCCACAATAAGATTGAGCAATTGGATCGTTATTCCTGTCTTTGCTATTAGCCGCTCACAGCTTGTTGTTTCCTCGGTTCACATCTCATCTACTGCCACCTGCCGCACTCCCATCCCATTTTGATCCATTCATTAATTTACAAAGAAAAACAGAATCACAAAATGTGTTTAGGCAAACTAAATGTGGGGCCTGCGACAATTGATATGATCAAAGATGTGCGAGATTAGAGGGCCAAACACCATGAAGTGATGTCAAAATTAATTACAGAACCTTAAAAATCAATCATGAAACACGTAGGGATGTAATGTGCGGTCGCTTTCTGGTCCTCGTCAGCAGACGGGCTGCTGAATTTTGCTGTCGTTCTAAGTTGCTAATACTGTAGATCTTTGACAGCATTGCAGTAATCAATGCGACTGGAGATAAAGGTATGGATTAGCACCTCTGTGTTATCTCGAGAGTGAAACAGGCATGCATTCATTATTTCTATAATAAGTTTGTCAGTCTCGCCTATAGTTTGCGCTTTTCGCCAGCCTGCGTATAAACATGTGTATCGTGTTCCGACTCGACCTTGAGTTTTCTGACACGCAAGCCGCTCTGGAAATCTGCTGACAGACTCCACGTATGCACCTTCGCCGTCACGTAAGCATCCTCAAGTCTTCAGAGTCAGCTCCCCCGCCCACTGGCTCTCAGAGGCTTGTCTGTCAGTGGACAAGGGGGCTGGTGCTGGTTGGCGGTTTTAACATGCGAAACAGGTACCACTGTGTGTACATATTGATCCTTGGAGAGCTCTCGGACCGGCTTTTTCCTTTCTTTGCTTGGGAGCGGTGGCCATTCATCACCCAGGCCATGCGTGGGGAGCTCAAACAGTCGTCCCTGTCTGAAAACGGGCTCCAACACCGAACTGGTCTCTCATCAGGACGGATGAAGCCTTAACACAGTGGGATCATCCAAAGTCATCCATAGCTTGCTGGTCAATGCACAGTCATGTCTCAGTTTAAGCTTTCCTGAACTGCTCTATTGGATTGCAGTGTTCTATTTGAATGGAACTTTTTTTTTTTTTTTGCGATTTCTGTGAGCAATATGAATTCATAAAACAAGCTCCGCTGACATGCAGTGATGTCCTGTACTGTAGAAAACAAAAATATCTTGTGTCTAGCAAGTGTTCCAACTAATGAATTTTTTGGGGGTTTTTGGTTTGTCTATTTTTTTTTTTCGCTTTATATTGCTGGCCAAAAGTTGAGTCATGAGCATGCTTCAGATACAATGAGCAGGGAAAAACCCCCAAAACAAAACGGAGAACCACAGTTGCCGATGTACTTTCAGTCATTTATTGCATGGTACAAACACAGTAAAACACAAATCCAAAAATGACCGACTGACACATTTTGTAAATTGCCCATCTCTGGCATTTACTACTTGCCAAACTGCTGCTGATTGCGATATGAGTTGTCAAGATTGTTGCCACCATACAGTGCTGGATCTCGATCTTCCGCCCGTCAGTCAACGCAAAGCAATTGCCCACGTGTATTTCAAAAAAATCTTAAATAGGGTCACTCATATCTCATGGCCTTATTTCTGAATATCACTTAGCCTACACCAGGATGCTTGAAAGCCCCCTTGAAAGCAATGCATTGCATTTACGCAGCGAACCATATTTGGCAGCCTTGAAAATGATTGCGGCAGCACTTGTACAACGCTTCGAACGGTGCTGCCTTTGAGCAGTCAGCTTTAAAAAAAAAGTTACAGCCAAAGGTAAATTGGGGTAGCATGTGCCTCTTTCAGGTGGCTGGCAACAAGGCTATGAGGTGAACAGGAGGCCACGGGGTGAGGATTAAAAAAAAAACCTCACTGTGTTATTGTGGCAGGGTTGTCAAGTCAGGGGGCCAGTCTTGATGTCTGAGAATATTAGCCTTACTATTTGTGTTGTTGTTTTGAGAGCACTGGCCTTTGAGCAGTGTGTCTGCTGGAAAGAGGAGTGAGGTCGTGTTTTGACTGGACTGTGAGAGGATGCAGCCATCCCCACTAAGATGTACGGGGGTGGGGGGTGTCCAGAGGTTGTTTGAAGGAGGGGCGGGGGGGTCAGTGGTGCAGGAAATAACATGAGCAATTTCATAAATGGAAGGGAGAGGCTGTGACTTCCTAAATCGCTGTGAAAGACAGAGGGCGGGAGTGGCGGGGCCGGGGGGGGGGTGACTGCAGGGCTTGACAAGGAGAAATATGGAGGGAACTGAGAGGCTGCTTGATACAAAGTGTGAAAGATAAAGAAAGCGAGAGAGAGATGGAGGGGAGAGAAGAGGAGAGCTGGGGCTCGGTGGCAAATGGATATAACTGGCTGGGGAAGGCAGCGGCAAAGTGAGAAAGACTGCAGAGATGAAAAGATGAAGAGGGAAGCTTTCTCACCAGCTGAGGGAGCCTATCTCTCGCTCTCTTTCTTTCTCTCCTTTTATGCCTCTGAGCCTTCCTCTATCTGTGTGTCCCATCAGCCTCAGTGTGGCATCCTCTCACATCAGATTAGCACCAGCCCAGTGAGACTGTTGAAATTCCTCTGTCAAAGTCATTTAAAATACATCAGATGCAGAGGCCGCACTCACCGCTGCACCCTCCCGCCATCTTTATTTTTCCCTATTTGTCCTTGTCATGCCTCAAACTTGGACAAAGGCTGCAGCTCCTGCCGTAGCAACTCAGCCGGGATTCAAATCTCCAAATGGCATCTAAAGTCAGTATCAATCAAACATGAAGGCAGGTGGGAGGGTCTGAGTGTGGCAGGAGGCAGGCGGGCAGGCGGAATGGGAGACTGCAAACTCGGGGACAATGTCAAACACAAAAGTGAACTGGATATTCAAATTCATAAAGTTGAACATTCAAGGTCTAACATACACTGGAAATAATGCTGTCAATTTTATTTCATCAAGTGCTTGTACTCTTATCTATCTATCTATCTATCTATCTATCTATCTATCTATCTATCTATCTATCTATCGACTGTATCTAGCTAGCTAGCTATCCATTCATTATATGTCGAAGTAAGTTTCTCTCACGCTTAAACAGCCACACTTACATTCCAATTTTCAAAAGTTACCAATGATTGAAAACTTTCAATCATTCATAGTAAAGGAAATCCTTCATGACAAAGCAAATGGTGGTGGCCCACAGAAATAGACTTCTTGCATAAGACAGAAACAATTCTCCCCATGTACTCCCTTCCTTCCACATTCCAAACCATGCATGGTAGGCTTATCGACCGCTCCAAAATGTCTCAGTAAGTGTGAATGGTAATTAATTTATATGTGACTAGCTGGCAACCTTTGAGAATGGAAGCTATAGTGAATGGATGGATGGATGTTTTCTGTCACCTTTCCTGAGAGATTTGTTTTCATCGCTGTTTGTTTGTAGGATTATGCAAAAAATGGAGATTGGGGCCTGTGCCAAACCAGAACTCATTACACTTTGGTGCAAAGCCAGGATTTCTTTTTCAGCTTTGCTCACACCGCAAGACAGGATATTTTTAGTCATAAATCAAGGCGAGAGTAAATATTTATTAACTTGTACATTTTGGTACTGATTGGATGGGGATGTTTGTCTTGAGTTTAGTACACTTACACACGACAGTTTGTTGTTGTTTTTTTTACATTTTTTAGGAAAAGCCCAGGATTTGAATGTTTAATACAGTGATTCAGCAATTTGAATTTTTATCTGAATTCCAGTGGTCCTGAAAAAACATAAAGCAAGGTCAAAGTTCTAACAATATAGATAGAGACATTATAATGATGAGAGAGGGGGGTGCGGGTGGGGGCAGGGGGCACAGTGGACGACTGGTTAGCACGTCTGCCTTACAGTGTAGAGGTCCGTCTCCGGCCTTCCTGTGTGAAGTTTGCATGTTCTCCCCGTGCCTGCGTGGGTTTTCTCCGGGTGCTCCGGTTTCCTCCCTCATTCCAAATACATGCATGGCAGGTTGCTTGGGCACTCCAAATTGTCCCGAGGTGTGAGTGTGAGCACGGATGGTTGTTCATCTCTGTGTGTGCCCCGCGATAGGCTGGCAACCAGCTCAGGGTGTCCCCCCCCCCCCCTACTGCCTGAAGACAGCTGGGATAGGCTCCAGAATGCCCTGCGACCCTTGTGAAGATAAGCGGATTAGTAAATGGATGGATGGATAACTATTTTTCAAAGTGACCCCAAACTTTTGAATAATAGTACGTATGTATGCCTGTGTGTTTTTCACGATGGCAATGGAAGAAATGAATGCAAGGAGTGTATTTTGCAAAAACTGGATGTATTTTCAGTTGGTCTTCAAATAAATAGAACATTCAGAGGCAGGGAGGGAGGAAGTAGTGTCACATTGTGAAAGATGAGAATGTCCAGCGGAACCTTGATGGACTTTGCTGAGGGGAGGTGAGAATAGAGAGATTGAATGAAGGGTGCGTATGAGGTGGGCAGAATGTGGCAGCCTGTCCTTGTGCCTCCTCTTCTCCTCTCCAGCCGTCTCCACTGTGCTCTCAGCCTCTTTCTGCCTCATTACCCCCTTGGCAAGACTTCTCCCTGGGCGAGACTGAAGCGACCTGTCCTCTCGCTGGCTCCCGCTTTCCTCCCCGACAGGCGCAGCCCGAGCGCTGCCTCGCCCTCCCGATATTAATCAACGCACACATCCGCAGCGCTTCAAGTGTGTGCTCCCACTCTGCGAGATGAGCCTTGCCCTGATGGACAGGCTGGTGGGCAGCCGTCTCCTCTCGCACTCCCTCACTTGCAAATGAGGAAGCCGACCTCTCAGAGACACGGGCAAGGGCCAGGATATTAGAAAACACTTATGGCACGGAAACCTTGCTCATAGTGAGGGAGCGTATATCCATTTTCTATTTTGTTACAATACGCAAGGCAGTCTCGTATACAAATATTGGATGTAATAATGCCGTGTTATTGCTCCCAAGTCCCTCCTCAATGTCCAGTGAGATTCTTTGCGGTCACAATAGTTGCAAAACAAATGCTGCTTTTTAAAGGCTATTGAGTTTGATTATAGTTTGCGAGCCAGAAGGAACGCGTGGATTATTTGTATCCGATTATTATCATCATATTTAACGAACAATGATTTCTTGCATTGAAAGACCCCTCGCTCATCACCTGTTAACCCCCCCCCCCCCCCTCCCCCATAAAGCTGAGCCTGCTCACACTGTGCCAGGTGTGCAGGAGACATGGCTCGCCAAAGTTACGTAGCAGGCAAAGAGAGAGAGGCGAGGCGCCAGCGTATATCTTTAGGTGGAGACGGAGACGATCCTTGATGCCGCTGCGCGTGACATGAGCTGGCTGCCTTCCTTCCCGTCTGGACGAGGCTTCCGGCCCCGGCCCTCGCCTTGAACGCCTTCACATGCTGATTGGGTATGTGACCTGGTGTCCCGGTGACATATTCCCTGGCAGGGAGTCAGAATATGAAATGATAGCATTTTTCACGTCCTACCTTTGACATTGTCTGAAGGCTATGTACTGAGCCACACACATACACACGCACAAAATCACAATCTGCCCGTGCTGCCCAGCTAAAATAGCAACAAAATATGTCTGAATGCAGAAAAGAGCTGGCTTGAGCATACGCCCTGTGTGTTGTAAATGTTTTTTTTAAAAAAAAGTATGTGTGTGCGCGTGCATGTGTGTGCCGATTGTCTCCTGGATTGGTTGCTGTATTAATAACTTGCCTCGACTGTTGTGCATCTGTCTCATGAGTGTCCCTTGACTCATCCTGATCTGATGAGAGCAGCTGGACACTGGGGAGGCTTTGTCTTCTTTTTTTTTTTTTTTTCCCCAAGCAGACTATGCAATTTAAACCTGCCTCGGGCATGTAGATATTACTCCCTGGTGTGATGGCTGAAAATTAATGGAAATTGTTTTAGAGGAATCATTATTAACATTCTCCTTTGGATGCCCTTTTTGCGTCTCAGCCCCGTCGCCTCGCCTGCTTTATTCTCACGCTAATTTATGCAGCCGTTGACATTCCTGGCAGTGTGTGTGCGTGCGTGCGTGTGCGTGCGTGCGTGTGCGTCAGTGCGTGTGCGTGTGTGTGCTTCAATCTGTGAAGAATCAAAATAATTGGTAATTGCTGTGATACTTCACTGAGCATACACTTACAATGAAATTAAAAGAAAGCGTATCACTAATGCGTTTATTCTGTCATTTAGTTGTTGTTTTATTTTCCATTTTCACTGCTTTTTTCTCCCCTTCGTATCCAATGCGTGATTTTTAGTTTAGGCACTAATGTGCTGGTTTATGACCTTCCCTTGGTGATCCTTGCTTGTTTACAGTGTAATATCGGATGGCAGACTCAGTCATTAATGAAATCACGGGAAAATGCATTCCCTCACTTGCAAACCCACACCCCAAGCTCTCAGGGTCCAAGGGGGGGGGGGGCGGTACATTTCACACCAGTTACTGGTGCGGGAAAAGCCGCTATTTAAATGGGGTGTAATATCACTGACATTTTCCAGTTCATTATGCAGCCTCTGACCTTCACAATGCACGACTTGGAGACTTCCCTGGCTGGCAAAAGGCGAGGCTTGGTTCTGTCTAATGGGAGCTGTTTGACCTTGTCAGGAACTAAGGGGAGGTCAGGGATGAAGGTGGCTGTAATCAGCCAAGACAGAT
The DNA here is from genome assembly GCF_054856545.1 of Hippocampus guttulatus. Lineage (NCBI taxonomy): Eukaryota > Metazoa > Chordata > Actinopteri > Syngnathiformes > Syngnathidae > Hippocampus > Hippocampus guttulatus. The sequence continues at coordinate 11,296,336 of NC_141273.1, forward strand.
GAGACACTGCCGAGAAAACATCTTCAGAATTGCATGCTAAGAAGCAGTCCGATTTCTAGGTTTTTTTTGAAAGTCATCTTACAGTAAGTATGTTCTGTGAATTTTTTGTCATGACAATCTTTGTGATAAAGCCAGTGTTGTGAAAAATTGTTTTCGAAATAGGACGCACGAATGTCCGACTTTTCGGTTCTAATGAGGATAAGCGGTATAGAAAATGGATGAATGGATGCCAAATTGTATTTCCACAGTACGTAAGTCAAGTGTGTGACAGTTTTGGCCACAATAATAGATGCAGGTGTCATTTCTGTTACCTACATATGTATAAGGCACGGCTCCGGATTGCCCCTCAATGGTGGCACTAAAATTTGAGAGAGTGAAAGTACATTTTTTAAAAATTTCCTCGCGCCAGTAAATTTGCTGTTTGCTACTATTATTTTTACTTCAATATTTTTTGTTGCTGACAAACCTCTGCTGCACATTTCAGTCCATTTATCAGTAATAGCCTGTACTCTGGGAAAATGAGTGGAAATATGAATAATTACTTTGCACGTGGAACGGATTGTGCAAGTGTAATACCCCTAATTTCAAATTAGTGGCAACTCTGCTCCAAGTAAAAATAGTTACTCTGTACAGTGGTACCTCTACTTACGAAATTAATTGGTTCTGGAAGAAATTTCTTAACTAGAACATTTTCGAAGTCGAACCATGTTTTCCATGTAAATGCCCTAATCCGTTCCAAGCCCCACCCCACATTTCAGACATAAATGTTTTCTAAAGCATAAAAAGGCATCAAAACATGTAAAAGGAAAATACATGTTACAATTATTAATGATTTCACAATAAATGAGAGTTGTGCATAATGTAAACAACGAATAAAGAATAAAAATGATGGTCATTTAACTTTTAACTGCGTCCTCATCGTTTTTTTGCCCTCTTTTGCTTCATGTTCTCTCTCAGAAGTGGTTTTTGCCCAGCGTTTTGTAAAGAACTGATCTAAGGACATTTGCTTTTCTCTGCTTTGAACAATCCTTTGAAAATGTCCAAGGCAAACATCAGCATAGTGAGCGATCGTCTGACTGGTGAACACTTTTTCTGGGTGATTCACATTTACGTAAAACTATCAGAACGCCTCATGGGTGAGGGCGAATGACTAGGACGTTGCATAGACACAAATCTATCTATTTATCTATTTACACAGATAAACAAATACCGTAGCGGTCCCTTGTAGCCAAGGGGATGCCCGGATGATGCTCGGTAGTAGCCAATGGGAAAGCAGATATAAACATGTTGAGTTCAGAAAACTCGGAGTTGCGACTGGCAGCCCATACTGTATTTTTTTTTAGCTTTCGTATCTTGAAATTTATTTCATAAGAGTAGGCAATATTTTACCGTTGAGACGTTTCGTAACTTGAAAATTTCATATAAAGAGACGTTCGTAAGTAGAGGTACGTACCACTGTCATGTTATTTTTGGAAGTAACTTGCCCAACACTAGCTAGATATGAGTGTGAACCTTTCTGATCTGAAAATGTAATACCTGTATCAGCGTTTAGACATCGAAAGTATATTTCCTGGGAATTTCGTTGTGATTGCTTCCAAAACGCACTTACTTATCTTAGACAGATTCGGCTAAGTAATCTTCAATTGGCTATTTAGTGCCTTCATGTCCAGCTTTATTTTAAAGACTCCTCAGGATTCAAGATAAATCCATCACACTCACTCACAAAACGTAAGAGAAATTTTAATCATATCACGAGTCTTTCATGGATTAGGCTGCTATGAATGTGATTTATAATCGCTCTCATTTGTGTGAACTACAATAATGTGCACTGGGCGCCTGGCATAGATAATCTTATTAACCAGTTGGCTTTTGTTTTCTCCCGCCTTGCTTTTATTCCATGTTAAAACATTTTGCTGCTAATTTCTGGCTGAGCATAATTGGGGTCTTAAAAAAAAAAAAAGTATCCCCTGTTTGGCAGAAGATTAGGAATTTCATCTTTGGGATTATGTATAGAGCACAGTGAAAGGCGTCTGAAATTGTCTTGCTTTCTATTATGTTTAAAGCCACTCAAGCTTATTACTGTGCAAAGGAAGTGAAAATAATTTTGAAAAAGGACCATTGTCGCATCACAAAAGGGGTCAGATGGCAGCTACTCCAATAAGAGGGATTGGATGGGTGATTAGACCTGGTCCAATCAGAATTGCTGATGGGATCACGCATCATCGAAACAATCATCCATACAAAGAGGAAGGGCCCGATCTGTGAAATTTCAGAATTGTTACGAGACGTTCAAGATTTCCTGTCGCCGCCACCACAGGAAATCTGCCCAATGTTTTGTATTCAAAGCTTCTGAAACGGAATGGCAGCAAACCCGGTTTTGTACCGGGAGGCACAATGACAGGCAGATAAAAATCAAACATCCACCCAGGAACCCTCATTGATCGTCGGGAGCTTTTCATGAGCCTCAGATGTTGCCTCAGAGCTTTCATCCTCACGATGAAATAACATTTCACAATGTAAAATTATTCCCATATCTGTTCAAAATGTCAAAAAAAAAAAAAAGATGCCAGGAGGATATTGTGTCGGTATTTCTACCTATTTCACCGATGGGGTCTCATAAGTGATTACACTTGGAGGTTTCTCTCCACCGTAATGGTGAGCAACTTTTGATTTAGTGTCAAAATAATATTTGAAATTTGAGCAGTGCCATTGTTCCTTTGGCACGCTGCTATCTCTGTGGGGCTTGTCACAGGAGGCATCAAGGCATGCCACTCCAATAGCCCAGGCCCGTTTTTTTGTCTGACATGTTAAGTGTGATGGTACAAAGAGGTTCCATTTTAATTGTTTGGACAGATCACTCGTGGGAGAAGGGCTTTGATATTTGGTGTTGACAGAATAGGCACAAGCTTGCTGACTTGCTTTGGTGTCTGTCTTTCCAGGCCTGGCACCATACTGTACGGAAGGGCATTGGCTTTCTACGTCGGACTGTATTTCACATAATCTTTTAGGGGCAGTTTGATTTAGGTTTTAGGTTTTTCTTTCTCCACCTACTGTGCTTTCTGTTTTTCGGTGTTCTTAACCCGTGTCTCACTTTCCTGTCTGCGATGCTCATAATGTTGTCCTCCTTGTGTGTTACTCACCTGTCTGTTTTGAGTCAATTTCGTACCCTCCACTCAGTTCAGTTTTTTTTTTTGGTTCATTGATGTAGGTTTAAAAAGTCTATACACCCTGGTTCAAGTGCCAGTTTTTGTGATATAAAGAAATAAGGCCAAGAACGGTCATTTCAAATCTTTCAACCATTCAGGTGACCTATAACCTGTATAGCGCAATCATTATTCGTATATACCTGTTTATATTTTAAATGTTTTGGAGAGTGGAAATATTGTGACTGCGTCTAGATATTCTATCCGTAAAGTTTATGAACAGAATCGCTGACAAAGTCCAGCCTTGGCGGAGTCCAACCTTCACTGGAAAATAATCCGATTTACTGCCAGCAAGGCAGACTAAACTCTGACATCGGTCATTCAATGACCGGACAGACCGTTTCAAGGGGTTTGGCATCCGGTATTACCCAAGTGCCCCCCACAGAACTCTCTCACAGACACGATTGAACGCCTTCATCACATCCACAAAATACATGGAGACCGGTTGAGCGAACTCCCATCTTAAAAAAATCTGAGATTTGACTTTTCAAAGGACCCTCCTCTCCATTTGTAGACGAGTTTGATGTGGAAACATAAAATCCCGTTTACATTTTCAAACACGTTTTCGCTGAACTAGAATAGAGATTGTGATCGTTGACTTCAGTCCTCTCAAATAGTCTGCTGGACGAATGGATACAAATGGCCACAGTCGGAACAACAAGAATAGAAGCCGCAATAGCTGGAAAGGGCAGACCCCCTTCTAGATTTTCGGTTAGAGCTACGGTAGTCAGATATCTCAATGCCCCCCCCCCCCCCCCCTCCATATGAAGTTTTGTGTCAAAACATCCAATGAACACATGATGACAGATCAGCCATGGATTTTTAAGCACGGGGCTTTTGTACGTATAATATATGCTTCAAATAAGAAGGACGGGCACTTGAGCGATGCTGTGCAGGGAATATCAAATCGGAGCATACACAGATGAAACCTCGTGAGAAATTACCTGTTGATGGGCCATAATATAATCAAATATTCCATTTCAATGGGCGACTACCATAATGTCACACAGTCCATTAATATTCCCCCGCCGTTTGGCTCGCTGGTCTTTGAGAATTATTAGGGGAAAGGCGGACAAGGTGCTGACACAAGAAAACAACCCCACCACCCCCCCGCCCCCCTCCAAGTTACTTCCCCGTCTGCTTTTCATCGCCTCCCCTCAACCCTTCAACAGTCCTGCCACAAATTACCCACTTTGCCCGCAATATTATCAGGGCTTATTGCTGACCTCCATAATTAGAGTCTTAGTGTCGTTAGCCCCCATTAGGCTAACAATAGATCCTTGGAGCAAGGACACTTTGGGAAATAACATGTCTGAGAACACTTGACTTTTGTGAAGAGATAGGGGGGGGGGGGGGGTCAACATCTGAGGCCATTACTGATCCAAACAGCCAGAATGGTTTCATGGCAGGCTGACTCGATGAAAAGGCGTGCCATCTCCCTGGCAAAAACACATATTTGGGCAAATATGCACTGAATGAAATGAAATGGCAAACGGAGACACAGTCGCGCTCATCTTTCTGCTCAAATGGCGACAGTGTTTTCCATCTCTGCGCTCATTTCCCTTTAACAGAGACACAAATAAATATATCATCTCACCCCGGCGCTTCGGAGTAGTCGCGCTTGCATTTCAATCAGACGGGAGTTAGAGAGAGCAGCTTGCCGTTGAGATCCTTCTCAGGCTCCACGGAGCAAGTGAGCACTGGATTCGGTACCCGAGCTCCGTTTGATCTCTGTCATCGTCCCTCTAAGACATTATTGTGTAACACTGTACAAGCCGTCGGCTTCGCGGAGCGGAGGAAATATCAAGGAAGTTATTCATAAATATTAGATTAGATCAAAACAGCCCGTTGCTCCCAGGCTCTGAGCTCCTGGGTCAATCCATCCCCATCCCTTTGATTTTTATGTTTCCACTCAGACAGAGCAGGGAGGATTGGGCGCACACTGAAATTGAAGCCAGGAGCTGACAAATAATAATAATAATCATCATTAAAAAAAAGGGAGAGTAAAACAACTTGCATAGTGCCATTTCTTCACTGCGAAGTTGTTTTTAAAAATAGTGCACATGTAGAGATTTGTTTAACTTCTGATCAACACATTCATTAATTCTTAATTGTCTTGTTTTGATGCGCATCCCTAACACAGTGCAGCAAACCTGCAGAGATTAAAAGGCATCTTTCCTCCGAACTCTTCCTTTCTTCCCGGAACTGACACAAATTGCTGAAATATCTCTTTGATCGTGGCTCCTGAACAACAAACAAAAACATAACGCTAATTAGCCGAATTCAAAATCGTTCCAAATGCCTCCATTTGTTCTGAAAGACTTTGTTTGTGCTGAAGGTAAAACTTTTTTTTTTTCCTAGCCCTACTTGTCTTTTCAATGGCCTTGTTGTTGTGTGAAGCATGAGTGAGATTGACAACAAGCAAACCAGAAATGGAAAAGTATTTGGACAACTTTACCATTTTACCAAGTAGAAAATACGGCTATTCGTAGAAATACTCCACACCCTTATCCAATGCCTGATTTTTGTGACACAAAAATTTCAGATCAAAATCATTTCAAAATCTTTCCCACCATGAATGTAACCTTCAACTCCAAGAGAAAATAAATATTTTAGAGCGGGGGAAGTAAAAATAAAAAATCTGAGCTCATGTGGCGGCGCCCCTGTGCACACCCTCTTATAACTGGGCACATGGCTGTATTCGGAATGAACCAATGCCATTCAAAACCATATTAAATGGGAGTCAGCGCACACGAGCCATACTTTAAAGCACCTTTGATGATTCCCAAATGGCAACCAGTTTGGGGTATACCCCCGCCTACTACCTACAGTCAGCCGGGATAGGCTCCGGCAGAGGGTAATGGATAGATGGATGCAATTCAGCTGTTCTAGAAGGCTTTTCCTGATAGTTGGGCAGGCACGTCGTACAGCATAAGCCATCGTTTGCAGAGAGCTTCTCCAGCATAGGATGAAGCTCACTGCTCAACCCTTTCAATAATGATAACCTGTAACCCGATAACATGATAAGCTGTCCACTTTAGTTTTGTCCCCGAAAGGGTTAAAGTATCACTAAGAGTACGTGTGCAAAAGAATTTCCAAGGCATGAAATACACCGCGGTGACGACAGTTATCATTGAGCGGAGAAAACATGGCACAACTGTGTCATGAATAAGAACGAGATGTCCTTCCAAAACTGGCGTGAAAATGAGAAGAAAACTGGTCAGGGAGGCTGCCAAGCGACACACTGCAACATTGAAGGCGCTGCAGAAATTTCTGGCAAGTACTGGATATTTAGTACATGTGATAACAATCATGTGTTTTCTCCATATGTCTCGGCTCTGGTGTAGGGTGGCAAGGCAGAAGCCGTTTCTTCAAAAGAAAAGCATGCAAGTCCGGCTAGATTTGACTAAGACACACTTGAAATCTCCATAAATCATTGAGGAAAATGTATTGTGATCTGATAGAAACGGCTTTGAACTTTTTCACCATAATTGCAGAAAATATGTTTACGCAAACACATTCCTGCTCGTCACCCCCCCCAAAAAAATAAAAATAAAAAACACCATCTCAATACATTGTGGCAGGTGTGTGCTGACTCCCATTATCGCCGTTATTTTTATTTCCCCTTTTTAAAAGATTTTTTTTCAATTGAATTATTTAGGTGATAGTGAAAAAAAGTTTTGAAATGTTTATCTTGGTCTAATTTTTTTTATTTTTTATATTTATACCTGACATTTAGAACAGGGGTGTCTAGACGTTTATATCCACTGTCGATAAGAATTTGTCATTGATTTCTTTAGAGGGGGAGGGGCATACAGAAGGACACGTGAGCTCGGATAGCACTGGCGTTAAACTCAATAGGGGCGTGGCCTAATCTCCCTTCTTGTTGTGTTCAGGGGGTTTGAGGTTGAGAATTCCGGGCGGGCGGGGTGCAAAAAAAAGCTATCGTTATGTAGACTGTAGTACAATTCGTAAGAGTGTTTTAAGATTTAACCTGAGAGATCCAGCATTTTTTTTTAAATATAAGGTTCTTTTTTATGATCGTGTAGTATAAATTGGAGTCAATCCCAGCAGGTCTCTCTATAAACATCAAACTATCGCCTGCATCCAGAGCAACCGATTTGCTGTCAAAGATGACATACTTCTTTCGTGTTTTTGTACCACAGTTATTTAGGGAGGGGTTGGGGGCAGCATTCGCTCAGAAGCTATGCATCAGGGGAAATTTTCACTGTACAGCGAGCAGCGCGAAGACAAACTTGCGATGCTAGTGGATTAGCTCGCTTCGGCGCGCTAATATATGCAGCCACTGCCGGCGCGCTCTTCCCCATTAGGTTGGCACATCAAAGGCGGTGGAAGAAGTTCTTCACAGGCAGTTAAAAGTGGGCTCACTGTGGATCTTGTAAATACCGTCTTTTGAGAAGGAGTCTCTCGGGGGGGGGGGACACTTCACACATTCCTACAGTCAGGAGAAAGGAGGGATGGAAAAGGAGCAGTGACAGGCATCAGAAAGAGAGGAGGGGGTGGAGATCTATATATGAGAGAGTGTATGGATGTGGGGCTGGGGGGGGGTACTGAGAGCCCAGTCCCCTGTCACCATCGGGATGGGATCTGTGGATGAAGAAAATCACTCTCCTCTACTTTCCACTGCATCGCTATCTCCCCCTCTTCCTCTTCCTCGTCTTCACACTTCATATGATAGCTGACAGTGAAAGTAGAACAGCGCTGCTCGCTGTTTCTTTTGAGTCATGTTTTTCATAAGGCATAAATAGAGCATGCCGCAACTTGGGAATTTTGTGATTCGATGTTTTAGTATACAGGCAGACACAATAGCATTAACTCTGGTGGGGGCTTTTTTTTTTTTTGAATTTTTTTTCCATCGTAGCTGTTTGTAGGGGCTCTGGTGAGGCCCTCAACTCTGCGAGGAACCGAAAAGGAATGAGAGCCGTGTTTTGTTTCTCATATTGCGTTCACTCCCAGGCCTCTTGTATCTGGATTTTGCAGACTGATCAATGCAAATGTTGTTATTTACCCAAGCCTGAAATGAAAAGGCTTTGGATCAATTTGATGCATATGGCGCACTCTCGGCGTCTGGCTTGCCTTTTGGCCCTCCCCAGCCAGTCAACCTGCTTCTTGCACAACATCTTCTCCAACATCACTCATGCAAATGAAGCTAGCGGGCGCTCCCTGGTGATCGCAACCCACAACAGTATGCGCGTTCTCTTCCACGTCTCGCTCTTCACAGCAAACATGCTCGCAGCGCTGTATCTATTTGAACGGTGCATGTGTGCCGGGCTGACCCACTTTCTTTGCTTGGCCGGGCTTCTGCTGTTGTCTGCTGTGCTGTTCTGCGCTCTGCTGCTAAGGGGGAGATCCCTGCAGACTCCCCCCCCCAGCACAGACTCCAGCCCTCCTCCTGACAGACACTCACCCTGGCATGTTATCCCCCGTGGATTGCAGACCTCTGCCTCTCTGCCAGTGTGTTTCGCATGTACTTGGACGCAGATGCGCAAATGCGTAAGGCCTGACAGCATCCTTGCCAATGCGAACACAAACACTCGCGCACATATTCGCAGCACTTCCTTGTTCCGTGCATTTCCCTCTTTTTCCTCGCTGTTTGTCTGGGGTTATTGTTTCAATCTTGCTGCATCAGGGGAGGCCCCTGAAGGTTATAAATTAAACATAAATGCAAATGCGCTGAGCCATTGCCGCCCGGCACCTCCCGTTTCGCGCACGTACACACTCGCCATTCAAACAGATCTGTGTGTCTGCGAATTAATGGGAGAACAGTGGGCTTTTTTTTTTTAATGAGTGGGTGAGGGAAATTAGAGTTGCAAAGCCACAGCGCAGCACACCCCGAACTGCAGCCGAGGCAACGGCTTGAAAAGCCATCATAGAATATGCTAATGCCCCCGGTCCTCTCACTGTCAGCCTTATAGTGTTGCTCGAGATGAGATCAGAGCTGAGGCTTTGATCTGCCACTCTGACAGGAGCCAGAATCGGCATGTGTACAAAGCACGGAAAGCAGGAAGTGTGTTATACTGTGTGTGTGTGCGTGTGTGTGCGTGTGTGTGCATGTGTGTGTGTGTGTGCGTGTATTTGAGGCCTGTTCTAATCACGAAAGGTGTACACGACCAGTCACGATTTGAGTTTGACATCTTACATTGTTAACTCATTCAGTACCAGCCAATTTTAGACCAATGCTGAAAAGACGTTTGGGAGTGAATGAGTTAAAGGTTGTCTGTTCTTTTGCTTTCTGTCTTTCTTTGTTTTTTTTTCTCTCTCTCTCTATTTATCTACCCCCCCATACACACACACATCCAGTCCCAAAAAAAAAAAAAAACCGTGTGTGTACATCTTTTTGGAGTCTCCCATACAGTTAGATAAATAGCCATCTGGTCCAGTTGATGCTATTATACACTGAACATAGTGCATGTGCATGGTGAGCACCGCTGAGACCTTGTTGTTGGACCATAACCATGTTATGGCTTTTATTTTCTGCCATATGGACACATAAAGCCTAGTGGCTGGGACAGGTTTCCTGGGATTCACTCCAGTGAAAGAGCTTCCGATTGCAGAAGTGGGACCAAGCATCCCTGGTGTCAGTGGTCAGTCACATCAATGTGCTTTTATTTCTATTTTCTATTGCTACACGGCAACAGAATGTGTAAGAATTTGTCAAAGCTCAATGAATATCCATGATAGGCTGGCTGTTCTTTGGCTTGTTGTAGGTCTTTTTGTGAAGTCACCACATTAGGGTAGCAGAGAAGAAGAAAATGTTCGACGACCATAGAACCAGAAATGAGAGTTATTACATCATAGTCGTCGATTATGAAAGTGGGAACATATGTTCTGAGTGATCATAACAGCTAGCAAATTGACATTAGAAAAATCAATAAACGTAATGTAAACTGCAAAGTTAGCTTTCTCTAGTATTTGTGTGACGTGACCTCTCAGGCAAATGTGTGAAACATTCCTTCTCCGCATCTTACATCAATGCAGCCAATGGTGAGTCCACATTTTATTTCTTTTTTTAAGTGTTAATACACTGTGAGTTAATTAAATTCAATTAAATTCAGTTTTATTTATATCTCGCAATCTCAAAATAGAAGTTGTCTCGGGGCACTGTACACATGGAGCAGGTTTATTTTAATAGGTTTTAATCTAGTTACACTTTTAGTAACGTTAGATTTCAACTTGACAGTTTTCAATATTATTAATTAAAGGTGGGCAGCGGTGACTCGTTTGGTTCAATGGCTACTTGCTACTTCACAAGAACATGCTCAGTGGGTTAACTGAACACTTGAAACGTGTGTGATTGGTTGTTGGTCTACATGTGCCCCAGGGCTGACTGTGGACATGTCCACAATTACCCCACCTCCTGCTCAAAGTCAGCTGTGCGTTAATCAATGCATGCATGGTCAAAGCAAGATGGAACAAGTCAGGGGCCTTCACGCATAGTTTAATCATACAGTTGTGAACTTATTTTTACACTTGTATCGAAGTCAAGAATGTTAAAATACAACAAGAAGCAAGCCTTATTTTCACGCTTATGAAGCTCACACTTGTACTGACACCGTATCTCCAGCAGGGGTCTTCCCATTGTCATGGACAAACAATTTAGTTTCTCACTGCACAACATATAATGCAGTCAGTTGCGTCTCCTTGTTTTGTGACCTAAAGCAACATGTAGCTAAAAATATCATACTCAACATCACTATAATTAGCATAACTTTCACCACCGGCATCATCATCATCATCATCATGCTTGTCATTATCATCGTCGTCATCATATTTGTCTTTAGCACCACGGGCAGCAGCAGTTATAATCATTACCACGGCCATCCTCAGCACCACTCATCCCCAAATCCTCCCTCACCACCCCCTCCCTCCCTGCCCTCCCCCTTTCCTCCCCCGCCCCTCTTTCATCTACAGCTCCCTCTGTTGATCAAATGCATCTGATCTCATCAAAGCAGAGCCTCTGCTTATTCAAGTCCCAGCAGACACACAGCGTCTTTGCTAAGCACTATTTTACATTCATGTTTGAATACCACTGATGCGTTGGAGCGTACCTTGTAGACTTTGGTTTTTGTGTGGTCCTAGTCCGCAGCCTGGGGTTGATTTTCATTTTATTTCATCCTTGCGCCTCTTTTTGAAAAATGTCCCAGTTTGTTCACGCAAGCTGCTGGCGTAGGCAAATGAAATGAACTGATGGGACATTAAGTCTTTATGCAGATCATTTGAATTTGACTTTTATTTGGTCAGCTGTAGAGAAACTTGTCTCAGAGGAGAGGCCCTCTGTGCTGCTACGTGCATTGAGCCATACGTACCATATACACTACACACCATACATTGGACAATACATATAGTACAGGACAATATATAAATATAATATAGAAAAGTTGCTTTATTGTAGTTTTTACAATGCAGTTCTATATGTGCTATTTTTTTAAATACATTTATGGTTCCTCAACTGTGACAAGGTGACTATGGCTCTTCGAAAAGACAACTAGTGCAACATAGCGTCAACAGCTGCTATAAATTGTCAAGTTGTTCTTATTCAAAAGGCAGCACTTGGATTTGAGTTGGTGTGTCCGACTCCTGTCAGAACTGCAAAGAACTGGCTTGAGTCAAGGGACATAGACGGAGGGTGGAGGGAAAACCAGAGCTGGCTAACAAACCTTCTCACGGTTCCCTTTGGCAATTACAAGGTGACATGTATGTGACAATTATTTCTGCCTTGTGAGATTAGTTAAAGGGGTGCTGTAAGGTCGGGTGTGTGGATGGTCCATTCTAACGACCAATGCCTTCCAGAGCCCCCCCAAAAACATATTTTTAATAGTAGTCTGTGTCAACAGGGAAAACACCTTGAAAAAAAAATAAACAAGTTGGTCTCTTTATTTAAGTTATACGATTGGGTTAAATTTGAAGATGGCCCTCACTGAGCACATTGAATATCAACACATCAAGAATCGACATCGAGGCACGCCAAAGCAACATGAATCGAGACTCCACTCCGGAGTTTCCATGTGCGTCGCGCTGGAGCTTTGGAGGCGGATAGACTGGTCGAGCCTGCTCTCTCCCTCTCTCGTTCTCGCTCTCTCATCCCATGCTGGGCCACAGAGGCTCCGGGAGACACGGCTACATATCATCAAGACCCGGGATGGAGGAGAGAGGCGGAGGGGTGAAGAAAAAGTTCAAAACCGAAAAGACCAACTTTCAACATGACGCTTGACTGACGCGCAATTTTACCACCACCACTACGACGAGAGCACCGGCGCTAGATTAAAGTTTGTTAAAATATCCTTCATCTTGTATTTCTTCAACTTCTTGCGCTTTTTTTTTTTTTTTTTTTGCTCTGTGTGTGTGCGCGCGCAAGACCGGCCGAGGGTCGCGGTCGCGGGGCGCTGAGATGTTGGAGTGAGTGAGCATGGCTGCGCAAGTGGCTCCCTCCAGAAATAACAAAACCAAGAAATTATCCAGCGGCTTGGGCACGGAGCTCAATTCGGGGAAATCCGCAGGAGGAAGCGGAGGAGTCGGTGGAGGAGGAGGAGGAGGAGTAGGGGGAGGAAGCGTACAGCAGCGCGGCGGGCAGATGCTGGGCGCCGGAGATGGGACTCTGAATAATGTAGACCGTCACCGCCGAACGGAGCCTGGCATGGTGCGTTCAACTTCCGCGGGTCACGCCAAGGATGGGAATAACCTCACATCGTCTAATTCTAACACTTCCCCCATGGAAGCGGGACTGATCGCTAACCATAAACTGAAATGCGTCGGGAGTGGAGACCCCCCTCACTCCCAGACACCGCAGCCTCAATTCGGCCAGTTTGCGCCGCATCCGCAGCGTCAGATGCACAGCAGCAACAACGGGCAGGGACCCCGAGGGACCGTGGACCACTACGGCGGGAAAGAGAACCTTCTGGGAGGTCAAGTGGAGTCACAGCAGCAGGTGCAGGGTAAAGGAGAGCCACATCTGAAATCCACAGGGGGGATGATGTCTTCAAGGTACGATCACGCCAACATGGGGCCAACGGGCAACAGTTCAGAGTACAACAACAACTATTACTCAACAAGGTCTTATGAGCAACACGGCGGACAGCAGCAGCAGCAGCAAGGGATGGGGCTAGCATCTCCACACAACAGCATGGACAATTCCCATGAAGCAGGATACCAGAACAGCCAGTACAACCAGTACCCTCCCTACAATCGGACACGGTACGGCAGTGGGACCTACGGCATGATAGGCCCCTCTGGGTGCAGGCAACCTGAGAACTTGATGATGAGCGGCAACTCCTCAGCAAGCCACAGCAAGCCCACGCTGGGAGCCTCTTCCAGTGGCTTCCAAAGGTTCCCGGGACCAACTCAGCAGCAGCAGCAGCAGCATCCCTCGGGGGCCACCCCGACCCTCAATCAGCTGCTCACGTCACCAAGTCCCATGATGCGGGGCTATGGTGGGGCCTACCAAGACTACAGTGGATCCTCGGCGCAGCAGGGGCTGGGGAAAGATGTGGGCCCCCAGTATGGAGCCACCACAGCCCATGGCTGGGGAGGGCAGCCCAGGAACCATCCACATTCAATTAGTCCAGGCAATGGAGGGCAAGGCCTTGGGAGGAGTCAGGTAAGGTCAAAACCTTAACGTCATACAGTATGTGTGCAGCTGTGGGTCTGAGTGTTTTGGTGGCAGTGTAGGCATATTTTTCCATTGGTGTTTTCATGTGTTCCTTTTTTGGGTAACCGTATCTAACATTATCTACTCACCATGATGAAAAATATGAGGAAATACTGTATTTATTTGAAGCTGGTGTGTTACGGTGATAATTAGTTGAACCATACCTTGTTGCCGTAGCGAGAAACATTGGACTACATACCGAGTTCAGCATTGTGCCATTGCCATCATGCAATAATAAATGATAGTCATTCTTTTCCTGTCCTATTCGGATACATTTCGAAAACATTTTTAGTGCATTTTTAGTATGAGCTCTCTTTGTATCAAATCAAAGAGAATAACAAAGCAACTGGACTAAGCCTTTTGCACAACACTGTGCATATCTATATCTACATATGTGTGTGTAAATATATACTGTATATATATATATATATATATATATATATATATATATATATATATATATAAATATAGTGTGTGTGTGTGTGTATATATATATATATATATATATATATATATATAAAAATGCAGTAGTGATCCATAACACATGGCCAGAGGGTATATTGTGTTTAAACTCCTCATTGAGCTAAATAAAACACCCCCATAAAATATTAATTAATTCACATAATGCTCCCGATTAAATGCTCGAAATGGTGTTCCATTCCTCTCCTCTTGTGCAACTGAGCTGAACATTCAAACAGACGACCCCACCGACTGTGCCCCAAATTACGATCATTAATGTGAAGCTGAGTCCAAAATTTGACATTTGTGGGCCTGAAAGATTTGTCTCGCACTCATCACAAAGTTGATCATCAGGGTAGACATCACATTGGGAGAAAAAAGTGCAAGGATGCGCCATCTTTATGGCGCTTTAGAAGTGCTGCATTCAAGACGACAGAAATACTCACAATCAGAACTACGTAGCTGCCAATAAAAAAGCCAAATCAACAATGAGCATCTTTCTGTTGTGTTTTCAGTTCAATATACAGAAATGAGAGGAAATGTAGCAAAACCGATGTTTTTTTCCCCTTTTGGTGTATTCTTCTCGATCATGTGACTAATGGTCCAGAATCTTCCATAAAAAATATTATTCACATGCCTGCAAGTTAACATCTATTCTTGGCTGCAGCTGCGGCTGTCGAATGCCTTGCTCGAGGGCACATCAGTGGTAACAGTAGTGGGAGGGGACATATAATTATTCCCCCTCCCCCTTTTGCTGGCTTTAGCTGTCAACATAGACTGCTCTCATCCTGGAAACAGTCACTCTTTTGGGAGCGTTGTACTGAAACACTGCTGGTGTAAGCAGTGTGAAGACCTTTATGCACACCCAGGGAAAACCGGGACTCCGCTGTCAAACATTTCTGTCCCCGTGAGAATCATACCCCCCACCCCTCAGATTTGTTTTAGATGCGCTAAATTATGCACACTACTTGATGACACATCTGGACAACTGGAGGGCAGAGGGGGCTAAATGCAGCGTAAACTGAGGGGGGGAAAAATCATTTCGTTTTAATAAAGGACAATCGTTGGATGTTGACGAAAAAGAAATGTTTTAGGGAGTTTGCAGTGACCCTGGTTAAGCTGTGCATCAATAGGATGGTGACAAGAAATGATAACATTTAGATAGAACTACAACGACAGTGGATTTGACTGAGTTCATACATGATGAACCCCATCTCGTCTCAGTCTGCTCTATTTTACTCCCTTGTTCAGTTGTGTTGTTGTGATCTTGAATGTTATTATTCCACCCATCCAGCCCCCCCCCCCCCCCGAAAAACAAATCTCGCTTTTTCTGTCTGGACAACATTTGAGCAGCATATTCACGCCACAAAAGCAGAATGTTTAATTCATATTTGCAGACTATTCTTCTGTGCTCTGACAGGCAGTGTGAGAACGGCGAGCGGCGTTGTGCATAATAGCGCATCCAAAATTGGCCCAGTGATTCGACTGTGCTTCACTTCAGAGTGTGTTTGGTTGGAGCACGCCTCTGTCACCTGTTGGCACATTTTCCCCTCTTTCAAATTTAATTTCCCTCCTCACTGCCTCTCTTCAGGAGGGAGCAGTGAGTGAATCCAATGCACCTCATTTACACTTTTATCCCCCCCCACAACACTTACTCACACACACACAGACAAACCTTTCTCCCTTGTCTGGACAATCACCAAATCGAGGACAGTGTTTTATCACAATTTATGCTGTGTATGTAGTAGTAGTAGTAGTAGTAGTAGTAGCCGTAAACAACAGCAATCTTGCAAAATTTTGTCAACTGCTGTGTGATATGCACAGGCACAATGACTGTTTAACCTGTGGGATTTGTATGTGAATTTTAGGGTCCTCTTTTCATACCCAGTGGAATTTTTCATAGATGGGTGCAGTTAGAAATGGGCGTTTGCGCCGTTGTGGGGCTGAACACAGCAGTTGAAGCGGCTCCCCTCATTCCCTTCAAATTCAGCGCATGCTAGCAGAGCGCCGGATTTATCTGCCTGCGCCCGAATCAAATCCATAAAAAAATCGTGTTGCACGCCACCTGCGCTACAAGTGAGGCCTGGTTTCATCTGGTCTAAAGTCTCGTCTACTTTCTGTCAGCCCGTGAATGATATTTTTGCCCACATTACAATAAAATTGTGTCAAGGTTAAGGATTTCTGGGGTGAGGTTAGAGACAACATTATAGGATCCAAGTGGAAGGTCACAGGAAAGGATGACCGCCCCAAAAAACCCCCAAAACAAAACGAAAAAGAATATTCATTTTCAAAAATGAAAAGGCAAACGAGGCACCGGAAAGAATCAAAACACAAAATTAACATGGTCCAAAAAAAATAAAACAAGGTTCATAATAACAAATAAGGCCAGAAGGAATAAACTAAAATTGAAACCTAACATGACACGAGAGAGCAACAATGAACCGACGAAGACTGAAAGAAAGCAGGGAATTCAATACAATGAGCTGCATCTGGACAAGAAACAAGTTGCTGGAGGGAGCTGATTGGTTGACATGAGACAAAGCTAACGAAAACAAGTGGACACAAAATCTTAACAAGCAGGCATAGTCTATGCGTTGCCCGAATGTAAATGTTTTTTTCAGCGTGCCATAAGCGTGTTGAGTAGCAGCGCAAGAGCAGCAGCACAATCCTAATGGCTTATTAAACTTTAAGTCATAAATGTCATACCGTTTGCTGTCATCCTACATGTGTAACACAGATCCGTTTGTTCACCGCGAAAACCGAGCAGACACAACACACGGATCACAATGCCACTCATTAGTGGAGAATAATGAGTGCATTGGAAACTGGTGTTACTCGGATCATTATAGCAGCAACTCATTTAAGACATGACCTGGTGAAAATAAAAAAGCACATTTGCAGTTTCGACGAACAGCCACGATCGCGGTCCATGGTTTGCGTTTTTTGTTTCATTTTTTTTATTTTGTTATTCTCGGCCCATATCAAAGGCGAAAAACATTCCCCATCGGCGGCAGTGCCGCACTTACCTTGAAATGATCCCTGCTTGCGTTCCTTTCCACTGCATACTGTTTACATTTCTCACTTATGAATTATTAGTGTGATACGAACAAAGACTTTATAATGGGAGCAATGCGTCAATGTCACATTGTATTATGCGCCTATCGCAGGGAGCCTCGTGCATAGTGATAGGCCTAACCGCGGTGCTTGCCGCCATTGAATTCTTGCAGCGTTTTACAGAGCCTCGTTGGAAGTGTTTGTTTGCATTCTGGTCTTTCTCTCTATCCTGAAATCCGATGCGGTCCGATCCTCATTCCCGCCTCTTTCTCCCATCCATCCTGCTTTGCCCCGCTCCTGTCAATCATTTGTTGATGTTGTTTTTGTGTCTTGGGTAGAGCGAGCACACTGCTGATTAGCAACACCAGAGTGAATTTTTAATTTGCTCTGTTCCGTCCGATAAGGGCCCCGCTCAGCGGTTTTCAATGCCTCCTCAGATGAAACGCGCGGCCTGGCTAGGTAATTGGCAAGCTGGGGTTATTCCTTAGCTGCATACTCTTTCCACCTAATACCAATGAATCTTTTTTTTAAAACTATATACTAAGAGTTAAATAATAAAATTAAATGACACCGTGGCATCATGAAGTACAAACTGGATGTACGTGTGGATATTATTAGGTGGCTAGTGAAATGTGATTTTATTTTATTTTATGATTTTTTTTTTTTAATGGCTAGCCCAACTCTTGTCATTTTTTTTTTTTAAAGAGCAGATTGATATAATGTTCTTTCTCCCTCATCAGAAGTCTCATCAGGAGGGAGCCAAGCAATCCAAACTTGATTTGGCAAATTACATTTAATTTGGGTACATTTTAAGGTCTCTCGTGGCTTTTTAGTTTGATTTGATTGTGACATCCACTTTAATTTTGGCAATCTGAGATTTGTGCAGGAAAAAGCATTATACTGCCCGACAATTTATTACCATAGTGTAATTCCTTCACATCACCATAACTTAGCTTTTTAAATGTCGATATGATTAAAAAAAATAAAAAAATAAATCCCTTCAAGATCTTTAGTCATTTTGTACCACCACATTTTAGCAAATGTTTGTGCTCCCGTTTTACACATTCATGAAGAATAAATGAAAAAAACAACAACCCAACAACATAGTTTTCTTCTCTCTCGAATGAGATGTTCTTTTGTTTGAAATACTTTTTAGTAGTTTACAATTTGCACACACAGACGAGGAAGGAGGCGCAGCTGCTGTAGGGGAAGGCTGAAGCAAGTCCACAGATGTAAGAATGTAGGCGATATTTGAAGTGAGTCACACGGAAGGCTGCTGACTTCTGAGAAATGTTCCGGGCTCAGTTTAGACCGAGAGAGGGAATCAGTAACAGAACTCTGGCAAATGTCAACTTAGTTAAAATCTTCTCTCCCACTGGAGCTCACTGGGCTTCGGTCTGCGAACAAGCCGGGAAAAGTGTCGGCGTCCTTCACACAGCGGTAATTTAAATGGCTTCTATCCGTTTAGTAGCGTGCACGTGCGTTCGTGCTACGGTGGCGCCTCCCCACCTTCCCTCACACCCTGCCATAGGGACCACCCTGACCTTCACATATGCTAATTAGCCATGTGGAGTAGGCTGAAGGGAAGGACCCTCCGCTCCCCCTCCATCCCTCAGGACGAGTCATATTTCTTTCTTCTTCTCCTGCGTGGGCTTATTTGTGTATTTGCAAAAGAAGTCTTTTCGAAACAGATGGTCGTCTTTACAGATAGCTTTCAATTCTGCCGCTGTCTTTTTTTCACCCCCTCTTTTTGTTCTGTCAGTGTTTCCCCCCATTTCTTTTCATGTGTCCCGGCCTCTGAGTTGCATGCTCGGTCTCTCCCAAGGGACCCGCAGTCAGTTCAGAGGTATTTAGGCAGCCTGCCTCTCCCACTGAATATTTATACACCTTGCTCAACACATCTGCGGACTATTGTGCTGCCATTTCTGCTTTTAATATTACCTCCGTTTACGTGCTCTTTAACCGCCAGTGATGATATAAGAAGCTTAGAATTACAACAATTCATTAAAAAAAAAACGGGCATCATTTTATTACAGGCTGCAATGGTGTTTTATGATTCAATGATAAATGACTGATACTGCAGACATATTTATATTAATCCATATTTATTTTGAATGTTAATGTTCACACATTTCGTGCCTTGAAAAGTATTTAAAATGATAGAATAATGATAATGCATACAATGATTGAGAGGCGTCGATGCGTGCCGATGTAATCTTTATGAATGAAATACATACTATGACATCCAAAGACACCTAAAAGCAGAGCACAGAATCTCTCCACCGACCAAATCAAACGAAATCAAGTTCAACCATTTCTGCCACAACTTAGACCTGCTTTTACTTGGTCTAAAGTCTAGTCTACTTTCTGTCAACAAATTGACAGGTGCTTCGGGGATGTGTAAAAGTAAACGCCCGCGGTCCGCCGCAATGCCGAGTGAGGCATGGCATCGTCTGAAAGAATTAAGATCCACCTGTTTTTATGCAAAGCTTATGAAAATGGGGCCCATTGTGTTTTCGTTCTCGCTTTATTGATAAGATCACATAAAAACTTTAGGAAGCACAGCTGATGCCTGAATTTTAATTTTATTGCGAATCAACATATTCGTGTTTTGTGTGCGTGCGCGTGTGTTTTTGTTGACTTTTTAGCTGATTTTTGTTTTGGTGCTGCTGCAGCTAGACCAAGGCAGGGTGAAGACCAAGGCAGCCTGTTGCATAATCTGGCCACATTAGTCAGTGCATATTTAATGCATCATTGCAGAGAGGCCTGTTTGTATAGCCTTCAGTATACAATACTGTTTGCTGTTGAACCTTCTTTTAATAGGCTGTGAGGGAAAAAAAAAAATCCATCATACGCCACTTTGCACGTGTAAGCCTCTGTTTCCCCAGAACTACACAGACCAGTGTTGCCACTGTTTGGTTTGAGGTGATTCTAATCAGTGCTGGCAGGATGAGATTGCATGCTCAATAAAGAGAAGAAAAGAGAAAAATATCAAGCCAAACAGTACTAGCAAGGACTGTCTGTTATGTTTTAGGCACAGCGAGACAAACATAGAAAAAAGGATGGGATTGATGATAAACTGAACTTCTTTTAATGAGTTTTGTCTGCTTCTGCGGGTTGTTTCTCTTCCAAGTCCCACTTTTTTTTTTTTTTTTTTTTTTACTTGTTTCTGTCACTGTTTGTTTTCTGTGAAACAAATACAGACTCAAACACACACAGCTCTTGTGTTTTGACTGGTTCAATGCATTGTCCTGTTCTCTAGTCCACTAAGAGAATGGTGCTAGTGGCTACGCTAGAAACAGGTCAAGACAGGATGCTAGCGGTCATTCCTGAGTGAAGAGGTGAACGCTATGGACAAAAATTGAAATCCCGATACAAATAATCTTATTTGTATGTACCCATCAACAATGTATATCACAATATATTATTTTTGCTTAAAATGACATGAAATCAGTGGAAAACCTTCAGGGATATTTTCCTTTTTTATTTATGAATTAAATATTTATATAGACTGCACAAAATGAAGAAAAAAAA
Organism: Hippocampus guttulatus; assembly: GCF_054856545.1. Classification (NCBI taxonomy): domain Eukaryota; kingdom Metazoa; phylum Chordata; class Actinopteri; order Syngnathiformes; family Syngnathidae; genus Hippocampus; species Hippocampus guttulatus. The sequence continues at coordinate 11,317,252 of NC_141273.1, forward strand.
AGATGCATCATGCAATAAAGCACAAATAGCCAAATAAAACCATTTAAAGCATATTGTAGCCTAACGACTTTTCAAGGAATGCAGTAAACTAAAGAGAATTAAAAGAAATGTAATGCAAAAAAAGTGCTTCCACGTAACGTTCAAGTGTGCCGACTGTTTATTCGGTGGAACGGTTCCAGTGGTTGAGTTTTAAGAGCACAAGATTGTTAGCGTGTTCATGACTCTGTCATGCCTCTATCTGAACATTAGGAGCACAATTTAAAAGCAGGACGTGGCTAAGAGACAAAGAAGAGTGCACGTATATGCATGGATGAATGCCATGTTGGCTCTGTCTGCTGAGCTGTAAATGAAGTGAATGAAAAAGAAAAAACAATCAGTGCAAGTATGTTAGTGGAGGGAAAAAAACACTCAAGCTTTCCCTGAGTAGCTATGAGAGAAACCAAACCGCTGGACTACATGGAAATGATCTTCCTGCTAAATCTGGTGCAGGCATAAACAAAACAAAACAAATTACACGGTATATACGGGTGTTGGGCAGTTTATCAACCATTTAATCATGATTTAGATTTGGGCTTCTGGGAAACTTAAAAACAGTATAATAATAAAAAATGTACCAAGCGGCACTGTGTCTGTGTAAGTTCCCAACGTTGTGAAAGTACCCTGAATGCACCATGGTAGCTCATGCAAGCATTTGACATGTCTGATTTTGTCCCCTCTAAGCACGCTTTAAACTGTTTAATGGCACCGCAGTTGGAGTTAACTGTAAAACTAAACACAACAAAAAGAAATAAACACATTGGATATTTAAATGGAAGACATAGTTGGTTTTAAAAGCATTGCTAAGGCTCAAGCTAAAGTCAATGAAAAATCCAATTGACATGCTAGCCAGAAGTTAGCATCGACTTCCAGGAGTGAAATAATGAATATTCACCCTCAAATGCTGTAGGAACACATTCAGAGAGATAATATATCTGTACTCCAAGACAGATTCTTTCAAATCTGCGAAAATCCAGTTATATTTAAAAAGCTCAATCACAACTTTCTTCTTCTACTCATCCTATCTCATTGTAAGTGTTTACTCCATGCATATCTGGGACCACGCAGCTCCTTAGAGGCCACCATGCGCACTACATCAACAGTCGGTTTGAATGTGTGTCAAGATGCAAGAAAACTTTAGTGTGGATGCAGCAGAATGAAAATGCAAGAGGCTTGAATTTCACATGAAATTTGCAACGTCATTTTGCATTTGACAAAAAGAACTGAGTGTTTAAGTGTTCAACATGCCGGATGAGTGCGCATTGAGGCTATTTGTAGTTTTGCTCGGGTGGTTGAGTAAATACGTTTTATTAATCAACGAATAATCAGTTTTAGTCATTGTGATTTCAATATCAATCAACAATAATTGTGGTGATTATTATTTCCAAAATTTTCAGCCTGAAAGTTAGTTGACGCGATGTTTTGTACAGTGCACATTTTACTTTGTATCTACGATTTGTTGTTTCCTACAACTTTACCTGGGTGCCTGGTAACTCACGGGGATAACCTATTTTAGAATTTGAGGAGCGAGTGATGCCCCTTTCTACTCTCTAGATTTGCACGCAGTCGACATACGTTATTGCAGACTTAATAGCAGCTGATGTTTTGGGGTTGATGTAAAAAACAAAACAAAACAAAAAAAAAACTTAAAAGGCGACGTTTCTCTCCTTTCCTTGCATTCGGCAGCTCCCTGATATGGCTCGACTTGCGTTCCACATTCCAGACACTCCTTGAACAAAAACCGGATGAACTGGATTTGATATCTACAACCCAAATGAACTTTATTCTTAAGTGTAAATGTCTTATTGCTCCGTGATATTAATTTGTCTGAAGAATGTCGATGATACTCTTTTGGATGAGCATATGGTGTGCATCCTCTCTGTGTGAAACAGTGTCTCTCAGTTCACACACGTGTGTGTGTGTGTGTGTGTGTGTGTGTGTGTGTGTGTGTGTGTGTGTGTGTGTGTCTTCTCAATGAACATCCATAGTTCATGTTGGCTAAACATGCAAAGGTTACTGTAATGTCAGACGCGTGCCAGAAGGGAGTGTGGAATACCACATTACCATAATCCATCGACAACTGTCCCATTAACAAGGCTCGCTGTGCTGTTCTGACCAGTACTGCACTGCGGAGGAGCGCATGTCTGCCTGCATTTGCTCTCCGCATGAGACTGGAGTGAGGAAATTTGTAATTCTCTTGACTATATTTTGACTTTAGCAATACCTTGATTGAAGGAGGATCTACTCACTCTTGTATTTGTCTTGCATTGGCCTTTTTGAGGGTTGCGGCGTTTATATTATTGCATATTTTTGTACAGGCTTTGTATTGCTTTTAGGATTTTTATTTTGCCATCAATTCCTTAGGTGCACATATTTTTGGCGTCAAAACAGATTGTATATAATATTCCTAGACCAGTATAATAGATTTTTACTTCATTGTATTTAATAATCAATTTGTGTAAAGCTATTAGCCTTACCTTTTTTTTAAATGTTTGACTTCAATATTATGAATACAATCACAGAAGAGGAAATTATTGCCATGCTAAGAAAAGTGGGTATAAATCTGTACCAAAATGTCATGAGCTCTTCATTGGCCCGTGTAAAGTTTAGTGTAGCACAATCCAAACGAACGGAGAAACGGTAATGAAAACCTATCTTTTATTGTGTAGTTAAAAATAATGAAACAAAACAAACGAAAAAGTCATTTCATGTGATAATTTGCCCTTTGGGAATCGCTAGCTTATTGAAATCAGTGGACTACTATTTGCAGCATTTATTGTTAATGATGAGTTTTATGGGACTTGAGGTGGCTAATGCTTATGTCGCTGTCTTACCTTCGCTCCAGGAATGGGTCTTGCGAGAAGAAATTATGCTTTAAATAATGATATGCATAGGCTGCACAAGAAGCTCTATAATGGAAACGACATTTATTTATTTATTTATTGCTGTATTTTTCTCCTCTCTGGAACTGTCTTGTTTTCAGGTGACGGTTTGTACTTGCCTAACATGTTTTGTAATTAAGCTTCTCTTGGAAATTCCCTCTGCGTGTTGTGGTTTGCTTTGGACATTGCCGACTGCCACGGATCATAGTCATTGCTCATCGTTTCACTCTCCGGGTTTATTTCCAAAAAAGCAGAGGAATGCGGAAACGACTGCACGGACCCAGTTTGTACCGTTCTGTCCTTTTGTGTTCCTTCTCCACTTGTGTCCAAATCATTTTTTTTTTGTGTCTTTCACGCTAGTTGCGGTTGACCTTGGACGGTGACTGCAGTGTCTACTCATTAAGTAGTAAAGATGAATGATTCTATTACGGCAAGAGCGGGAGAAAGGAGAGGAGACGATTAGTGGTAATTAACAGTGGAGTGGGTGAGGCGTGCGGGAGGGCACAGAGGGGAACACAGAATGTGTGGATAGACCCGATTTTGGAATATGGAAAAGTGTCTGTGGCTGGGATTGCATGTATTTGTGTAGTATAATTTGACAACGTAACCAATTATACTACACAATTATAAATATTATAAAATAACATTTCTCGAGTTGTCTTTAAATTCTAAAACATAGTCGGCAAAGTTCACTTTGTTCTGTGTAACTGAAAAAAAAAATGGAGCTTTCACTTTCGATTTCTGTCCTCACCTCAAACTATTGCAAGCGTTATCGATGTCGCTGGCAGCTGGAGCATTAGAACAGGAGCGGTGGGTTGGCTCTTTGTTGACGTTTTAGTCAGACTTGGCGGTGTGATTGGACACTTGTGACAGCCAGTCGATGCCTCGTAAGACATTGTCGTATTTTGATGTCACGGTTTGGATTTTCAAAAATGAAACGCACCGCAAATGTATCTTTTGAACAGCTGTCACTGTATGTTGTGAGTTTAGCGTTTAAAAAGTTCAAGCAGATTTCGGAAAAAAAGATTGGATTGGAATCAGGACTTCCTGTGACAATCGGATAATTATGTGCCAAAAATCTCCTGTTCATATTGCTTTCAGGTGTTCATCATCGGTTGCAAGGTGTAAACGAGGTTGACATAAGCAGTGGAGGTTCTTTTCATAAAAATCAGCGCAATTCAGCCATACTAAACAACATTAGCCCTTTGATGCACCCTGTGACCTGATAAGCCGATTAGCTGTCCACTGTAGTAACCGCTGTCCCTGAAAGGGTTAAGATCATCACTTGAATCCATCCATCCATCCATCCATTTTCTGAACCACTTTATCCTCACAAGGGTTGCGGGGGCTGCCCGGAGCCTATCCCAGCTGTCTTCGGGCGGTAGGCGGGGGACACCCTGAACCGGTTGCCAGCCAATCGCAGGGCACACAGAGACGAACGACAATTCGCGCTCACACTCACACCTAGGGACAATTTAGAGTGTTCAATCAGCCTGCCATGAATGTTTTTGAAATGTGGGAGGAAGCCGGAATACCCGGAGAAAACCCACGCAGGCCCGGGGAGAACATGCAAACTCTATACAGGAAGGCCGCAGCTGGGATCGAACCCACGACCTCTGCACTGTGAGGTTGACAGGCTAACAACTGGACCACCAAAAAGAGGGTACAAAATGTGCCACAGTTCTTGAGTCTTGCGGTTTATTATTACGACACCTGGAAACGCTCAATTTGTGACAAATTCCTTCACATGCTTAAGCAGGCAAAGTCATGTAGAAAACAGGATTGAAAACCGTTTAACCTTTTGAGTGCCGCTTGATGGCTGTATTCAGCGAGCTAATACAATCGGAGATGTTGACAACAGGTGGCGTAACAAAAACGGGGCGACTCAAAAATCAGCTTTGATTTCTAAGACGCGAGTGCGTCGAATCGAACCGAATCGTTCCACTAAAATACACTCAGATACGCACTGAATCGTCTTTTGAGAGATACACTTGAAAGGAAACGGCCCATTTACAGTCCTGACAGGTTCATTCCTATTTTAAAATGACAACAAGAAGCTCATTACGTCACACCCTCTTGAACAGAGGATGCCATATCGAATGGAATCAAAATCCCACTGAACTGAATCGAATCATTCCATTTTGAATAGAACCGTCCTTTGGATTGTCGTCCGAAACAATTGCAAAATACATCATGTCGTCTTTCTGCTGTTTTCACAAAGTGCTTCTCAAACAGCTTTCTGAAATGTTGCAATAGCGCGCTCCATTTTCTCCTAATTATGACGTTGTACTTTTTGCGCAAACCTCACTAGGCACTCGTAAGAACAGGCCAAATCGAAGTGGATTTCGAGGCTACCTTTGCATGGATGTTGTCAGACAAAGTCTTAGAAATTCCTCCGCGCTGACAAATCACCAGGGGGGGATCCAGTTGGAGTGCGCAGAGGTGAAATGTCAACAGCCAGCAAAATCCCTGTTTGACTCTTGAACCTCAGTGTGATGTCACTCCCTCTTCTGGAACTCTTTGACGTAGCCAGGGAGCTTATTAGCCAAAGGTCTGGGAATAGAATCACCTCAAAATGCCAAGCCAATAAAACATCCACTCTGATGAACATATTGTGATTATTTTCCTTCTTAATTGGGGATTTTCTTTCTGCTGATTTGCACTCTTTTAGCACCTCAGTACCAAGGAGAAATTCAAGGTTATTCACAGTCGGACTCTTTATTCCTGCCGCTTGTCCTTCTTTTTCTCAGGAGCCGTGTTTGATTTATTCACTCTGCCTACCTTGCTTCTTTTTTTTTTGTTCTCCGCATCAGATCTCGAGTTAAATTGTCAGCCATGTAATCCTTCGGGTACCACTAGCGGGGATCCCTTACACATGAGCCACATACGCTTCGGAATGCGTGCGTGCGTTTGTAATGGCGGCGTCAGCAACAGTAGATGGCACCTGGTCTTGTGGCCAACATAAAAATCCATCGAAAATCGATAAAGGGATGTTCAATAGATTAAGAGATAAGACTGCTGCCACTTTCGGACTTGGCAGTGTGCATTTGTAAAAGCTGGAGATATTTTCGGGTGTTTTGCAAATTGCCTGCTTCCAGGCCCTCTGAAATCACCGTGCCTGGTAAATAGCTGGTTTAAGGAATATGCAATGTTGAAAAGTCAATTGCGCGTGCTAGGGCCTCTTTCACACACAGCGACTGCCCTCTGTGTATTCACCTGTTCATTCTGTTTAGGATTTTCTCAGCATCCCCCCGGCTCATGTACAGGATTGTCTTTATGGTCGACGCGGTGATGGTAAAGTGCGGCAGGGTTTACACCGCGGGGGCCGGAGCATACATCAAAGACTATTACCCATAATGACCTCTTATTCCACACTGCATGTATCCATTTCCTTTTCCTCTTCTGACATTTATTTTATGACTGCTTACATATCAAATATTTAAATAAACAGAATCTGGTGCTTGGGTTGAGGTTTGCCCAGGGGTGATGGGGGGGGGGGGGGGGAGTGAGGGAGGAAGAGGATGGATGATGACATTCATTTCGGAAATGAGCAAAAAAAAAAAGATGCAGGGCTGAGGCGGCGGCGGTGGAAAGGCAGGATAAAAAAAGAAAAAAAAAGATTTGCTTGGCTCCAATCAAAGCGGGCGGAGGAGGGCAGCATGTTTTTTCGCTTACGCCTGGCAGCGGCGGTGACAGACGGTTGTGTATGCACATTTGTGCATGATTGCGAGTGTTGATGCGTGTTTGCACACTGTCGCAGGGCTCATCCGTCAGCGTTTCCTGGGGACTCGCGAGGATGTGGGAGAAGGCCCTGGTGGCTCATAAAATGCAGCCCGCCGCACTGAAGCAATATCAATTGCGCAGCCACCGCAAAGAAAATCACAGCGCCATGCAAAGTAACACGGGCAAAGGAAACCTCAAGAAAGTAAAATGTAACACGGCAGAGAAGGTGGCGCAGGAAAAAAAAAAGCTCACATGGATGCAAAGGAGGGTTTATTTTGTCTCGAGGATAATGACACAGCTCTACAATAATCCCTCGTTTTTTGCGGTCAGTTAGTACAGGACTCACCCGCAAAAAGTGAAAAACCGTGAAGTCAGATTCCCCCCACCCCCGTGAATTTTCGTGTTTGTGTACAATTAAATGTAAATCGGGGTTTCGTGCCCGTTCTACAGTATGTTAGCACCCCCTGTTGGTGAAAGTCTGTGGCTACAGGCAGTTGACAACAGACGAGATGTACGTGTATGTGCATGCGGGAGTAAGCTGGAGGGGAAGAGCCGCTGTCCACGATATTGTTGTCTGGCTGATCATTGATGTTATTGCAAGCAAGAAATAGCACAGGTACCACCAGCATGTTTAAACTACGTCAACAGAATGTATAGTTTACATATTTCTTTCAATCTGGAATTATAAAACCTTATGCAGTTATTCACATTCATCAACATTGCTTTCTGAGAGAGGCGAAGAGGCTTGTGATGGTGAGTTGAAATGGATTTAAGGTTTCTTTTTTTAATCAGACAATGGCATTATTTATTTTTAAATTTTTTTGTGAGGAAACAAATCCCCTATCGAGCTTACCGTTTCGGCTGTCACTTCATTCAGCCTTCATCTTACCTGTCAGTGTCACTGCTTCATTTTAACCTGTCTCAAAAAAAAGCCGACGGGGTGCGTATACCTTTAAAATAAGTCTCTCGGACCCGGTCTAGACTCCCCGCCGCTGCCGTTGAAGCAGTGTGTCCCTGCTGATGGCGCCATGTCCGACAAGGGGGCTTCCACGCTCCCACACAGCCGGTATGCATTGCTTCGGCGGCGGCAAGGGTTGGAGCGCACCTTAACTCATCAAAAAAAGATGAACTGTATTGGATTTTTAAGGGTATAGCAAAGTTGGTGAGCATATGTTGTCATAGTGTTTTGAGATCAGAGTTTGTGAGTTTTAGACGTGTTTTAGACTATAAAATAGGCAATCGTAATCATGTTTAGTGGAATACCAGTGTGTTACAGAAATTCACTATTCGCGCTTGGGCTCGGTCCTTGTCAATCGCGTCACTCTCAACTTCTATACTACACTATCAACATCTATACTGCATCTTCCTTGGCTGACACTGACAGCAGGGCTACCGCCAAGAGTATCTGGCCCCTGCTGTTCGTCACGCGCATTCAGTGTCGCAGTTAAAAAGGTTGAAACCATTAGTCGGTTTTTTTTTGTTTTTTTCCCCCCTCTCGCCCTTTCTCCTCCACTTCATTTTCCCATCAAGGCACGAACAATTATGTTTTCCCGAATCAAGTCTGCACATGCGCTGTAGATGAAATTGTCCAGTGCATAAGAAGATTTGGCGGGGCTGCCCAAAAAATAAAAATCATAAAAGATAAAGATATTTTTCATGTGGTTTTAGGCGAATTAATTCAAACTAAATCGTAATTGTTTTAAATGGAAGAACTCTTTATTAATCCGTTTTATTTTATTTTTTTTATGAGACACGTGGGGGGCTTGTATAAATCTCGGGCCCAAGGCAATTGCTCCTGGGAAAGATAAAAAAGAAACAAATGGGGAGTAGGAAAAAGTGCGCGCGTGTGTGTGCGTGCGCGCATGCGTGTGTGTGTGTGTGCGTGTGCGCACGTGCTGTATAGCGAGAGCAGTTCTACGGTTTAGGCCGCCAGTCTTGCACCTGGCTGGCATCAGTGGGAGGCCCATTACTGTCAGAATAATCTTAAAATAATTAATTGCAAAGTTGACGCATTTTAAAGAGCATTGTAATTGAATCTTAAATTAGACTTGGGAAAGGGGACGTGTCCTGCTTTGCTGCAAGTCTGTTCCCATTCGCCGCTCACAAATACGCACGCGCGCGCACACGTGCACATCAATGGGTCATGCTCACAAGCATGCAAAAACATGCGAAGGAAATGCTAATGAGATGCATATTTGGAGGGGAAAGGGGCCATCTATAATTTAGCTGCGCTCTTTGAATGTGAATGATGTGTGTGCAAGGGCTGTGATTTATTTTTGTTGTGCAGAGGGATAATTCTGTCAGAGTAGGCTTTTATTCTTGTAAACAAATGTGGGGAAAGAGCAGAATAAAAGTGGAGTAATAAAGTAAACACAAGAGTATGAATGTGATTAGCTGCTGGCATGAATAATTTGCAAGGGACGGAGGAGTTGGATGAAAGAAAGATGACAGATTGGCGAGCCGGGGTATTGCCTGATGAAAGTGTATCTTAGCCCCAAAATACTTCAATCGCTTGTTTGTTTTTAGATTTGGTGTCACGGAATTACAATTTGCTTCTTTTTCCCCCGTCTCCGTACTACTGCACTTAAGGAACGGGGGTGCGTCCCCCCAGAAATCTTCCAAACCTTGATCAGACTGACCTGCGTGCTTGACATGAGTAGCTCAATGTGCTTCCACTTACACACGCCCCTGCCCACGTGGCTCACGCTGCTTGACCCCCTCGAGAACTGCAGACTATTGAACTTTCTGGATCAAAGCTCCAGGGAAAGGTCTGCCCTCCATAAACGCCGGCCCTGCTCCATTATTCTGGCAGGAGCCTGGAAAGAAAGATGGCACTGGGTGTGGAGGGTCAGGGATACAGTTCATCAGTGTAATAAGCAGTCGACAGATGGAAATAGTTGAAAAGTCGCTTCCATGATGTGCAGGTGAAGCGCTTAGTTTAAGGAGCAACAGCATTGTACACAACACAAGTTTTACGGGGAGGCCAAAACTGCCATTCAAAAGTCTAAACTATTGACATTTCTGGCCAACACTGTTGGTGAGCACAACAAACCAAGCAATGTGTTTGCTCCAGATCAATTTGCTTGGTTGTTTTGTACTTATATCTTTAAATTGTGGGACAATATAAAAAGATAATTAGTTCTACAAACTCATATTTCTTTGTTGAGAAATGCAGTAAAGCCAATTTTCACAACATCCAAATGTAAAGTATTTGGGTGAAATGCGAAACTATTTTAGTTTGTTGCCTTGAAATTTTGAGTTAAAATGAGTTTTTACATTTTGTCATTATTATTAGTAGTAGTAATTAATAATAATGTCTATTTTATACACACATACAGTGTATATATATATATATATATATATATATATATATATATACAGTATATACACTACATAGTGATATTGCAGCTTTATAAATGATATTTACAGGTTTTTAAACATGCTCGTGAGGTCTCCTGGAGGATCCACGAGTCTTCTCGTATGCACAATTTGTATGTGTTGCTGCTCCGTGTGTGTTAAGTAGCATATCTAAGCTCGTTTCCATTTGCCTGCCAATTACATTTAGCATTCTATATTGGCATTTCACTAGCAGACTGATGTTAAATGAAATTATACCGTAAGGTTTGGTTGAACATTTTTTGACGTTTAAATATATGATGTTGAGGTCCGGTCTACGGTAAACTTCAACCGGGAGTCATGAACTACTTGAAACAAGCACGCTGTGCCTCTTCTCTGGAGGACTGGGTGATATGATAGTTTCCCATTTCTTGACAGAGGAACAGGCACCAAGGAATGCTTGCAAAAGTGTTTTAATAAGCTTACATGTGTTTAACTCTTTCTTGCGGCCCGTAACCCGATAACATGATAAGCTTCCCACTGTTGTAACCGCTGTCCCTGAAAGGGTTAAAGCATGAGGTCAAACTATCCAAACAAAATAATGAAATGTGAGTGAACATGCGGTGATTCGAGCATTCTCACTGCAGGAAGCAGTCCAAGCACTTCACCAACACGTTCACATTGAGAGATGTCTTTTAAAAATCACATGACCATGGAATTGCTGAGCTGTGCCTCACAAATATGGCTGCATGTGCATGACATCAAAAAAAAAAAAAAAACATTCCTCATGCTGCGTTCCAAATGTTTGAAACCCATTCAACTCTGATTTGGCCCATTTCTGACAGTTCTAAACTTGGCTCCCAAACTCCCATTCTCCCCTGGCTGACTGAGATGAATAACAGCAGACAGGACAATATTGTGGTCGAGCTGAGCATGGCTGACTCTTCTGCCTCTGTGATCCCTCTATCAATAAGGAACACAGGCTTGTCAGAAGGCCTGCCAAGCGTCTGGCTGTGCTCTATACAACATCTGGAAACAGATGGTGCGCACTGATCACAGACACAAGCAAACTACACACACACGCACACACACACGCTCTCACAATACGTACATTTGACAGATGCAGGGGCACATTTGTAAAGCCGTGTTATAACCTCACTGATTGGTTGACTTGTAAGTGCTCCGAGGTAAGTTTACATTCCGCCGAACATATTTGTAGCTCTTACGTTGCCAGTGGCACCGCTGAAGTGGAAGGCACCTTGAAATTCAATCAATGTTTGGGAGGGGAAAATAGGGCTCTGGAGTTGCATAAAACTTTGGCGTTTGAGCACCCGGCGCGCGCGGCATAAATTTGTTTGGAAATTTTATTGTTACTTGGCTGACAGTTAATAACATTAAAAATCGAGATCTGCGAGTCAAATCCGTGGTTCTACTCCCTGTCGTCGTTAAATTTTAGGGAGGAGATCTTTTGGCGTATTTGAAGAATGTGACCTCTCACACAGACACACACTAGCATCTTTTGACATCACTTTGGGATGGATAATATATATTTTTTTGTTCCATTCTAAAAAGTTTTCGAGGTATCACAATATGTTGTGTAGTAGGGCTGAGCATAATCATTTCGTGAAGAAAAGTCAATCATCTGTATTTTAGCGATCACAGTAGGGAACGTGGCTAGCGCACAAAACAGCAACAGGACGTCAGGTCTGCGATGGAACGTGCACTTGCAGCATTATTCCGCTGAGATAAATGTTTCAATAAGCAATTCATTGTAAAACGAAACACACAACCAAAAGAATCAAAAAAAACATCTCCAGTGCTAATGCTACAATCAATGTAAAATCCCATTGACATGCTAACAGAAAATATGCAGCTGAGGTATGTTGCCACACTTGGGAAATATGTACATGCCTTTAATATGTCCATCCATCCATTTTCGATACCGTTTTCCTCTTTAGGGTTGCAGGTGAGCTGGGAGCCTATATACATGTATTGGTTGTATCATGCCTTTAGTAACAGTATGCATCACCAATTCTTAAATGTGTATCCATTGGTAACAGTGGAGTGTGTGATATCAACGGTAATTATGAGAATAATCCAATCCAGCATTGATTGCTAATCTCGTTCAGTTGCTTGTGGCTATTCTTTTTGTATGGACTAGCGTACTATAAATAGCTCCCCCGCTGAGTCTTGACAACGAAGGGGTGAATGCTAATGTTGCATTAAGGCCCTCTCTCACCGATTGACCCTGGTCCCCCACCTGACGTTCCTCCATCCTCTCTGTGATGGATTCTCAGTCAAGGTCAAGGAGATGGAAGGCCTGGCTCATGCTCACGGGGCCTGGGGCCTCTCATAGGGTGACCTGGAGGGGCTGCAGTGGTGGGGGATGGGGGGGATTTCTTTGGAGTTTTTTTGGGCGAGGAGAGCTTCACGGCGGGTGGCAGAGTGGAAGCTCCTGTTCATTACAGGAGAAAACGAAGGCCCATGTCTGCTGCAGCTGCTCCAGTGACCTCTCTATGTGGAGGTGAGCGAGGGTGGCAAGGTTGGGTCTTGCTGGAGTGTGTGTATGTGTGTAAGTGTTCGCATGGTTGAGAGACACGGTCACTGCCAATGTTGTTCTAGTCATAAAAATGAACAAAACGAAAACCAAGACCGAACCCCCACCCCAACCTCACACCGCCTACTGCCCAAAGACACCCTTGTGCGAATGAAGCGGTTCAGATAACGGATGGATGGATTTTGGGCTTCATTTAAATGTATTTATTTCACTAGTACCGCACTGGAAGAAGTGAGATTGGTCGAACAGTTGTCTGGGAGTTGTGGTTCTTTTACTGTGTGTCGCCTAGTAGGTGTTATCCTTCTTCGTCTATAAAAAAAATGGTAAACAGTACAACGAGGTCACTTAGATAACGCACAAGTACTTTTCATTTATCCATCCATCCATCCATCTAATTCATTATAAGTTTAATTTCTAGCTGAATTGTCAGAGCTGGGGCCATTGTGTGTCATGCTGGGCCCGATAATGAAATCAATTTGGTTTAAATTGTTTCAGGTGACTATACTCTAATGAGTATCTAATATCCGCCCCAGGTGAGGTCCGGATATCTGTTTATTTCTGTGCCCGTGTGAGTGTGTGTGTGTGTGTGTTTTTTTTCCTCAAGTGATGGATCACCCACCGGAGAAATATGGATAGTTCCACCCTGGAGGACTGGGCAGTGCTCCAAAACAAACTGCCTGAATGTAAATCCTTATTTATTTTTTTTTCTAGGGGGAGCCTCTTTAACTACACCATGTATGTGACCTAGTTTGACAAATCTGTTGTTAAAAGGCGCAATGGATTTGGTATTTATTGATTATTTGAAGAAAGACATTTTCATTGAAAACTGTTTTTTTTTGTTTTCGGCGTGCTAAGGAAAATCAAAGGCTGAATAACAAAGATGTAGGAGCATTATGGTGTTGTGGCCTTAGCTAACGCATCCATTATTCACAGTGCTCCCACGCCCCCAATGGCCAGCCTCAGGAGCTCGTTAAGCTTTGCCTTACAGGGTTGACTAATGGATGGCAGAAAAAGCCCCCTCAGGAACCTTTAGCATCGTTTGTGTTGGTCTGCTCACTTAGTATTCACTTATGTATTTTCACCCTACTCTGAGCACAATATCATGAATAACCATGGCTAATTCATAAACACACTTGGCAATAGAGGACTTGGCTCATAATTATTCAACCTGGAGAAGCACACTTTCCCTCTAATACCGTTCCGTTAGCAAAGATGCTGATTCCCTGAAATAGGAAGGGAATCTAGCCCGCATGTTTTAGTAGCAGTAATTCAGTTTTGACTGCTGGAAACTTAAAAAAGCAAAAGGGCAGTACGTACTTAAACTATAAAAATCTTCTGGAGAGATGGTGTCATAGCTCATATTCACTAACAGGTCTCACTAAACCCTTTAGATCTTGAGCGGTGTTTTTCTTATTCATATTTTTTTAGTGGGCGTGCATTAACTAATTCTTATTTTAAATGAACCTAAATGATGGAGAGAAGGATAGGCAATCGGATGACGCCGTACGGATTCTGCTCTGATCGTTATGGACATGATTTGCACATACTGAGCTGGACAAGAGCTAGCTAGGTCCAGCACTCGGAGGCGCTGCTATGAAGATTTCTTCATTGACCAACTGGGCAAGGGGCACCTCTCCGAAGGATTAATTAATTATCTCCCTGTAGTGTTTTCATCTTTTTGAATGGACTTTTATATCAGTGTAACTAACATTGTGTAGTACAATACTTTGCTGCTGTATCTTGCTGAATCTTGCTGCTATAGAGTGTTAATTTCCCCAGTGTGGGACAAATAAAGGATATCTTATCTTAATATTGTGTCAAATGTTGCCCACTCGGCATCCATTGCAGCTTGGTCATCCTGGAAGAGGGATTCTTCCATCTGCGGCCCCTTCTCAAAGTTTCTCTTCCCCCCCCAGATGGGTTTTTGGGAGTTTTTTTCCTTGCCGCCCACCCTCGGGGGTTAAAGTCGGGGGATGTCGTGAATACTTTTCAATTGTGGCCATGTGAAGCCCTTTGAGACTGTGTGCGATTAAGAGCTGCATAAATAAATGTGGCATGAGTAGTATTAATCATAACATATGATTCAAGGTCATTTGAGCAAATTAGCTATTACAAACCGATAGACCCTCATATTAATTCATACCCAAAATGTAGCTCTCATTTGCCAAAAAGTTGCTGACCACTGAACTAGATGCTTTCAGAAAAAAAGTGTCCACCTGAAGAGCGTGAGGCAGTTGACAGCATCTGTGTTACCTTCAATTACTTGACGAGAGTGGAACAATATTTCCTGACACAAGTCTCATAGATTCTTAGACTAGATGCCCTTGCCAAAATTCGACAGAGTACCATTGTGGTTTTCGCAATCATTAAAAAAAATAAAAAATAAAAACTCTAAGGTCAAAGATAACATAATAGTCAAATGTGACATTGACCATATTGATGTAGTTATTTGAATTGGAACTGGAGGTACAGCTGCAGGAAAGTTATGCTGAACATTGCATTTGAGGCCAATTGTTGTCTTCCTCCTCTTTCCCTCTCTGTTTGATTTGGTCTGGTAAGAGCTCCCCTCCACAGGGTTCTGGGGGCCGAGGAGCACATTCCTCTCGTTCCTCCATGGCCACTCAATGAAATGGGTCCCAGTGTTGAAGCCGGCGGATTGTCCGTAACAGGCACCAAGTTTACTATGAGAGATGGGCCGTGGGAAATCTGATTTAAAAAAAAAACAATGACAAAAAAATATATCTATATTTTGGATAAAACTGAACACTACTAGTATCAAACTCAAGGCCCGGGGGCCGAATCTGGTCCGCCACATAATTTTATGTGGCCCGCGAAAGCCAGTCAAGCATGTCAACTTCCATGATGCTTCCTAAAAGCTGTACCATAATTTTATAATGATCATATGTAATAGATGAGAGCTGTTGTCAGCATTTTCTTGTGACCAAACCCCTCATTAAAGTCACTTAAATAGTTGAAGAAACGATTATTCTTGACTTCTTTAGATGGTTTCACAGTTATAATGGCCCTCCGAGGGAAATGGCAACTACAATGTGGCCGGCGACAAAAATGAGTTTGACACGCCTGCAGCGTACACCATTCTATTTTTATGTGACAAATCCAACTTGAATACATTGAGCCTTATCAAATGGCATCTTTGAAGGAGATTTGACTGGCAAATTTGAGGTCCATGCTCTCTCTCCGTGTCCTCCACATGGTTTGGTTTTATTTGTTTTCATTTTTCTAATGGGGTGTCACAGGCATGTCAGATGGATCTCGTTTTGTCATTGAGCCCCCCCCCCCCCTTCTCTTCCTCCTATTTTTGTCTCCGGCTCTCGTTCAGCAAAGGAAAAGGGCTCTGGTGACCCTTCGACCCCAATCTCACTTGAGACAGATGAAGCAGCCGCTCTCCTCCCTCCCCGTCTCTGCTCCACTCTTCTCCTCCCTTCTCCTAATGACGTCTTTGTGATGGCCGTGACGAACCGTGCGATCTGCAACTTTCCCTTGTGCTTGTGGGAGGGGGCTGGGAAGGGTGCATTATGAGCATGTGTATATGTGTGTGTGTGTGTGTGTGTGTGTGTGTGTGTGTGTGTGTGTGTGTGTGTGTGTGTGTATGGTGTAAATATTGGTGTCAAACGCAAAGGGCACACCTCTCGCCAGCCCTGAGCGACACAGCAGAGAGAGCAATTATGTGCATTGCGCCAAATACAAAAGCATACGGGTTGTCTGCATTATGGCAGCCTCTTATCTGACTTCTCTCTCGCTCTCAGCCTGCCTCTCATTCTAACCTCCTCATTGCCAAACATGCACTGTTTATCTGGGAGCCTCCGCCCACCTCGTCCGCGGCTGACGTCTCCTGCCCCTTCTTTGGATAAGCTCATCCTCATATGCTATGCAGGCATATTGCGCTAACGGAGGGCTCAAGCTAGCTCCCCGTGGACTGGAGCTTCTCAGTGTTATTTGTGACAGGACTTTTTTCCGAACAAGGCATGCGTGCTGAGATACAAAATTAGACCCTGTTGCAAAGCGTGCAAGTAATTCATTGACTCTTGGAATTTGACCGCAAAAAGGAGGCTCGCTCGCACGATACATTTCGTCTTGTCGGTGACCATCCGCTCACAGCCACTTAAGAACAGGCTCTTCCCTAAGAGAGGTGGGACAGGGAAGAGTTAACGTGCAGGCGCTCCTCTGCTCTCTGCTTGATGACATCAGTATTGTCTCTGCATCCATGAAATTAATTTTTCTAATCTTAGTCAGCAGGAGCGGGGGAATTTGCACACATTAATATGGAACTCGATCTAGTCGCCCACTGCTCCTCTCTCGCTTTCTCTCCTCCTCCCCCATCTTTTCTCTCCCCCTTGTTCCTATTTTATTCAGTTTTCTAAAACAGGAGGCCCAAATGAAAACGTGTTTTCAAGCCTCAAATGGGCAGCTTTGTTTTGCAGGCGGCGGCATCGCAAGTCCCGCTGTGTAATAGGAATTGGAGAGTGCTTTGCTGCATGGTATAAATAAATAACATAAAAGACAAGAGCGATTGTCCCAGCAGACCAACCGACTCTGACTGCAGCATGTTGATTCTCCAGGAAGAGACACGTGCCGCGCAGAGCACGGAGAGGATCCGCAGACAATAATTATCCTTATTTGTTTCTACTCACACATTCACACGGCTAAAAGGTTTCATTACCCAGGCAAAAAAAAAAAAGAGGCAGGCAGTATTTGCTCCGAGAGAAAAAGAGATAATCAATAAAAGGGGTTTGTTGTGTCTTCTTTTAGGTGATGTCAGAAGCTATTTTAAAACGCTGGGCCTTGTCATGTTGTTAAAGTACAAATCCAAGTAGCAAAGAAGTTCACTGAGCTTCCAAAAAAACAAAACAAAAAAAACAACAAACCCAACAACTTACAGTAACGATTTTAACACTCAACCTGAAGTGGTTTTATGAAGCTGTCCAAGAGAAAAAGCATACTTGTTCCACAATAGTGTTAAACTGCCAGGTACTATAAGCCAACATAATAGCCCAATGAATTGCTCTTTGGAGGATTAAACCATTTCTGAAGTAGCTGTTGCTCAATAAAGCAGCTTGTAGCCTATAAAGAAACATTATGAAGGTTACAGGACGACCACGGTACCGATGCAAACATATGGAACCACAAATGGAAACACTCAAGTTTTGTCACTGGAAATTAGCTTTGGAGCTCAGCCGTTCCCCGGAGGGTTGATCGTCTACGTTTCCATGGAGATCAATATTCCCATTTACTCAATGAAAGAAGTCCTTTGAATTCGCCATTGGATTGGATGCCTTTGTCCTTTTGCTGTTTTCTGTTTTACGGTCACTTTATCGTTTTTACGATTACGTTTCTTTTCATTTTAAGCTGTACAGTTTTCCTATTTCTGGTTGAACTGTCAACACCTATTATTACACCTCATCACCGCATCATTTTGTGACTAAACTATGGCAAACAACTTTTATCCTCCTTTTTTCACTGCGGTTGGAGTTTATTGCAAAACTAAACAGACAACTAAAAAAAAAAATCACACACTGTGTATTTAAATACAAAATGTTCTTAGATTTAGAAACGTCGCCAGTGCTAATGCTAGCAGTCAAGGGCAAATCCAATTGATGGGCTAATAGAAAATGAGCATCAAGTTCTGGGAGCGACATTCCTTCAATTAGAAAATGTTCACACATGAACGCTATTGTGATACATACAGACATATCATATGATATATATTATATAAAATGATTAGATTCATCCTAATCTGTAAAATTCGAGTCATGAGGTTCAATCGCAACTTGCTTCTTCTACCTTCTTTGTTTTCTCTTAATGTGTGTATCTCCACGTGTGCACCACACTGCCCCCAAGAGGCCAAGCTTTGCACAGCTGCATCATGAGATCTTGATTTTTATTTATTCTTCTTTCTTGCTCGTATTTTAATTCAGCATTATTTTTTTTACCTGTGACTAATTAATTTTCTGGTTGAGATTGGCCTTTGCTAGCTGAGTAAATACTGTTTTAAAATCAATACCTAACCATTTATTCGTCGGGATTTCAACATTAACCACAATAATCGTGATGACTATTTTATTTTTTTTCCCCAGAACCGCCCAGTCCCGGTAGAATGTTGTCGAGGGATGCAAAGGGGATGTATCGCCATTTTTACATCGAGCTCAGTAATAGGCCTATTCCTCTACTTGTGAACACATGTTGTGTTTGTTTACACTGATAGAATAGGGGATGATTTAGTGTGAAGGACAAACACTGCAAACTATTTTCGAGTGTCTTTGTCTTTTTACTGCTTTGTCTCATAACAATACAGTCATTCACAATAATATGAACCAGAAACACTGACCAATATTTTTTTTTCTGTCTTGTTTCATCCCAGCATGTCTCCTAATCCACACAGGCGAGAGCCTGTTATGGCTTTGAACAACTCGCCACATTAAAGCGTGAAGGAATGAAATCTGTTTTTCTAAAATAAAACTATCGTCAAATGAACTCAAAAAGCAATTTAGCAGGTTTCACCCTGTAGTAATTTCACCATGTTCTGTGTAATGGCTTTGTTTTGCAAAGAAAAGAAGAAAAAAAAAGCTCCTGAGATTGGGAATGCAAGCGAGAGAGAGAGAGTACTTCATAAATTGAATTTTAAATTTAGCAATTGAAATTCTATTGCCCCCACCTCTCCCCTTCCATTGATAGCATGCCCAGATGAACCAAACAGAAAAATGTATTTTTTTGGTCTCCACCCCCCCCCCCCCCCGGCACACACCTGATTTTGTTCATGTCATCTTCATATTTCCCCCCTAAGTGCACTCATTTCTCTTAGGGGAGGAAAAAGCAACGTTTCAATTTGTCAAGAAATGTTTCCTGCGCTTTGAGGGAATCGTTGGGCCTATCTCAAGGAAGCCTTCAGTGGACTGAAATCTCATTTAGTGGAACTTGTCGTGAGGGCAGATACGAGTCTGTGTTTGGGGAGGAGGAGAGTTAGCCAGCTGTGTTGATAATGTCACACGTGGAAGATGGAGCGATGTGTCCGCTCGTTTCACTGCAGCCGCTTTATTTGACAAATCCTCACTCCAACATGTGGGCATATTTGCGTTTAATCGAGCATCCACTTCTCCATTCCCAAAACCCAGAAGTTATTTTCTGATGCCGGTGCAATTTTAGGTGTTGAAGTTCACTTTTTAGTTGTGTGAAGGGATTTACTTGAGTTGGCTCAGTAGTTGTTACAAGTGGAGCACCGATGTAGCTCGTGAACTGAGTGATGTTTGGGGAGGTTAGCGAGTGCCACAATAGCTTTGCGTGTCTTGTGTATTTTGGGTAAATGCAGCCCGGTGGTCCAGTGTCGATATCACAGTACAGAGGTACCGGGCTCGATTCCAGCTCTGGCCTTCCTGTGTGGAGTTTGCATGTTCTCCCCGTGCCTGCGCGGGTTTTCTCCGGGTACTCCGGTTTCCTCCCACTTTCCAAATTCTCCCCGTGCCTGCATGGGTTTTCTCCGGGTACTCTGGTTTCCTCCCACATTCCAAAAACATGCATGGCAGGCTCATTGAACACACATAATTGTCCCGAGGTGTGAGTGTGAGCGCGGATGGTTGTTTGTCTCTGTGTGCCCTGCGATTGGCTGGCAACCGGTTCAGGGTGTCCCCCGCCTCCTGCCCAAAGACAACTGGGATAGGCTCCAGCACGCCTTGCGACACTTGCGAGGATAAAGCAGTTCAGAAAATGGAAGGATGGATGGATGCAGTTGTAGGGGTGCATATTACCCCATTTCATTTTTTGTAATGTCATTTAGTCCTGAATATTCAATTTTTAACAGTTTTTTTTGTTGTTGTTTTTGTATGATGCAAGAAGCTGGACATTCAAATGAAATTTCTTTCTTTGTTCGCTTTTTTGACTATAAAATAGCTCATACTTCTAATGTTCTCCCTTATGTGTCATTCTGCCAACTGCTTTTCGATGTCAGCTTTTTCTTCTGGTAAATCTCACCACACATTTTGACTTGCACAGTACAATGCAATGATGATGAAAGAGTTGGAATAAAATCTGTACCGCTCAAGATAATGGTGATTATTGATTGACACTGCCAGAGAACTATTGACTTAGATATGTTTATGGTTGAACACAGTCTATTTCAGCACACTTAAATGACATTCTTCTTCTCATATTAGTACATTATTCTAATTAGCAAAGCAGCATTGCTATCGAAACTATAAAACACAGAAATCTTAATTTGAATGACGAAGACATGATAGTGCGGACCAAACCAGGAAATGAATCCTAATTAATTTATGTTTGTGCACGCTCAGTTTGAAACAATGCCATGTTTTTGGGGGAAAAAAGTGGTGCAAAGTTTAGTTTAAATCGTAGTCATCGATTGACAAAACAATCGACAGACTCATCGATTGTTCAAGCGAAGGTTTTGTTGCAGCCCGAGAAAATAGCAAAAATGCCAGGGTACTTGCTTCGAGTAGCCACATCTTTCAACAAAACAGCCTCCTCTCATTTTTTTCCTGTTAGACTTCTGAAATTGTGCTCGTGTTGACCTTTGCAAGTTAATCCTCTCTCGCATGAGGCCTCAAACACCTCCGTGCTGCGAAACAACTTTCAGGCCCCCTTGTGTTCTCTCCTCACGCCCTTTCTGGCTTGTCTTTCACCATCTTTCTCACTGCCCAAACACCCTTTTGCACACACTTTTCCTCCTCACACTGCGAAATAGCCCAAACTACTCCAAACACATGCCTCGGTAGACAAAACCACTTTAAAAGGCAGACCGCCGAATGGTCTTGCACGTAACCTGCTGAATAAAGTGCTTCCATCCCCTGACATGTCTTCTTGATATTAGCCCGGCAATATGAGGCAGTGGCAATTTCTTCTCCGCACTCGACGAGGTGATATTGAGCTGGGGAGGAGGGAGTTGGCAGCGGTTGGGTGGTGGTGGTGGGGGGGGGGGGGGGGTGACTGGGCTGTGTGTGCACGTGTGTGTGCGTTATGCTCAGCGGAGACGAGAGAAGTGAAAGTGTGTGTAAGGAACAGTAGGAACAAAATGTCATAAATCACACATGAGCCAGCACAGTGAGACAAAAGGGTGAAAGGCTGAGAGGAGAAAAGGGAAGTCTTCATTATCTATCGGCCAACAAACAAACACGTTGCTACAGGTGACGGATTAGCCTGGACTGATCCCAAATTTTCCAGTGTCTCACCAAAACCCCCTCAACCCCCCGGCTCCCCATCCCCACCTCCCTCCTCAAAAAGACATTGAAATACTCACCGTGAAATGAATTGATGACATCTCTTGCAAGTGCTCTTTGGGTAGTTGCGACTTTGACTACTTGACTGCCCTGAATTCCCTCCAGGGATTCTAACTTGAATTGCTTTGTCACTTGAAGCCGGTCCATTTATTTTATAATTCACAACATTCGAATGACTATTTTGCACCGCTTTGCTGTAAGCAACAGCAAGTGAGGTGGCGGTGTTGTCAAGTGATTATTGGCCCTGTTGGTCTGCGGTTGGGGGGGCGGGGGGGAGGCTTCCCTAAAGCCATGCAAAAAAAAAAAAGTAGTTGCTAAGTAATTCCATTTGTAGTTCATTCATGACCTACAGACATCCATTGAAGAACACCAATCAGCACGACTCGCTTGATGATGTGGTTTAGAAGGTGCGCGCCGAAACGACTGATGTCAAAGGCTGCAGCGCGCCAGACGATGGTTGAATTTATTTCCTCCAATGTAAAAACAATCCCAATTTGCACTCTTTAACCCTTTCAGGGACAGCGGTTACTACAGTGGACAGCTGATCATGTTATCAGGTTACAGGGTGCACGAAAGGGTTTTATTACTCTGGCGGTTGAAATGTTTACTTTCTCCTCCACAGGTTTCCTCCATGGACTTCATGGCAATGAAGCGCTCGCAACTTTACGGCATGGCCAATAATCCGTACTCCGGTCCACAGCAGCCAGGGGGTGGACCTTACCCTCCCAACCAGCCGTATACGCCGCCTCCCTCGCACCGTTATCCAATGAGCTTGCCGGGAAGAGGCCAACTGGGCATGAGCAGCATGCAGTATCCTCAGCAGCAGGTATGTTGACAAAGCAAAAGTGGGTGTTTGCCCGTGACAATGCAGGAGGTAGTCTTTTATCCAAATCACAGTCTGCTTCAACAAATACCACACAAACAATTTTACGTTTTCATACTTTGAATAAAAATACCAAGTAAATAATCACAAAGCATGTAGAAAATAATTAAATTTATGTTACATGTCGTGATTCAGTCGTCCACTAAAACCTATTTAAATGAAACATGGTGAAACACGTTTTTAAAAAGGCAACGGAAGCAATACTGAGTTCGGTTGTACTTTATTTAGCCATTTTACAATGTACTCACATTTTAAAGTAATCCATCAAAAACGCCGGG
This sequence comes from Hippocampus guttulatus, assembly GCF_054856545.1. Taxonomy (NCBI): domain Eukaryota; kingdom Metazoa; phylum Chordata; class Actinopteri; order Syngnathiformes; family Syngnathidae; genus Hippocampus; species Hippocampus guttulatus. The sequence continues at coordinate 11,340,192 of NC_141273.1, forward strand.
TTCCCTCTCGTTGTTGTTCTCGTGCCCCGCTCACCCTTCACTCATTGGCGACTGGTACCTGCTCGGGGTGTGCCTTTAGCGTCCTCTTACACGCCCACCCTTCACTCATTGGCGGACTTCCGCATGCCTGTCGTCACTCACGTCCGCCTTTTCTCTGTATAAACAGCGTGTCGGCCAGAACAATAAAGGCATTGCCGCGCGATGTTAAAAATTGCAAAATAATATTACGTACGTTTTGCTCAAATGATATTTTGTTTGTTCCAAGATAAGAAAAAAAATGTGTGGATCCTACTGTCTGTCACTGGAGGCCCTTATTTCATTCTAACATCATGTACAGGTACGTCCTCATTCAGACAGGGGAGTCCGTGTTAACTTTTCTCAATATTTAAGTACAACATATGATGTGGTGAGCGTGAAAAGATTTATGTATTCGGTGCTAAAGCTGTCGAATAGCAGTTATTTGTGGTGGTTGTGGTTTTATGAAATGCTTCACCGTCAAGCAAGGGTTTTATTTTTTCTTCCTTCCTCCCGTGCTCATTTTTCTCGAGACTGCCACTGGGGATGCTCGGTGTACAGGGTGTACATTTATCCGTTATCTTTGCTCGATTAAGTGTTTCATTTTGTATTTCTATGCGCTACTCACTTTTTATCAACCAGTGTGCTTCCGTGTGGGTTACTGTCGTCAACATCGAGGCATCACAAACGTCAAAGCCACTCTCGTGCAACGCAAGAAGCCTGTGTTGGAGACGCGAGTACGCTTCTCTCTGTTTTGTTGAGTCATACGTCAGTCTTATTTTTGGTTTGTGGAACATTTACGGAATGAAGTGAAGCTTCATACTGTGTGTGTGTGTGCGTGTGTGCGTGTGTGTGCGTGTGTGTGCGTGTGTGTGTGTGTGTGTGTGTGTGTGTGTGCGTGTGCGCGCTCATGAGCAAGTGGGTGTTTGTAAGAGAGTGCTGGACAGACTGAGAGAGGTGCGCTGTGTCCTATGCTGCCGCTGCCTGCTATTTACTGTGACAGCTTGGTCGGTTCCATCGGACTTGGACAGCTCACACGAAGGCAAGCGAGCTTCTCAACATAGCAAGACCACAGAGAAAGAGAGAGAGAGAGAGAGAGAGAGAGACATTAACATGCATATTTCCTGCATTTTTAATAAACATTAAGTAGATTACATTATACGCACTACGTATAATGTATGGCTACCATTACACACCATACTTTCCATAAAGAAATATATATTTGGAATCGCAGACTTTCCAGGAAGATGGAGATTTTAAAGTGCAGGGAGATGTCACAACCCAATGTGTAGCTGGACACAGTCTCCAGCAGATGCTTGATTTGCGGGACTATGATTGGCAGATTGAACATGAAATTGAAATGTGACTGTTTCATTGGTCATATTTCATATTACTTTTAAAATTCTAACCCCCCAAAAAAAAACAGTGCAGGGAGCTCCCAGGTTCAGCAGCATGTCTTATGAAGTGAAATGAAAACCTCAACAAATTAAATAGCTCCCTAAAATTTTCAACAAAATTTCTATATACCGGTAGCTAAAATGTTAATCTTTCATTTAGCTTTGTTTTAAGATCAACCCCCCACCCCGCCAAAAAAGCGTGGGATCTTCCAAGGGTCAGAAGTATCTGTTATAAAATTAAACGAACATTTATTTATGTAAATTAATCATTCTTTTAAGATTGTCTGTTATTATGCCATTATGATGTCATCACACTCCCAAACGGACCTTGATGTGAGGTTGCGGAGAGCTTTTACCCAATGAACGACATACAGTCGTGAGCCGGCAGGGCACGAGATGCTGAGGACGACGTGTGCCCTAACATCGTCACTCGCAGAGTCCAAAACACACCCGTTGTACTATTTAGTGTCGAGCTCCTCGAGCGGATTGCATAGGGGAGGCTGAGCGCCAGCATAGCGATCATAGCATAGCGCTATGGAACGTAATTAGTTCAAATAGAATTAGTTGTTCACTCTGGCTATAGCCATGGGAACTGTGCTTCTAAAATTTCTAATTATCCGGGACTAGCTTTAAACGCAGCACCACCGCCGCATTGACTGCACGACTGCAGCAGCTAGAATCGAGCTGGCAGTAATGAGTTTGGAGCAGGTTTAATTCCACACGCTCACATGAGACTAATGAGCCTCACCTACAGAAACGAGGTCAGAGGTCACGTCTGGGAGAAGCAGGTGTCAGGGGTGGGACTATGGTTTGCTTCGTATCGATCGGCAAACATGACTTTTAATTACAACATCGTAAAATGCAGAAAATGCAGAAAATGTGTGTGTCGTAGCATATGTGAGAGGACCCCCGTACAGTACCTACCATATCTCGCCGTCACACATTGCAAAGACGGTTCAGGATCTCAGCCTCGCTATCTTGAGTGCGGCTCTATTGGCAAGAAAATCCCCCATGATGCATTGCGCCTCAGGGCTGAGACCCCAGCTTGTCACAGCCAAACATGCTGCGATGTTGCCAGGCAACCTGTCGCAGATATGTGTCTACCTCTGTGAATTGCGTGTGCGTGTGTGCGTGCGTGCGTGCATGTCGGGTTTTAGTGGATGGACAAAAGGTCCTCTGCTTTTCATTATGATTAAAGCCTGCTAAAATTAAGCCCTACTTTTTCATAAATAACTGCACAACATCAAGTGGAGGGGGAGGTAACTGTAAATTGGTTAATCCTTCATTTTCCTTACACATGTAACTGTGCAGATACTGTGCAAAGAATTTAATTTCATCACAATCACTGGAAATGTTTTGAGGATTCATTTATTCATCATGCAATTTGGATTGTCTGCTTGACGTCATGCAAAATATGGCCTTTGATAGCCTCGTGTATAGTATGTGAGGTGTGCGGATGGGATATTTTCACTTTAAAAGAGCTTCTGGGTGCAATGGCGCTCATGTTGGCACACCACGTTGCCCGAAAGACTAGTTCAGTTAAAACATTGCGTCACTTCACTATTTTTGGACAATTCCCTACTATAGCATATATGTGTATGTGTTGTACAACGTTATTAAAAGTACAGACAATTTGCTGGCTTGTATTTAGCAAGAAACATGATTTGCCTTTGCGGTCCACATAAAATGATGGGGCAGGCCGGATCCGGCCCCCGGGCCTTGAGTTTGACACCTGTGGTTGAGAGGTCTTACAATGATACACGACACGTTTGTCCAGGAAGGTGTATACTTGTGCACATATTCACATGATCGGGCATGCCGTCGCACACATGCTCTGACACATTCCCAACTCTGCAGCTCGCTAACATTTGGCTCAACGTCTCCGGGGTTGTTTGGCTTAATCCTGTAATGAGAGGCAAGCATCGACAGAGATCTTAGCGATGATGACTCAGGAAAAAAACACTACCCCTTAGCCTTGAGTTCAGGGGTCTTCAATCCTGGTCCTCAAGGGCCGGTTTCTTGGATGTTTTCCGTTCCTCCCTGCTGCAGCACACCTGATTTAAATGACCTGATAATCAGCAAGGTTCGCAGAAGCTGGAAAATGATTGAAGAGCTAGCTAATAAGCCAAGAGGGGTTGTGCGCTCTATTTCATGCTTTTAATGCAAGCATATGACTGTGTTGTGATGTGTGGCTTGATACTGAAGTATCGATACTTCAGGTACTTGATCCTTACGTGGGGATGAACAATTTTAGGAAAATAGCCAATTGTGATTTTTGTCTTTGTCAGTTTTTTTGACTCTTTGATTTTGTCAGTGGCATTCCGTCAGGGCCTTCTCTGCAGGCCCAAACTCTATCAGAAAGACATTTACAACTTAGATGAAGTGAAAATAATTTATTTCCAACAGTCTTTTGTCTTCATTTCATTGCGTATGGCTTCCAGTCCTCTGTGAGTTCATTTATTTTGGGTCCAATCAGATATCTGCTTTGATGTGTTGCCAGGCACTTATTTCGTCAAGTGCAGACGTCGACCACACACACACACGCACACACACACACACACGCACACACACACACACACACACACACACACTACTGAAATCAAAAGTCGTCATCGTTATATGCCGTAATTTTTTCGCCATTATTTTGTGATATGATTCCGTTATTAAGAATTTGATTAGGTCACTAAATACCTACTGAAGGACCAGGACCAAAATTCACCGCCTGCCATTGGCATTTTGTGCGTGCTGTTTGTGAGAGACACTTCATAAATAAAATGTACTCACTAAAGTGGAAGAACAAAAAAAAAACAAGACAAAAGTAGAAGAAACAGGGGAGCGTCTTTGGGATGAATGACATGCCACATGAGAGAAGCGTCTGCTTGGGAAGTGGAATGAAACTGAAATGCCCCCCCCCCCCACCAAGAAAAGTGGGAAAAAAACCACAGTCAATTTCAAGCATAATTTCCTGTGATGTCAAAGTTGGCAGAGGAAGAGCAAAAGGAATTTGAAGGAAACATTAGTGTTTGATGTGAATGAGGGGAGGGTGGATGGAGTGGGAGAAAGATGAAATAAAAACAAATATCCTGGGCAATGAAGACAGAAGGAGAGTGTGAGTTCATGTGTGGATGAATAAAGGTGACTATGTCCTCAAGTCTTTCAGAAACAACCACCAGTGTCGGCTGTTTGTTCACAATGCACTTACTAGATAAAGCCAATATGTTCACCTTCACTTTGTATGATTGTTTTCTTTTTCATGTGGAACAGAAACCGTTTTCTTACAGTTTATTACGCTGCAGCCGGGATGACTGTACTGTATTTCATTTTATATCCTGATAAAATGTAAACACAGAAATATGATTTCATGACCTCGAAAAATAAGTATTCATGCTCAGCGAGATATGTATATTTTTCCAAGCAACATTTTCCTCTCATTTTGTCAAATAAGATTGCGTTGCTAGCTGTCCAACCCATCTCCGTGGCGTCATATTTGCACGGTATTGGGGGATGCAATGAAATTGCTGTGATGTATTACCGTATAAACCTAGCATTATTAGTGGCGGCAGCATCTCTTCACATTCCTACTTAATTCGGGTTTTAAATGGTGACTTTATTTACTAAGTGTGGGCGGGGCGAACGAAGGCGGAATGGTATAGACTAAATAACACGTCCGCCTCACAGTGCAGAGGTGCAGGGTTCGATTCTGACTCTGGCCTTCCTATGTGGAGTTCGCATGTTCTCGCCGTGCCTGCGTGGGTTTTCTCCGGGTACTCTGGTTTTCTCCCACATTCTAAAAACATGCATGGCAGGCTAATGGAACACTCTAAAGTGTCCCTTGGTGTGATTGTGAGCGTAGGTGTTTGTTCATCGATGTGTGCCCTGTTATTGGTTGGCAACCAGTCCAGGGTAATGTCTGATTAGTGTGTTTGGAAACACATTAAGTTGACTTTCCATTTCAATTTACTTTATCATACTTACCCAATTTGCCCCCCCGCCCCACACACACACACACAAAATCAAAACAAATGTTTTGAGGTCAATATTGTAAAATTGATTTTCACTTTTTGTAGTTTGTGTCTTTTCGATGGCGTGTGATATCAGAATAGATAGCAATCTATTGAATGCAGGCAGTTTAACATCAGTATTTTCTAATTGTGCTCAATTTGTATGCTAACACCATGTTAGATTTAAACATGGATGTTGTTTGAGTTTGCTTCATAGATTAAATCCAAATTGTCAAATTCTCCCCTGTCCAAACATCATCCTGTGGAATATCGACTTGTGAGAGAGAGAGGGAGAGAGAGAGCGAGAGATGGGTAATTTACGACGTTGATTGCGCCTGGTAAGGGGGGGTTCTCACTATTGGGGGGGAAGCAAGGGCCACTTGGAAGCACTTAGGGGCCCCTGGGTGCTGGGGTTGTCTCGGGGGTTAATGCAGCCATCGCTGCAGCCTCTTACCGATGACTGGAAAGCCCCAATAAATCAGCCCCTCTGCTGGGAAGGCTGGAGGGGGGTAGAAGGGAGGGAGATACAAAGGGGACCACTCCAGCCTCTCTGTGCCCCTCCCTTTTTGAAAGGCTCTTGAAATATTGAACGCTTGCTGTTTAAAGTACCCATCTCATCCACGCGGTCACACACTTGTGCCTATACTATTTCCTCGAACTCAGTCCTGCACTCCTTGCCGGCATGCGGGAGCCTGGGTTTTCTCCCCTCACAATTACAGAGCACATTAGGGATGGCGGCAGGGGTGGGGGTGGGGATGGGGGTGTAAAGGTGGGATTGAAAATGGACAGCGGGAAAGACTGAAAGAAGAGAGGACAGCAATTTGAAAAAGGCTTGAAAAAGGCTGATTAATTAAAGGTTCCTCTCTGGCTGTGGAATAGATGAAGTTTCAGAATCAATTAATTAGCAAGCTAGCCTACGCACATCAATGGCTCTAATAGCCTGCTCTCATTTGTAACTTTTATTACCCCTTGACTGTGGAGTGGCTCTCAGCCAATCACACGTAATGTTGAGCCGATGCTGTATGGCCATTAAGTGAAAAATGAGGGTGAGAATCCCTCCCGTTTTACTCAGTTTAAGTGATGTTATTTATTTCAATAAAACAGATAAGAGGGATATGGTACAGACCTCAAAAGTTAAAGTCAAAACTCAGTCGGATGAGTCTATTGTTAAAACAAACAAACAAATGACATCCAGCATTTTATGGAGGCGTTGATAGCTGACTGAATAGCAACTCCGCAACGTGTTTAGCCGCACCTGAAGCTCGTTGCTAGCTAGCTGTTGCTAGCTAGCTGTAGCTACCGTACATACTACCAAGCTTGACATCCAACTACTCCCTTGTTGGTGACGTACGCGAGTCCAGCCCAGCTACGCTTTTTGGGGACCGCCTCGGTGGTGGGAACAAAGGTCTGTGATCCTCCATTTTGTTTTCGATGTGTTTTGATGAGGCGCAAAATTTCACTCGCAAACTGCCATGCGGCTCCACTTATTTTAAGCGTTGATAATAGAAGCAAGTGGGTTATGTCTTTGAAAGACAAACCTCTCTGTCTATCTTGCATCGGTTGCATCAGCTGCAAGCTTCATCATGCTTGCCCAGGCAAGTGAGTTGATGTTCGGATTTAATACAGTTTAGTGTTGAATGCAGGCGAGCGGTGTAAAACATCACAAGCTGCATGTTTCTGAGCATCGCATGTTCGCAGCTCCCTGCCTTCTGCGCTCTATATATGTCTATTGATAAGATAAAAGAGCAGAGAGATGAAAGTGGAGCCAGATGGAGGGAGCGTGGAAAATAAAGGGGGAAAGAAAGTCTGTGCCTTGCGAGGGGATTATCCCATTTTTTTCCCCTTCCTCAGTGACAATTCGTCTGACTTTTCATCCTGACTATTTAAAATATTCTTACACAGGTCAAGTCTACCGGAGTGGAGATGTGAAAAAGCACCATGAAAACAGATCTGAGACAAGATTGAGAGGTTATATCGGGATCGTACAGATGATTCACCATTTGTGCGGCTTTACACCCCTCACAGACATCCAGTTAGCGCCGGATTGGAATAAAAAAGGTGTCAAGAAAAACTTCACAGAAGTTCACAGTTGACTTAAGTGTGATTACCCAAACCTCTTTTTTTACTTAAAGGGGGAGTTTGCAGTTTTAACACTGCTACCGAGATTAAAATTTTGCCTCACTTCACAAATCCTGTCACCCTCTACACCGAGTCTCTGAGCAGAGCTGACGTGCACGAGCGCAATTCTACAACATTGCCAGTCTGGATGACAATCATATGAAATATGAAAATGCATAGTTGTGATGAAAAGTCACAGAGAACGCTGTGCAACTTCGACAAAATAGCAGTGCCAGCAATACAAAGCTATCATTAGCGCTGCATAGAAGCCGGTGTTAGCCACCGCTGCAATGGTGGTAACATGACTGTTACTTTTCCGCAAAACGTTCTCAGTTTGGAATTATTTTATTTGTTTGTTTGTTTTTGTAGAATCAGTTAAAAATCAAAAGGAAGAATCATGTTATTCAGAAGCTTGAGGTCCTTGACTGTAATTCTTTTTGCTAGTCTCATGCCTAGTTGTTAGCAAGTAATGGGTGGACATGTTTACGATCCAATATCCGAACCGCTTATCCTCAGGGTGGAGGCCCAAGTAAGAGGTCACTGCTAGGTTGTGGGGGTGTGCCAGTGACCCCCCGAGTGCACAGCAAATGATCGACACCTCGTTCATCACACGCTCTGTCCTTATTGGTTGTTACATCGTGTACATGGTTTCTTAAAAATCCAGTTTGAGGTACCAAATAGGGCCAGTGAATGCTGATTTATTTATTTTTTTCGCTAATCAGTCTACTAGTGACTACTGTCAGGTTTATATTGACATATTTAACAAATGTGACAAAAATGTGCTTTTGTGTTTTCAAAATACACATTATCCTTAATTTACAGTATATAATTTAATTTTATGGGGGAAAAAAATTAAAATCCTATAACATGGGACAAATGGAAAATTGATGTTTTGTTGTCGGGCATTGTACAAGACTTGGTTTCGGTGTCTGTGTTTGTTTTACTGTGAATCAGAGAAGCATCAACTTTGTTCATTTTTGGAGGTTGTCTCTTAACAAAGTTAAGCCTATTTACTTGTGATGCTTTTGGGCATACATCTGCCACATCCAAAATGGCAGACACACTCACGTTTCGCGGCAACAGGCCAAAGCCTTTGAGGTGTCAGGAGCGTTTTTTATGCGCGTGACTGCTTATTTTTTACAAAACAAGGAAATAGTGTGTCATATAATTTTGTCCCTTATATATATATATATATATACACTGTATATATATTTTTTATGCAGAGCACGCCACGTAAATGTTATTGGAACACCTGGGAACCATTTCTAATTGTCTCCTTATCAAGTCCAATTTAGTGTAAGTTTCATTCATAACTAAAAGAGACATTCAAATGTTGTATTTTTTATTTTTTACGATTGAAAAAAGTTCACGGGTGTTTTAAGAGCATCAATGCCGTTTCGAGGCTCAAGGACATGTTATCAGAATCAAAAAATATTTGATCGTCTCACAATGGAGAAATTATACAGTTCCTTTGCCCAACAGAACTGATTTACTGATCGAGGGCTCGCAAACAGACTAATGTTGTGGAAATGTGAAGCGGAGCTGCCGATCCTTCCAAAATTGTCAGTGTCTGTTCTGACCCCAAGCTACTTGACAGTTTAATGCATGAGTATCATTTAACACATTGGCACATTAGAGTGCCAGCAACTTAGGTAATGTAATAGGCTGTGGTGATGCGAGTTCACAAGCTTTTTTTTTTCTCACCATTGTCCCACATACCCTCCAACTTTCCTACACGACTTATAAATTACTGTGCACAAACATCACATGTTGCATAGAGAAGTTTGGTCATCAGTAATGTAGTAACCAACCTTCTAATATTCTAAAAGCAGACTTTAAATGAGCTTAATAGCTGTACATTGCTAACTCCCTCTAGCTCACATGCAAGATCCATTTTTGACTCCCAAATGAATCCCATTTTCTTTCACTGTCTTCTCTCCCTTTCCTGCTTCACAACCAACCCGTGTGCCTCTTTTGGCCTCTGATTGGGGTCACGAGTTTAGTGGGGAAAACATTTGGAGTCGATGGCAAGGGGCCCAGAGCCGCTTGCAAAAACCTGCAGTTGACTCGTAGAGAGCATTAACACATAATAAGCATTAAGCTCCTTCAAAATTTCTTTTTTTTTTTTTTACAGCTCAACACAAGCAGCACAAGTCAAAGCGATCTAGCAACAAAATGCCTGTGACACACTTCTTTTATCTCCCACATGATGTGAATGTGACAAGGTTTTGACCTTGAACAAAACAAGGGAGGAATGAGAACAATGTTTCTTTAGAAATGGGAGCTACATTGAAAGGGAGTCGACAAGGCACATCACATGTAGAAAACAGTCAATATGACCTCACCAAATGTTCATTCATCTTCCGAGCCGCTTGATCCTCACTAGGGTCGCGGGGGGTGCTGGAACCTATCCCAGCTGTCTTCGGGCAGTAGGCGGGGGACACCCTGAATTGGTTGCCAGCCAATCGCAGGGCACACAGAGACAAACAACCATGCACGCCCACACTCACACCTAGGGACAATTTAGAGTGTCCAATTAGCCTGCCATGCATGTTTTTGGAATGTGGGAGGAAACCGGAGCACCCGGAGAGAACCCACGCAAGCCCGGATTGAACCCGGTACCTCTGCACTGTGAAGTCGACGTGCTAACCACTGGACTACCGGGCCGCCCTCACCAAATGTTATTTAGAAAAAAAAAAAACTGTTCAAGATTTGATTTTTGCAAGTTGCTATGCTATAGACCGTGTGTGTGTCCTCACTTGCAGGTACATTTTGATTGATTTACTGATTATGATTATTGGTCTACTTTCAGTGACATAATAGTACGTAGCAATACAAAAAACATACCCAAAAAATCCAAGACAGCGGCAAGCTCGAAAAATATTTTCTTCAGGAAGAAACTATGTACTAAAAAGTGTGGCAGACAAGCCACTGAAAATTCTAATGGGATTAAGGTTGAACGATTATGAAGAATGAAATTGCAAATGCGATTTGATTTGTAATTTTTTTTAGGTCTTTTTTCTATGCGTGTATCTTTCAGACAAACAAACAATATCAGATCTATTGTGCATTATAGATGAGTAAAATAAAGGCAAATGAAGCAATGAATAATATGAAAGACAGGTTAAACGTACCAAATATTTTGGCATACTATTTGTTTCGCGTTCAACATGACAACTTCATTCTGCCACATAAGTGTGGTGTCCAGTAATCCCTCATTAATCGTGGGGGTTACGTTCCAAAAAGAACCCGTGATAAGTGAAATCCGCGATGGAGTCATCTTTATTTTTTAAAATGATTACTCATACAATACTGTATTGAATGAAACCAAAGATTAAAACCTTTTTTTCAGGTCCAAGCATTTAAAAAAAATATCGACAGTATATATAAAATGTCACATCATCCGCAAGTGGAGATCTTGCAGTGAAATCGTATTTTGCTGATTTCCGATCACCTGCACCGCCACGAAAAACAAATTGCAGGCATAAAATGTATTACAAGAACATGTACGTCTTGTAATGCCTGCATATACAAGTTCATGTGTCTTCAAGGGGCATGTTCAACCAAAACCTCTGCCATTTATTGTCCATAGACAAGCTAACTGTCATTATAAACCTTCAAACGACTGCAACTTGATCATACAAATAAACATACATACACTGTCCATACTTTAACTCTGTCTTTACTAGTCTGTGCCCGATTAATCTGATTTCGTGTGCAGGCTCATGTTACTGTTCTGCATAATCACAGCCGTCCCCTCCCTCCTCCGAGGACAGCTTCTTGCTTCAGGAGTTAATGCCCACCGCTTTTCCTCCACATACGAGGATGGAAAAGGAAAGATTGTGAGATCAAAAGGAGGTGCGGAGATTCAAGAGTGCCGTCACCTTGGGGGAGAGATGTGAGGACGTAACGAGTGCTCGTTCGTTTCCTGTATGTTTAATCATGAGCTCGTTGATGCAGATCCCCCTTCACGCGCTTGTTGTTTGGGGCTGACTCTGGCCTAAAAACCAGAACTGATGTTTCTGTCGCCAACATAAGATATGAGTGGATATGTGATATTGTCAGACTGACTTATTTTACTCTTGATTTTAGTGGTCGAATCTGTTCAGGTGACAAATTAGTATAGTTGTTTGATACTGCACCACCAACAATCCACAAAGAAAATTCGCTGATCATGCTCACCAAAGTGTCGAGCATAAATATGTAATGTGGAAATGGGGAACATGTTACTTCATTTTAGCTCCTGATCCATTTTTATCGCTGGGTAGCTTTTACAGGGCAAACTGACTGGGAACTCTTTCAACATTGAAGCGAGACTACATTTAGGAAAATATTCAGATTTACACCACGGTAGCATGCAAAATCATTCATAAACATGACATATTGAAACCATATCGGTGTCAGGTAAAAAAGTGAGCATTGTTGTCTTCCTGACGGCACAGTTTGTTTGTTTGTCTTGGATCTCGGTCAACTGCACATATGACAATGTGGCCAGGGAATGCGTATTTACTCGCATGTGTACACATGCACACCCTCAAACTTAAGTGGCCTTTAGAGGATGACATTCTTCGTGTTTCTTATTTATAAACTCATATTTTTTTTTCCACTTTGTCCTCAACCTTACGCCTGGCTCTCGCTTCATCCCCTTTTCTTCCCTCATTATGTTCACATATCTCACTGTCACTATCGCTGCATTATCATATCCGACATCACTTTGTACACTATAGAAGTCGACATCCTCCCCATCTATTTCCTCTCCGCCCAGCCTTCTGTCTCGAGCATCTTTCATTTCATCTTTAACCTGACAGTTGTGTTCAACAGTCTTTTTTTTTTACACTATGGTATGTAACTGACGAGACTGTGTGCGCATGTTTTCGGTTGGTGCGATAAGTCGACCGGTTCATTGGAAAGCAGTGACCTGCAGTGCCGCTCACTTGCCCGACTTATCGCATATTTGCCAACATTATTTCTCTTAATCGATGGCCCAATTTAATTACGAGCTGTGTCACTTTTAAATGGTCTATTGGAGGAAAACAAAATCCCGACGTTTTATTATTGGAAAAGCACGTCTGTGTTTTTATTCACAGACGGGCTTTTATGATTGGGTTCTTGTAAGTTTTGAAATGTTTACGTGTCTTGGGCTTTTTGTACTTCATCACACTCTCTTTGCAGTTCATGGTGAACTATTTGCTTCACGGGATGCGTATTATGTGTCATTTCACACCTAGCGTCAGTTGTCATTTCATTATATTTGACACTGTTTACATGCCAAGACACTGTGGGTAGAACGCAGCATTATCTGGTTGATGCACCCGAGTGGAGCAAAAGGCAGAAAATTGCCATATTTTCTGCACATAGGCATTTTTTTATTTTTATTTTTTTTGAAGAGTCACCAGAACATCAGGTGGACTTATCTCCCTTGTATACTTTTAGTCAGAGTATATCTGAACACTGCTCTCTACAGGACAGTGCGTTGGAGACCAAACATAGGTGTGTGTGTGTGTGTGTGTCTGTGCGTGTGTGTGAATGCATTTCAAATGAGAAAATAAGCCAAAGGTGTCTGAAAATGGCTGATGACGTAAAGTTATTTTGATCACAGTGCAGAGGTTGTGGGTTCGATCCCGGCTCTGGCCTTCTTGTGTGGAGTTTGCATGTTCTCCCCATACCTGTGTGGGTTTTCTCCAGGTACTCCGTTTTTTTCACATTCCAAAAACATGCGTGGCAGGTGAATGGGACACTCAAAATTGTCCCTGGATGTGAGTGTGAGCGCAGATGGTTGTTCGTCTCTGCGTGCAGCTGCGATCAGCTGGCAACCGGTTCAGGGTGTCCCCCCGCCTACTGCCCCAAGACAGCTGAGATAGGCTCCAGCACCCCCCGCGACCCTTGTGAGGATAAAGCGGATCGGAAAATGGATGGATGGACTTGTATGAACGAGAACACAACCTTTCAGCATGAATGTAAATTGATGTTGGTCTCATCCACATCATTTTCTCCTGGTTAAGTTGCTGTGTCCACTTTTAGAGAGGTCAAAGCATTCACCGCCCCCCCCCCCCCTCCCCCGAGACCAGCCTTTGTGTACGCAGACGTTATCTTTTTCAAACATAAATACACATAATGACATGTGCAAAGTGTATTTTGGCATTTTAGCATCAACAGCACAAACGTGTGTGTGTGTGTGTGTGTGTGTGTGTGTGTGTGTGTGTGTGTGTGTGCGTGCGAGCACGTACGTGATACGCTGTCCCGGTTGGCAGTAATGAATCCAGTGGAGCTGTTGGCACGAGCAAGGCCGCACTATTAACCTCTCTGCCAGCGAGACTAATCTCACCCTGTCTGTCTCGAAGGCCTAATGACACACTCACTCAATGTGCGCGACACCCACACACACACAAACACACACACACACACACACACGAACCAGTCCTTTCTAATCAAATTCCCATTGAAGTGGAATGTATTCCGAATTGCCCAATCAGCTCCATTGAAAGCATCATTGTAACAACGTCCATGGCCGATTTCTTTTTACCACCTTCTCAAAGGAGTTACTCTTCAGAACTATTTCACATGCATTCATCTCCATTTGTCGCAGTGAGCCACACCGTACCGCGTTTCACACCGGCCATCACTTCAAACTAGACTTTTATGAGCGGGCCGATTCACAATAAAACTACAAATGTGCAGCACGTGCTTTTGATCTTCGTAGTTCTGACATCACGCTCATGATTGTCGATATGAATCATTCTGGGAGTTTTCCCCTCTTTGTAAAGAAGATTTAAGAGGACCTTTCAGAGTTCATCTCATGGAGGTGGATGTGAACTATGAGCTTTGCGCCACCCACCACTTACAGCCTGTGCGCCGTCTTTTTAACGAGGCTTTGGCCGGGCTGCTGTTTGGAAGGCGTGAACGGTGGAATAAAAAAAAAGTAACATGACATGAAGGAAAAAAATATGACACGAAAAGTGCTGTCATATTGCTTTACCGCCAGCTGTAAATGATGTTTAGTCATCTGTTCGATTCGTGCGTCTGTCTGCGCCCGTGTGTGTTTGTGTGTGTGAGAGAGAGATGGAGACAACCCACAACTCGGCAGAAATCCTGAGAGGAGCACCTGGCTGTGTCTGTAGTCATAACAAATGACAAGGATTAAGACGACATTTGAATGTGTGCCAGTCTTTCTGTCATGTTCTTTCTCATAACCGGCGTGAAATGCAAGCGGTGACGTTTGGCAAGCTACTCTCTGGAAGGCCCCGGCTCATTCGCATGTCCCTCATTAGTTTTACGGCCTAGGACGATCGCGACACACTATCTGATCCACCTCATCCCAGCTGCAATCCAAGCGAGATGGAGATAATTTGAAGGGGATGACACATTTGGCGAGCCTCTTTTTTGCAGTGCGAGTTCATTAAGCACAGGACTGCTGGGAGTCCGTCGTCAGCCCGGCCTCACTAAATTGAGATCCTTTAGCCAAGGGACATTCGCATGAATTGGAAAATGGAGACAAGCCCATTTGTGCTGACCCGTGTGGGATGTTTGTGTGTGTGTGTGTGTGTGTGTGTGTGTGTGTGTGTGTGTGTGTGTGTGTGTGTGTGTGTGTGTGTGTATGTTGTTACTCCATCACAGTTGAAGTTGCAAGTCAATCACTTTCTGATATGACTGACAGCCACACTGTATATGCTTCACTATGCAGTCTGTACTTTCTTGCTAATTTGTCGATGACAACATCCAGTATGTGCGCTGCTTTTGATTGAAAGGGAATGTTGACCCCAATAATTCCCACTTCTCTGATATTCTACTATGGCAGGTGGCGTCGTACAGCCAGCAGGGGATGGCCGGCTACAGCCAGCAGCAGCAGGCAAGCCAGCAGGGAACCCCGCCCTATTTCAGTCCACCGCAGCAGACCCCTCCGGGTCCGAACCAGAGCCCTTACCTGCAGTCACGACCGCCGCCTCAGGTAACAACACACTAGAATACACACTCACTGACCACGAGATTTTTATTGCACCTGAATATCCTAATCCAGGGGTGTCAAACTCATTTTTATCATGGGCCACATTTTAGTTACCGTTTCCCTTGGAGAGCCTCTATGACTGAAACCAAATTTTTAAAAAATCAATAATAACGGTTTATTCAACTATTGTTTAAGATTCTGTAATGAGGTTTTTAGCAACAACAAAATGCTGAAAATGCCTCTCTTATTTATTACATATGAGAATTTAAAATTTTGGTTGAGATTTTAGCAAGCATCATGGAAGTTGGCATGTTTGATTTGCTTTCGCGGGCCACATAAAATGATGTGGCGGGCCAGATCTGGCCCCGGGCCTTGAGTTTGATACCAGTGCCCTAATCGGATCCAACAGTCAAAATCCTCCACGCATCAAGATGATACTGCTTGGATTTGCTATTAGAGAAATAGTCATTGGATTTTATTGTTTTATCATTTCAACAATGTAAGTGTAACACTGTTATGAAAGCAATCGGTTCGCTAAAACATTTTTGGGACAAAATGATGCAGTAAATAATTAGGGTTGAATGAAAAATAGTCTAATTCTTTTTCTGTCAATGGTTGCGGTTTAATCTGAAAATAATTTTTCTTCAAGGTCCTCTTCCCATGTATTTTTTTAACAAGCTCAAAAAAATAATCTGTATGACAATAAACAGTATCCGATTTATTAGAAATAAACGTTTTGGTTCTGTAGGCTGGGCTCATGCTGAAATAAAGACAAATGAACCATGAATGAGAAAGAAGATTTATTTATCTACTTCAATTACAGTTGTTCACTCTGGCACCCCCCCCACCACTCCTCCCCTCTCTCTCTCTCTCTGAGTAAAAAAGTGAATCATAGTTCATAAACAGCCTCACCCTTAAAAACCTAATCGTAGTGAAACAGTCACACATATGAACTGATTGTAACTCGAATGACTGTGTTCAGTCTGACGCTGGGCCGTTTTATTGTAATTTCTTTTCTCCCCACAGTCAGAAACGAGGGGGTTTAAGTTCATGTTGTTTTGGAGTCCAGTGATAGCTGCCCATGTGTTTTCTATCCGATGTGCAGCCAGTGTGGAATGACTGTGGCCTGGATAGAAACAGAACAAAATGGCGCAGGGAGAAACAACACAGCGAGTTGGGAAGGGATTCCAATGAAAACGGACTGGAAAGAATAGCTCTGACGAGACACGGGGAAGCAAAGCACAGCAATGTTGGTGAACGAAATCGGAAAGCCGCAAAGTCCTTGTCAAAGATCAGAAGTGATGTTTTAATAACTCTATATTGACAATGCTGGACAACTGCATTAAACTGCGCACGCGTGCTACGACTTGTACAGACACACACACACACACACACACACACTCACACACTGTGCGTCCAAGTGAACAAACATTCACTCCCCAACTCTGAAATCCATGGCCAGGTTGACATTTGGTGATTGCAACAATGTGTTTTCATCATTAGCCGATGATGTGGCAACAAGTGACCCATGCTGACATTTATACACCAGGTACAATATTCCCACTCGAACATTCTGACTGGCGATAGCTGTTTTTGCACCTGTGCCGCTATGTCCTAGACATCCTTTTGTGGTTTCCTTTTCACAACAGGAAACAAAAAAAAAAAACGGTCCAACTGCTTTTTGATTTAGCGGTATTCTTTTAAGAGTGTGTTTGTTGTTGTGGTTGTGGCTTGCAGGTGGATGGGACTTCACTGCGTCGTAACCCAAGCTCTTCCCATAGTCTGACCACATTTAGATACATGATCCGAGCTCTTTGTATGATGCAGCGCTGTTCGACACTGAAAACTGCAGCCACTACAGTCAGCATATGATGAAACGATGACCTGACTGATCGCATCGATGAAAAGTGTGCGTTCTGTAAGGCAGAGGTGTCAAAACCTTTACCTCTTGAGGGCCAGATACAGGAAAAACAGAAAGACACAAGGGACATTTTGAAATGTTCTTTACATTTAACTGATTAAACACGGTCAGATCAATCAGTGAAGCAAGTCAGCAATGACACGTTGGTTGTAGAATGTCGTTATTTTGAAAAACGGCTTCATCAAGGCTTTCTGTTCAAGCTGATAAGGCAAATAGCTGGGGATTTTTTATTTTTTTTGGTTTTGGGGTGGCCTGCAGCTCTGTATCCCACTGGAATATAACGCTGCCACTCCACTGAGCGGCAGCTGAATCCGATTTCCATATTCAGAATCAAAACAAGTCTATATATATATATATATATATATATATATAAAGGCCTTGTCCTCTATTAATGATTCAAGAGTAAACATGGTTGGAAATAGAACCGACGCAGCACATCTGGCCGGGATTACAAACCGAGCATTTGGTGATCCTTCAGATCAGAGCTGTTTCTTCTCTTCGAGTGAGTGTGCGTCTTTTGTGCCAGATTTGTGTACGTGTGTCGGCGTGAACACAAATCAGCCGAATGTACGGCAGCAATTCTGAGCTGTGAAAAGGTCAAATGGTGACCTTTATTTGTGATTCGGGGCTAAAATGAGGCATGATGTGAGCCGCGTGGAGCAGATTACAAATACGCAGGCAGACACACGTGCACACAAACACACAAAAGATTGCAAACCCGTAGCAGATTAGGATATCATCGTGTTTTAGACCCTTGCTTTTTGACCCGACGTTAAATTGAGAAAAGCAACCTGCCACGTTCTTTATTTTGATCTTCGGGCGTTCTGTGCAGCATCCCACAGCCCACTTCACTCCCATTAACCCTAGCCAGAGGACATCTTCACGCTGATGGAACCATTCCAGCTTCCTTTGACAAAGAATTAGCTCTGCAGCCAAGCACTATGAGCTAGTTTAGTAGCAAATCGAACTGAAAATAGCGTATTTCTTTGAGTCTGTTGTGCCTGCCATGACCTCATCTGATTGCAAAGAGCAGCGCAGGTTGTAAAGATAGTTCTCAGATGTCAAGGCTCAAAGGACAAAATGCCAAAAAAGAGAGGCTTTGGGAAAAAAAGGGAGTTTGGCTGGTGTTTTTGTGCACTAGATGGCTTATTTCTTAGTTTTATTTTAAAGCTATCTAGCTATCTCTCTAGCTAGCTAGCTCTCTCTCTCTCTCTCTCTCTCTCTCCCTCTCTCGCTCTGTCTCTCGCTCTCTATCTGGCAAATGGACCCTTTGCACAACTTTTCTTGTCCAGATTACTTTCAAAGAATAACATATTCCATATAAAGAGGCCTTTTCAGTTTTAAAAAGTCCTCCAACACCCATAAATGTGTTTACGGTCTTTAGAAGAAGTGCATTATCTTAAAGATGCAACAATTGAAAACATTCAGTTCGAGTTACGGCGTTTTGTTTGTCTTTTAGAATAGCATGACCGGCAGGATCAATTACTCTCAGTGGTGGTACCACAGGGCATACTTTGGCCCCTTCCCTTGTCCTGGTGTACATGTTGTTACTGTCCTCATAAAAAGCCAAATGTGAGAGTGTGTGAACGAGAGTATTGTAATTTCAAAAAAATGTTCCGATTATTTTTATTTTTTTATGATGTGTTGCTTTTATTGAGCAATGTACACGTAAGTGTGGCAGAACTAAATACTTGAGACGTAGGCCAGCTACCATCATTCAACTTTTAACCATGGCAGAAAATGTTGCTGCAGCACATGTGAATGCATTGAGCATTTATGCTCCGGGGAAGAATTACATGTAAGAAAACAGCCTGGTTCTTTTATGGCCTGGTATGAACTGTAAAAATGTTACAGAGTTGTATTGGGTTTGAATTTCAGGAGGCGAGTCATTCCACATAAGATCTTTCTAGACTCAAGCAAAGCTCATCCGTCCATCTGCGAAACTGATCCGACTGGTCCTTTCCTCGATTGGTCTTATCTATTTCCTGTTCGTGTCGTGACAGTTGCCTCTTGGGAGCTGTTCTCAACTGATTGGAGGAGACAAGCTCCCTTCATGGAAACCTACTAAACTGATTCAGAGGTTTATCTTTGCCCCACATTTGCAATGAGCACCATAAACATACCCTATCAGCAGACGGTGTGATTTGCACAGCTGTGTCAAATTGCCACGCACGTGAACATGAAAATAAAATGTGCCCCTCAGGTCAGACAGAGCCCAAACCCACCTTTCATATTTCGAATCCATTCTTCTTTCAAGTTTTGCACTTTCCTTCACAAAATAATTCTTTGTCCTGGATTAGAATTAGCCCCCAATAAAAGTTGCACTCGGCATGTCGCTGAATCTTTGGAGTCGTTTCCCTTTCACGACCGGTTTGTCATTTTCCTTTTCTTTCCACTCCTACACCTCCCTTGCTTTTAATCACTCCGGGTTAATTAAAAGGTTGCCAAGCCTTTCTGCAGCCTGGCCCCTAGCTTTACAATCCCCTCGCTGTGGTCTGCTGCCTCCTTCAGCATTTCTTTCCCTCCTCTCACTGCACACAAATACACACACACACACACACACACGCACACACGCTCTCACGGAAATTGAAGCTCACCTTGGCTATGGGAAGGTGGGATGGGGAGGTTGAAGGGACAAGACAGAGGAAATGAAAGTCAGCGAGGAGACTGAAAAAGGGGTGGCGGTGAAAGCGGAGGGTGCACCACGCGCGGGAGGGGCGCCCGAAGTTCAGTGTCATTAATTGGTCACCATTTGAATATTAATTGAGGAACTCTGTTAATTAGCCTGATAATAAAAGCGCTGCTGGCCGAAAAGGGGGATGGAAGGATGCGGGGACGACGGCTGACGGCGATGGAGGGCAAATGGCAGCCGAGGAGGAGAGGGGGAGTGAGGCTGGGTGTCGGGTGATAAGGAGGAGAGATGTCCGTGGGTAAAGGTCTGGCAGTGGTAATTTGCGGAGAGCTGCGTTAATTGTCATAACCTTTTAAATGGCAGAGTTTATCTGAGCCCTCTAAATGTCCCCACGTATCGCCACGGCAACCCAAGGACTGCTGCACCCAGATTGGCTGCCTCTGACGAGCACTTAAGCTTGATGAATTTTACACAGATGCATTAATGTGTGGGTATAGACACGCGGCATGCCAAAGCTCACTTACAGGACACTTGATAAGGGACCCCAGCACAATTAAGTGACATTTCAACGCAAGAGCTTCATCGAGAATTCCATAGCACAGTGTATGTCTCCTTTTGCATGAAATTGAATAAAACGATGTTCGCTCCCGTCGAAACAACATCACAAGCACTTTCCATCAGATCCAAAAGAAAAGCTGCCTCAGAAAATCCCCTTTTATAAAGATGACAATGTCCCGTGATTGATTTTTTTGTGCTTTACAGCTGTTGAAGCTAAATAATGTAACAAAATATTTTCCTCGCGGTATGGTGCATGCAGCTCTACATTCTCGTTAGTCCGCATGCGTGTCTCACACTTCGTTTTTTTTAAAGCAGTCTGTTTTTTTTTTTTTTTTACCGCTACTCTTGACTGACATTTGCTAATTGCTTGACCGAAATCCACCTCTGTTATTTTCTTCCATCATTTTTTTTCCTCCCCTTTTTTTGATTTGTGTTGGTTTTTGTGCCGCTGTACAGCAATTCAAATGCAAATGACCAAGAATGGAAGAGGTGTTTTGGATTGGTTAGGACAATCATAATGGCTCTGAACAAAGAAAGCAATGCCAGTAGTTAGCAGCGCGGCACCCTGGGGGCCTCATTTAGCTGCCATTTGTTAGGAAATGCCGTTACATTTGTTCCTGGATACTGACTTCACAGACAGTGGGGGGAAAAAAAAAACACACTCACACAAAATGTCAAAGTCAAGCTTGCCAATGTTTCACCATTGTTCTTCCATGTTTTAGCAAAAGTCATGCGGGTTTCCTCCAGTTAGGGTGGGCGTCCGCTTTAATTTCAAGCCAGAGCAATTGAAGTGTGCGGACAGATGGGAGTAGCGGGAACAGGGACGATCAATAAATGTGTAGGAATGCTCAATCTTATTGGCTTGAATAAGAATAAAAGAATGCGGTCGGGGGCGGCAAGGTGGTTAACGGCATGTCCGCGCCTCACAGTACAGTGGACCAGTGTTCAAATCTGGGCTTTGGTTTTTGTATGTTCTCCCCAAGCCTGCGTGGGTTTTCTCTGGGTATCCCGGTTTCCTCCCACAGTCCAAAAACATGCATGGGTAGATTCATGGAATCTTTGGTCTCAAAGTCGCAATGGCGGGCCAAATGTGGCCCGCAGGACGCTAGTTTGAGGCCCCCGCCTTGATATGAAAATGTCATGTTAGTGCGGCCCACGCGACTTTGAAATGGAGGCTGTATGTGTTAGCACTACCTCCGTGGTAAATAGTTAGGTCCGTCTCATTCGAAAGCCGACGGCTTCGGAGCACGTGGACCATAGCGGCAACGGGACCATGCTCACGGTGCCCAGCACTGGCTTGAATGCACGTGTAAAGCACGGATGTAAACAACCCGCTGCTGCTGCCTTCGCTAGTGCTGCAGAAGCAAAAGTAGTTTTTTTTCTCAGTTTTTAATAAATGCATATTTGGGGGGAAAACCTGATGCATGATTTGTCCAGATCAAATACCGGTATGCATTTTTACAATAAATGGAGAAAAGATCAAAGAAAATTGGCATTCATTTCATGGAATATAACATGTCATCCATGTGGCACAAAACTACTTTTCTTTTTTTACAATCGAGTTACAACGTCGGTCATACTGCACGTGATAAGTTAATTTAATGACTTCATGTTATAAATACCTTCGGAGTCTTTCTGGTGGTGTGTGTTTGTTAAGACCGAAACACAAGTGTTCCTGACAAAATCGAAACATTCCTGACGAAATGTTCAGAACGTTCCTGAGAGGTGATGATTGGGGTTGGCATCCCTGCACCTTGTCAGTGTATCTGACATCATCCTCAGGCGAAGATTGTAACACACACTTTGAGTGTGTACTTGTGTGCTTGTGAATTTGGTTGTCTGTTTATCCCGGCACGAGGAAAGGCTTGCTTGCGTGCGGATATATGGTATGTGTGTTCTGCGGCTTCACCCTTGTGTTGAAGGGGTGGTGAATTGCTGCGTTTGAATCCGTATTGAAGGACACACACACACACACACACACACACACACACGGCAGTGGAGAAGGCCATGTTTCAAATGGACCGATTAAGATACACACAGATATACCCAGGCGGTGCCATGGCTATTTCCACCTTTAATGGTCACCTTTCCCGTCATGATAATAACGGTCTTCAGAATGGCATGAATGGCCGTCAATTGCATGAGGGCCAACACTGCTTCTTTTTTTTTTTGCTTTTTCAAAAGCAGTCACAGCACAGGAACGTAGATCTGCTCCGTTATATGTTCTTTGTAATGGTCGCTATGTAAAATACGGTGTACTTTGTAAAAGAGCAAAACATCAAACACGACATGAAAAAATATATTTACCAAACCTTGAGTTGCACCGTGCAGCTCCACGTGGGCTTCAATTATGGTTCGGTCAATGTGATTAGCATGAATATGCATTTCAAAGTCAGTCAATGGGTGTGTATGCCTGTGCGAGATGTGAAGTATACATGTTCATTTGTGCGTGCTTCTTGTGGTTTTGCCAAACGGCCGGCCGCGAGAGCTTCCCTGTCCTTGGTTTCATGGCGCGTGGTGTGTCAGCAGATCATCTGACTTGTACTCTATGTTCGTATCTGTGTTTATGTTCCCGCTCTCTCTCTCTCTCTCTCTCTCTCTTCCAAAGACACACAATTAAAGCTTAATTTTTAATGAATATTAATGGCATTAGTGTCAAATTTTGTGAGATGTGCATCTTCCAAGGTGCTGCGGAACAACAGGGACAACAAATTCATTTGGTAGTCATGAGGTTTGTGGAGGAGGGAGACACAAATCGAGAGGAAGGCGGTGGAGGCTGTGCTGATGAAGAGGAGCAGGGTGGCACAAGGGCGAGAGAAATAGATGTGGAGAGAAAAGCAGACAGATATTGAGGGGATGACAAGCAAATGACACTCTCTGGATTGAATCAAAACCAAATTATACTTATTTTGAAAAACCGACCAAATGCGTCTTCCGCTGCCTGTTTTCCCCCATTATTATTATTTGTTAATTGCAAAGTGAAGAAATATATTATAAAAAGCCAACACACTGTGGTTTTATTAGAATCTGCACAAAACTAGAACGTACTTTCCCTTGGTCGACACCAACCACTCCACAAATTTAAATGAAAATTGGCCTACTCGTAAATGCCGACCCCCTGCTAGCTAATAAATGGATAGATTATCTGGTCATTTTAAGCACTTTGCTGTTGTATGTCAAGCGCCCAGGGCAACGTATTACACTTGAAGTCTGGATTCATTTACAACACATACCACGCGAACTAATATTTTAAAAGAGACTTTCAGAAAGCTTTCAAATGCACACAAACTGTCAGTCTTTTTTTTTTTGGTTATTGTTTCTTTCTTTCTTTCTTTATTTTATTACGGAGTCACAGGCAGGAAGAGAACGTAGACACAAACCGATATTGGCATGAGGGCTTAGTTCTCCGACCAGACCAATAACCCCCATGCCTTTCTGTTGTTTACAAAAGTAGGAAGCCTCTTTGATATCAATAATCTACAGATAATGTCCTAAACTGTTGTGGCAGTTTATTGAGCTGATCAAAGAGGTGCTATCCCAGCCTTTTAACGGTGTTATTTTAAGGTCATCACAAGCTGACTTTTTTTAGCGATGTTTTTACGGTGCTAAAAGATATCCACGAGGTGGGACTCTACCTAAAAGATGGTGCAGGTGGCCGGTATTAAAAGATAAATCTTTGTCATTTTTTTTTATGAAATAAAGAAAAGATCATTGCAAGACAGGACTCGCACGTTGAGGACAAAGAAGCTCAGGGCTCCTACTAATTACGACTACCCAGAGATGGGCACTTTACCCTAATATCCCGATACGTTCTTCGTTCCGCGTCCTCGTGCTTTTAAAGCGCTTCCGTCCCATGGTGGGCGGGTACCGAGAGACACACAACACAGCCAGCTTTCTCAATCGGCTGGATTGATAGTAAAATGGGTGTCCGTAGGCACTTTGTTATGTTATCTGAGTGTACATTAGGTGGCGGTGTTGCTATAAAAATACGCTAGAAATGAAATAGCCTGTTCAGAGAATGCAGTGTTTGGCTCCACTCTGTCCCCCTTCCGTCATTGCTTCATCCTTTTTAAACACTTTTTGGCCGCGTCCCAAAAATGGCCGTACGTCTGTCCCAGGGATGGAATGGCCGTCTCTGTGATGTTCATCCGAATGGATTAATAGTGAGTTGTATGCTGGTCTGTCAAAATGTATCTACGTGGGGCTACACAGATTTCTATGGCACCCCCTATCCCCGGTGTAGCGCCTTGCTTGCCACTGATCTAGAGCATGATAGGCTCAGTCCCCTTTTTATTGATGGACCTCGAAAAAGAGACTAAGGCAGATTTAATGCAAATTGATCTTAACTCATTCACTCCCAAAAACGTTTTTAAACGTCCTTTCGGACTTGGTCTAGAATTGGCTGGTACTGAATGAGTTAATTTCAAAGTGCATATTTGCTCTACTTCCTGTTTTGTAGGACGGTGTGGCTCGGTTGTAGCGTTTTTTTTTAAGTTTCTTTCATCGCGTCTTGAATTCTATTGCTGAAGACAGGCAGCCCTGCAGATTGTAAAGGGAGGCAACAGTTCACCTCACCTCTTCCTTGAATGTGGAGTTCAAAATTCAGTAGCGCAGCCAGTCAAAAAGGCCAAGTGCATTTCTTAAATGATGTGAAAGATGAAAAATGTCAAACGGAGGAAAAAAAAACCTGTCGCTATGTGATGTCGGATCACTTTTTGGATCAGCGATCCCTTTCAAAAAAATAAAATTAAAAAAAGACGACGCGTCTTTTGAATATCTGACAGTTTCAGGGGACGCCTTTGACCCGCACCCTTGAGGAAATGAACATTTGAATTCTGGGATTAACAAAGGCGAACATCACGCTGGCATACAAGCCGCATTTGAAGCGGGAACAAGCAGGCCCGCATATTCCAAACAAGTGTCAGCGTTGGCCATTTCTGAGCGTCACATTCGCCGTCTTCCTGCGACTGAGATTAACGCAGTGCTGCAATATTGATTTACGCCCGCGTAAAGCCTCTCCGGCTCTATATATTACACCACATTCAGCAGTCATCTATTCAATCAAATCTAATATTACACTGGCTCTGCACACAGCTGTCTAATAGCATTTAGCTCACAGTTTGATTCCTCTGCATTCCCTCATGTACTTCAAACGCTTGCTTTCAATATCCTTCAATCGTTTCCACTACGCCAAGATGAAGTCTTTTGAAAAGCGCGGAGGATGAATGGGGTGCGCGCCCCTGTGCACGCTCGCGCAAATGTGTGTGCGGAGACGGGATTAGTCGTGGCCTTAGGCTTAAGGTATGGAGCGGAGTGTATTTTAGAAGCTTCTAAATTAGCTGGGAAATGGGATTTTGAGACAATGGAGTGAGGGGTGGGGGGAGGGGGGAGGGATCCTCAAATGAAAGGATGCACTCGCAGCACTCCTTCGTTTGCCTCTGATGTTTTACGACTCTTTTTTTTTCTTTTAATCAGCGCTCCTCTCTTCATATCTTCTTGTTCTCCTCCTCTCTATGCGGTGGCAGCGTCACCTTCTATTTTCCCCTTTTGCCCGCCGCCCGCCCTCCCTGCCCCTCCCTTTTCCACCCGCTCTGCCTTTACAGTTGACAGCAATGATGTAAGAATACGAGTGTAAACAGTAGTACGAGGCTAACCCCACTTTGACCCACTTAAAACAGAAATCCCCCTCGAGCGTCCACACATGCACGCACACACCGACACAAGCGCGCGCGCACACTCACACACACACACACACACACACACACACACTTCAGACTCATATGCCTGAGTAAATATTGGACTTGTTTCAGCTGACACTTTGTGTGTTCTACATTCTGTTTGTGGCTTTTTTTCATTTGCGAAAGGTAATTTTGAGCATATCCCTCTAAATAGTGCACTTATAAAAATAGGACCATACCACAACCATGACTCGCTTTTTTTTCCTTTTTATGTGGAAAAGGGGTTTAGGTTTCAAACAAAGCACATTTGTTTCTACTTTTGGATCCATACCCTCCTCTCCCGTCAAAATGTCACTTAAACAAGCGTTTCTCCTGATGCTGTCACCATGCTGTGAAGGTCCATAAATAGTATTCATTAGTTGTGTACGTTATCATCACTCTAATTATAGTTTGAATTTATTGTGTAGAGCCTTTAATACTTTAAGACAACATAATGACGCTCCTTAGTTAACCTCTGTCTGGTTTTTATTTTTTTACCATCCGCCAATCAAATAATGTCAGCTATTAGAAGTGAGGCACCTGCAAGGTGGTCCACATTTTCCATTTGTTCAGAAACTATGTACTCCAAAAAAGAGGGCAGTGTCCATTTCGACAGCAAGCTTTGAGAGCAAGAAATATAAATTACTTTTTTTTTTTTTTTAAATGTACAGTGCAAGATCCAGATGTGGATTTAAAAGCATTTACACTTAGGGCTGAATTCACTTCTGTTGGCAAGCAATTAGGTCACTAATGTGACAGAATATTAAGAAGAAAACTGACATACACAAGCCACTCACAAACGCAATGACAACAGCAAGGCACAGAATCAAAATCGATCCTTAGTTCTGATAAAAGTCACAATTTAGAAGGCTGAAAAGATGTCATTCTTCCCAAAATGTTGCTGTCACGGGTCCAAGCGAATGACAGCATGGCTGCAAGTTTCGAGTGATGAAAATGCCACCTTGGTCCTGCTTCTGCGGTTTAATTGGCCGATAATTAAAATGTGGATTTCCAGGAACTACTCTGGGGCTTTTAAGGTCATTACATTACCTTCTCTTAATAATGGATGAGTGAATACATTAACTTTTGTTTCTATGTGCGTGCAGCTGTTAACGGGAGCTCGCAAACTGTGTATGCGCTGCAACTTTGGCGGAAAAGTGGCAAGAAGATGAAATTGATACTAGATTATCACATGCAATGTACTCTAAATTCTGCACAAGAATAATTCCCCTCTGCTGCACAAATGACTATTAATTTGTTAATAATAGATTCACCCCAAGTCGCTGGCTGTGTAGGGTAATCTCCTGCTGCAACACGATATCCACAAAGCTGCCAGGAGTATTGCCCGAATGCTGCAGTCTAATCACACAGCAGATAAGGTTGAAGTGTGTGTGTGTGTGGGGGGGGGGGGGGGGGGGATGATTTTAGAAGTAGAAAAGTGAAGACGTGGTGAATAAATGCGCTGCTGTGCATGTAATGTATGACGTGCCGCGCCTGCCAAAGTTTGTGCAGATGTGCCCGTGCGATCCTTTGCTTCTCGGTTATCGCTAATCCTTCCACTCGGAGCTCGATAGCAAGTCGCCATTGTGCTGCTGACGCTGAACATGTTTGGAGGGACGACATCAGTAGTGAATAAAAGGGAAGGAAGAGAGGGAAGGAGATGCTGATATGAAGCGAGAGGCAGAGATAGGGAATGGGGGGGGGGCAACACCTCCGACAATGGAGAGAAAATTGCATTACACTAGATAGGCTTGTGATTACAGAGGGAAAGAGAATGCCTTAGAATGAACAATAGGGACTGAATGCTGTGTCTGTGTGAGTTTGTTTGCAAGGGTTTAAGGCATGAAGGATTTTGGGGATGCGGCGTGCTGATGGGCTGCCAATGTTACGCCCCTGCATGCACTCTATCAGTATTTTGTTGGGTGTACATTGTTTGCACCATTGCAGGTCCATGCTTGGGATGTGTTAAGTGGATTCTGAAGGAGATAGGAATTGTGGTTGTGAGATCAAGACGACTAAAGGTCGTACCTCGTGTAATACGGCTCACACTGATTCCAATGTTTGATTTGCTCATTAATTTGAGTTGTAGTGTTCAGTGAAGGCATTTTCATCCCGTCATATGGGTCAATAGTGTGTAAAAAAATGGTTTTAGTCAAATATCAATCTAATATGTGTCAGAAGCAATAGTATTGATTTGTGGGGGGGGGGGGGGGGAAGTGAAATCAACCAAATTTGGATTCTGTTAAGCTTTGCTCCAGACAAGCACAGAACCCACAGGGAGACATAGTGAACTCAGTACTGGTTTATTGTCAGGGCAGAGGGCCATGTCAAGGAGGCAGGAAGCAAAAATCGGCCAGAGGAAGCAAAGCAAGGTGTACTTGAGGGCTGGTTGTGACAACTGGGCCGCAGGGAAGGTAACTGCCGAACTAGTGGCAACGGGTGGCTCTTCAGGCTGGCCTGAATGCTGCAGAGGAAGGTGTGGCTGACGAGGGGAAGACCGGCAGCTTTGTAGGTGAGACAGGTGCAATGATTGATGCCCACCCCACAATGAATTCAAGTCAAGTCAACAGTATTTATAGAGCACTTTCAAACAGCCATCGCTGCATACAAAGTGCTGTACATGGAGCAATTTAACATGCACAATAAACAGTAAGACAAATCGGTAATAAAGGCGGTAGAAAGCACCAAACAGTAAAACCAAGAACAAATCTAAGTCATGCTGAGTCGAATGCCAAAGAATACAAGTGAGTTTTGAGGAGGGTTTTGAAGATGGGCAGCGAGGAGGCTTGCCGAATGTTCAGTGGGAGGTCATTCCAGAGAGAGGGACCAGCAACAGAAAAGGCTCGATCCCCTCTGAGCCTCAGTTTAGTTCTTGGTACTTCTAATAAGGTCTGGTCCACAGACCTGAGGCGCCGGGCAGGTGTGTAGGGGCGGATGAGCTCAGAGAGGTAAGGTGGCGCGAGATTATTCAGAGATTTGAAAACAAATAAGAGGATCTTGAAAATAACTCTAAAATGAATGGGGAGCCAGTGAAGGGATGCCAGAGTAGGAGTTATGTGCTCCCTCTTACGAGTACCAGTCAAGAGGCGAGCAGCGGCATTCTGGACCAGCTGAAGGCGCTTAATGGAGGACTGGCGGACTCCAAAGTAAAGGGCATTGCAGTAATCGAGCCGGGATGTGACAAAGGCATGAATTACTGTCTCAAAGTGTTCATGTGAGAGGAGAGGTTTTATTTTGGCCAGCTGTCTAAGGTGAAAGAAGCTGGATTTAACGACGGCACCAATTTGCCGATCGAGTTTGAAATCACTGTCCAGTTTAAGGCCCAAGTTTGAGACTGTTGACTTAAGATAAGGAGACAGGGGGCCCAAGTCTTCAGTGAATTCAGTGAAACGCAACCAAAAACAGAATCGAGGGAGAGGCCACACGGTGGAACACTGAAGACAGGCACAACCGATTTTAACAGATGGAAGACGTTTTGGCCCTATCAAGTCAAGTATGCCAGCGATATTTCTTTACCGTATAAAGACTTGTTGAACTGCTCTAAGTAAGCAGATGGGGACATTAAAACTTGCCAAAGAGCAAATATTTCTTTACTAATTCCAAATGAAATTATTGTCTGTGCAATAAGAGCAATATTGAAATCATTTAGCATGTATTCTATGATGAGTTAACACAAATTTCCTTTCAGACAACAAATTATTATGATTTTTTTTTAAACACATGACGGGTCATTGGAAAGTTCCGTGCTTCGTTTACTCCGCTGCTCCTCTTGTTTACCCCGTGGCCTTGTAGGGTACGCGTGGTGCAAACCAAATTACATTGGTTAAATTACAAGAAGACATCAATGAAGAAGAAATTGGCACACGAAAGGAGGAGGATTAAAGTGTTTGTACAGAAGGTGACTGGGAGAGAAATAAAGCCTGTGTGGATGGGGGGGGGGGGACAGATTAGTGTAGTGCTGCTTCGTGGAAGGCTAGGATTGACGAAAGACACTGAAAAAAACAAGTAAAACTACAGAGGAGCTGGCAGGTAAACAAAGCTATGCAGTGAATGGTCAGAGTGGAGCAATTTGAAGGGAATGAAAAGGTGTCAGAATGAAGGAGCTGGAATCATTTAAATTGATACGAAAAAATAACAAATGACGAGCTAGGAAAAGAAAAAGAGGTTTTGAAAAGCCGTTTTAGAAACGGAATTTTAAAGTTATTCGTCAAAGTCTTTTTTCGACCAAGGACTTATCAATCCAAAACTTACTATCATTGAGGGAAAAAAAAGTCAAGTTTGAGACATTGTACTTGCAATGGTGTTGAGGGACTGGAACTGAACAATACCGTATGTTGTAAGGATTTTTGTGTCAGCGTTCAACTGGCAAAATGCTGCATTAAATGTTCTGATATGTTCTAAAGCATTTTGTTGTGCGGTGAGTTGTTGGGCTTGAATTTGAAATCTTACACTAATTAATATATTCGCAGAAAGATAAGCATCTATGTCCACTCGTTTTGAAAAACATTCAGAAGAAATACAAAGATGCGATTAATTTGCGATGAATCACGAGTTAACTATGGAAATCATGCCCTTAATCACAAAAATTGTGATCGATTGTCTCGCCTAATTTATTCATGTTTTCCAATTCTCTCTCTTTCTTTGAAGGAGGCACAGCAAGAGAATTATGGCACCAGAGGTCTGGGCCCAAGGAATTCTGGGAAGAGCAACAACGAGGATGGCATCTCCTCCCAGGACCGCCCTTCTAGTCTGCCGGTGAGTGAATAACAGTACTGTGGCCCAAGAAGCGAAATGACTGAAGAGAGTTTTGCATTTGTTCACTTCTGAGTTCTTATTCAGTCGCATGCATCCGGTTTACCACATGGTCCGCTTCTTTGTCCCATGTTTGTGTTTGGCTGGGTCTGTAAGCGAGGATGGAAGAGGCATCGGTTGTCAAAGCGTCATGCGCTCTCTCTCTCACAGATACACCCACAGGCACAAGGGAAGCATATGCGCGGTCACAAGCTCTCGTGCTATAGCGCACAGCCACACTTGGAAACCCACGCGCGCTGCCTCTTGGCATTTGGGCTCACTCAAACTTGTTAAATGGGCTGCTTGCCAGAGTAATTGAGAAAACAATCGGTGAGGCCAGAATGGTCTATTAGTTCAGGCTGCTTTGATTTTTTTTTATTATTATTTTTTTGCCTAAACTAATCAGTTAAGTCCTCGCATGGATGTAGTAAAGCAAAGGTTTAACAATGATTTGGCTTAAGCGCCTTGAGGTGTCTGCGTGAGTTTGCTGGAGGGAATGTGAAAAGGATGAGATGAAGAGTGGAAACTTTTCAGAAATGAACTCAGGATGTTGTTTAACATGGTTGAAGCTTATTGGTTGCGCACGCATTCGCTCACACACACAAACAAACACACATATGCACGCAGAATGCAATACATGTGGAATGCAGATGAGGACCTAAAGAAGCAGGAAGTTTTCCAAAGATGTGCCTTCTGTCTTTGTGTTTGCAAGCTACATTCCATGAGGAGCATTATCGAACCCCATCTCTGTCCTCACATCATCTGTTTCTTCATTTTCCGTTCCACTCTGCTTATCTTTCTGTGGTCACATCATAAAAGCAACCCCACTTGTCCCTGCTGTACCAACAAATGGCACGGATGTAACCGAGTGAATTCGGAGCAACGGCGCCACCGAAGTCACGGGGGGTGGAGGCTTTTAATTGAACTGTAGTTTTCCTGTCCTGCATCGAGGTGAATTGTTCGTGCCCCTCTGATATTGTAGTTTTTAAAGTGATTTTTTTTGTTTGTTGGTTTTTAATAGTAAAAATGTAAAAATCAATGTGTAGCCTCAAAACCCAAATTGAAGGTTGCAGTTGTACCATTGCAGTGGGCATGTAGATATGCTCAGTCACTTACGGCCACTCCGATTACAGAACATATTACCTCCAACAGGCAGGGGTTCACAGAATATGCCTTCGTATCCCATCGGAAATGCATTCATGATGGCTTGGGTTTGTCACATTTAAACTGTACTTTCACAGTACAGTGTGGAAAGGAAAACCTTTGCCCTTTCTTGCATTTCACCCACGTGTGAAGTGCGAAAGTACGATAGTAAAAGACACCGGAGTGTATGGCTTGTTAAAGCACAACAGTTGAACCCACCAATAAATCCAACAAAGAGCACCAGTGAACAAAGAACAACAGCACTTGGTGTTCTTTCATTTTGCCCGCATGCCCCCCCCCCTTTTTTTTTTTAAATAGCCTTGTTACCACGAAATAGCTTGAGTTTCATCCGATACACAGTTGTCAGTAATTTTCTTCTAAAAAGTCCCCAAAAAAATTCCACTCCGCTTTTTCCAGCACCCTCGCGGCGCGTACCAGTCGCGGCCGTGTGGTGTGGTCGTGTTTGTGTGCGTGCGTAAGCGCCGCGTCCCAGCAGATTTTTTTTAACAGCGGGACTTGAACAAAACACAAAGGGCCATTGAATTGGATCACGATGGAGAGCACAAGTCATGCTTTGTTTGTCTCCCTTGTGAATGGATGATCGGCACACGGCGTACGGCATGTTGTATTTGTCACCGTTTAATTACACATTATCGTGCTGCTATGATGCTACACGATATAAGGAGCCGGCGGTGATCGCGAGACTACAAAGATCGCGGCGGAAATCGCCGAACTGTACTGTATTTGCTTTGTGGGAACATGCAGTACTGTGCGATGAACATAAGCTTGGTTGTGATCGTTCCATTGATTTTTTTTTTTTTTTTTTTTTTTTTTTTTTTTTTTTTTTGCAGATTGTTCCATTGATTTCTTTTTTTTTTGCATTGATCTCTGCCACCCAGTCAGCGGGTTGCAATCAGTTTACACTACCGGTGCGCTTGCTTGATTTATTTTGGTGCTCTTTACAAGTTGACGATCGGAAGCATGACACTCTGAACCAAACTTTAATGCTTGGTGAAAACATTGCGAAAGAGCGCGTTGGCTTGGCATCGCTATGTTCTTCGGCAAGCTGTCACGGTGCAGTTGTAACATTTTTTTTTCTTTTCCTCTCCCTCTCTCACTCACGTTTGATGTCAGATCTAAAGCTGCTGTCATCTCTTCTTCCTCTTTCTTTGGCAGGTGGGAGGCAGAGCGGGTCGGCAAAGTGTCATGTTGTTGTTTTGGGACGCGTCTGTTGTGTGATGTGGCGGGATTTTTGAAGAGAGACGAAAGGCAACTTTTCTGACTTATCATGAATGAGAGTCACCCCGTCCCGCGGGTCTTTAATATGTTGTACTTAAGCTACAGATACCTCCAATTATAGTCTCACTGTACGGATTCCGTGCTGTTCACAATGTTGCCAAAAATCCAGTTACTGGCCACAACTTTTGCAGTCGGAGGAGAGAATCCATGTATTGTTTGATTTTTGATTTTTCAATTTTGAAAAAAGTGATTCATAAACAGTCATCAGTTTATCAATTCAACATGAGGGGAAAAAGCCCCAAATTGTCTGTTTTTTCAAGCTTTATAGTTCAAATCTGGGCTCTGATCAAAGATGGGTGTTTAGAAAACTGGGCCACAGGGCTGAGTTTGATTTGAATGCTTTATTGGTTGTGTTTAAATGACATGAAAATTTGCTCACGAGCCTTAGGAAAGATGCAATAGCTTACTACAACCAGCCGGGACCATGACCAGAATCCATCAATTGATCCATCGGCCTTATTATAATGTGGCCAATTATGTAAACATGGTTGTCAAACTCATTTTAACCACGGGCCGCAACATACTTTCGGTTTCCCTCAAAGGGCCATTATGTCTGTGAAAATCCTAAATGTATGATCACATCACCATATTATTACGTTGATACTGTTGTCGCTCCATTTCATTCTTATTCTTTTTATTTTTCCACACGTTGAATATGAAATAGGAAGTAGTGGAAAATAGCTATGTTCAGACATTTGGTTGGTGGGGGTGGGGGGGGGGGTGTATGGCGATCTTATTGCTATAAAAAAGGGAAGAAAAATTGTCATTTTGTGACATATTTTCTGACCAAATATAAAGAACAATTTCCATTCTTGAAAGAAACGTATTTCTCTACATACGTACTATATGGACAGCTGGGTGCACCATTTAAAAAAAACAACAACATAATAATCATACATAAATGCACTGGGTCATAAACTGCATTATTTTTGTTTATGTTAAATAGTTTATTGTAATAGCACCGTATATTTATTTTATAGATTTATTGCTCTTATGTGCTGGACATTAATCGGATAAACCAACTATTGTTCATTGTGCAATCGCACAAAGGTTGCTTCGAGCAGGGGGAGGGGATCCTCTGACATATGGAAAAAAAAAAAGGGTTGAACATTGCTAGTCAATCTGGTGTTGTGTTACACCTTGGGCAAATGCTCAATGCTATCTTGGTTGACACTTCACCAGCTGTTAAGAAAAAAAAATCAATGCACTTTTTTGCTCTTTCCTGGCAGCCATTGGAAGCTGGCTGTGTCGTTTACCTCGCGCCGTTCCAGTCCCACATTATAACACTGAAAATATGCTAAGGGAGAAGCTGAGTTTGATACGTGGTTTAAGAAGAAGATGAAGAAAACCTTTATTTTTCTCACAATGGAGAAATCCGCAAAAGGACCAAAACGTATGAGTCTTAAGGAGATCAGCATGACAATTATTATAACACTGTTTTCAAGTTCCATTCTACCTGATTTAACGCTCGGGTATGCCTGGCTTTAACTCTCTTACCGACTTTAAAATTGGCCTTTTTAACCTTTTCATGCACCCATGGTAAACTGTCCACTGTAGTCACCGCTGTCCCTCAAAGGGTTAAAATTGTGTCCATCCTAGCCAACTAAATCACGTCGCTAAAACGGTTGTCAACATGATGCCGTGCAGTTCTCAGTGTTGTGGTCCTCGAAGGCGGTCCTTGGCCTCGAGGACCGAAAGTCGTTCCTTGGTCCTTGGTCCTTGGCCTCGGACTCGGAGTCAAGTCCTCGGGTCCGAGGACCGCAAAATCATGAAGAAATCAAACAAACTCCATCCAGGGAAACCCATATTGTTGGATTTATCTGGCGCTTTAAGAGGGGCGGGGCTGTCACTGACAGGTGACAGTTAGCGCAACGTATAAAGAGCAGCATCACAGTTAGTTTCAATTACGGTCAGTTACCGTTTGCGATCGGCAGTTTAAATAGCGTATAAAGTCTTTCTGTAACAATGGTGTCTTCTATCGAACTGCCAGTTCTACGCGACTGCAGAGTACAACAACGCCACTATACATCCAGTTCAACTCATACACAACAACATCTGTTGGAAGATAGCAGCAAAGAAAAGCCACTGACGAGAACATGTGCTTCGTAAAGACTCAGCGTCAATGTCATCTAGAGGAGCATCTTTTGGGATTTCCCCCGAAGTGTATTGGCTTTTTCTGGAATTTCGCACGGTTCCAAAAACATTGATAAAAGTTACAAAGACACCCTTGATTGCAGTCATCTTTTGGAGTCACGCATCTTTTTGAACAGCGTTAACATCTTGGTTGGGCCAAATCTGTTTTGAATCGTTGTATTTGTTCATCTTCATCATCCTGAGGGGCTCGGAGACATTTGTTTAATAAAAAAAAAAAAAAGTCTGTTCCCTTTCGATGGAATCTAAGAGCTTGACTAGTGATACCAGTGCAGGCTGTATTTTGAAATCAATTTTCTCACAAAGTAAGAGTGGAAAATTGGCATTACACTTGCCCTTCTGTGGTGTTCTCCAAAGAGCGCAAACAAAATTCCAAACACGCCAAGTTCATCCTCATGCCTCACAAAATGTTCTGATGTCTCATCCGCGGGCACCGGTTCCGGTTTTACTGCGACAACAACAGTTTTTCATGATCTCGACATTTGTTTTACAGCACAACTCGAATGTGTGACACTTTGATTTTATTTAACAACCGTTGCTCCATTTTTCACAGCGCCCGCCCAATATTGGCCCACAGTAACGGGCCGTCTACTGACCTGCTCTGCTATTTCCTGCTGTTGTGTGCTCAGTGATTTAACTGCGACTGGAAATTGAACGGGAGCAAAATCTCGGCGTCTCGGCTCAAGTTGAAAGATGGTAGCAGTTCTTGCTTTGCAAAAACAGTTGTGTGAAGAATCCAACAGTCAAGAGATACTCACACACACAGACACCCTTGTTCCAGTCACTACATGTTCCCAGCTCTCCAGCGCTCCCCTGACAGCCTGCCAAGCTCCTCCGCCTCCACTCCGAGACATGGGAGTGGATGGCCAGCCATGTGTAAACACAGAGTGAGAAGGGGGTGAGGAGGTGAGAGAGGATGGGAGGCAAGAATAGGACGAGGAAGCAAATAAGAGGAGAGAGAGAGAGAGAAAGTGTGCGAAGCATTAAGGTGAAACGTGGTTATCTTTTTGTCACCTCTGTGGGGTGACGGGGATGCTGAATGCAGGCCAGGGGGTTTCTGGCAGTAGCATGTTTTCCACTCACATTGAGTTAACTATTCCTCTGTCTTTTTGTGCTCATTTGCCCCCGCTTGACTTTCCAAAAGGGAAAAGTTGTCAAATACTAACTGTCCCTCCCACTCGTGTCCGGCTTGCCCTTCTCTGAGTGTTAGGTCGGGAATGATTGACAAGCCACAGCTGGAGAGGCCAGCCAACCTACTCGCTCTCTTCTCTTTCCCGTTACGTCTCTCTCATACCTCACTGAAGCACAGGCACACGCACGTGTCTTGGCGCACCAACATGCATAAAGCGCACGAGGCACGTTCTGACAGTTTCACACTGGATGCTCCGTCAAAGCATGCGAGTTTCCCTCTCCGGTATGTGTCCTGACTGGCTCAGACACACCGCTGTGTTTTATTTTGGAATCCCAGACAGGCCAGCAGGCAGCCCACGGTAATGTCATCCAGCAGGGTTACATTCAGCCTCCACATTCGCTCACGCTGGGGGGAGTGAATGAGGGGTGAAAGGAGTGGAAAGTATAGAGTAATGACACGATGACATCGTCTCCCACTGCATTTCTCAAACGGGAATAACTGCCGTCTGACATGATTCTTTTGTCCATTTCTATGGAGGCGCGGCATGCGAGAGGGAGCGGGAATTGGGCCGACACGGAGACGAAATGTGCCCTGGATGCTGCCGCCTATTCTTAGAAGGTACACCAGCGCCGAAGGCCGCAGCAGCTCCAGGCCACCGCCGCCACGAACGCGTCGCTTGTCCGAGAATAGGAGCGCTAATCTGAAGCCACTTTCACATGGAGAGGAATTCTCTCGGTCACACCGCAGAAACGATTTCAACATGCGAACCGGAGTCCCTTACAGTTTGGATATTTGTAATTGTGGCTCACATTTTCATGTAATGTCATCATTTGGATTTGGCTTCCTTCACTTTGCTTTAATGCAACTAATTTCACCCCACACTTTCTCGTGGACATCAAGTCACGATGCACTTAATTTTTTTTCCCAAAAACCCTTGCTCCGTCCATCCGTCACGCCATCGACACATACACGATGGCGCACACTTTTCGCGCATACTCATCAGCCACAATTCCTGAGGTAGTTCAGGTCAAACGTCAGGCTGCTTTCGTCACACTCCGTAGTCCTTATTGGGCAAAGAACCATGTTGAATGTGGAAGCTTCAACTAAGTCAAAGTGACACGCCTCACTATCTTGCTGGACAATATTAATGAGAACAGTTTCAAGTTAAAAAGTACCGTATTGGCCCGAATATAAGACGGTGTTTTTTGCATTGAAATAAGACTGAAAAAGTGTGCGTCGTCTTATATTCGGGGTTTTGTTTGTTTGTTTGTTGTTTGTTTGTTTATTGAACATAAAACATATATACAGTAATAATTTGACAGAAAATAAGGTAGATAAAAAAAGTAAAAAGAAAGAAATCAATCTTCATTCAACACAGTTATTATGTTCAAGGGAGTAGGAAGAAGTAAAAAACTTATCTAGTCCTACCCCGTTATGTGATTGTATCTAATAAATCATTTTTATATCAATCAGAAAAGTAAGAAGAAAGAAGTCTCCATTAAGGCTCATACTTTACCCTTAACCGTGATATTTTTACAACTTTTGGTTTGTATCGGGATTATATACTTCCACACCCTGACACTCTTGTGTCAATTTTCTCTTAAATTCATAATGGATATTTATATACCTTTCTCTATTTATCAACTTAGTTCTGATTTATCATTATATTTAATGTTTTGAATTTATCATTTTAACTCTGATTGATGTAGGTTGTTTGTACTATTTCTTTGAATTTGTTTTTTAACTCAGCAAGCGATTTACTCATTTTCAGGTCCGTTTCGAGATTATTCCACAGATTAACACCTTTGATAGATACACTTCTTTGCTTGATGTTTGTTCTTGTTTTGAGTTTTTTGAATAAGTTGGTACCTCTTAAATCATAGCTGCTTTCTCGAATTTCGAAAAACTTCTGAATGTTTTGGCAGAGCAGGTTATTGTGTGCTTTGTACATTAATTGGGCGATTTTAAAGTCAACCAGGTCATAAAATTTCATCGTATTTAATTTGATAAATAGTGGATTTGTGGGTTCCGTATATTTTGATCTATTAATAATTCGAATTGCTTTTTTTTGTAGGTTGAGAATAGGGAGTGTGTTTGTTTTGCAGGAATTTCCCCATATTTCCACACAGTAGGTCATATATGGTAATAATAATGAAGTGTACAATGTGTACAAAGATCTCTTATTTAGCACTTCCTTGGTTTTGTAGAGGATCCCTACGGTTTTGGCTATTTTTCTTTTTACGTTATCGATATGTGGCTTCCAACATAGTTTTGAGTCTATTACTAATCCGAGAAACTTGGTTTCATACGCTCTTTCTATCTCAATTGAGTTTACCATAATTTTAGCTTGGTGTTTGATTGGTCTTGTGCCAAAAACAATTAACTTCGATTTTTTCAGGTTAAGTGACAATTTATTTCTGTCGAACCAGTTTTTTAATTTGTTTAATTCGTTTTCTACGGTTGTCAGGAGCTGTTTCAGATTTATTCCAGAACAGTAGAAAGTTGTATCATCAGCAAATAGGACACATTTAAGTTGTTTTGAGACCTTGCAGATATCATTTATATATAAGATGAATAGTTTTGGACCAAGCACTGACCCCTGAGGAACTCCGTGAGTGATTTTTAGTTGATTCGTTTTTTTATTGTTGAGTTGCACGTACTGATATCTGTTTTCTAAATAACTTTTTATCCATTTATAAGCTACACCTCTAATGCCATATCTTTCTAGTTTTTTCAATAATATACTGTGATCTATTGTGTCAAAAGCTTTTTTTAGATCTAGGAAAACCCCAACAGTAAATTCTTTGTTGTCTATATTAGTGGCTATTGCTTCCACAAACTCCATAACTGCCATTGAGGTGGTCCGCTTTTCCCTGAAGCCATATTGATTCTCACTTAACAGCGCATGCTTTTGTATAAAGCTATCAAGTCTGCGAGAAAATAGTTTTTCTAATATTTTTGAAAATTGTGGTAGTAGTGATATTGGTCTATAATTTGTAAACCGATGTCTTTCTCCACTTTTATAGATTGGAATAACTTTAGCAATTTTCATTTTTGATGGAAAGATACCAGCTTTGAATGACAGGTTGCATATGTGCGTGAAAGGTCGCACTACATATTCTATAATCTGCTTTATTATTGTCATGTCAATATTAAAGCAATCAGTTGACTTTTTATTTTTAAAAGTTTTTATAATATTTGATACTTCTTCTTGTTTTACAGCAGTAAGGAACATCGTGGAGGAGTTTTTTTCTACATATCTATCTATTTCAAACAAGTTTGTTGGATCAGGAATTTGTTTTGCTAGGTTACTGCCGATGTTGACAAAATACTCATTAAATTCAGTTGCTATTTCTGCAGTTTTTTCCAAAATAGTATTTTTGCCTTTGATAAAATACTCTGGATAATCCATTTTTTTAGGACTATTTCTGATTACTTGGTTAAGTATCTTCCATATTTCATGTGTGTTACTTTTATTCTGCTCTAATAGTGCATGATAATGATCTCTTTTACTGGTTCTTATAATATTTACTAGTTTATTTTTATAGGTCTTATATTTTTTTTCTGCTTCTTCAGTTCTCAATTTTAAAAACAATTTATATAAATTGTTTTTCTTTTTACATGCGTTTTCTATGCCTTTCGTTATCCATGGCTTACTTGGGTCTTTATACTTTTTGGAGACTTTAGTTAATGGAAAATGTTTATCATATAAGGAGATTATGGTAGACTGAAATACTTCAAACGCTGTATTTGGG
Source organism: Hippocampus guttulatus (assembly GCF_054856545.1). Lineage (NCBI taxonomy): Eukaryota > Metazoa > Chordata > Actinopteri > Syngnathiformes > Syngnathidae > Hippocampus > Hippocampus guttulatus. Next base: position 11,380,764 of record NC_141273.1, read on the forward strand.
TCTTCGTTTGAATAGACCTCGGTCCAGTTTTGTTTTTCTAGGTCTTGCTTAAAGGCGTCGGTGGAGCGTTGGGTTCTTAGTCTTATTTCTGTTATGCGAGTTGTTGACTTAGATTTTCTATCAAAATAATTATGAAAAACTGCAAAAACAGGTAGGTGGTCACTTATGTCATTAATGAGAAGTCCACTTTCCATTTTATGGTCAATCTTATTTATAAATATGTTATCTATTAATGTGGCCGTGTCAACTGTTATTCTGCTAGGTTTCAGGATTACTGGGAAAAAGCTGTTGCTGTACATAGTATTTATGAAGTCGGTTGTTTTTTTGTGTCCATTTGGGTTTAATAAGTCAATGTTAAAGTCACCACATATTATTCGTGTTTTCTTATCGTTGTTGTAACTGAGCATATCTGTTAGTTTTTTATTGAATGTGTCAATACATGATCCTGGTGTCCTATAGATGCAACTTATGATGATATTTGATGCCTTTTTATTATGTATTTCAATGGTTAGACATTCCATTAGGTTTTCTATTGTGTTTGTCAATCTCTCGATTTTACTGCATTTAAGTGCTTTGTCTACATATATTGCAACCCCCCCTCCTTTTTTGTTTTCCCTATTAGTTGCAAACATTTCATAACCTTCTATTTCCATTTCAGTTGTTTTATCTTCATCAAGCCAAGTTTCTGATATGGTAATTATTTTGAATTTATTGAATTTAGTCAGGTATTCTTTGATTTTTGTGAAGTTTTTATAGAGACTTCTACTGTTTAAGTGTATTACTGAAAGTGCATTTTCCAATTTTATATTAGTGTTGAATTGTTCATCCAGGTAATAGTCAGAGTTTGTTACCCTTTGTTTGTTCTGGAAGAAGTTGTTGTCTGGGTCCAAATTGTTCTCGGGATCGAATGGCTTATAGTCAATATCTTCAAAGGGTTGGAAGTCCATGTTTTTGGGATGTGAATTTCCCGCTCCCACGCGGTCGTCGCTGGCTCCCTCGCGGTCGTCGTTGGTTCTCTCGCTGTCGTCGCTCGCTCTCTCGCCGTCATCACTGGCTCCCTCGCGGTTGCTGGCTGGACGTCTCCTGGGTCCCTCGTGGTCGCTGGCTCCCTTGCGGTCGTCGCCGACTCCCTCACGCTCGCTGGCTGGCTGCCTCCTGGCTCTCTCACGCGCGCTGGCTGGTTGTCTCCCGGCTCCCTCAGGCTCGCTGTCTCCCGGCTCCCTCGCGGTCACTGGCTCCCCTGCTGTCGTCGCTGGTTTCCTCTCGGTCGTCTCTGGCTCCCTCGCGGTGGTCGCTGGCTGGTTGTCTCCCGGCTTCCTCGCGGTCGCTGGCTTCCCTGCAGTCGTCGCTCGCTTCCTCGCGGTCATCACTGGCCCCCTCACGGTCGGTCGTCGCTGGCTCCCTCGCGGTCGGTCGGTCTTGAAAAAGTTATTGTCCGGGTCCAAGTTGTTCTCAGGGTCAAATGTCTTGTGGTCAGTAGGGTTGGAAGTCATCAAAGGGTTGGAAGGGTCATCAGAGGGTTCGAAGTCCATGTTTTTGGTATGTGAATTTCCTGCTTCAGTAGGGTCAGAGTTTTTATCTTCGGGTGGTGAATAATTCTCAGTATGCTGCTTGATGGTGTTAGACATCATATCCATTCACGACACTAGATGGCGCCAGATATCATTGAAGCAAATGCTGAACTTGACTCCCCAGGCCAAAGTGAGCCCCTGTCACGAAGAATAAAAATAAAAATAGTGGTAGCACGAAAAAGAAAAATAAAAAACAGTGGTAAGAAAGAAAAGAGAAGAAAATAATGGAAGAGATAACAGAAAATGGAGAAACGTAGCGACAATCTGGAGAAAAGTGGGTCGAAGATCGGCCAGGTTAACCGGCAGCTGAGGAGAAGTTATGATGTCATTTACATTTCAAAAACCAGAAGCCATTCATTCACGAATGCGATTGCACTTTAGTTTACATATTTAAATATAAAAATTCAGATTTTAAGATTTCAATGAGGCAAAATAACATGCTTTTTCTCTCAAATATATTGTTATAATCATTTGTTTCAGATGTACTGTCATTATTTTCTGTATAAAAAATTATTTGGTGTTCAAAAAGTCTTTTTTCAAACTTGAGTCTTGAAAAAGAGGGGGTCGTCTTATATTCAGGCCAATACGGTATTATAATGTTTAACAATATTTTGGAGGGTTTCAAGGTTGTATTTAACCCTTTCATGCACCCTGTAACCTGATAACATGATAAGCTGTCCACTGTAGTAACCGCCGTCCTTGAAAGGGTATATACGAGACACCTCCAAATTGGAAAACTTACCTGCTAACTTGACTCACATCTTAAACCTAGCATCACAAACAGGCAATCTGGTTTTTTTGTTTTGTTTTGTTTTTTTCTAATCACCAAAGGCGCCGCTATTATGACACTGCCAGTCAGAAGAACGAGCTTCATCAAAAATGCAGACAGTCTCGTTTCACTCTTGTACGTCGGCCCGTTTTCTTCTGCTCTTCATAAATCATTGACCTTAGACACAGTTTCATGTGAACATTTTTTTCCATCTTCTTCAAGAGTGGTGAACACGTGTTTATTGCATGGGCGTACCATGTGTACCCCCACGGCTTGGTATGATAGCTGCGCCGGAAGCAGAAATGATCTGAGGTGAAAACTGTCTGCCACGCCATTAGCTTCCCTTTTTAAGAGTTCACATGACTGGAGTCCAATTAGAGTCAGCAGCAGTTCGGCTCCACAGTTGCGTCTTTCAGGAAGAACATGATACGAGTCAGGTTTGAATTGAAGTCAAGTTGAAAAGAAACCAGCCATTAGTTGGGCCTTTAGACTGTGTTGACTCTGGAGGCCTCCCTGCACTAACCCAGCGCTGACATTGCGCTCCTGTGGAGGAGAGACACACGAAAAGAAAATATCCCAGTGGGGGAGCTGGGCAATATTTTGTTTTCTGAAGGCTTTTAGTTGCATCTTGACGGCGAGACATGGTTCTACCTACTGGGAGCTCTTCTGCCCAGTGCCGGTTGTTAGAGCAAGCTGGTAACACAAGGCTGAGCAGCAGTAGCAGGGAGACATGGGAGGTCATGCTTTTTACTCATCTACTTTGGACAGGCCAGCCGGTGAGAATGGTAGCTAAGTGTGTGTGTGGGTGTGCTTTTACATTAGTGCAGCCCAAGTGTGTGACAGACTTCATGATTTGAGACTGAGGGGAAACGGAGAGGGATGAACTTGGTTAAGAAAACACTAGTTTCCACTGGCGCCTCTCCACCCGCTACGGGGACGAGGGAGGAAGAAGGGGGGTGGGGAATAAGGGGTTTCGGACTGACGAGGGAAATAAATGTCCCCGGATTAGAGTCTTTTTAAAAAGCTATTAAAAAAAATCCTTTGTCTGTTGAAGGGTTTGTGTCCTCTGACAAGGATTGTTTCTACTTTGTACCTGTTGGATAACGTATTTGGTAGACGGGATGAACAAAAACGACCCCAGGAGAGAGAGGAGTTATTCTGGATGTGCAGCTGCATGCAGACACACGCGCACGTGCACACGCACGCCAACGCGCTCTGTAGTTCACTGACTGATACAATCTTGCATGAACATTCTATGATAAATAGATTACGGTACACAGTTAAAAAAAATGCTGTGTTGAATTTACTCCGTTTTATTTCACCAAGTGGTTCCAGTAAATAGGATCTTTGATTGTTCACTTTTTTGGTGCACTTTTTGCCTTCCTTAAATGTAAAAAGTATTACTCCACATCTCATTTGCCTGTACTGTACTTGATATGTAGATTTCATATTCAGCTAAAAGGCTTCTGGCTCTCAGCTTTTCTTTTATGAATAGTGATTTTCTCTCATTACGATATAAATTTTTAAAATTGCAGTTCAAATGGTTTCAAATGTTATTTGGCCAGTTTGAGCAGAAGATTGGAAACATCAATTTTATATTCATTAATCGTTAGGACATGAGAAGGATCCATTAGTAAATCACTTGGTGCGTCTGTGTGTGTGTGTGTGTGTGTGTGTGTGTGTGTGTGTGTGTGTGTGTGTGTGTGTGTGTGTGTGTGTGTGTGTGTGTGAGTGTGAGTGTGAGTGTGAGTGTGAGTGTGTGTGTGTGTGTGTGTGTGTGTGTGTGTGTGTGTGTGTGTGTGTGTGTGTGTGTGTGTACAAATGGGAGTAATTGAAGTGCAGTGACAGCTTTCCTCCACTCACACTTTGTCGAGTTTTCCCATTTCGGGTACAGCGTGGAACTAGAACATAAAACAGAAGAGAAAGAGAAGTTCCATCCCGGTCTTTTTATTTGTCTCTCGACTGTGTTTTGTGACCTCTCCTTCCTCTTTCCCTGCCTTCAGTGCTCCATTGAGTTTATTTTTATGTCTGATCCTGGATGCCTGGTGTCCCAACACATTGGCTGAGATGACTGAGAGAGCCCGGCTAATGAATGTCGAGGGGTAGGATGGTAGGAAGGAGCTATTTAGAGGAGGAACTCGGCTGCCATCAGCATGGCTCCCTCTGGCTGCTCGGAGGCTGAAATTACATCTAACTTTGAAGTTAGGGGCAGCAACAGGACCAGCTTTGCTATAGTGAGAGGAAGAGTGTGCGTGTGTGTGTGTGTGTGTGTGTGTGTGTGTATGTGTGTGTGTGCATGCGCACTACATGGGAGGTTTATTATGCATGATCCACACTGTGATGAGTCCTGATGGCACTATATAGTGCTGCTATTAATCTGCCGTTGTAAAATGTATGTGTGCACTTTAAACTCCTTCACACGTGCGTGCACACACACACACGAATATCTATGCTGAAATGCGTTCACTCACACACGCACACAAAGATACCATACTCACGACCCAGTTCACAGCTGGATTCCAGTTTCACGCCGAGCCTTTTAAAGATTAAGATAAAGGTTTTTGGGGGGGGGGATTTCTTCACTTTCTCGCTCTCATTATCTTTGAGAAGGTTTAGCTGGCTGCATACTGTGCTCACAGGCAAAACGCGAGTGAAATTACACACACACACACACACACACATGCGTGTATAACGTTGCACAGATTGGAGATAGTTGTGTCGGGCTTGTTTGAGTTGCTAATACTAGACGGAGTTTTGGGATTATTTTCATGGCCGTTTGTTTCAGTGAGCACTCGGAGAGAGGCGAAGTGGAATCGGATAGATGGCTGGATTAGTTGGGGTTCATATCGCAGTGTATCTTGAGGTGCAGTGTGCAAAGTTGTGATAAAAAAAAAATGACAACGTCAAGGCCATTATTCCATCATTGGTGTATTGAAAGAAAAAAAATCGATGGTACATCACTACCTGCGTCACTGTGTTTGCGTCATGTGCCGTTTAGTTACGATGGTAATGCGCAGGTGCTGAGGTCACGTGAAATAGGTGCTGGTGTACTTAACTCATTCAGTACCAGCCAATTCTGGACCAAGTCTGAAAAGACGTTTAAAAACGTCTTTGGGAGTGAATGAGTTAAAAGCGGGGTGCTTACCAGTCGGCAAATGGAAAGAAGGGAGCTGGCCCGCCGTATATTTTGTTGACCGTTACGCCGTGTCTTGATGGGAGGAAGAAAAAGGAGGGAGGACGAGGACGTGCTTCATGGAGGAGACGGAGAAGAGGGTCCGAAATCTGGAGGGCTTTTCTCCCAGTGGCATTGAGCCCTGCCTTGATGACTCTCCAGTCCGTTTCGGCATGTTCCCGACCTGCCAGACTGATTACAAACAGGGCTTGGCACTCAAGCTACTAACTGTCCAGCGGGACCAAAATGGTGCTTGAGTAACATTTGCTTTGGTCACACTGAGTCACACACTCATACAGTAAGTGTGGTCACACACATTCTCACACATGGTCAGAGTCAGTGATGTCACCGATGGCCCCATTCTTGCGGTCTCATCGCTCTTTTGGAGGTGTGCGGCCATCTGCTCGACTTGGCTAAACGATAAATCCAAGCACGCTTCAAACACACGCGCACACACACACACACACACACACACACACACACACACACACACACACACACACACACACACACACAAAAACGCACGCTCCGTCACTGAAACACTGAGCTACAATTCTGTTGCCTGCTGTCGTCATCAACGTCTCGCCTGCCACGCTCCACGCAAAGAATAGCGAACAGCCTCAACAGGAAGTACACAACGCGCAGTCTGCTGAGATCACAACAAGAGTTTTCATTCCAATTTATTGTTTCGGGGTGCGCCAATCGATCAGCCGCCGATTGTGATGGGCTGATTTTTGTGGAAGTACTGCATGTGATGCGTTGTCGGCTTTGTTCGTCCCACTGAGGTGGGCGAACGTTTGGGAGTGTTTGCGAAGGGAATGTTGCGCTTGCGTCAGGGTTCGATCAAGGTCTCAAACATTCTCCAGACGTTCGCCGATGACCTGTCGCTGCTTCTACTTGGTCAAAATAATGATCCACATGTTGGATGATATGATACAGACCAAAGCAGTATTGAATCATGATTCCTTTTTTTACAGTTTCTGCACTCTCGATTTGAACCAATGTTCCGACTACAGCGATGGAAATATAACATTTTTGAAAGAAAAAAAAATCGGAATAATCAATTGATTAAGAAAACATTTCTACTTGCGGCTCTAAAATAGAAATTCCTGTTGAATCCATGCCGGTACTTGATGATCACACTCATGGAATTTCTCTAACAGGTCAAAATGAAGAATTATTTTCTTTATAAAGGCAGACTTAACTCATAAAAAAACAAAACAATTAAAACTGGGCCAGTGATCAGAATGACTTATTGACCGCCCTCAATAGTCTCCGCTCCTAAAAACAAAGAATTCAAAGATGTCTAAATTCCTTCATCGAATTGTTCTATTGTCATATTTTACTTTCATGAGTTATATGCTGACGCATATTTGAAACGTGGCGTCACGATTGTTTTGACAGGAAGTGCAAATGAAGTCCAGCCATATATGGATAATTTAATACGGTTGCACACAAACACGAAGTTTTCATACCCTCATCGGGCTTCATTTGCTTGTTGTTATTTTGCGTAGCATTTGTCCTACTAGCTTGTGTTTTATAATGTGTCAAATCCACGAGTAACCTCATCACAGTTTATTGGTGGGGGGCGGGGGCGGGGGGGGACCAGACGTCAGGATGAAAAAAACCCCAGAACAAGCAGTCTCTGAATTGAGTTACAGCTGATTTGATTTGTTGTCTCTGAAGTGTTTCTGGGTCTTCTCATTTTCATTCCTGATTCTCCTCCTCCGTCGCCCTCTGTGTTTAGCCCTGTAACGTGCCACCAATCTTTTTTTTTTTTCGTTGCCGTTTACGCATACATTTAGGATGGAAGGGTTTGTTTTTTCATCCTCTCAAATGGACATTTGCATCCTGTTGTAGCAGGTTCATTCCAAGGGTTTTCTCGCTGGAAGCAGCCAATGGGGCCTTATCAATGCGAGCTTTGCACTTGACGTGATTTGGGCAAGCATGTTTTGCAAATGCACAAAAATCAAAGCGCAACTTCTGGACCGCGCATACACATGGTTGGAGCAGTTGTTTGCTCAAAGCACAATAGTAGCTCCAAATCTGCTCTTAGTGTATTATTTTGTTCCGAAAATGTGGGCGTATTGATTGCGTCCAGGTCCGACTTTGCCTGACTCATTCATGAAGAGACGCTTAGATGAGCTTGGCTGTAGACCAACATGAAAGTCCTCACTTCAACTTTTGGGGACGAATTGAGACTCCAAGCCAGGAAGGCCACAAAACAAATGCATCGAGAGTCGAAGCTCGGAGCTCAGAATTTCCGTTTATTTTCCAAACCTCCACTTGTGATGACCGTGGCTCTCTCCCAGTCCTTTTCTTGCCGTACTTGGATTCTTGCATGAGAAAGCAGGAGCTTTCATGCTGAATTTGCACTTGTTGTGGGTTGGTTAAAATTATGTGCAAATCAAATTCACCTTGAAGTGTCCTTCTCTCGCTCTTCTTTTTTTTTTTTTTTTTAACCCGTACTTTGAAAACACTGCAGCTCTCAGTTCAAAGCAAGAACACCCGCACGTGTGTGTGTGTTCGCAGTCTATGGTTTGCGATGGAACAGGGCGTAGAAGGAGAAAGACCTGCTGCTGTACTCCCCCCCCCCCCCCCACCTCCATCCATTCCCATCAAAGAGGAGCTTGGCTTAGAGGAGCACTTGTCCTTCCACCATCAAGCCCCTCATCAATGAAAAGCAACATGGGCCCGCGATGAGGGAAGGCAAGGTCAGCAGCAGAAAGGGAACCAAGGAGACGGAAGAAGTCCTTCTTGGAGAAGGACAAAAATGTATTATGACGGAGAGGGCATGTGCCCGAGGTGAGGACGTGTCAGCGAGACAAAGGAGTTCTCATTTGGGCTTGGTGACCTTTGACATCCCTCCCAGGACAGGAGGAATTGCTGGGGAAGGGAAAGAACGGACATCCTTTTTTTTTTTTGATCAGAGCCCGATTCTCTTTGAGGGGGGGGGGGGGGGTTAATGTGGAAACAAACGTGAGGGAGCGATGGAGCAGATGTACATGTGTGACATTCGTGGACATGTGATATTTTATGTTTGGCTTTTTATTCAGATTGACTTGTGATGCAGTAGTTGAGTGCGTAATGTTCATCGAAACGTCTGAAAGCAAAAATCACGACACCTCCCGGTAGTCATGTTAGTGCTTGAAAATGAAGAGAAACTTTGGTATGATACATTTTTATGATTAAAAGCACACACATAATAAAAGTAATACACATCAAGATGAAAACCGAAAAAAAATGATTCAAAAGAAAACATATGCATAACCAAATTATTTTTGTGAACATCTTTTTGCACAGGGCTTCCCTCTGAAATTCAAGAAAGTATTGAACAATCATTTCATTGATGAGAACGTCTGTTTTGGAAGGCGAGAAAAACATGTCTGTTAGGATATGCTGTGACGTACTGACGAGTCTATTTTGTGCAGGAACATTCACAAACGATTTACAATTTCTCCTTGCTATCATTAGATAATGCTAACGTTGCTGTCGTAATGATCGGTGTCTTGACTGATGTAAATGAGTGTTATTGCAAAGCCCCCTGTACGCGACACACATCATTAGCGTGAAGCAATGAAAAGGCCAGACACAAATTCCTCTGCAATGTGATGTGATTTGAATTTATTTGAGTCAAATATGGGAGGAAGATTAACGCAGCAGTGGGGAAATAATCGCACCTATGATTGGAAAAGGGATTATAGATCCGGATCCTGCTTTAATGTCTGCAGGACAGCACAGGACATTGCTCAAACATCAGGCTCTCGCGAAACTTTCTGCCTTTAGTTTCTCACTCAGAGAGGAGTTATACAATAAGATTTCTATTTTTGGAGAAAAAAAAATCTGCTTTTTAAAACTGATTCATACTTTTGTTGCTCATGACATTGCACAAGTGTACAGTGGTACATCTACTTACGAATGTATCTTCATCCGAAATTTTCAAGTTACGAAACGCCTCAGCTGGAAATTATTGCCTCTTGTTAACGAAAGAAATTTCAAGATATGAAAGATAAAAAATATCGCGTGGGCTGCTAGTCGCAGCTCCAAGTTTCCTGAGCGCCGCATACTTATAGCTGCTCTGCCATTGGCTATTACCGAGCATCTTCCTGGCATCCCATTGGCTAAGAGGGCTACCATATGTGTCTATGTGTGTAGATAGATAGATAGATGTCTGTCTATGGAGCGTCCTCGTCATTCGACCCTCGGGCCATGAGGCCTTCCGATAGTTTTACGTAAATTTGAATCGCCCAGAAAAAGTGTTCACCAGTCGGGCGATCGCTCACTATGCTGATGTATGCCTTGGACATTTTCGAAGGATCGTTAAAAGCCAACAAAAGCAAACGTCCTTGGATCAGTTCTTTACAAAACAGGAAAAAAACACTTCTGAGAGAGAACATGAACTAAAGAGGGCAAAAAACCGATGAGGATGCAATTAAAAATTAAATAATGGTTATTCTTTTCTCTGTTTCTTTGTTTTTTTTATATTATGCACAATTCTCATATATTGTGCAATCATCTAAGTGTAACATGTATTTGTTACATATTTTGATGCAATTTTATGCTTTAGGAAACATTCATGTCTGAGTCTTGGTTGGGCTTGGAACGCATTAGGGCATTTACATGGAAACATGTCTCTACTTGCAAAATTTTCTAGTGAAGAAAGTTCCTCCAGAACACATTAATTTCGTAAGTAGAGGTACCACTGTGCTTCATTTCATGGTGACCGTGTGATCAAAGTTCAATCAAGACACTAGTTTAGTTTTGCGTACGGTGTAGTTAAACCTCCGTCTCTGTCTGCATCTTTGTGTGCCGTCTTCCAACCGACACAGCCCGCATCCACCCTCCATCGCGTCCTCCTGCAGAAACGCCATACCCTGGGGACGCCAGCAGCGGCGGCGGTAGAAAACGTCCAAATGCGACAACGTAAACAAACAGGCAGGCAGACAGCTCTCTGTCTCTCCTTGTGAAGTGATAATGTGTTCCCTTCACTGTTTTTGTTCTCATGCTAATGAAGTGGACCGCATTGGTAATCACTTTCAGAACCTCCGCCAGGGAAAAGGAGAAACGGCAAAAACAAAGCCTCAAACGAACGAATCCTGGGCTCTTGTTTGTGAGTTTGCGAGTGCGGTAGGGAAATAGGTTGCCCTTGCTCTTGAGAGAAAAAACAAAAACAAAAAGGGCTGGATGTGTTTATACTTTGTAAGATGGTCTTCCAGTTTCATAGCGATGCCGTGGCTTAGCTAGCTATCGTCAATGGATGCAGGGCCAGATAACGGGTCAGTGTGTTAAGGAAAATACAGTGCATTAGCTGTTGTACTTTTTCAAGTCCTTTTGAATGTTCTGAAAGTTGGAGAGCTTATATTTGTGTCGGCGGGAAGACGATCAGGTGTTCTTTCAAAACTTGACTCAGTCTCACAGTCAGTGCTGGACAGCTACTGTCCAAACAAGCTCACTTTAGCTTGTTTACATGGTTTAAAGTTTGGAAAGCAAGGCAGCTGCGTATGGCTTTGGTCTAAATGCTTTATGCTGTTTAAATATACTGTATATTCTTGTGCGGTTGATTTTTGGTCTGTTTGTGTGTGTGTGTGTGTGTGTGTGTGTGTGTGTGTGTGTGTGTGTGTGTGTTTTTGTGTGAGTGCTGCCGGTGCAATTATGCGGTGCAAGCTATCGATTGTCCTGGGCCATTATGAACCGCCAACAAGACGCGTACGCACACATTTACAATTGTCTGTGGCAGTTTTGGCCACTCACCTAAAAGATGCCCATAGGGAGAGAGAGATCGAGAGAGAGAGAGAGAGAGAGAGAGAGAGTTGGGCGGCCAGGTGATCGAGTGGTTAGTGCGTCGACCTCACAGTGCAGGGGTACCGGGTTCGATTCCAGCTCTGGCCTTCCTGTGTTGCGTTTGCATGTTCTCCCCGGGCCTGCGTGGGTTTTCCCCGGGTACTCTGGTCCCCCCCCCCCCCCCCCCCCACATTCCAAAAAACAAGCATGACAGGCTGATTGAACAAAATTGTCCCTAAGTGTGAGTGTGAGTGCAGATAGTTGTTCGTCTCTGTGTGCCCTGCAATTGGCTGGCGACCGGTTCAGGGTGTCCCCTTACTTCTGCTCGAAGACAGCTTGGATAGGCTCCAGCACACCCCGCGACCCTAGTGAGGATAAAGCGGATCAGAAAATGGTGGATGGATGGATGCATGTGTGTATATATATATATATATATATATATATATATATATATACACCCTGACCCTGAGAGAGGAGCACAGCAACCTCCCTGAACAGAACCCAGTTACCATAACAGTGGCAGATATACAGGAAAGAGTCTCAGATATGAAGAACTGGACAGCACCAGGCCCGGACATGGTCCACACCTACTGGCTAAAGAAACTCACAGCACTCCATGAGCGCCTAGCAGCACAAATGAACCGGCTGCTGAGGGATGGGACTCACCCAGGATGACTAACCGAAGGGCGAACGATCCTGATCATGAAGGATCCCTCAAAGGGTGCAGTCCCATCCAACTATCGGCCAATAACCTGTCTCTCCACAACATGGAAGCTCATGTCAGGTATCATTGCGGCTAAGATAAGTGGACACATGGATCAATACATGAGCGAAGCACAGAAGGGCATTGGTAGAGATACCAGAGGAGCCAAACATCAGCTCCTGGTTGACAGAACAGTCGCACAAGACTGCAGGTCCCGACGTACCAACCTGTGCACAGCCTGGATTGATTACAAGAAAGCCTATGACTCGATGCCACATACATGGGTCACTGAATGCTTGGAGTTGTATAAGGTGAACAGGACCCTAAGAGCCTTCGTTGCGAACTCAATGAGGATGTGGAAAACCACACTTGAAGCCAATGGCAAGCCACTTACCCAAGTGTCCATCAAATGTGGCATATACCAAGGTGATGCACTCTCCCCACTGCTGTTCTGCATAGGACTGAACCCCCTAAGCCAAGTAATCACCAAGACAGGCTATGGATACCGCCTCAGAAATGGAGCTACAATCAGTCACCTCCTCTACATGGATGACATAAAGCTGTATGCTAAGAGCGAAAGGGACATAGACTCCCTGATCCACACAACCAGGATCTACAGCAGCGACATCGGGATGTCATTCGGGCTTGAGAAATGTAGTCGGATGGTGACTAAGAGAGGAAAGGTAGTCCGCACTGAAGGGGTCTCACTCCCTGAAGGAACAATAGCAGACATTGAGGACAGCTACAAGTACCTCGGTATACCACAAGCCAATGGCAACCTCGAACTGGCAACAAGGAAAGCAGCTACGGCCAAATACCTCCAGCGAGTGAGGCAAGTCCTAAGAAGCCAGCTCAATGGCAAGAATAAGACCCGGGTTAATAAACAGCTATGCCCTGCCAGTGATCAGATACCCTGCAGGAATAATAAGGTGGCCAAAGGAAGAGATTCAGACCACGGACGTTAAGACCCGAAAGCTCCTAACCATGCACGGAGGGTTCCATCCCAAATCCAGCACCCTGAGACTGTACGCAAGCCGAAAGGAAGGAGGCCGGGGACTAGTGAGTGTGAGAGGCACTGTCCAGGATGAAACATCCAAGCTCCATGAATACATCAAGGAGAAGGCTCCAACGGATGACATACTCAGAGAATGTCTCAGACAATGGGGAACAGAGGATGAGATGCTGGAAGAGGGACCATCATGGGAGGACAAGCCCCTACACGGGATGTACCACCGGACCATAACTGAAGTGGCTGATCTCAAGAAGTCCTATCAGTGGCTAGAGAGGGCTGGCTTGAAGGACAGCACAGAGGCACTCATCCTGGCTGCTCAGGAGCAGGCCCTGAGCACCAGATCCATTGAGGCCCAGATATACCACAGCAGACAAGACCCAAGGTGTAGGTTGTGCAAAGAGGCACCTGAGACGATCCAACACATAACTGCAGGGTGTAAGATGCTGGCAGGGAAAGCCTACATGGAACGCCATAACCAGGTGGCTGGCATAGTCTACCGAAACATCTGTGCGGAGTATGGACTGGAAACCCCAAGGTCAAAATGGGAAACACCTCCAAAGGTGGTGGAGAATGACAGAGCGAAGATCCTGTGGGACTTCCAGATCCAGACTGACAAGATGGTAATGGCGAACCAACCAGATATCGTGATCATAGATAAAGGGCAGAGGAAAGCCGTTGTAGTGGATGTAGCGGTCCCAAGTGATGGGAACATCAGAAAGAAGGAACACGAGAAACTCGAGAAATACCAAGGGCTCAGAGAGGAGATGGAGAGAGCCTGGAAGGTAAAGGTGACAGTCGTGCCTGTGGTGGTCGGAGCACTCGGGGCAGTGACCCCCAAACTAGATGAGTGGTTGCAACAGATCCCGGGAACAACATCGGACATCTCAGTCCAGAAATGTGCAGTGCTGGGAACAGCAAGGATACTGCGCAGAACCCTCAAGCTTCCTGGCCTCTGGTAGAGGACCCGAGCCGAATGAGGGACGGACACCACCCGAGGGGGGGTGAGACGAGGAATTTTATTTTTATATATATACACAATCGTGAAACAACCCTCAGAAATGTCCCCTTGTACTTTTGCCTTGAGTTCCAGCGAATAACCTGTTAACGAGCAAATTGTCAGTGGTGAGTGCAACAACGATCAAGGCTTTCATGAATGTTTCTCCCTTCTTCTCAAGCGCATTAAAAGTTTGCGATGGCTGGAGAATTATATTCCACACATTACACTCCTTTACTTCATCTCTCGCCGACACACACATATACACACACACACACACACACGCCTGCTGTGCCACCGGTGTGATGTTCGTGTCCTAAAGGTAATTAGACGGAGGCTGTTGCATGACTGAGCTACAGAAGCTCAACTACCTGGAGTAACTCTGTCTTACCCGAATGGAGGGAACATCCCTTTTTTCTGTACGCGTGTGAATCTTTATAAAGTGTGTTTGACATGCTTTGTTGTATGACTGCCATCACCTGCCTGCACGCGGTTCTTTCGACATCGGTGTGATCTTATTGATAAACCTGAACAACGGGGGCATATATAATCAGCGTTGTGGGGATGTGCTGTCTTCAAAAAAAACAAACAAACAAACAAACAAACACCCACGCATTAACATACACGCGGAGGCCGAGACGCAACGTTCGACGTGTGGATTGCGGAGGAGCTAACATGACAAGACTGTTATCTGCTATGCTCTTTATGAATATCACTAGATGGTCTTTAGGATAGATGACAAGCTTTGATGATGGTTGTGTCACTGCAGTGACATTTTGTCAATAACGCACGCCCGCGTGCGCACGCAGAGGCGCACGCACACCTTCAACGCAGCGCTACATAATACACGAAGATCAAACGCGAGCACAATCACCAAACGCGGGGATTTTCGCGCAAGCTGTCGCCAGCTTTCTCACATGTTTCGGGGGAGAAAAGTGTGATTCGTTCAAACACGCACGCGCACCCTTTCCAGCCCACCGTTGTGTATTAGCGGGTGCTGTGAGCTGTGTTCACCCTACTGAGTTTGGCTCGTTTATCCTCTTCCTGTTTGTGTTATCTCTTTTTCTCGAATATGTTGGAAGAGACTCGCCAATTGGAGGCTAAAATTGAGCCCCTTCTGACTTTGTGGTTATTTCCGGTGGGTCTTTGACATCACATACCAAACTGATTTCACTTCCTCTGGTGTCACTATGCTACTTAACCACCCACCAATTCTCTCTTCTTTTTTTTTTTTTTTTACATGGACAGATTCATTTGTACAGTAGTGGGTGTCTCCCATTCATGTTTTTTTTAAATTGACTTGTTTCATGTGATTTTCAGGAAGAATGCTAAATTGGAATACATATATAGGTCTTTGTCTTTGTTTTGGGGAAAATTATATGCATCAATATGAGTGGTCGTGGGATCGGTGATTATTCAAGTGCTTACATTTTCTAAACGATCACTTCTATATTAAAAAAATAAAATACAATTCACAGCATCCCGTAGCTGGTGAGCTATTTTTAGAAAAGGCCGGTGGGCTACTCATGTGTTCCTTGGAGGCTACCACGGGCACTATGTTGACCCCTTCTCCAAACACAACTCTTAATCAATTATTTAATGAATCAGGTCCAAGACCGGTGACCTCTAACCTCACAAATGTTCCTCTGGATGATTCGAACAAGATTCCCACCGACTAGTTCCAACAACTACCAAATCACACCAGTAAAGTGAATGTTTCTTCCTTCCTTCTGTCCTTCCTCTGCTCAGTTTGCAGGCACACATGCCATAAATGGAGTGAACATCCACAGGAAAAGAAAGGAGATATAAAAAAAAAAGAGGCAAAACTGCCAGGTTGTTTGCTCCCACCTGTCTCGATTTGCAAGAAGAAACAAAGATGTGCAGACGCCTGGGAAGACATGAAAAAGAGAACAGAAACAATAGCAAGAGGGGAAGGGAGGAAGAGATCAGATTTGCGTGCAGCCCCAAAAGGCACGTTGCCGTTTGAAGCCAAAGTGCTGGAACAAGCGGCGGCATCGACTTCATAGAAATTAGGTCTTCGGGTAAAGAGGCTCCGTGGAGGAAGATGTTGGTGTATTGTGAATGCTGGAAAGGAAGGCTCAGTGCGCATGAGACAACCGAGCGTGTGCCCTGCACACACACACACACACACACACACACACACACACACACACACACACACACTCACATTTCCTGCCATAACGAAAGGATTTCATTATGTCAACAAGAAGAAGCTTTTCCCATCAATTTGATGACATTTTCAACCAGCTGATGTGTCTTATGCTCTTTCCTTATTAGTTTTAAAAGACAGAAGGGTCAAATAAAATGGGGAAAAAAATGTGCCTTTACAAAAAATATTCAGGCAAAGTTTTTATTTACCCTTGGGCCTGCTTTCCAACATCCCACAAATTTCCAAAGTGGGGATGGGAATTCGAGGGATTCGTGGGACTAACTGCAGGAATTAACAGGATGAAACTGGACCGTTGCAAAATTGGAAGAAAAAGCAGTCGGCAGAATCCGGTTTAAGACACCCAGATGTAATGGAAATGCAGTAGACATTCTACTCTGAGTCCTGCACGTTTCAGTCTCATCCACGTAGGACTTGAAAAGTACACACTGAGACTCTCGTCTGAGAGGGATTTACTTCTTGTTTATTATTGTTGGTAGTGTTTAAAGTGGTGAAGCGCCGCCTGAAATGATGAGGCTTATTATCATGATGCTCCTTTCACGGCTCAGAAAGGTGCCTGAAAAAGAAATGTTGAATTGCTTTTACTAGCTAATTTTAGCGATTGTACAATTTGAAGTGATTTTGTCGTTCTATTTTATATACCCGGTCACCGCTTTTGTAATTGCATCCTTGAAATGGATACTTTCTGTGACTAAAACTCAAGACCGACAAATGGGAATCCTGCACCCCAGGGTGTGCTCTCAATCTTGTTCCAACATTCCTGTGTGTGTGTGTGTGTGTGTGTGTGTGTGTGTGTATATATATATATATATATATATATATATATATATATACTGTACATACTGTATATATATATTTTTTGGACGGCACGGTGGTCGATTGGTTAGCTCTCCTGCCAGAGGTCTAATGTTCAAATCCATCCTTCCTTTGTGGAGTTTGCCTGTTCTCCCCATGCCTGTGTGGGTTTTCTCCGGGTACTCCGATTTCCTCCCACATTCCATGCATGACAAGTTAATGGAACACTCAAAAATGTCGTGAGGTGTCATTGTGAGTGTGAATGGTTATGTTTGTTTACGTGTGCCATGCCATTGGCTGGCAACCAGTTCAGGGTGTACCCCGCCGACTCCCCAAAGACGGCTGCGATAAGCTCCAGCACGTCCCGCGACCCTTGTGAGGATAAGCGGCTCGGATAATGGACGGATGGATGTCTGCTTTCAGTTTCTTTCACTCTAGATTAACTTTCTCTCACTTCATAGCACCAAAGCACGTGTCTTTGCACTTAAAGAAGTGTTGGGACTAAGCACTGAGAGTAAAGCAGAAAAATGGAAAAAAAGGGGGGCATCACAAGGGAGAAAAGACAAGAATGAGTGACGAGAGAATAAAACGGAAAAGCCACTGGAAGAAGTAAGTGAGGGAATTATTAAAATGTCCTTAGGCGGGATAAAAGCACCAAATCATTTTCCAACACAACATTCGTTAGCTGAACAGGGCTTTTCAAATGGGAAGACCTAGTACTGCTGGTTTTTACCTTCCCAAAAAGTAAATACACGGGTGATGTTTGGTGTGTTTTAAAAAGAAAAAAAAAGAGAGAAAAAAACTCAAACAACCAGCGACTGTACTTTCATCTCACTCTTTCTTTAATGCGGCTGTGATCTCAACTCTGGAGGATTTCATGTCCCCGTTCCCCTTTCCTGCTTTGCTTTTCTTTCGGCCCGCCACCGTGTGTATGTGAGCCTCGTGTGCGAGTGTGTGTTACATGTCTGACGAAGAGCAGCAGCTACGCAGATGCGCCGATAGGAATTCAAAGAAGCCAAACACATCCACAATGTGACAGCAGGGACACGTTCACCCTGGGAGATTGAGAAAGGACACGCTGATGCATCCTTGAAAGACTCGCTTTCGCACTCTAATACGAGACTCGCATAGAACGACAAGTCGGGAGAACGTGTTTTATGTGCATCTGTTTTTTACACTTATAAGGGAGGGTATGTATTAAAATGACAAAATTGTTCACCCAGCGGTGAGTCTTCACTGGCATTGCCCTCAACATACACCACACATACATCTGTGCTCATAAGTTCTCATCCCATTTTCTAAAGGAATCAAGACATTTGTTTAGCTGTTAATGGGATTCAAAATAACGTATTTTCTGCACTATAAGGCACTTCGGAGTATAAGGCGCACCTTCAATGAATGGCCTATTTTAAAACCTTTCATATATGGGGCGCACCGCATTATAAGGCGCATAGAATAGAAGCCACAATAGTGGTTGCAGTTGCGTTATGCATCCACTAGCGGGAGCTACGCTAAAGGACTACAATAAAATACAATACAGCTTTTTTTGTATCGAACTTTCACAACCGCTGCAGCTATAACAAAGCGTTTTACAGAACATTTAAAATACTATATCCAAAAAAAAATCTGAATATTGAGGCGCATCGTATTATAAGGGCGCACTGTGGGCTTTTGAGAAAATCGAATGCTCTTAGGTGCTGCTTAAATTGCGGGAAAATATGATCAACTATTTCGGAAGGCATTTCAGAAAAGCACAATCATATCAATAATGAAAATTCATGAGTCATATATCCCCCAAAATTACAGACCTTCAAATATTGTGCCAGGGTATGTTATCTGACGAGGATAACTGTACAAGCATAGATGCTCATCCAGACACATACTCTACATGCTTGCATACCAATCCAATCTTTTGGTAGATTGAGCTAATTTCAAAGTGACTAGCAAAAGAAAGTGAGAGCTGGATATGTGAAGGAGTCCCGCACTACTGCGTGCCTTGATGTTCTTTCCTGCCTGTCCCTCTGAAGGTCCATATCAGGCCTTGTTCTAGAACCGTGCATGCCCACTCAACCCTGACACTGAATATGCCCCACGCGCACGCACTGCAGAGTGCAACCGCACATTATTCACACGAAATGACTAAATGCCTGCGTCTCTGCTCTTCAGTGGTTGAATGGAGCTGAGATGTGACATCGAGAAGGGATTGTAAGGCTGTGCGAGTGGCTGTAAGGGACTTCCGTGGGCTCTGCTTTCGAGATAGTGCTGTCATGTGTCAGCCCTGAATTCAAAAGTGTTTTGTTTGAGAGGTGAACTTGCTCACGCGTAGAAGGGAAGGGATCTTACTTGATGTCGGAAAGAGCTTTCGTTACAGAAAAAAAAAAGACAAAAATAAAATATATGATGTAATTTGTGAGCTGAATTTCTTCATTTTGTGGCCTCAGCTCATTTTAAGTGATGTTGAATTCCTTTTGGAATATGTTGGTCCAGGGTGATTTGTCATTACAACATATGTTAATGCAAACCATTTAAAATCCAAGCAGACTTGAAGGCACAACTGTAGGAAATCACGAGCCGTTTCATTTCTTTAACTCACTGCACCAGTGACCTTGCCTTCTGAGCCATCCCCTGCTGAGATGTCTTGCCCTAAACCCCTGTGCACCCAAAATCAATAAGCTAATGGAAAATGCAAGTCCGTGGCTCTGTGTAACGATTCTTGTGTGTCAGGTCCGGGGGCATTCACCTTTCCAAGCAAGCACCACAACCGTGCTGGTTATTGCTTTCCGGTAAAAGCAGGATTTGGGACGACTTAGCTGACTACAGTGGTACCTCTACTCACGAACGTCTCTTTATACGAAATTTTCAAGTTACGAAACTCAACGGGAAAATAGTGCCTCTTGTTACGAAAGAAATTTCAAGATACAAAAGGGAAAAATACAGTATGGGCCGCTACTCATAGCTCCGAGTTTCCTGAACGCATCACACTTACAGCTGCTCTGCCATTGGCTATTACCGAACATCATCCTGGCATCCCATTGGCTAAGAGGGATCTCTACCGTATGTGTCTATGCAGGGTCCTCGTCATTCGACCCTCGGGCCATGAGGTGTTCGATAGTTTTACGTAAATGTGAATCACCCAGAAATCAGTCGGACGATCGCTCACTATGCTGATGTTTGCCTTGGACATTTTCAAAGGATTGTTAAAAGCTGACAAAAGCAAACGTCCTTTGCTCAGTTCTACACAAAACACCAGGCAGAAATTACTTCTGAGAGAGAACATGAACTAAAGCGATGAGGATGCAGTTAAAAGTTATATTTCCATCATTTTTATTCTTTACTGTGTTTTTTGTACATTATGCACAAATCTCATTTATTGTGCAATAATCTCATTGCAACATGTATTTGTTACATATTTTGATGCATTTTTATGCTTTAGAAAACATTTATGTCTTAATATTGGGGGGCTTGGAACGGATTAGGGCATTTACATGGAAAACCCGCCTCTACTTACAAAATGTTTTACTTAAGACATTTCTTCCAGAACACATTCATTTCGTAAGTAGAGGTACCACTGTATTCCCATGGCTTTCAAGTCCTTTTGGCCACAGTGGAGTGTGAAAAGAGCAGCTAGATAACCGTAGCATCGCTGCGGTGGAACACCGCTGCTGCTCCTTATTCAGACGCAGTCACATACTCTGAGAGCGGGGATTCAGCATGTTCTCGTGGTGTGGGAAATGTGTGATGTGGCAGTCTGCCGTGGAATTGCGCGCAAGGTCCCCCATCTCCAGAAAATCCTCACACACACACACCTTTAAATGATTTATTGCAACCAATTAGATGTTGGCCGTGTTCAACATTCTACTTTTGGGATTGGTTCACGCAGAGATTTTTGTGCCCGACTCAACGCTTGCTTCATTCCCCTCCGGCCACGGGAAACTTGGTTTTTCCGTCCCTCGTGTGCAAGGAGGGCTCCTTGGACGACTGAGAGCCTGTCACAGTTACACATATTAGATTAGAGGAGCGTTGAAACCAAATTGCCCTCTCCTCCTGCTCCACTTCCAACCCCATCCTCATCGTCCTCTCCTCTGACTCCTCTGCTTTTCCCATCGGGCTTTGTGTCATTGTCCTCTGCCGCGTTTTTAACCTTCCAGTCTTCATTTTATTCCCTCGTAACTTTGTTTTTCTCTGTGCCTTTTTGCCATATATTGAGAGTCCAGGGACCAATGCAAGTGAAAGCTCAGTGTTGGGTTGTTGGTGGTGTTTTATTTTTTTTTTTCGGTGTGTTTTGGGGCCATAGCTGTGTCTTGTATTTTGACTCTTGCTAAACGTCTCCCAAAACTGATTTGACTCATGGTCACATGTCAAAGCCAAAAGTTAAAACGAATTTCAGATTGAACAGATGTGTTCATTTGGCTCGAGAAGTTCTCCTGTTTGTTGGGTTTCAGCTGCCCGTGAAAGCTAAAAGCTGATGGACTGAACCTATAATCAAATTTGAAGTGCGCTTGTAGTCGGATGTAAATTGGAACGGAATAGTCGAGGGACAAATGGTCAATTACCGCCATGTTTCTCTTATTCTGACAGAAAATACTTAAGGTGTCATTTCCCTTCTTTGGTTTCCCAATCATTCGTTTCCTCTCAGGTCAGTTTAAATTGACGCGTGTCTTTCATGATTTAGACCAGTCAACATTGTTGTGTGAAAAGGAGAAAACAGAGTTTGAAGCGTCAAAAGAAAGTTTCCCTCCGATGGGGACAACCAGGCCGGCAGCCGTTTTCGAGGCCCAGAGACAAACCAACAGTAGAGGAAGGCTTCAGTGTCCCCCTCCGCCCCATACTGTGCTCCATTCATCAAAAGATGAAATGAGACCGAAAGAGGCGAGAGAATTTTGTATGAGAGGCCTAATTATGGGCGCCCTGATCATTTGCATCAAAAATAATGAAAGTCTTGGACAGACTCCCAAATCTCTCTTGAGCATTTGCAAGCACCCCCCCACCCCTCGCCCCCACCTCACATGTTCATCTTTCTCTCTCTAGGCTGCTCTCTTTCTCCCTTATTTACGGTTAATTTCAAAAGAGTCCGACGCCACCACCTCACATCGCCCACGGTGGATGTCAACACGTCATTTCGTAGCGAACACCTCGCCATGAAGTCATATTTCAGCATTTATCTCCAGCCGAAGTATGAAAAGTGAACCCGCTCGGATGTCCTTTGCTGGCCTAATGGACCTAGAAATCATTCAGCCATGAACATTATGCTAATACTTGCAAAGCTCGCACCCCTGCCTCCTATTGTGAGTGTCTGTCACTCTATTTAGCCTGATAAACAAGCCTGATTTTCAATTATCGCTATTCAAATGAGCCCTGCGGCAGTATTTGCTTAGAGGCGTCCAAATTGGGGGTGCGTGCATTCACTGTGTGCATGTGTGTTTATGACTACAAGCACGCATTTAAAGGACCGGAAGCTTTGTTTTGCTCTTTCTCGACGTGTGGTTCCAAACGATATGGACAGAAAACAAGCCATTAAATGTAAACAAAGGGGGGGGGGGGGGGGGAGTATGATGTTGCAGCTGCAACAACTCTATATTCATTCATCTTGACCTCAGAGGACACTGCTATTGGACCTTGGGGAGTGGATCTCTTTTCATCCCAAATGTGTTTGGGTTTAGGTCAGCAATCGGGACGCGAAATCCTTCCAATCGTGTCAACGTGGACGTTGCTTTGTGTGCATCAGCAGTCTGCTAAATCTGTCAGATTTGGGCCGAACTAAGCAGTCTGTAGTGCATTCGCTGATTTATGAGTAGGTGCCTTCGAATTCATGCAGAGATCTTGAAAATGAATAAAACGTAACCCTTAATCTCTCTTTTTGAAACCTACCCAACAGAAAGAGTCTAGCCACAACTAATATACTGCTTATTGATCAGGTGCCGTTACTCCGAGTCAATCACGGAGGCACAATGTGACCTAAAGTAAGATAAGAGGACAGCGCGATTCATCTTCCTTTCTCTTGCTTTCTTCTTCTCATTCCTCGAAGCCGTTCTCCTCTACGCTCCCCTGCCGCCCCCCCCCCCCCTCCACCCCACTCCACCGCCCCCGCTCCGCTTTCTGTCCTCTGTTTATGAATTCCCCTTGCTTGGCACCGAGGCCGGTGGACAAGTTTTTAGTATGCAGGCTCTCTCAAGGACAGAGCCTTGTTAGAAAGCCCTATTGAGCTGTGCAGCAATGGCTTTGCCCTAGCGCGGCGCTGTCGTCAGTCCTGCCTCCCTCTCTCCCACCCTCATTAATGATGTATTAGTTTATTAGGCGTTGGATATTGGGCCGGGGACCCTGTGACGGACTTCATCACACCAGAGCTGTGTGGAGAGGAAATAGAGGCGGGAGGAATGGAGCAAGCTCAGATGCATACAGATGTTCTGAGACATACCCCCCCCCCCCACACACGCACACATCCAGCGCAACATACACATCGGTAAACGTGCATTAACGCCTCATGCGCTCGTCTGTGTCAGTATTCATGAACACGAACTACTTACTATGGAGTGATTTAGTTGGAGTGCCCGGATTAGTGACTGGGCTCGTGTTTGGCCTAATGGCGGCGCGAGCGGTAAACAATGACACGCATGCAGATAGGTTGTGGTCGCGCTGATATATGAGGTGACTTCCCATCATGCCGCTGGGCACTCTCTGGGCATTTGTAACGTAAAGAATATGACGTCGAAGCAAGGAAGGGTAGCTCTCGCCTCCTTTCTGATTGTTTTCTCATCTTCCAACTTGAGTTTGTCAATCTCTGTCTCTTCTGTTCCCGCACGGATGATTTTTGTATACCTACTTGTCATTGCTGAAGTGCTGAATAGCTCCGTTTGGCTTTGAGGCGCGTTACAAGTGTATTTGTGCACAGACACACACGCGCACGCGCTTGCGGTGCAGCTCCAGAAGCACACACATTCACGTTAGCGCAGCCTCAGCTCTCTGGCAACAAAGTAGACCTTGAATGCCAGCCAGCCCATCACATCGAACCATTTTTACTTTGCGCTCTCTCTCTTTCTCTCTCTCTCACACACACACACATTAGCGTATGTTTTTTCTTGGTTGCACTATCCTCGCTACACTCCTGCTCTCCTTCATGGGGGGGGGGGGGGGGGGGGAGTCATATTTTCAGGCCTAAATGGGAAGTTATGCACTCTCAATTTGGCTTTGGCCTTCATCTTGGTGAGAAAAAGAGAGAGAAGCAACTGACTTACTTTGTATTTATGTGTACATGCGAACAGGCGTGCATGTGTATCCAAATACTGCTGAGGGACATCCAGCAATAAGGACGAAGGCCAAAAAATATGAGTCACTGTTAGAAACGCATAAAAAAAAATGACATTTAAAAAAAACTTCTATACATTGTAATAATTTATTTTCACCTCGGGATGTAGCAAAATATCTAGCAAGGCATTTTATGCCTTGCTCGTAACTTGCTTTTAAGCAGCACGGCCTTCTGAGTACTGTATATTACTTTAATTATTCCCAGTGCATTGGAAAAAGTTTTTGTTACATTTACTCATTTTTATTTCATCACAGGGTTACTCAAAATAAAATCACATCGATCCAGACACTCTTTTAAGTAGATTCTACTTAAAATAAATTCCAAAACAGCTTTGACCATTTGCTGTTAATCCGAATAATAACTCCACTTGTATGATGGTCGCAGAACCTTTATTTTGCGACCGCTCACCTTAACCAACAGAAGGATCACTTCACCTCACTCCCCAAAACCCGTGTTATCTTTCCCCCTCCTCTAGGCAACACTGCCCCCTAGCAGTGTAATATTGTAAAAGGTTATTACTAAAAATAAAACAACATTTGCCACAACGATGAGTGGTCTCGATGATGTTGTTGGCTTCCTCCATTAAGCTGTAGTTTGGTTCTGTCCTAGTTGCAAAAACATTTTGGTAGTCCACTCCTAAATCTGTGTCGCACAGAGCCAGCAGAGAAATTTGAACACTTTAAAAAAAATTGGCGACACGGAGATCTGTTTGCCACCATTAAAATTGTTGACCAACCTCTGGCGAACGTCTTTACGACCTTGAACCAACCCTGACTTTCGAAATTTGTCATCGATGCTGCATAGTAACTTGCTCGGACTACTTTTGGTTTTCCGCTTGGGTGGCCTTCTGCAAGTTCCAAAGTGTCTGCTCAACCGACTATCGGTCTCCTCTCTTCTCCGCTTGGAGAGAGATGTGAAGTGCATACCTGTCAACTCATACGGTTTAGCCATAGTTCATACGGATTTTGTGGTGAATCTTACGTATATGGCCGTATCGCACTAATCATACGGATTCGGAAAATTTCCGTTTTTTGTTTTTTTCCCCCCCTAACAGGTAGTTCCGTTTGCTTTTGCCCAGAATGGCGCTAGTCTACTCGAATGCGTTCATTTACATTTCCAAAGTAAATATGAATGGATGCTGTAACTTCGAGCCGATGGGTCAGCATTTGGAGTTGGTGAAAAAAGTAACGCAGGAATACAACTCTGAACATAATAATGCCACTAAGTAGAATGATGATTAGACATTAACCAGACATTGTATTATGGAGATCTACAATAAATATCATTGAAATTTTCGTGGGTTTTTTTCTGCCGTTATTTTGACATATAAAATGCTTTGGTATGTTATAAGGATTTTTTGCTCTTTATAAGGATTTTATACAGGTTGGCGCTCCGAAAGGTTGACAGGTATGGAAGTGCGTTCCGCTACAATGAGCCAACGCGTCTCGCGATGCAGCAGTAAGCCACGGAGATACCGAATACACAGATGCCTCGCAGCCTGCGAGAGAGACACGGAGGAGGAGAAAGTAACCCCTCAGAGCTGATTTTGCAGCCCGGCCTGGAGAAAATGTGCGGCAAACATGCGGGTGGAACAAATCCTTCATTTTATGATTCATTTGTCGACAGTGTGGAAATGAACTCTTCATTTGGCACGCTGAAACAATAAGTGCGTGCGGTTGTGTGTTGCACCGTGTGTTCCTTGTCGCTAGCCTTGCTCGCATCGCTCGCGTCAAGTATTTACCGCCTCTTCTTTGGAGAGGATGAATAGCAAATTGCTTTTCCTGTGAAAGAGACAGAGGTGGGAACTCGGCTTTTTTTTTCATTGTCTCATCAGTCAAACCGGGGACTTGAGGGGGGGGGGGCGCGATTGTTTTTAACTGTTGGGTCATGAATCCTTCCAATACACACACACACACACACACACACACGAGGCAATGAGTCATCCACACGCAGAATTTGATCACTGACAGCATCTTTTTCGCAGGCGTCTATTTTCTCTTCGATTCCTGTCGATTTTCAAGAGGAACGAAAACTATGCAAGGAGAGAAAATGGCCTCTGACTCTTTCCCACTCTGAGTCACGCCGGTTTGATATCGTAGGATGTTTTACTGTATACAGTCAATGAATGGCCCTGATGACGTCATTTACACCAAGCATTCTATTTTTTTTTTTTTTTTTTTTTTAGTTCAAACCAGCGTCATGCATGACAGGACGTGAAAAGTCCGCCTATTGCCCTGATTGACCTCACAACAGAAATGTAGGAGATGAACTCTCGGCACATGATAAGATGGAGTAGATTTATCCATTTTCGGTAGCGCTTATCCTGTTCCGAGTCGCGGGGAAGTCGTTTTGACTTTTGGCAAACGGCGGACGACACCTCGGACTGCTTGCCAATTAATCACGAGACATGCCAAGAGAATGACAAAAAATGACACCAAGGGGGCTCAGGTTACATTTTACCTCTTGAATTTTTTTTATTTTTATTTTTTAATCTTTCAATGCAAGTTGTGTGTGGACATTGCTGTTATTTTAGCACGCTTAGATCTCATGAGCACACTTGTCCCACTTCTCCATCTGCTTCCTTTTTTCCTTGGCGTGTCTATCCATCTCTAATTCTTTAATTCCCCCCCGCTCTGTCCCCTTCCTTCTGTCGATTCCACCGACTTCCTCCACGCTGCGACTTTTCTAGCGCTCTTATTGTTTTCCACTTTTCCCCGGGAGAAAATCGACGGAGCTGTGCGATGGTCAGCTCGTGTCATGGTGAGTGTGAATGATGAGAAAGTTGTCTTCCCAAAAGCCACTTGAAGTATGAGATGGCGTATGACAAAATGTTTTTTTTTTTTTGCTCGCATATGCGATGGTTGTTTAGCGTGTCTCTCGGCTACGGCCGCACGCGTCCGTAGTTTCAACCGTGCGGCTCTGTTGCGGCTCGCCTTCATTTCAGGGTCAGAAAATGAACTCAGCGCCGAATGGTGAAATGTCAATGCAAATAAGAACAGAGCAACGCAGCAGCGCACCTGTTTGTCAACGCCGCCGGCGTCCTTTGTATGCGCGCGAGGCAGCGGCCTTGACTTCCGCTTGTAGTCGACGCATTTAATGGATGTGCGGAATTGGTATTCACAGGCTTGCGGGCGGGCGTTCGGGGAAAAACAGGCCGAGATTGAAAATGAATGTGAACTGCACGATAGCCGGCCTCCTTCCGTTATCCTATTGCTCCGTCTTCCGTCGCCCTCCTCCGTTCCCATGTCACCCTCTCTCCTTCCTCCCTCTCTGGCTTTCTTCTCCCTCCAGAGGGATTTGACTCTAACTGGCCCTGGCGCCCGTAATGAAACCAAATCTATTTAAAGCCAAAAGCGATGCAAGTTTTAATTTCCTATTCCAGACTTAACCTTTTTGGCTGCGCTGCATTTTCACATCCACTTAATAACTTTTTACCCTCTCCTCCTCCTCCTCCTCCCTGTTCATTCTCTCACACTCTGTCAGTTCTCCTCCTCCATCACCCCGCTTCCTAACACCCCCCTCCCCCTCCCCTCCACCACCCTATTGCTCTCAGTGGCTAGGCACAGGCTGCCTCTTCAAGGGCAATATCTGTCAAATGATTCCCTTGTGAAATTAAGACAGAGGCCATGAAGGAGGAGAGAGAGGGTAAAAGGGAGGTTGAAGGCTCATGGGGGCTGGGGGGTGGGGAGAACTGGAAAATGTGGATGTGACAGAGGAAATTCTAAAGTCAGGTGGAGACCTTCCTCTCGACAAACTCTGAGGAGAAAGCACGCTTGACAGCAAGTGCCAAGAGATAGAAGATGATGCTTGAGGTTTTGGAGCAGAAAGGCAATAAGGGTTGACACACAACAATCGAAATGCGATCATTGGAACAACTGAAATGACAAGGGAAGACTATATCAGGGGTGCCAAACTCATTTTTGGCGTGGGCCACATTTTAGTTACAATTTCCCTCGGAGGGCCGTTACGACAAACCATATAAAAAGTCGGCAATTACGGTTTATTCAACTAACAAGAAAACACTTACAATATGTCTGTTATTTATTACATATGAGAATCTTAAATTTTGGTCGAGATTTTAGCAAGCATCATGGAAGTTGGCATGTTTGATTTGCTTTAACGGGCCACAGAAAATGACGTGTCGGGCCAGATCTGGCCCCCGGGGCCTTGAGTTTGACACCCGTGGACTACATTTTATTTTGGGTTTGTAAAACGTGGAATTTAATGTTGCAAGGGGGGTGGTTTTTTTTTAATCAACTCAATATTGTCAACCCTTGTGAGAAAAGAAAGTAGGTTCTTGGCCACAAATTGATTTGATTTCAGGCAGCAACGAGACATCAAATATTGTTTGCTTGTTGGCTTCTGTTTCACTTTTGCTTCTTTCCTTCTGAGGAGCTCACCCGGGCCATCTGTTATTGGATGATTTGCACTGTGCACACACACACATCATTTTGACTATGACTCACCCTTCCGACATGATCAGAAACACATCTGTACGAGTTCGCTTGAAAATAGAAAGGAATTAGCGCTCCAACCGAAATCAAATGTTGAGTATTTCAGATCTTCTCGTGAGGGAATTCCCAACGTTCAGGCTGCATTTGTAATACACCCCCCCCCCCCCCAAAAATCAAAGAAGGTGAGCGCATGTCGAATTTAAATAAGACCACATCACCAATCCATTCAAAATATTACACGGCAATTACGAAAAAGAAAATGATTTCAAAGGACTGCACCTGAAAAACAAAGGAAGCCCATTTTGGCTGATTCGAGGATTTTTTTTTTTTTTTTTCCTACCTTGACAGTTGTTTTTAAAATGGTATAGCGCAGGATTGGGCGGTCAATGTGGCTCTGATTCAAAACTCACTCACCAGGTCACATTCCCTGCCGTGCTCGCAGCAAGGACAGCGCCATCTCCTGATGGGTTTTTATATTACAGTTGTGGAACAAAGGGCCTCTGCTCCATCCTGCATCACAACCGGGCACTTTCCTCTCACTGCCAACGCACATATTTTTTTTTTCCTTGCTGTCTGCTCACTTCACATAATGAATTGCTGACATAGAATCAAATATCAAGATCAAATATCTCAATTATCGGAGGCTCACCAATAGGTGCACCCCGTGAGCTTAAATTTACAGCCTCATTTCGTAAATGTCTGAAATCAAATTAACTTTTAAAAGGGAGTCATCTGTGGCTTTAGAGCGCGGAGATTGAAGCGCCCCCCCCCCTCCTCCCCTCTCTCCCAACACACGCACACACCTCATAATGAGAAGCCATTATTAGGCCTGTGACTGCAGTCCGGGTGCAGATATTAAAAGTGGCAGGAGAGGCAATAACAGTGCAATGTCTAATACCCTTGTAGGTATGTCATATATTTTAAGACAGCTGCTCTGCTATTTATAATTAATAGCAATTTAGCCCCCCCCCCCTTCCGATAAAAAATAGATAGCAGAGAACAGGAAGATGGGTTTTCTCCCCCTTTTTAAAATGTATTTATTTGTTTTTTTTTAACTGCATTCCAAATCTATGTCATAAGCGCTATTGTGTTTTGGAGTGGGTGGTCCAATATAAACACCACAAAGCCCATGTGCTTGTTCTGTTTGTTTTGCCCACAACGTGATTCCTCTTTGAGTCGGTGTAAAAATAACACCAGAAATGAAGTTGGCCTCTGAAGACACATGAATAAAAATAATCTGTCTTTATTTCTCATGCCTCCCGGCCATAAATCACTCCCTCCACCAAATGACAGTCTTATAGGCGGCGTATCACTGTGGCAAACAGCTCTATCACATAATAGCCATGTAGCACAGAACAATATTATCTGCTGGGGTGCATTGGCGGGGTGTGTGTGTGTGTGTGTGTGCATGTGCGTGTGTGTGTGCATGTGCGTGTGCGTGTGTGTTTGTCAGCGCCGTGCCCTGCGGCGTTAGCCAGATTACACCGGGCCCAGCGACAGTCCTATAATAAAACTTGGCCATTAAATCATATCAGCATGGCTTTTTATATCCCAACACCTCAGCGTCGACGCTGTGAAAGTGTCGATCTCACCGAAGAGCGCGCATGCGTTTGATATGCCGGAGAGGCGCGTGCGTGTGCGTGTTCTAGCAAAAGTTGCTGCCTTTTGAGCCTCATGCCTCGGCATCACACGCGGCTGCATCTTCCACATTTTTTTATTAGATCATCCGCGCGCCGCTGTCACCTCTCCTTTCTCCGGGCTTACATCACACACGCGCACACGTCCACTGACTCGAGACCTCGGCGAGGACGTTCTGCTTGGTTAGCTGGTGTTCGCTTCATCATATCGGGCATCCGGGATGACTTTCCATCTCCAGTCAGTGTGGATATGCAAACGCCTCTGAAACTGATATGAGTGATGAATCAGTGTGTGTGTGTGTGTGTTTATTCGTAGATGGAATTAAGATGTGATTTGATGTCGGCGCTCTCATTTGCTGCACTTCCGTCTCCTTATCAAAGGGTTTCCAAATGTTACGCTAAAAAGGAGCCTCGAAAAGATCCCATTTTTACTGCAATTAAAATGCTCCTTCTCTGAGCCCAAGGTTGCCATCATTTGGATTACAATCAAACCAAATGAAATTAAAAGAATAACCCCCTCATAAGAATGTTTTATTTCCAGATAGCCATTATCCAAACCGCTACATCCTCACAAACGGGCGAATTACAAAAAAAAAAAAAAAAGTTAATTCTTGAACACGTTTTAGCCTGCAGTTGTCATTTACCGGGACAGGAAAATGATATTAAATGTGTATCTGGTGTGGATTCATCCTCCTTGTGTGTAGCCTCTTCCCAAGCCGAGTTGTCATGTCATGTTTGTCATCTCTGATGGATGATGTCGGGGTCTCACAGAGGGAGTGTTAAAGAAACAATCCCACGTTAGCACACAGCAGAGCAACTCAAATTCATTTGGACAAAATTGACTGACATGTTTTTGTTCATCAACATTTTGTACGCCACCTTCTAGGGGGGGGAGGATATGCAGGCATCTCACTTGACTGCGTAATGCTTGCAGTGACATTTATTCTCGTGTGTATGAATTTTTAGATGTCAATCTTAAACCCGCAAGTGTGTCGTCACGTGAAACTGTGCATCAGCGTGACATTTTGTTATGTACAACCAATTGTATGACAAAACAAATGACGGCAACTGTTCCAAATACACTACATGTCCCCAAATCTGCCTTATAAGATAATGCTCACTTTGGATTCACTCTCATATGAATTGACAACACTGTAGATCAATTGATTGCATTTGTCGTTTGAGAAATGATTCTGATTTTCAATCAAAATTGAACATTAGTACTTAGGGTGTTTAATATCATTTTTGACCGATACCAGTATGAGTGTTCACTCTTGAGTACTCGGCGATACTGAGTAGTGATATCACCAATACTTTTCATACACTGAGGGAAAAAATGGTGCTCTAGATGCATTTTTGAAGTCGATTTATAGTCCACTTCAAAAAAAAAAATGGATCTTGATCCAGATGATTTTATTTTGTGCAACCACTTGACAAAATAAAATGGGAAAAATTGAACACGCCATTTTTTCCCCCAATGTACACAAAATTTCAATTCATACAATGACAGTTCTTGGCGAATGACTTTTTATTTCTACTTTTACCTCAAATTCTTTTCCCACGTCAAATTTTATTCCGAGAGTATCATTGGCTAGTAGTGACAGCCTTTACATGAAATAAGACCGATATCGGCCCGCCGCGGATACCTGATATCAGCGCTCACCCTTCCTGTCGTTATTTAATTTTTCATGACGTGAATGGTACGCTCCACAACCAAATCCAAATAGTGCGCGCCTCCTCATTCATATTATGTCTTTTCATTCCCCACGAACCAAGAAGCGGGCTGCTAACTAACAAACGGATGTTCAAACACGACGAAATTAAACACATTTTTCCTTTAACAAGCTTTAGTGAAGGTTTACATTCTAGTTCTAAGAATGGATTGAAATAAAGCTTTTGAGGGGAGGCCAATGTACCTCAAGATTTATCTTTCATCCTTAAGACACCGGTATTGACTTAGTTCCGTTTGCAAAATGATGCTACATTTTCCACTTTCAGCTCACACAACCGAGTTATCCACACAGTGGGATTTAATTGGAATTTGTAATTGCGTTGTCCTTCCTGCTGGTTTTAATGTACAGAGAGATTTCCTGCCATTCACACAACCAAACCTACAGTGTGCGGTTATACACCGACATGCTGTGCAAGCGCGCGCGCACACACACACACACACTCACAAAATCAACTGTTGGATAGGTGGAGACACATATCCAAAGTGACGCCGGAACATGCTGCACATACAAAAGCAATACACACGAAGACGGACAGCCTGACAGACAAGCAGACGTGTGCGCACTTGCACACAACCGTACACAGCATCCCCACGTCTCGGTTAATCCAAGCTGTCAGTCAGTGCTTAAGGGCCTGCATGCCGCTGTTTGATTGTAATTGCAAAAAAAAAACAAAAAAAACAAACCCGGAGACAGTCGAGGGAGAGCCGAGGCTGTCAATAGAAGTGGCGTAGGAGACGGATTCCTCCCGCCTTACCCACAATGCTCAGCACGCCATGTGACTTGATGTCACAGGTTTGTCTCACGCATAGCTAATGGCGGCTCACTGGAGAGGGCGGGCTTCTGTCTGCCACTTTTCCACATTTTTTTTTATTTTTATCTTGAGCTAAATTCCAGACAAATGAGATTTTGCTGGAGGTGCTGTGCGGAGCAAGGCCGTTGTCTGAGTGTCTGTCTTTAATAATAAATAAATAAAGTAAAATCTCACATGCTGTTCAAGACCCAGTTTTTTTTTTTTATCCACCCCTCCCCACCCACTTCTTTCTTTCCTCCTGCAGCTCCATCTGTCTTCTAATTTAAGTTGGGTGCCGTAATAACTAAAAGTGAATTATTTTAATGAAGAAGAAGGGGGGGGGGGAAGGAGAAGAGGGGCAAGGGCATCCAGTCACACTGAGGAGCAAGAAATTGGAAAAAGGTTGGAAGAAACAGTTGGTGGGTGGGGGACGGGGGGCAGTTTTTCCAATTAAGAAATATTTTTTGTTTTGTTCCCATACTCATGGCCAGTCAGTCCCATTTGCTTTGTTCAGTGTGTGATGAATTGCAGCCCTCCACTGCTTCCCCCTCCGTCTTTGTTGTGGTGAACCTCCGACTGTTTGTATCTCCAACTTGCGCAGTGAATTCTCCCTGCCTGTTTACCGAGCAGGCTTCTGTTTGAACTGGAAGAGAGAAATGGCTTTTTGAAAAGTCTCTTTGATGGCGAGCCTAATTTGTTTTCACTATTTAAAAAGTTAGTTTGAACACTCGCAATTGCGGAATGACACCGGTGCTGTACTGGGACGGCTGCGTGCGTGCGTGTAGATTTTCTGATTTATTGACATCATAAATCGGTAATTCTCCGTTCAATTATTAACAATTTAAATGTTCAGGCATTGTTGTAGAAATGAAGGCCCGACTGATTTGATGTTTTGAAGTTGATGCCAATTTTAGTATGTAATATAATTTCTGATCACCGAGTAATCAGTCGATTAATTGAAAAAAATATGTCACAAATTAAACAAATGTTTTTAAACATATTTTTTATCTACAAGACAAAGAAAAATCAGTTGCCTTTTTGCAGATATTTTTTTCTGTTCTAAAATACGTCATGGATGAAATGCCTTATTTTGGACGGGGTTATTGTCATTATCGCTTTCTTAGGCCGTAATGTATTAATTTATTTCTAAAAAGGAAACATTTTTGCAGATTTTCAAAAAGCTTGCCCTCAAAGAAATTCTGCATTGTTGTCATGGGTTCTGCTCTGCACGCACCCTTAAAACCACCGTGTTAAAAATAACCCAAGGTTTATTTTGAAGCCACATTGGATTATTTTTAACCCAACAGATTTAAGGATTTACTTTGCCGCTCTATAATTACAGTTCGTCCCATATACAACGTCACTTATTTCAACAGAATGAAGACAAAATATTCGTGCAGACAATCATTTTTATTTTTTATGCCGGTTGAAGGTCATATTCAGAGTCGGTCGTTAATTTTCATTTTTTTGGGTCCCCCCCACATGCGCAGATCGTGACAAGCTATGTCTCAGAATTCCACCGATCACATTATTGATCAGCGGTGGGAGCTGATGGATTACCGAGGCGGACAGGCTGACAGGCATGTCCAGTGGGGGCAGTGTGTGTGTGTGTGTGGGGGGGGGGGGGGGGGGGGGTTAGCAGCACACTAGTCAAGCCGACTCTCCCCCTTCCCTTTCCTCCGCTCCCTCCGTCTGATCAGTCATTTTGACTGTGATACATACGTCTCTGTAGCACGAGGTTGGCTGGCTGACAAGAAATGCCACAGATCCCCAGAGAGTCATGGAATGAGGGATTAAACAGAGAAAGGCACCCCCTTAAAAAAGGAAATCAATATTTCCTCCTTCTGCGGTGAGAAATGTTCAAAGAGACTCTTGATTTAGTTTTTTTTAGGCATTTTCAGAGTGTTTAGTATCCAGATAAAACTGTTTGAAATGTTCATATCGCGATTAAAATGAGCATTTAGTATTGCCACAACATCTAGGAAAGGAAAATAAATGACAGCTCCTTAACATTGCAGAAGATTTTGTTTTGAATCCAGAAAATGTCAAATCTTTCGAAGTACGACTCATACACGTCCTCATTCACATGGTGAAAAGAAGATGGGCTGCAGGGCAAGTATTGGGTCGAGTTTGGACACCGCAGAGATGCTAAACCGTAAAACGTATCCAATCTGTCATTACGTCGTATTGTATTGTATTTTATTCCCTTTTGCGTAGCTCCATCTAGTGGATGTAGAGTGTAACCGCAGCCGCTATTGTAGCTTCTATTCTATGCGCTTTATAATGCAGTGCGCCCGCTATATGAAAACAGTTTTAATATAGGCCATTTCTTGAAGGTGCTCATAATCCGAAGCGCTTTGTAGCGCAGAAAATACGGTAGTCTCAGAGCTTTAAGTACGGTATTACCGATAAATTACAGTCATACTCCTTGAAACTGTTTTCAATTTGATCGAAGATAAATCGTTGCTGATATGAAGTGGAAATGTCTTATCCCGAATTTGTGCCCTTAAAATGTAAAAAATATATATATTTATATCCTGTTTATACTTTAAATCAATACTTTCATCTCCTTGGCTATCCTTGGCTGCCTTGCCACCACTAAGCTCCCTTGGAGACTGAAAAATAGCCACTTCGGAGAAGAGGCTGGCATGTGTTATCGTGGGCATTGAAGAGCTTTGAGTAAACACGAAAAGCAGCCGTTAGAACACAAAAGGATGGCACTGCAGATGGGAACTGGCCTTGTCGTGTTTTTTTTTCCTGTTCTTGTGCGCACTTGAACACACCTCCAGCGTACCTGACTCTCGACATCATCCCTCTCTCTCTCTCTTGCTTTCCCTTTCACAGTTCATCCTTTTATTCGCCATGTTCGGAGGATGCCACCAAAGCCTCTGAGGAACAGGAACTTAGAGTGTATTAAAGCAAATGTTGCCTCACAAAAAAAAAACGGTCATTCTCCTTTGAGGAGGAAATCCAAAGGCTATGCAGGAACTGTGCTTCAAAGCTGCCCGGAAAACTTCTCATGAAATGACTTTGATTGTCTGCTTCTAAAAGGGACCGTGGGGGAATTTCGCCCCTAGTGTGTCTGCAGTGTTCTTTGTGTTCCTGGGCTGTGACTAACTTTCCGCTTTGTTGTGTATTTAAGAGTCATGGTTTATATGGCTTTAGACATTCAAAGCATTTTCTGTAAGAGGCAATTGGGACTTTTAGGCAACGAGTGGATGACAAGAGTCAACGACAACGGCTGTGCAAGTGGAGAAGTTTTTGTGCTAAACCTTCCCTGGTTTCATGTAAATTGCATTTTGCTGTGCATTTGATCGCATTTTAGTTTGGCACTTTTTTTTTAAACACCGGATGTCCTACCTAATGTAATTGACACAATTTTTTTTTTTTAATCCAGGTGTTTGACAGGCAGTGTTTGGCTATTTCTGCACTTGCTGGAATTCAACGCCATGCTGTGTGCATGCCCCAATGTGTATTATACACAAATAAATGTCTACAGAAAAAAAACAATTCTCAAAATTATTTAAGATTTTTTTTTTCCTGAAACAAAGCGTTTGAGAACTGTGCAAATGTGATGCCATTAGGAAATACTTTTTTTTTCATTACTTATGGCAATCTTCAACTTTTGAGGACAATTTCAACCGCAAAATTGAAGTGAATGTCATTTTTCATGCATGAATGCTTTTTTTATTGAAATGGAGAGCGACGTGAATATTATACAGAGTGAACGGTGACACTCTTTTGACTTTTCCAAAGATTCGGATTGCTTGTAGGGAAATCCAAGAGATGGTACAAAGGAGGACGAGAGTGTACAGAAGGGAGGAGAATTTAGATTGCGTGTTTAAATGTATTAGTTTGAAGTTAAGACTGCAGTCAGATGGACTGTCACACACACACACACATCCAAAGCATCCAACCTCCCCCCCTTGCTCCTCCAAACGGCCCTGTCGGTGCGCCAGGGTCGGTGATTACCGACACTCTCACCCAATTATGGGCTGATTATTCCGCTGCACTCTAATTGACTGGGGAGATATGCAAATGGGTGTCATTTGGGATGATAAAGGATGCGGGCGCTGGATGCCCCTTTGCATTATTTAGCCTCGGCTGTACACGGCGTGAAGGATGTGGCGTGTGCGTTAATTGCCGAGAAGAGAGAGGTTAAGTTAAACGAGCAGCTGAATTAGAAATGAGGAATTTGGGCTCTTTATATTTTTCTCCTTTCCTTCCATCTCCATCTCACCCATTAGATGTTTGCATCGTTTGTGGAGTTCTCTCCGGTGAGTGGGGGAGGCACGGAGTGGGTGGCTGGATGCTGCTCTATGCTGCAGTGCCGCAAATCAACACAACAAAACATCACCGGATAAAATGCAAGTGTGAAGGATTTTTGACTAACGAGAAGGCATTATTCAGAAAATTATTTAACTTGTCGTTAAATGATCACATCCAAGCTGAACATACCGCATGCCGTATGATGTGAGAGGGAGAGGTTGGTTGGTTTGGCGTGGTCCATTGGCTAAAAAAAAAAAAGGGCTGCTACGAGCTGCTCGGCATTTAATCCGGAAGAATCCGAAGAACTAATCTCTTTGGTGTGGTGTTAAGCAACACCAGATTTGAGTGTCTTTGCAGTTTCGAGGCCCCACACATGTGCCTTTCAAAGTAGCCCACCCTGTAGCACACTTTACAAGAGGCTTAAGTGGCTCGAGACTTATCACTCCGCTAGCACGCTATCTTACTGCAAACATTAACGTCTCATGCCAAGAAGTTACTGTTACCATTATAAACAGATTATCTCAGTCTGTCCAAATCCTGAGCCTAAACAAATGTTTGACCATCCCCCGCCCCTCCAACAGCATTTCTTGACATTTTAGTTGATGTTTACTTTTCTCCTGCAGATGTTGTGCTATTGTGAAGAGATTGTTTGGGTTTGTGAGCCAGAATGCAAAACAAAAGTTCACTTTTTTTACTTTCCAAAAAAAAAAACTAACCTCATACTGCCTGCCCTTTTGACGTCTATAACCGTCAATGGCGGTGAATGAGCCAACAATGTGAAACAAATCCTTTTGGTGTGTCTCTTTTTGTTTTTCGTTTTTGTTTGAGTTGAGGTGTCCAGGAGATCGGCCACATTAATAGTGTAAAATAGTTGTGAAATGATGTACTTTGGTCTCTTTTTTATCTCACAAACAAATTTGGCATCCGAACAAAGATGTGTCGACATTTTTTATATCCCTATATGAGATGAAAAATACATCCGTAAGCATCGTAGCACTGTGCTGTAAATTCTCAAACACACGCACGCACACACTTTTTTTTGAACAAGTTTAATAAGCATCAGTAGTTACCCGTATCACCTCCAATTGTTTCACAACAAAACAGCTGAATGGCATTCAAACATAAATTTGTAGATAATGTGAAAGTGGTGTTAAAATGCCATCCAGTTCCTTTTTTTCCTCTGTTTCTCAACTTAATAGCACTTAGTGAAGGCGAGTTCAGTTGCTGCTCTACAGGGATGTTGCATTAAAAACCTCCTTATACACACACACACACCACACACATTAAGAAGTCCATTCGGATTCATTTGCATGGCCTTTTATTTGGATTTTGCCTCAGACGACAGTTGTGGGGGGGAAGGATGAATAAACATCTTTATGTAATAGCCTTTCCCCTCAGTCTCCACAGCACCGTAAAGATGGAAAGTGCGGCGTCCGGAGCCGACAAATATGTGCATTGCTGCAATGAGCAGAGTTGTCCCTCAGGCCTACCAACCATAGCTAGTGGACTTAATTACAGTTCACATCATCATATTTACCCAGAGAATGGAAACAACGAATAAAGCTCACCTCTGTATGCACAGAGGTCTTATTTCTGTACGTATATTGAGTACCACCGTGTATATGTAACACTGTAATGTGCTTTTTACTTTTGATCCAGACAAAACAGGTCCTATGGATACATAAAAAGAAATCAGTAATAATAGAAACTCTGGAAAAGTTCTCTTCCATCGCAGTGGAAGGCAACGCACGGTGTCTTTTCCGTATATATTTATGGGCACGTATTTGGACAATGTTGGCGTATGTTATGATTTTATTTTTCTACTACAATTGATTTGCGATCGATTAATCGCGGTGCGACTGAAGTCACCTTTGAAGGTTTTCAAAAATATGGCTTAAGAATGACATCGACTTTTAATAACTAATAGAATGACAACTATAGCATTTCATATTTGGATGGAAATTATTTGCCATCAATGATTGTTTCAAGCCCATGGATCTCATATTCCTCATCCGTGGCGACTTTTTGACCAGGCATTCACAGCAGCCACCTCCGCTTTCTGCTTTTACGTTTGTCTTCAGAAATCATACTCTATTGCGCTGGTCTCCAACATGGTGCCCGTGGGCCCCCAAGGACCACATGAGTAGCCTGAAGGCCTGTCCTATAAATAATAGCTCGCTAATGATGGGACATAACTTTCTGGGAATGTTGTAGAATTGATCATTTCAAAAAATAATCAGAGAAAACCTATTTCATAAAGTGTGTGTCAAACCAGTAGCCCTTCGCATGAATCTGTACGCAAGAAGTAACTCTCGCGTTCCAAAAGGTCGGCGGGGGCCCTATCCTTTTCCGCCGTCATGGTCAAAATTCTTCTGGACAAATACTGTGCATCTGTCTTTGGCACCTCAAAACATAAATAGATTGTGCAATATGCACCGAAATCCTCAACTGCTCGGCACAGAGATCTGTCATCAATTGCCCTCCACACACTGGTACTTGCACGCATGCGCACGCACACACACACACACACACACACACGCATGAACAGACACGAACACACACACGCACTCAAGTCTCATCTGTCCCCCTTGGCTGCATCAGTAGCCAGGCATGTCTCACTGTGACAGCTCAGCCACATTGTGTGTCTGTCACACACACACACACACACACACACATACATAAAGGCATTGTAGACAGGTGCCAATGCCAGCAAGGTGAAGGGTCACGAGCAACTGCCTCTCCAATGTTGTGTGAAATGTGCCGATTGAAGTCTCGGGCCATTATGTACACACTTTGTGTGTGTGTCTGTGTGGATATGGATATGAGTGGGCGGTGGCCATCTCAAAGTAACTTATTATCACCTCAATATTTTTCTTATTATGACAATTACATGCTCCAGGAGTGAATTAAGCGGTACAGGACGCCAAGCAGGAGAGGTTGACAGCTATTTGGAGACTCAATACACAGAGCAATTTGCAGCCGAGAGCCAAACAAATTGGATTTGGGCCACTTTGGATCGTGGCTGCCGATTGTGGGGCGTTTGGATGCTGCAACCACATGTCTGTTTGGATGGTTAGCTGGCTGGCTCGCCGGCTGGCTTGTGTGACGGCAGTAGACACAAAACTCTGTGGCCCGTGACATGGATTAAATGTAAAGTACAGGAAGAGTGTGGGTGGGAAAAGATATTAAACTAAAGAAGCGTTGTAATTTTTTTTTTTTTTTAATGGTGGTGTTTCACTATTATAATGGGCGCATTTGAAATGGGCATTTATATAGTCAAAGGGTGTTAAGGTTTACCAGCCTTTCATTGTATTAGTGCTGCTACTTTTTTGGTCTTGGGCCACACAGCTGTGCTCAAGTGTGTGTTCAATCCAAACGAGACACTAAACAAATTACTGATACGCATTTTACCACCCCTAAACTGCCAGTGAAAAAAGCTGGCAACAGCACCCAATTAGGCAAAATGCAATTATTCCCATCCATTCACATAATGAGCCCATGGGTTAACAACCTAGCTGCTCATCACGCTAGCTCGTGGTTACTGTCTTTGGAAAAGCCATCACCATGGACACGCTGGCTGTCATGGTAACCTGTGTTGTGTAGAGCAGCATACTGCTCATTGGAAAACTACCTTCCGGTCCGTTTGGGAGGCTGCTCGCTCCGCCGGACTTCTAGGTGACCTGATTGGCTCGAACAGGAAGTGGTAACGAGGGTGAGGCAGGAAGATAAGTGAGCGGGTGCCCCACATGTTCAGTAGAGCAAGGTTAGATGATGCCAGACTAGTGGCTGCCAGACTACTTATCATAGTGGCATGATGGGAAACAAAAGCTTTGTGTCTGCTTGTTGCCATTCACGACAACAAGCAGACACCGACCAACAGGCACTTCTGTTAAAACCGAAACAACACGGCTACACGAATACACAAAAGAATCCTTGTGTTGAATCATAGCCAATGCACTTACAGAGGCCTCACGTTAATTCAAGGGAGTTGGAAACCTCTCACAACTGATTCTTACTGATGAGTAAACTTTAAAAAAATAATAATAATCTATTTTTTTTAATAACACATACGATGTTTATTTATTTATTAATTTGTTAATTCGGCAGCCTGCCGTGCATGTCTTTGGAATGTGGGAGGAAACCGGAGTACCCGGAGAAAACCCACGCAGGCCCGGGGAGAACATGCAAACTCCACACAGGGAGGCAGGAGCCTTTTATTTATTTATTTTTTAAGGATAATTTTTATGAATGAACAGTTACGATAGCAGCGAATTTTCACATCTCCCTCCGTCCTCGGTGTGGTGTGTCTAAATGCTCACTTCTCCCCGACTTCTCTTTCTGTGTCATAAAATATTAACAATTACCCACTTAGGGCAAGGTTGTTTTGTCACATGATGTTGTGTCATGGTCTAAAATGATAGCCGATGCATGTGCAATCGCGATCGAGGCCTTTTTTTTCCATTTTGTGAGAGGCGGAGCTGTTTCTCAACGTTATTCATAGAGCACTTTAAAACAACCATTGCTGCATAGAAAGTGCTGTACATGGAGTAAAAAAAAAATCGTGATACCATAAAAAAGAAAGTTGCAATTGTTGTTGCTTATCCCTTTCAGGGATAGAGGTTATTATAGTGGATAGCTTATCATGTTACCAGGTTACAGGGTGCATGAGAGGGTTCGAGTTGTTCGACTGTACAGCATGTCTGTGTATATGTACAGTAAGCACGCAACCGTAGCAAGGAGGATAGAGAGAAGGGGAAACTATGATTTTGAGAAAACGGGATGACAAACCGATGTTGGCCGGTGTCACCTTTGTGGGCACGTGTCTCAGAAGGGTCACTGAGCTTGTTTGTGTAGCGGGTCGCATCAGCTGGCATCCACCAGCGACTCTTCCGCTTCCTCCCTCAGCGAGTACTCACCAGCAAACCGGGGGTCACTCACAGGTGATGTCCTCCTCATTTTCGAGATACAGCTCAGGCTCAGCTGCCAGTCGGAAAATGTGTGTGTGTGTGTTTCAAATGTGTGTACGTGAATGTGTGTGTGTGTGTGTGTGTGTGTGGATGATAGAGTGTGTTTCGGGGCCAGCCGTCAAATCTCATCTCATCCAGGCTTCATTCACATTCTTGCTTTTCTGTTGCCTCTCACCTTCCACACGCTTAAACTTCGTGTTCCTTCAGCAGTATTGATGTGGAATCCCTGGATCGAGATAAAGGCACGACTTTGAACAAATACACACACCTGTGCGCGCCCACACTAGCACGGTGCGTTCTCTATTCTCCCGATATAATGAAATAAGTTTCAATTATTTCATATTTAGCATCTTTATACTGTATTCTGTAAGCATGTTTTTTTTTTTACATGTTATGTTTTGAATAGCATGAAATGTTACATTTTGACGTTTTGTCGGCTTTTTATCTTTTTCAAGCTATTATACCCGACGGAAGAGTTAACTTGTATGCAAAAAAAAAAAAAGTGTGTTTTCAACATGAATGATGCTTCAGCAATTAAGGTGGATAAAAGTCCAAATGTAGAAAACTGTTGATTTCATTGCATGTATTAATTTTGGGGAGACTTCTTTTGAGATGGGCAACTCCAGTTTTTTTTTTTTTTTTTTTTGATGGAGCACAAAAAGAACCACAACAGTAACAAAGTGCTGCCTCCAAAGAGTGAACAAAGTAGCACAGAACACCTTTGTTGTCACTGTGTGGTGCATATTGCGCAACATTGAGATTACGTAGCTATAAGAGACAACCAGTAATAAAATAATGATGACAAGCATATACAGTAGCTGACAACTAACTGCGGGATGAAGTTAAATGTTCCCATGTGAGCACAGCTTTGTGACGGTGTGGCCAACATCATCCCCTCCCTCGCTTGACGAGTGCTGAGTAGAGACAGAGGGACAGCGAAAAGCTGTAGCTTTGTGATGCTAGCAACGGAAAGCTGCTCCTTGTCTGCTGGGGAGAAACAGATGGCTGAAGTTCAGCCGTCACCGATTCATTGTTGCTGCAGTGAAACTCAACGACTTTATGAACCTTCCATGTCCTTTGTACTGTCGATTCACCGGTAAACATGTTAAAAAGGAAAAAAAACACACTACAGAGTTGGCTGATGGACATATTCTTTCATCTTTAAAAACTCCACGTCGCGTGAAGTCAGCAGAAACTGAAGCCTCATTCACCGCCTCACCTTTCCGATGGAAATGCTTCATGTGCTGTCGTGCGCAAAGTCCATTCCAAGTCTATCAATCGGGCGATGTTGTGGCCATTTACGGCCATGCATTTTTGTTTTCCTCATGGTCGCTTCACCTACAGTTGATGTTTTTGTCCTCTTTTCCAGGATCTGTCTGGCTCCATAGATGACCTCCCCACGGGGACAGAGGCTGGTCTGGGATCGGCTGTCAGCAGCAGTAGTAACCAAGGAGAGCAAGCAGGCGCCACCACCCAGAGGCAGTCACCTTTCTCTCCCCACGCCTCGCCACACCTTCACAGCCAGAGGAGCGGACCTTCACCCTCCCCTGTGGGCTCACCTGCAGGCTCCACTCAGTCCCAACAGTCTCGTTCAGGCTCCGGGCCCATATCTCCCGCCAGCGGCCCGACTGCCGGCGCCAACACACCTGGTAGGGCTCCCGAACTCTCACCTCGGTCCAGTTAAAGTTGCCATTTGTAGCACGGCATGTTTGTTTCATCATTACAAACTTGACATGTACGCGGAAAGATTTTAGTCCCTCAACAGAAAACCGAGACGTCAAAAAAAAAAACCACACAATTTTGTATCATATTAACTCTTTCATGTACCCTCTAACTCGGCGATCCCCAACCTTTTTTGCCTCACGGATCAGTTTAATGTTAGACAATATTTTCAGGGACCGGCCTTTAAGGTGTGACGGGTAAATACAACCAAATAATATGATATGACTTGCATGAAAACTGTGGTACTTTTGGAACATAACAGTAAACACAAATCATGACACGAGTGACGTCCTATCTGGCCGCAACACTCTCTGTTCGCTATGGTCACGTTTAAACGTGCCTTCAAAATAAGATACACCGCAGATGCAAATATTATGCAGAGTGGGCTTGGTGCGTGGGAATCTCCCGTTGAGATAAATCCTTATCTTAAGTAGGACTCCTCATACTGTCTTATTAAGTGTAGCCTTCTTTTTCTTGAAAGTCGTAGACTCCTTTTCTGTCTCCTTGCCGGGCCTTTTCCTCTTCCCAAAGAAACTTTCCAAAGAAGTTTGTTTTTTT
The DNA here is from genome assembly GCF_054856545.1 of Hippocampus guttulatus. NCBI lineage: Eukaryota > Metazoa > Chordata > Actinopteri > Syngnathiformes > Syngnathidae > Hippocampus > Hippocampus guttulatus. The sequence continues at coordinate 11,425,182 of NC_141273.1, forward strand.
TTTTCTCATTTTGCTAGCTCCTGGGTTTCATTTTAGCGGTAACCTATCACGTGACGGAGAAGCGCGTCAAGAGTTACGTACTGTAGACGGATGTAACAGAGAATCCAGTCATTTTTCAAAATAAAACATCTTTCAGATTCCAAAATAAATAAAATGTAAGTAATGTAAATTCTTTATTCTTTCTGTGCGGCCCAGTACTAAATGACCCACGGACCGCTACCGGTCCGCGGCCCGGGGGTTGCGGACACCTGCTCTAACCTGATAACATGATAAGCTGTCCGCCGTAGTCACCGCTCTCCCTGAAAGAGTTAAAATGATCTTTGATGGATAATTTTTTTGAAATACACTGATATACAGTATAAATTATTTCATTGTCGTAATAAAATATAGAACAGTTTTCATAGTAAATGATTGTTAGACCATGCACGTCTGTCTTTAAGCCTCAGCAGAGGGTGTGATCAGCTAGCGTATATAAAGGCTTGGCTTTATCACAATGAGAGTGAATTTGAGATGGGTGTGTGCACCCGTGCACGCCATCCCAGCCTGGCCTCCCTCATCATCCGGCCACCTCTCTGCCCCACCGAGCAGCTGAGCGACATATCAGCGTGGCTCAGAGCTGTCATTCAATGTGATGAGGCGGGGCAAAATGTCTTGAGCGAGATCCTGATGTCAGGCCTCCTCCTCCTTGCCAGAGTGATTGACGCTAATGAAAACTGGGACAGTAGTTTTGCATGTGCACGTGCCAAGAACCGTGCTGAGAATCCCGAGTAAGGTGGCAAAGATGGGGAGTGAAACTGATTGCTGGGACATGAGTCATAAGATATATTTTTTTTTCCCCGTGCCAAATAAATAGTGATAAAGTGTGGAGCCGTGCGTAACATTTGGCGCGTCTTAGCGGTTTTCCGACACTCACTTTGAATGAGATCAATGTTCAGCCAGCCCGGGAGAGACACACGGGAGAACTAATGTGGTTACCACATATCTGATTACTAAAGCCTCCACACTCTAACTCTTCATCACAAGTTAAGACACTTTCATTAATGCGCTTGTTGGAGTTGGTGCAACAAAGCGAGCGAAAGAGGAGGCAGAGCAACACCGTAATAAGCGCATGCATAACTCCCTCTTCATTATTCAGTTTTATGAACAACAGTGTCCACTAAATCAACAAAACATTAATAAGCGACTTAATTAGTGAGTAAAACAAATTGTTTTCAGCTGCATTACTGACTGAGCTTCGGTTGTGAAAAGCTCATAACAACAGATCTTGTGGCTCCATTTCACTGTGCTTTATTAATGTTACTGCCATACGAGTGGCGGCGTTGGCTCTGTGATGACGGATTGTGGCTTTCAAATGAATTTACGCTGATGATTTGGGTATTTTGATAGTTTTTTTTGTCTGATTAGACTCCATTGTGATTGTGCTTTAAATGCCAACAAGTCATGTTATTGCTTGTTTTTGTTCATTACACTGACTCTTGCTGGATAAACAGAGAGTGGCAACTCATGTTTTTTGAGTTGTCGACAGAAATTTGTTCGTTTTTGGACAATAAACAGTGATTTTTTTTTTTTTAAGAAAATGCCACAGACACCATTCTAGAATCTTGGAAAGTCTTCCCAGAAGAGTGGAAATTGTATGTATGAAAGCTTAGATGCTTAGAGAAAACTCGACTGTTTGCTGTTTTTGTGTCAAATATAAAAGTATTGTTTTGTTCCTAAGCAACTATGTTGAACTGAGGGCAGGAGCTTCAATTCATCAGTCCACAGCCTTTTCTTAATCGAAACATTTTCTTTTCCGCCATCTTCTGATATCTGTTGGCAACTACAAACCTTTTAGTGGGTGTCAATTATTTGCGGGCATCTCTCCCTTTCAAAGTAATATCTAGAAAGTTTAAAAAGGAAAGTAAAGAGGTCAACCAGCAACTTTAGAGTCCCACTTTATTAAAGAACGGTGAGGCCTCGTACAATCCCAAATCCTTTAAAACGCTGCATCAATATAGCTTAAAATGTAAAGTCATTTTCTGTTCGGGGATAGATGTGAGATTGATTATTGCTTCGTACAGCATCAGCCACAAACTACAGCATGACTGGCTATTTACAAGAAAGGCTGGCATCATCTCTGTATATCTTCCATATTGAAAGCGTAACTTTTTTTTTTTTTTAAATCACTCATGGATGCCATGTTAAGTCTCCCCTCGCATTTAAGCAGCGGTGTGCTGTTGTCATCTCTCTCTCAGCGCACTGATGTGACACGTCACACGGCTGAGCTCTCACAGGACGACACGAGCCGCCGTGGCAGCGGTCAGAGAGCAATTTCATCATGTCATCCTTTCACCTGGCTGTCAACCACCTCTGCACAATATATTTGAAAAATAACACAGCAGCTAGGCAGGGCATACGTAGCGGCACACATGGTTGCACATACAAATCACTTAGAAATGCTTGCTTGCTGGGATGTGACTGTGATAGAGACGCAGTCAGAGGTGAGCATGTGGGAGACTGACATATTGCCAGGCTATCATATACCCGCGCACTTACACAAATCTATCAAGGCATGCCTGTGATTCTCACATCTTTACCAGTCTCTCCATGAAGAAAATCCAATACGCTGGAACATTATCCGGCCCTCGCCTTGCTCTCCTGGAGCCCAAAAGGCACACACCGGGCCAAATTGATTTTCCTGTTGCGCTAGATTTGCGACAGTCGAGCAGAAATCACATTGCTCAACCTCCAATCTCCTCCTCATATCCATGTGCAAAAACAGGCTCGATTTCTCCAGCAGACGCAAAAGGCCTTCTTCACTATGACTCGTGTCATTTGAGTCATTTTTCCCTTTCATGAAACATTGGTGAGAAGGCGAGAAGACATCTCTCTCTCATCCAGATAAATGGGAAGTGGAGCAAAGCAGTAAAGTCGCTTGAAAGCTTGAAAGGAGTCACAAGAGTCAAAGCCTCCAGTTAAAGTTGTTTAAACTCATTCAGTGCCGGCCATTTTCTTTTTTACCCTATTCCTTAAAAAAAAAAAAAAAAATAGAAAAGAGTAACTGGGATTGAATATGTGGAGTCTCAAAAGATATGTACCGTATTTTCCAGATTGTAAATCGCTCCGGAGTATAAATCGCGGCAGCCATAAAATGCATAATAAAGAAGAAAAAAAAACAATTATATCTTGCACTGGCGTCTAAGTCGCATTTTTGGGGGAAATTTATTTGATCAAATCCAACACCAAAAACAGACATGTCATCTTGAAAGGCAATTTAAACAAAAAATAAAATAGAGAACAACAGGCAGAATAAGTGTATGATATAACAGCGTTACATGACGCATAAACAACGAACTGAGAACGTGCCTGGTATGTTCACGTAACATGTTAAGATTTCTTCAGATAGCTATAGTATGTAACAAGTTTCCCAAACCATCAGTGTCACTCCAAATCACTAAATCCAATGAAATCTTCACCCTCTGGGTCATTTTTAAACAACTCCGTCAACTCGGAGGGAGAAGATACGGCGCTTCCTTTTCTACGTCGCTTATGTCAGAGTCATCGTCGACTTATCAACATAGGCCTAGAGCGCCCTCTTGCGGTTTAATGTAAAAATAACATGTGAAATGATATTGTAATGTTCACCCATAAATCGCTCCAGAGTACTGTATATAAATCGCACTCCCGGCTAAAGTATGAAAAAAATAATAAAACGATTTATAATCCGGAAAATACGGTAAATATTTCTTTGGTAGTGAGTGAGTTCCATCCATCCATCCATCATCTACCGCTTATCCGGGGCCGGGTCGCGGGGGCAACAGCTTTAGCAGGGAAGCCCAGACTTCCCTCTCCCTAGCTACTTCTTCCAGCTCTCCCCGGGGGATCCCGAGACGTTCCCAGGCCAGCTGGGTGACATAGTCTCTCCAGCGTGTCCTGGGTCTTCCTCGGGGTCTCCTCCCGGTGGGACATGCCCGGAACACCTCACCAGGGAGGCGCTCAGGGGGCATCCGAATCAGTTATTTTCACAATTTAAAGCCGTTGCCAGATATATGTCTTCCTCTTATTAGTCTGTTTCCAGGGCACGGGCCTGTCTCAGCACTTACATTTCCACAATTAAAACATCCATCCAGCCATTTTCTGTAATGCTGTCCTCATTAGGGGCATAGGCGAGTTGGAACCAATGCCGGCTAACTTTTGACAAAACACGGATTACTCCCTGGACTCGTCGCTCAATTAGAGGGCCCATATCAAAAGAGACAAGCATCGTCAAGTGGGAACGCAGCCCACTCTGCCTGCTCAGATGTCAGGCCACCACATATTGACTCATTTTTAAAAATCACGTTGACAATGCTCAGAGTCTTCTCCGCCTAAAACAGTAAAAGAAGATTTGATGACATTGTTGGATGGATAGTCGGACTTCCACTAAATGTCCAAAAAGCTTCATGAGACTCATCTGAATACATTAATTAACCAAGGTACAGAGTTAGGGTGAAACCCAGAGTTACTTACTCACCCTGAATTTTAATTCTTCATCAAACCAAGACATTTTAATGTTTCCAGCTTTGTAGCGACATTTCGTAGAAGGTCGGTAGAAGTGAACTCCTGCTCCTCCAGATCAATGTTCGGTATTTCCACAAACACTCCCCAATTTTTTTTTTTTTGAGAGACTGACTTTTTCCATCCGTTTACACTTATTAGTCTAGTACAGGGGTGTCAAACTCATTTCACATTGTGGGCCACATACAGACTCGGTAGATGTCAAGTGGGCCGAACCATTAACATTATACCATACTGTGCTATGAATCACCAAAATATCATCTCTTTCCTTTGCTTTGGTCTCAAGAAGCATTGATTGGGGCTTTCATATCATTTGCTGCGTTGGGTCTATCTCGGTGACAGACTGAGACTGCTGTTTTCTTCCCCGATCAAAACAATGTTGTCTTCGACTGTGATCAAAACAGTGTGCCCCCTAGCGTGTAATCCACGAATTGCATTTTATATAAAATATTCATTCTGTGTCTTCAATGCATTTTTTTTCACTTTTAAATGATCCCGCGGGCCGGATCGAACCTCCGTGGGGGCCGGTTCCGGCCCGCGGGCCGTATGTTTGACACCCCTGGTCTAGTATGTTATTATTTTTGTCCATATAACACTGTATATGTTGCAATAGGAATCTCCTCAGGCTGTAGAAAAAAAACACCGATCAGTGGGATGAGAATGGAGGTATGTAAGCGGACACATGGCACTGAGTGAACAAGGCTGGGCCGGTCCGGTCGGTGTTCTCAAAGGTCCGACTTGTTTTCCATTCCATCGCCGTCGTTTGCAGCGTAGCCTGTGTTTTGCTTGTAATGCGGGCAAGAAAATACATTCGTATTCCAATCTGTGATCATGTGCCGCGGATATAAAGGAATCTTTGCGGTGCATTTTCCGCGCTTACGTCAAAGGTCAAGCACAGACGCCGACGGGATCCAGCACAAATGAGAGCCGCATGCCCTAAGGTAGCCATTGTTGATAATGCTGCCGGTAAATGACTTCGCTGAGCACAGAAAGAAACTCATTTGCAAGCTACAAAATATCTAAGTGGAAGACACGCCACGGGAATGCTCATTCCAACTTATTTTTCCTCCGTTAGGGGGGCAAGTTATTACAAGAATGCTGTGGGAGAGAGTAGGGGTTGAATTTTGATACAGTGCAGAACAGATTTTTTTTTTCTTCCCCCCCTTGGTCGCACCAAACCGAAAGCGCCTGCATGTGAACACGCCTGTGGCACTCCCTGTCCCTCTCTCGGCCTCATATTAACTTTCAACATGCTCGCTCTCTCTTCTGGTCTCTCTCATGTCTCAGTTTCCCTCATATTCACCCCCTCGCCGCCCTCCCCCCTCCCCTCACCCCTCTGTGTTTGTATTCGCTGGGAGCATCGCTGTGGTGCCGGCCTCCCACCGAGGAACCATACCCATTTTTCCATCCCCGTTCTTGCCTGCGTTTCCCCTCCTTCCTGTATTCCTCCATACTGCTCCTGCAGCTCTCTTTTCCCTCTTCTGTCCTTCTGTTTTATCTTCTTCCTCCCATTCCCATCTGCACATTAAACCTCTCACTCTCTCCCACTCTTCCCCTTCTCCCACCTCTCTGCCTCTTTGACATAAAAACAGAAAAATGTTCTCCGCTCTATTAAAAAAAATAAATTACACAGTGCAAACAAAACAAACGTTTTTTGTTTTCTTTGGGGGGGGGGGGGGGTTGTGTTTTAAGAAGCCTGTGTTTTTCCATTATGAGAAATTCTTTTCTGACTTCGTCCAAGTGAAATATTCAAATTGGAGCAGTGTTCAATTGCACGCTCTCCCCAACATCTACTTCTCTCTCCCTCCTCTCTATCCTTCCCGTTGCATTTTTAGCTTAAGCTGCACTTTTGTTTTACTTGCACTTGCTACTCAGCGCTGAAAGTAATGAGGATCTCTGGAGAGTGAGAGCGCTTGTTTTGTGAGCCACTGCAGGCCTGCACTCGTCCCCTGCAGGGGCTAGTTAAACTGGCATCAGCCCCTGGCTTGGAGAGGCATTGGCTTACACCCATTGAGAGCTAAACCCCCATTACTGGAGCCTCTTGTTTATTTTGCTCTCGACTATAAAGTCAAGAAGGAGATATTACCTTGTTGTGGGTGTGTTGGCTGGGGAAGGTGTGTGTACATTTACAGCCTAAGGGTTGCATTTAAGAGACAGTGCTGAAGCAGCCCTTTCTCTCTTGAGTTCACTGTCGTGTCCTCACTTTTGGAAAAATGTCCCCTGCTGCTTCAACAGGGCACGGTCTATCACCGCCAACATGAGGAACATTCGCACCGGCAACCAATGCAGCTGTGTGGTAGAATTACCGTATTTTCCGCACTATAAGGCGCACCTAAAAGCATTCGATGTACTCAAAAGTCGGCAGTGTGCCGTATAATCCGATGCACCTTATATATATATATACACACACATAGATCAATATTCGGATTTCTTGGATGTGGCATTTTAAATGTTCAGTATAGCTGCAGTGTATGTGAAGGCTCTAAATAAATAAATGGCTCCATCTAGTGGATGAATAACGCAACCGCAGTCTGTATTTTAGCGTCTATTCTATGCGCCTTATAAGCGGTGCGCCCTATACATGAGAACAGTTTTAAAATAGGCCATTCATTGAAGCTGCGCCTTAGACTCTAAAGCGCACTCTTGTGCGGGAAATACAGTAATACAATTGTTCCTCTTGTTTGATCCAATTAAGTACATTCAAAGTACTTTTTATCTGCACACAGAGATGCATGTACTGCATACAACAAGTGGTCTGGTCATTGATTGATATTGGACTTTCCTTCATTGGCACGACGGCGCACACACCGTGTCACATGCACTCATTTGTAAGCACATACGCACTCATGCAGTTACTCTGAAGATTAATATTAGCCGAGCCCTGAAACAAAACAGAAATATGGCCACAAGCCCTCCCCCTCAGCTTTGAACTTAACAAGCTTTTGCGTTTGAAAATCCTGATGGGAAAAAAAAAGCTTCAAAGACTACATCCCCTCTCTTCAAAAGAAGACTCTGGGTTGCCTTGACAGTACTCGCGGAAGAGGAATTTCAAATGTGTTTTGGGTTTTTACCGAGGAGCATTATCTTCCCAAAATAAATGCAATGAACTTCCTTTTGGCCCTGTTGCCTCAGCGTACGAAAAGTGTGTGTGTGTGTGGGGGGGGGGGGGGGGGGGGCATGTTCACTCAGTGTCTTTTTATACTGATTAAATGACTGCTATTTAACTTCTCAGTGGAATTTAAAAAACCTGCTTTTGTTATCCTCTTATTGACTGTCACACTTTAACATGGTGCATTCATTTTTTCTTCAACACACTTGGAATATGTGGTCTCTTCTTAACAAAAGATAACATTGGTGGTATACTTGTCGATAGCAAAGGAAAAATAGTTCGAAATTTGTGCACGCATTATTTTGAAGTCACCGTGTTGAATAAAGTTTAACAATCGTAAATACTGTACATTGTTGCGAGCAGACCAAAAAAATAACTGCTAGTGAACAAACAGAACCTGTCTAGGATTATAAATATGAATAATTTCAGCATGTGGGTTGTCTAAATACAGTGGGTATAAAAAGTCTACACACCCTCTAAAATGATGTGACGATATGCTAATGCCCCTGGACAGCTTGTCAGTGATGTTCTTGGAACTGTGTGTGTTTATGTTTTATTGTATCATCATTTTAACGGGTGGGGAACTATTAATAAAATGATTGTGTATTGTTGTTTTTAAATTACCTTTTTGTCAAGTCAAAAGACCACCACGTAGTTACTCAAATTGCCCCGATATTCCAATTTGCATTCATACGCAGTCGTGTAGATTTTGACACACTCTTGCCATTTTTTTTCACTGCACGCACGGCTCTGATTTGACTTTACTCAGCTCTACTGACCGCATCATTCACAACGAAACATGCTGCGAAACCACAACAGAGGAGAACTTTTCGGTATCGGTTCGCTAACATTAACTTGTGTTGTTGTCATCTCTTTGTGACAATATTTGATCACAGTGTGATCAAATATTGTCATGTGAAAGCGGTTTATAAATAAAGATGGATCGCGTTATGAGTGAGGGACTCTCTTTGGCTATCAACTTTTCCTCTAGCTCTATTTTGAAGCAGCGTACAAAGTTGTGGTTTGGACTATTTCACCTGTTGGAAATTTGTTTTTTTTCTTACACGGACCACCGTCACTGCTATGAACGTTTGTACTGACATTTTGCTCAATGTGTGCAGCGAGAGGGACGTGCGTGCACCGCCGTGTTATCCACACGTAGGACATTTGTTGTCATTTGCACAGCCCAACACTGCCAGAAAACACCAATAGGCTGAATAATGGTGCTGTTTTGCTCCCGTGACGTGTAGTGAAGTGATCCGAGGCAGCGTAACACTCGGCGAATCAATCGCCCATGTGACAGGCCACAATAATATTGAAATGCGGAAACGTTTCTCGGTTTAAAAAAAATAATAATAATCGAGCGTGGTGAGAAAATTGCGCACGTGTGGTTTTGTGGCTTCAATTCTTTTAAACAATGCCTGCAAGCTTAGGCATACAGCTCTGTAGCCTCTCTTGTTTTTCAACTCGATTCTTACGCATGCGCAGCGGAGATCTGCGCGTGTCATCTACACACTGGTGTCCACATATGCATTCAAGCGAAGACACATGGGCTGCGAGATTGATTCGAGTGTACGGTATTTGCATGCAAACATGCATGGTTAGAATATATGCGCGGTGAGTCTCCTACAATTGGATAAAATCACACGCACACACTCCGATGCAAAGCTCGGAAGACGACCCTGCATGGCAGAAGCATTTCCATACAAATGATTATTATTATGATTTTATTTTATTTATTTATTTTTTTTGGTTCGTATACAGGAAATGATATACTGCTGACATTTAGCTCTTCCTCTCTCTCCCAGCAGCGCACGGTGAAGAACTGCGTGTCAGAGATTCAGTGTATGAATTATTAATGGTACAGATTAAGTGTGCCAGGACTCACTGTGGAGCCTGTTTGTTTTATTTAAGCATAATTATTTAATGGCATTTCGGATGAGGAGAGGAGGGAGGACAGGGGGAGAGGAGGTTGTCAGGGAGAGATAGGCTTTGTTTGGACACTAATTGGTAGTGAAATAATTACGAAGTGCTGGAAGCTTAACTCGACTCGGACAGGGAGGGCCTGAAGCCTTATCAAACTTCCGCTACTCCTCTCTTATCTGTTTACAATGTTCTCTTCGTCAATGAGACTTTTGTGTTTCGGATTAGTTTCCATTTTTCTGTTTTGTCATCTCCCTTAATCGCTCTCAAATATACGCAAAAGCCTCGTTGGTTATTTCTTGTCTCATCTCGGGCCGAGACATTGCATCGGCGTGTAGTGCACAGTGCATAGCGGCGCGCGACACAATCTGCTGCCACCATCAGTCTGCCATCCAGGCAAACAGGGTCTGACAGCAAAGCTGACGCCTGGCATGCATCCCTGCGCACACGTGCGCACACGCACACACACACACACACACACACACACACACACACACACACACACACACACACACACACTTATATCAGCAGGTCATTGTTTTGCAGTAAACGTCTACCTTATCTGCCAAGCTAAACCTGTGCTATAGTTGACTCAGCAGAGACAAATAGCTACCGGTACCAGTTATTTTGTGTGCAAACAATTTTCGGCTTAACTACAAACAAACTGCCGTTTTGCGTGGAATCATTCGTGTCTGTTGGAGGTCAACTACACAAAATAGTTCAACAAACACTTGCAATCTTAAATTTGAAGCATAATTTAGAATGAATTAAGTTTCTTGGCAGACGGCACGGTGGTCGACTGGTTAGTGCGTTCGCCTCACAGTGCAGAGGTGCAGGGTTGGATTCCGGCTCTGGCCTTCCTGTGTGGAGTTAGCATGTTCTCCCTGTGCCTGCGTATGTTTTCTCCGGGTACACCGGTTTCCTTTCGCACTCCAAAAGCAGATATGACAGGTTGTGAGCGTGACTGGTTGTTTTGTCTGTGTGTGCCCTGCGATTGGCTGGCAACCAGTTCAGGGTGCACCCGGCCGGCCTAGTGCCCGAAGACAGTTGGGATGGACTCCACCACGCCCGCGACCCCTGTGAGGGCAAGCGGATTGGAAAATGAATGGATGGATGATTTACTTGGACCTAGATGATTACATTTTGTTTCGCTTGTATTCTTGGTCCAGGAACAACCTTTTCCATCTAGTCAGATTTTAATCTGCTGGAGTGATGACATTCGGAACGGATTTTCAATGACTTTTCTCCTTCTTTTTGTGATGACTTTATTATTATGTTTCCAAGTCTCTTTCACGAAACACACAAAGAACGTATTAGCGCCGACCCGCGTGAATTCCTCTGTGCATGCGGTAAGTGATATAAGACCACAAGAAGAAATACGGTGCTTTGCTTTTTAAATCAGTCATTCGTTTTACGGAAATTCCCAAATAAAGTAAAAAAAAAAAAAAAATTGCAATGTGAGATGTGATCATGTTCCTGCGATGCTGCAGCTGTACTTCAAAACAAACTTTTGATGAAGTGTTGTCATCCTCTACACGTAGAGGCACGTCAGTAACGCTTCCACCGTTATCTGAGGGCCGCTTCAACGATCACGCGCGGATGTTTTCCCTTCCCTCCTGCCACATGTTGACAGACTAACTCATCGAATATTCTCTCTTTGAAGCAGTGCCGCCGGATCCACCCATGTGTGAAGCAGGGCTTCGCGTGCGCGTGTGTGAATGAGAGATCCATTTTTGGCCCTTACCCAATGTCTTTGTGCCCTTACTTGTTTCCTTGTGTACTTGCGAGTGTTTATTTACATGTGTTGTTGCAATTACTTTTATGACTTTCACGCGTGTGTGTGAGTGCTTGCGACTGTAGGCGGCCTAGTGGAATGAAATGTTGTTTATGCAGTTTTATGCGAAGCAATTATGTTGACTTTAATTGGGTTTGTTGATGTGGGGAGCGTGCCACCTCCAGTCATGTATTACCGCTTCTTTTGGCAGCTACAACCAACTCATGCACACACACATGCACACATGTAAAAAAAAAAAAAAAAAAAAAAAAGGATTAAGCAAACAAACCTATCTAAAATCTACATATTGTTTCCGCTGCATGATACCATCTTGTCCACAAAAATAATTTTGTTACTGGATTTGCGGCTCAAAAGTACCAGCCTTTCGTTTTTGTAATGCTGCACGGCACTGGGATTTAAACAGTGAATTATGCATATCATCAGCAGCCAGTTTGGAGGGGGTGGGGGGGACTGTTTCAAGGCCTGAATTCCAAGATAAAAGGTTAAATTTGCTGCTCTCTCTCCTTGCTGCAAGCCAAATCAATCCACTATGCTCCTTGTCTGCCATTGTCCTAATCAGACTCTCAACTTCTTATTGGATTTCAATGGAACTTACACAGTCCAAAGACATGCACGAGCAACGAATCGATGATCCTCAAATGGCTCCGGTTTCCTACAGGGGATGGTTCCCATGTTTCCATGCTCACACAAAGAGCTGGCGCAGGGTCAAATGACTCAGCATGTCCTCTGGAAGTGCATTTGTCAGATAATTGATCGTTAATACACAAAACCTGGTGGCTCTTGTCTTTTGGCAAGGATAGGATAGTAGGATTCATTTGGCAACTTATACAATACACAGTTGGATTTCTGCATGTTCATATTCTGACTTTTGTCTTCTTGAAGGCTCCACCTCAAACCCACAGAGCTCTGGGAATGGATCGGATGGATCCCGCCCACCAGTCACCCGCTCACCTATGGCTCAAGAGCGCGGTATGTACACACTATACTAAACTTGAGCAAAGTGCAGCCTGGAGGCCACATCCGGCCCGCCCACTGTCTCTGACTGGCCTTCGCGGAGACCGTGAAGTCAAACGTAAAATATGCGGTCGTTGCTATTATTTTCATGCGCACATTAGTCAGAGCAAATGTAATGCTAATGCACCATTATGCATCACTGTCAATGATTATACTGCACATTCCATATACTGTACCTATATACCGAATTTCCCGTACTATAAGGCACTTCGGAGTGTCAGACGCACCTTCAATGAATGGCCTATTTCAAAACTGTTTTCCTATATACTGTGCACCGCATTATAAGGCGCATAGAATAGAAGCTACAATAGTGGCTGAGGTTATGTTAGGCATCCACTAGATGGAGCTACACTGAAGGCAATACAATACGATACAGCTTTATTTATATGGAGCTTTCACAACCACCAGCCGGAACAAAGCGCTTTACAGTCCAAGAAATCTGAATATTGATCCATATAGAAGGCACATCTGATTATAAGGCACACTACCGTCTTTTGAGAAAATTGAATCCTTTTTATGTGCGCCTTATAGTGCGGAAAATACGTTATTTGGGAATCCTGACATGAGACAGTTCATATGAGTTGGCAGTCAGTGGCAGAATTTTGGATATGTTAAGAGATCATTTTAATGACCGCTCATCATTTCACATTTCTATTTCCTAATTGTCGCAATACACACGATGTCTGTGCATGTAGCATTTTATTGAAACAAGACAATATCCATCCATTGTCAACATTGCTTATCCTGAACGGTGTCGCGGTGGGTTGCTGGGCTTACGACACTCTGAACTGGTCGCCAAACAGTCACAGGGCACATATAGAAACGAACAACCATTCCTACACACGTGTCATCATCAGTCAGACAGACAGGGGGAGCCGATGAGGGTGGCTCCTGTGGAAGGTTATTTCCAAATCCAGTTGGAGATTTAATGCTGCTCTCTAATGCCTCTAAACTCTCACTATTGTCGTCTAAAGAAAATACAACACTGGTTAAAAGTGAGATTTTTTTTGTGTGATTTTCTCGAGCAAGAATTATGCCCCCCTCGCACACACACACTCACACACAACTCCCCCACCCAAATACACCCACTTTGCTCAAGTGCTTGCCTCCCTTAAGAGCCTCACTCATCTCTTCATTTCGATAAATATGCTGAACGTCCCTTCCCACTTTTTCCCATGTATGCTTTGCCGGCTGCCTCCTTTGTTCACTCTGCCAGGAAGAGGGAGAGCTTTGTGTGTACGTGTGTGTGTATACCGGGGGAGTGAACCGAGCAGAAAGACAGAAATCCTTGAATGTGTTATTTGCTTTTAGCGCTTTCGACACATTGTTCTTCTCCTCCATCTATTTTCCAGGCAATTTAAAGTGCGGTATTACACGCTCTTTTTTTTTTTCCTCCTCCACATCTCCTCTCCCAACATGCTCTCATCCTAATGGAAGCAAAACATTACAATAATGTCCTCGCTCCTTAAACCCAACACTCGCAGCCTAAGCACTTTCGGGCCCCAATCACTGCTCTTTCCCTCCCACACACACTTTTTTTCCCCAACTGTTGTGGCCTCCGTCTCTCTCTCCCATACACACGCAGCATTTATTGCTTGCGTTGTCTGTTATCTGCCCCCATACAGTCAGAGGCGCAATTACGGGCATACAAGCGAGCAGACACACTCGCCGACCAATGCATTAGGTACACACGTGGCACAGTCTAATGTAATCCAAGACATTATGCCTTTCCAAAGAAAATGATGTAAAGTTTCAGCTACCACTGTCACTGTGGTTGTAGTTTACGGCAGTGTAGAACTTTTTCATATTTTGCCGCATTCACAGCGTTTTATGTAATAGCCTAGATGCTAATCTGTGGAAAATTGGACATAATTTTGAAAATACTCGAACAGCCTATGTTATTTTATTCTGAATAAAAATGTGCAGTTGAACCGCAATAATAAGCAAATTAATACCACTTGAAATGTCGATGAAAAAAAAAATCATTGCAACTGTTCAACTCCAGTCCAACTGTTGTTCCTTGCACTTTCACCCCCAGCATATCCCCAAACTCGCCCAAGGATTTGCTCCTGGATGCTCTTGCAACAATATTGATGCTTATCAACGTTTACATTCAAGCGTACTAATCCGTTTCCACCTAGTTTGACACGCAGACACACACACACTTTATCCTCTTTCAAGGGCCATTCAGCAACCTTTCCCCATTTGTCTTGGATCGGGAGACCTTTACGTGGGTTTTAAAAAAAAGAACATGGTGGCTTGAGAGTGCGGATCCCAGACGAGGATTGCTCCAAATGTCAATTTGAATGGTAGAGGGGAATTTTAGCCTGAGAGTCTTTGAGGCACCTATTGACAGAGCCGCTTAGAATAATGAAGCAGCCATGGTCAAATCAGCAGCTTATTCTCCACACGCGGAGCACTTTGCCCGCTTACACCACAATGTTTAAAGCCACCGTCTGCAGGGGGGAGCTCACACAGCGTGTGCGTTTGCAAACTTTGAATTCATTTTACAAGACATTCTGTGACTTTAGTCCAAGTTCTTTTTTTGTGTGTTTTTTCCTAATACCCAATGTCCAAGGTAGCGGTATTCAATCCAAATTCATGTCAGATGTTACAAGAAAAATGTTCACCCTTGTTTGGACAAGCGACAGGACAAGCAATTTGGAGATACTGAGAGATGTAACTTGATAAGACAATTCAAATACAAGCTGCTAAAAAGTGTCTAACTATTAACTTAAAAGTTATACACACATGAATGATGGTTACATATGTAACTACGACGACTACCGTGAGTTCCCACCACGCGAAGCATGCCCACACAAAGCCGCAAAACATACAGAACGTCACCTCGGCGAATGTAAACAAAGCCGTCGCAGTCACAGGGGGGCGGAAAACAAATCCGAAGCTGCGACCGATTCGGTCACAGGCTACTAGTGACGGAAAAACAGCCGAAGAGAAAGAACAGCTCGGCTCCGCGGGGAAAAGCGGAAGCCAGTGGCATGCAAGCTAATGCACGAAAAGGTTCTGGGAGACTGTGTTCCGGGTGCCACGGGCCTTTAGACATGCCCTGGGTCACCCGTGGGTCACTAATGACGTTTGTTGCGATGCATTCTCAAGCTGTGAGTGGGGGATTTTCCGTGCTTTAAGCACTGCCCCTGGCGGGCTGGAGTGACCTCATAGAACAGGAAGTTATCATCTGCTTTTTTTTTTTTGGCAACTGGCGTCCGCCCCAACCCAAACAGACATGTTGCAAAGGGAGAAAAGAATATCAGAGAGAGAGAGAAAGGAACGAGGGTGCGTTTCTTGTTCTTGCACTAAAGCAAAAAAAGGTTGTCATTTGAATACATTTTGTAAGTACAAAGAAACATATTTTGCAATTGCGAACCGGTTTTAGCATTTCATTTCCGATCTGCTTTATCCTCACAAGGGTCGCGGGAGGTGCTGGAGCCTATGCTAGCTGTTTCGGGCAGTAGGTTTCCGCGCTCACACTCACACCTAGGGACAATTTGGAGTGTTCAATCAGCCTGCCATGCATGTTT
The DNA here is from genome assembly GCF_054856545.1 of Hippocampus guttulatus. Lineage (NCBI taxonomy): Eukaryota > Metazoa > Chordata > Actinopteri > Syngnathiformes > Syngnathidae > Hippocampus > Hippocampus guttulatus. The sequence continues at coordinate 11,441,098 of NC_141273.1, forward strand.
TTGGAATGTGGGAGGAAACCGGAGTACCCGGAGAAAACCCACGCAAGCACGGGGAGAACATGCAAACTCCACACAGGAAGGCCAGAGCCGGAATTCAACCTTGCACCTCTGCACTGTGAGGCCGACACGCTAACCAGTCGACCACTGGGCCGCCCAAGTAAATAAAGAAATAAAGTAAAATAACATCACCGTAGTACTCGGTCAATATAATAAACATGTCTGTGTCCGCCGGCTGGGGGTGTAAGTATCTCTACGGATCAGGAAAAAGTGCCGACGCAAAAGAATAATCAATAGAAGGCTTCTATTTCTCTGCATCAAAAAAATATTGTCATTGCAAACACAACTTAATTTTCATTTCTGTGTGAATTTCAGGGTTCATGTCCAACATGCCGAGGAACCAGGCTGGCTCTCAGTTCCCTTTGTATCCCGGGATGGGTCCCTACTCCCAAAGTGGCCCCACAGGCCCTTACGGACCTCAAGAAACCCAGTATGGACACCAAGGTTAGAAAATTACAGTAGCCCACGCGAAAGACACCATGCCAAAACTGAATGTGCACGGCAGAATATTTTGTCAAATATCAAGTCCTCGGAGACATTCGAATTGCATAAAACAATTCATTTTTCATGACGAGGTTTTTGTTTGAAATAATAATAATGAAAAACACCTTTTGTGTTGCCTTGTGTCATTCATAAAAGGTCATAGAGGATTTTGGCCTCTGATGGGCGCAAATCACATTTTACTTTCCATTTTCTATTCCTTTTATTTTATGTGTTTTGTTTTGTTTTTTTCAAATTGGCCCTTACTTCGCAGTCACACAGGGCCTTGGCATCAGTGTCATTGCTTTCAAAGAGAGCGTGCTAATGAGGAACATAAAAGGATTCATTTTGAAAGACACAGCCATCCTCTTTTCGTCTCCCACACACACACACACACATGGAAGCACAAAGTTGTAGCTTGTCTTGTATGGCAAGTATTAAAGTGTGACTCTCTGTGGGTGTGATTCTCTAAATATTAATGAGACATTTGAAGTGCAGACTAACCTCTGAGCCCTCCTCATGCAAAGATGGTGAGGTAGCTCCAGAATGGTAATGATTTCATCAAGGTTTATCCGCGGAATCGTGATATATTAGCCCATGTCATCAGATGGCTCCTGGCACATTTTAACATCAGCTTCTCAGAAAGCGTGACAGTGTCTGATCGGTATGTGGCGGTTCCTTATTCTTTTGGGTTTAGCCCTTTGGAGCACACTTAAATACTTAAATTACATTTGAATCGTGTCACTTTTTAATTGTTTTCACTATGGGCGATTGCTTTCGACATGACAAAATGTTTTGATTGACTGACGACGTCACGGTTCAATCGCTTGACTTTTATACAAGCAGCACGGGTTCAGTTCCTACTCGGTGACAGTCAATACGAGTGAGTGACTGGCTACAAATTCTGGCTGTCATCTGCCTTTTGCCAGAAGTCAGCTAGCGTAGGCTCCATTCAATTCAAAGTCCCTAAAAGTGGCATAATTGGGATTTTACCCGAAATTTTACGGGGGAGAAAAATGCCTCAAATCTCAAAACTTGCAGTATACATATAATATTTAAATATAAATATTTAACAATTTGTATATATAGATACGTGTGCGTGTGTGTCTGTGTAATATTTTTCTCTGTAAGAAATAACTAGTGAGCTGTAATTACTTGATAGCGTTAGCATCCTAGCTTGTGGTTGACACAACACAACACACAAATGGGCTGCAAAGTAGATGTGACATCAGAGCTGATGTTGAGAGAAGATGCTGATGTGTTCAGTGCAGAGCGAAAAATCGACAACAAACAGCAACACTGACCTGAAAATGTTAAGCGGTTGAACATTTTTACACTCTGTAATTCATGTCCCTCTAAAAGCTTTCTTGTACACTGTGCAATTTAATAAATAAGCTCAAGTCTCAGTTATGGTGGAGATACGGTAATATCGGTTTTAATCTTTGACCGTAATATAATTCTCCCTTTACACTGCTGAAAGGACATCCAAGTGTTGAGGGCTCCATCCATATATTGGTAATTTCCTTCTATCACTAACTGGTGAATTCAAATGGGCTTCCAGGACGTAGCCAGGACCCAAACCATCGTTATGAACTGAGTGGACAGCTGTTGGTAATTTTTCTTTCGAGGTGTGACAGCTCCATCTGTTTCCCTTCCCTTTCCCTAGCGCACTGACAAATTAGTAAGCCATTATCCGATATTGAAAGGCTCTCCAAGTTCCTGAACTCTGTTCTTTGCTTTTCTTGGCCTGCCTCCTGGCCCGTATCAGAGGAACCCAAATCATTCGCCTGTGCGTGTGGTGTGCAATCGAACAGTTACAGCAACGATACCTGCCACGCGCGTCCACAGACAGCTGATAGTTCACCGACAAATATCAAAATCTTTTCGAGCACAAATGACACTTGTTGTTGTTAATGATGAAATCCCACGACAGCACACGGGATGGCGATATGTGTGGATACTGGAGGATATTTTGTTGATTGATGTCACTCCCCAGTCCCAACAGTTGTTCTGCAGTCCTGCGCATGGTCCAGAGCCAACACAGACGGACAGGGGAGAAGGATGTCATACCATTACAGGAAACGATTCAAAGTCCATCTGGGCTCTGTCCTTCCACCCATTGCTTCACTTCTTCCATGCAGCAAGCAACCTCACCCAGCTCCCGCCCCACCACCACCACCACCCATCGCCGCAACTTATCCTCGAGGGGTTAAGCACTCCGTTGCTAATGACCATGCAGGCAGCACTTTTGAAACCTCAGTGCCTTGCAAAACCTGCAGAGTTTCTAAATTCTGGACACACACACACACACACACAAGTCAAGACTCCAGCCACAGCCTGAGGGAGGGAATGGAGCATTTGGGAGAAAATTGTCATTGTGTGGAACTCTCCAGACCTTCTTTGGTTGAGACATGCCAGGAAAGTTGCTGAGGTGGCTGAGGATGGATAATGGGAGAGAAAAGGCCAAATGACAAATTTCACATACTCACCATACAGTTCGGAACAACTGATTTTCATTTTTCTTTCTTTCTTTCTTTCTTTTTTTTAAATTCATTTATTTACTTGGGAGTGACCCCACCTGTTGTTTTTTGTGGAAACCACATTGAATGCTTATCTGCTTTTTAAAAAAAATTTAGGGCTTAAAAAAAAGGGGAAAAAAATATTTTTCCAATGCATTTCAATGGAATATGCAAGTACCGTTTCTATAGCCCTAACACACCCGAAATTCATACATAAATTGGAACACGCTGTAGTCTATCATTACCCTAAAATATATTAAATATATGTTTGAAAAACACATCTATGCCATTTATTCACGATTTTCGTCGTCTAGCCAACACCTAAAATTGGATGTTATTATTTGGAGGGGGGTCCAAGACATGCACAGTGTGCCGGTGCCATTGTCTTTGGCATCTCCAGCACGCAGCCATGTAATCATCTTTCTAATCTATGTTGATGGAGCTCACAAATCAGAAAAGTGCATTGTTCACCATCACACATTGCTCCATCATAGCCAGGGGATGTGTGGGGGTGGGGGGGGGAAATCTTGGGGGCCGTTGATGAGTGTCTCGGCTGTTAGACATGCCCGGTCCATCCTGCTGAGGGAGCAATAGACAGTAATCTGTTTGGTCACACTTGAGCTCTCCCAGGCGACTCCGAAGATTAAGACCAGCACTGAATATAGTGTCCGACCAAGGCGTGACTTTGCTGGGAATTTCCATGTAATTGTGAACGAAGAAGCATGAGCACTCTGTCCTCTTTTCTCTCCCTCCTGATGTTATAAATACTACCAAGAGTCCCCAAAGGCAGCAAGCGCCCGAAAAAGCAGGCAGCAAGTAGACAATGAGCCACACGGACAGAAAAAGGGACAAATTTAACCAAAAACACACACACACACACACACACACACACACACACAGACATTGTCTTTTTTTTTCAGCTGTTCTTGGTTTCATATTTCATGAGTTGCATGGAACAAAAGGTAGCAAATCACATACCTGTATGTGAATACACACATTTGAACTCACACAGTGTAATGGTTCACATAGCAAGTGGCAACGAACCAATTCCCACTCTATACTCTATTTCGTCTCACCCAAAGTCACCTGGGATAGGCTCCAGCTCACACATGACCCTGATGATCCCAAGCGCTTTCGAAAATAGATTGTAAGAAATTGTAGATCTTTTGACATTTCTACGTCATTGACCAAAGTGGTACCAGTCCCGAAAAAAGCAAGCCTTAGCCTCCAATTTCATTCTCAGTAAGTGTGGTATCCGTCCTTGAAGACGATCTCTTGGCAAAGTCGCAATCCTTCGGATTGTGAGTGATTCTTGTTGGGATCGAGTAAGACGCTCAGGAAAGCTTAGCAGGAACGTCTGCTTCGTCTTTCTTTTTGTCTACCGAGCCAACATCGTCCATGACTGCTACAATTTAAAAGGTGCTACATCAGGGCAGCACTCTATTTAATGACATTTTCTTTTCTTTCTTTTTACCCCTCCTCCATAAAGCTCTGCTGTGAGAGCCGGCTTCACGTCACATCTAAATAAAGACTGATGAAAACTTTTCAGACACCATAACTCACTTTTTAAGCTCGCCCGCTGAAATAGGAAAAGAATGTAAATTGTCCAAGTGGGACTTAGTAATCTTAACAACTCCGTAGGAGGTGTTCTGCAACTTAAGTCTGGTCTCAGAGGTCCGGAAGCCCAAAATGTCCACCCAGCCTATGGCGCCGAGCCATGACCTGGGGCTAAACAGCTGTCCGCAGACGGCCGTGAGAGGTTCTTGACTGGGGCGTCATTCATCTGCAACAAACTGTCCACCCAGGCTGATAGGAAAGATACCTCAGGCCTCCATTCACAGAATAGCCCACAGTGTTGCAGCCAGTTGATGATGAGAAAATATGTCTCTCATTGCTGCAAAGTCTCAGACATGGTAATCATGCGTTATGTCTGCAGCATTACTGGGCTGAAGACAGTACTGCCATGGGAACAGGTAATTTATAACTTTCAGATTCTCCATTCAGTCAAGAACAATTTTTTTTAAATTCATTAACTGGCCTTTTTCCCCACGGCGCATCCAGTAAATATAGACGAGTCAAGTGTAAACTTGAGATGCAAATTCTTTTCCCGTGGCGTTTGCAAAGCCTTGACAGGTGTCAGCTTACCGGCTCAGCAAAACCTGCTCAAAACTCATTCGGTTCTTTCCTCCCCCAACCGCGGTTCCAATAGTGGATTTTGTTACAATTTCTGGACAAATTCGACCACAGCTGTTCGCTTTAGGGGGAAGACATTTATTTTGATCCAATATAAATCCCGTCTTTGGAGGACAGACATTTTACCCTGTCTGCAGTACTCTCGCTCTTCTCTGCCTGTTAGATTTGCATGGAAGAAAGAGAAGCCTTTTTCCATTTTCAGAAACATTTTGCGGAATACTGTATTGTCATTCGGGAACACCATTGGAGGAAAAAAGCCTTCAAGTTTTAAAGGGACTTGATCCTCTTTTCCAGACATCTTCTCAGAGGATTAAGCAGGGCGGCCCTGCTAAAGTACCCATAATCAAATCAAAATAAATAGCCGCCGTCACATTGGAGGATGCCACACTTCCATTTTATACTTTTCATGGGATTTGTCCCAGGCTGGAATATCCTGGTGAAAACAGCCCAGTAGCTACAGGGCGGCATGTAATGTTCTCTGCGAGTGCGTCTGTGTGCGGTGTGTGCGAGCGTGCGTTCATTGCCTGCCTCCCTGTGTGTGAGTGTGTGTGTGTTGTGTACTGCACGTACTGTGTTTTAGTGAGACTGAATGTACGTACACATTGTCTTTGACAGCCTGGTGATTTTCTGTCAGCTCTCATTGCAGCAAGTGCTGGAGTGAAACTGGGCTTTTAGAGCCAAAATGGAGGGGTTTAAGTGTGCCTTAGGAAAGCCTCTGGCTTGGCAGGCATGCAGCACACCAGGGTAGCAAGAAAGCATTTACTGCAGATTAAAGCTTGTCTCAAGTGTTTCGCAAAGTCAGCCTTAAGCTTGGCAATCGTTCCCTAGGCGAATCAGCAACCTGCTGCTATGAAGAATGTCGCCAGACCAACACCAGCAAATGATTTCTGGCCTCCAGTAGAGGTGGTGTTTGTCGTGAATCGGAGTTAAACTCACTTCTTTATATTTTTCATTATTCTCCTGTGTAGGGTTTACTAATTTGATGGATGATGTAAGTGTCACTGATGGAGGTGAAAGGGTGTCTGGCAAGGAGCTGATGCATCATACAGTTTTGTTTTGTCTTTATTTTTTTATGGGATTCTTGTTTAAATCGGGGGGGGGGGGGGGGGGGTATTTGTCCGGAGTATTTTTCGGACTACAAGGCACACCTAAGAGCATTCAATTTTCCCAAAAGCCGACAGTGCGCCCTATAATCCGATGCGCCTTATATATGGTGTCACAGTCTCTTTATATTCCCCATTGAGTTGTTTCCCTGTTAGTGTGTTCCTATGCCATCTAGTGGTGATTATTAGCAGGAACCAATTGCAAACTGAAAGGTTTCTGCCCGACACTAATTGACATGTGCATTCGCCAACACACACTCAAACAGACAACTACTTTGTGAGCTCTGTGCAGCCATTATGAAATGAATATAATACCAAAAGCATACTTAACTACTGACTAAATGAAGGAAGAAGGAGACAAGCAAGACTTCTTAGGATATTTAGCTTTTTGTGGATGTGAGCACACGAGGTTTGTGTGCTTTTTTTTGGTTGAATCGGTTGTCTTCACAACTTTTGCCTTTCATTTATTGTTTTGGAATGCCATTTGTATTTATGTTTCATGCCCATTTCAGTGACCGGTTCACATGACTTTGTTCCAGTTGTGAAGGCTCTATATAATTAAACCTGTATTGTATTGTATTCCCTTTAGCGTAGCTCCATCTAGTGGATGCATAACGCAACCACAGCCACTATTCTAGCTTCTATTCTATGCGCCTTATAATGCGGTGCGCCCTACATATGAAAACGGCTTTAAAATAGACCATTCATTGAAGCCGCACCTTATAATACGAAGCGCCTTCTAGTGCGGAAAATGATGCCCACCTGTCAGCTGATCACTGCGTCCTCTCCTCACTAGGGAACTATCCTCGGCCCTCCAACTACTGTGGAACTACAAGTTCCAACTACAGCGTCCCAGGCCCAGGCATGAACAACAGTTTGGTCATGAACGTGAGCAGCCCCGTACACGGCCATGGCGCCGGTCAACCCATCGTCGGAGGACGCAATCATGGACCGGGAAACCACAACAGAGGGTACCCAACCGTGGCACCCAGCTCCCCCAGCATGCCTCAGCCCGCAGGACCAGGAATGGGCCCTCCAGCTTCGGGCACTTCGAACCGTAAGACACAGGAGGCAGCGGCGGCAGCCACCGTGCCAGGCTCAATCAATGCAACGCACAGCAGGTACATGCAAACAAACGACATTACAATGGTCCTAAAAATGGTGCTGTCAAAGAAAGCAAAACGCTTGATAGTGTGTCTTCAATTGATAGCTTGAGGACAGAAAGGTGAAGTTAAAGCAATATGCTGATCACCCTTGAAAATTCCAGTTCCCCAAGCCCCGATGCCAAAGAAAGGAATGAGGCCAATCACAGCACTTAATACACAACCTTTGTCATTTTCCATTTTTATTTTTTTCATGTCATATGAAATGCAACGAAGTAACTTTGATTGATATATGCAAAAGTACTCACAGAATAGATGCTGTATATGCTCTACATTCAACTGCCGCGACGTCATACCCACCGACACATTGCGGATATGAACTGTAAGTAGCATGATTGGATGATGAATAGGTGCAATGGCCATGTGGTGATTGCTGCATCATTACATCATTGTCTTTCACTTTGTTTTCTAGCAGGACTAACTCCAATACTTCACCTCTACTAAAATAAGTCATCCGAGTGTTTCCCCTCTTACATCACTTCCCCTCAATTGGGGGCTGTGAGCGAAGGAGTTCATTCTCAGGGGTGCAACACTTCGATGAACCATTTGTCAACTATCCTTATTTTCACCAAACTAGTCCAAATCGTGACATTTTGATAGTAGGCACTGTACACCTAGTGTCATTTCATGCAGACAGAGAAATTATGGCTTCTGTGAAGCCTTGAATGCTGCATTGTCGAGACATAAAACGGGAGGAAACCGCAGGTTTGACGATGAAAACACAAGAGGTAGAGGAGCCGCCGAGCACCTTCACACAAATGCTTTGATGCCAGAACAGTATACGAGTTTTGGGATGTTCTTTTTTCCATCGGGAGCTGAATATATATTTAGTGTTTGCAATGCCGGGGCTGCTGTGGGATGCTAGGTGTGGGGGTGTGAACTCCTACTGAACCTCGTCAAGGGAACTTGTACAAACATGACCACCTTGAGAGAAGAAGGACGGGTGTCTGTGTTTCTTCCAGTTGGTTTTGTGAAACAGCGCAACAGCAGGGTAGGCTATAAAAGGTAAATTGACATTTTTGAGTAGGTATTCACAGTTCAGCAGTGGTGTTGTTTTGTTTTTGGGATCTAATGAGCCATCTCCAGCCGGCCTCCTCCTATGTGAGGTCCGGAGGCCACCACAAACCAACAGGCCCTATAATCAACCCTGGCTGTCACCACCTTGCACTCACCTCCAGCCAGGTCTCTCCCATCCTGTAATTAGCATAGAAGCTCCGTGTATGCTCAAAGGCAAAAATCTAGTCAAGACGTTTTTGAGCGTGACTCTCAATTGACTTGTCCAAAGTCAGCCGGGATACACAAGATTGTTTTTTTTTTTTAAATCTACGACCGACTCCATATACAAAGATCATTTCACAGCTTGCAAGAAAAGTCGTCGCTTTGGGAAACTCACATTTATATAAAAATACAACTGCGCCGAGGGTATACTTTATTTACCACCAACTCTTAATTGGTCAGTCAGGGCACGCCTTTGATTGGCTACATTCCGTTCACGCGTCACAGTCCAGTTTGAGAGTCATTGGCTTAGCCCACACACATATGTGACAAATATTGATCATGTTTAGTATTCAAGATAATCAGCCTGACTCATTGTGAATCCTATTATGGGGACAATTCATTCTTGATGCACCTCAAACCGAAGGAACATCTTATAGGGCAATCTTATGACCTAAGAAAGTGGGGCTTTTGACATCCTTTCTTGGGAAAAATCAGGACAAAAAGAGCCAGATTGTCTTCATGTGTGTACTCGGCCGAAGAGAACGAGTGATATTGAAAATCGATGATTGGAAGCACCGTATTTTCTGCACTATAAGGTGCTTGGGAGTATAAGGCGCACCTTCAATGAATGGCCTATTTTAAAACTGTTTTCATGTATAGGGCGCATCGCATTATAAGGTGCATAGAATAGAAGCTACAATAGTGGATGCGGTGGCATTATGCATCCACTAGATGGAGCTACACTAAAGGGAATACAATACAATGCAGCTTTATTTATATGGAGCTTTCACGACTGCTGAAGCGGTAACAAAGCGCTTGACAGAACCTTTAAAATAATACGTCCAAGAAATCTGAATATTGGTCCATATATAAGGCGCATCGGATTAAAAGGCGCACTGTCGGCTTTTGAGAAAATGTAATGCTTTTAGGTGCACCTTATAGTGCGGAAAATACGGTACAGGTATATTCAAAGACAAGACCTTTATCCAACTTTTGAAATCACCACAAACTGTAAATGACAAGCACACTGCCTGGAGATGTGCTCTATGTTGTCTTTTTGGGGCGGGTGGGTACATATCTTCCCATTTCTTTTGGAGCTTCATAAGCAAATTGAATATTGTTTTCACTGCAGCATCTTTGTCGTATAAACACAATTGAAGTAAACATTTTTTTAAAAAACTGGAACTCTTTGCTCTGCTTGCTAAAACTGTCGCTCTGATCCGCTGTCAATCATTCTGCCGGCTTGCGTTTTCCCTCCCCTCTCACCTGTTTGTCTTTTTTTTACCAGCGCTCCCAACTGAATCCGCCTCTCCCATTCTGCTGTTTTGCTAGCCTCGACTCTTTTATCTCATTCAGTCTTTCTTCCACACATTTTTCTTTTTGTTCTCCGCTGTTTCCAGTGCTGCCTTGTTATGTTTTCCTCTCTCAGATCCCACTTTAAAACATCTGAGGGAGATCAGGAGAAAATTGGCCTTCGAAAACCTGCAGTTAAAGGCTCCGGTGCCCCGTTTGCTCTCCGGAGCTCGGTGCAACATTCCCAAACGTTCAGACCTAGTTCCTGCCCGTCTGAGAAACAAGTTGTTAGTCATTGCACATGTCGGCTTTCCCACTTTGATGCATCGACCCCGTGTGAACTGCACAGCTGCCTTGCTCCCTTCATTATAAGAAGAGATACCAAAGAAAGTACATCATTTCAATCCGGATTCACGTTGCATGCTTAGAGTTCAAGGGTTTGTGCTTGAGTTGTAACGAGTCAGTGACCCTAATTTTGTACCTTGACGTTTGACTTACATACATATTTCACATGGACAGAATTACAACAAAAGCTCGGGAAGAAATGAAGTACCTTTCTCTCATTTCTCATGAACACTTTCTTTCTGACAGTCCCATATGACATGTTTTAAACAACACACGCGACATCAGCTTGCCGATCCGATGGAAGTAGAAGTTTGTTTGGGCAAAAGGTGTCGCAGCAGTTTTTTTTAAGGGGTTCTATATTGATGGTGGGGAATTACGGAAAGGAGAGCGGCTGGTAGAATTAAAAGGTATAAGCTTTTCTTGGCAACATCTTCTAAGGACAGAAACGGCGTTTCAAGTGACTTCCAGCGCTGTCGGCGACACTCTACAAAATATTCCTGGAGCTGTAGGAAAGGACGCTGTCGCAAAAATAAGCACTTAATAGAAAAAGTGCAAAGCTTAGAGAGAGGGGAGAAAACAAGCTGTAAATCAAAGGGAAATTGCAGAGAGAAAAATGGAGGAAGAGAGGAGAGAAGTGCTCCCAGGCAAATCCTCGCCAAATAATTCATTTCTGACCTCCTTAGTAAGTAAATTTCCTAAATAAATAAAAGCAGTGCTTGAATGTCAGGAATGGGGATGGTGCCTTTGGCACTTTGTCGCTTGCAGTCTTGGCAGGCTTGTGGAGCACTGTGTTTTCATTAGATGGGCCAAATAAATGGCTTCTCCTCCTTCCATTCTGAACTGTTTGATGTTTAGGGCGGGGGTGGCAGAGGAGAGTGAAGAGAAGAGCAGCTTTTCTCAGGATTTAATATGTTAAAAGCCGCCTTTATCCGTGTGCAGGTGTGCAGAGGGGTCCGTTTTTGTGTGTGTGCGTGTGTGTGTGGTTTTGACGCCGCAAGGCCGGCCTGCCCTCAGAACAGATTGACTCCATATATAATTCATGGCCTCCAGCTGATCCAGTCCATCCAGCAACCTTCTTTGTCTGGCTCTTTTTCTGACACTTTCCGCCGCACTTCCTTGCGCACACGCAGAGCTTTGGATTGATGGGTTGCCATCTTCACACTCCTCGTGGTCTCAGTGCATGTGCTGTCTCATCCGGTTAGCAGCGCTGGGAGGCTTCAGCCTGGCCTTTCACCACCCAGAAAGGATGCAAGGCGCTGCCGCTCCTGGAGACATGGGAGTCAGATGGTTGGCTGGCACCTCGTAACCATGGCGATCTCTTGGCAACAGCACACCCGCCTGTGCATCAACAGAAGGACAGGCTCCAGCATGCACCGACACATGCACATTGCATTGCCCCACGGTGTATAAAAGGACTTCTCTGTCCTTCCTACATATACATGGTGCGTTTTGGCCGCTCGAGTGTTTATGGTCACATTTTGTGAAGGCAAGATGCTAACTTGTAAATCTCTGGAACACAGAACCACACCAAGGTTGAACTCCTGACTAAAGAAAAAAGTAATTGTCTCTTTGCAGGTTACTTTCTGTATGGGGTATGGTTTTAGGCTGGATCTGCACTGCAGGTCTACTAAAAAAAAATTAAAATAAAAATAAAAAACGATGCACTTTTTTTGCCTCGTTTTCCAATGTTGGCTTAAATGAGTCTAGCTACAGCTATGTGCTCCCCCCAGATTCTGAGCTTGTCTTCCTCGATCGATTATAGGGGACCCGAGCTCGGCTTCTCTGCCCATTTCACTCTCACTCGCCTGTCTGCTTGGCGGCTCCCAATTTCCCACTTAAAGCCCAATTTAGCATTTTACATTTTGAAAAAGAGAGAAAACTGACAAAACAACTCCATGTCTGCAGCTGGCGTGTTTTCAAAAACACAAAGGATCGCAATTAGCAGCAGCAATTTTTTTCTCGTTTTGAATGTGTTTGAACAATTTGACCCGTGACTTTTTTTGTCTGTCTGGAACAATTGCTGGTATGGTGTAACAAGTTCGAGGCCTGCAGTGGCAGAAATAGGCTGAGTCTCTCACATATATACTGTAAATATTACACAACACTAAAATGACACTGTACACTGTAGAATACACTAAAGAATTCTTATTTATTTATGACCATAACATGGATGTTTTTGGAATGTGGGAGGAAGCCGAAGAAAACATTCCTCTACCTACGTGTTTCGTCTAATAGTTTGTGCATGCTGCTGGTGAGAATATTGCATATGAAGAATTTCAACAGGGATCATTTGGGAGTTTGAAGTGATGGCATTGGAAGTGTCAGTTGAAGAGGCATGCAAACTGTAATTTGGAACGACACACTCAAAAATTGCCACGTTGCACAAAAACAACCCAAAAGCAAAGAAATTGAGTTTAAAAAGTTTTGTCATAAGTGGTTTGGCATGACGCCTTTTCTGTGACAGGCTCAAAGTCAGCCTCGTTGATCATTTAGAAACTCGATAATTGTATCTCTGAATAGACAATATGTCGCAATAATGTTGGTGGCATTTTGTAAATTTTTTTTCCCTGCTGCCTCTCATTTTGCCTGCTGTGCATACCAGTTTGCACCTGCCCCCCCCCCCCCATAGTTGTGCATGCATATATTAAGTGTGATTAAACACAGAGCAGTGCGTCCATCGAGTGCTCGCTAATGGCCTTTTTTATGACATGAATTAGTCATAATGGGAGAGCGGCACAGTCAAAAGCTTCCAACCACTGTTGTTGTTGATTTGATTGTTTGACCGTTCGCATGAGACCCCGTCTCCAAATGCTGTGAGTGGGTGCAAAAGCGAAGGAAAAATCGGTTCCAAGGCATTTAGTTGCAAAGAAAACGTTTTTAATGCGAGGAGTGTAAAGATCAGAACATATATTTCTGTGCGTTGACTCACCCAGGGCTTATTAAGGAGCAGATAGGCAGCCAACCATTAAGAATTGGGGCCAGATAAGCATGGCTTTGGTGCTAGTTGGTGTTTTTTTTCTACAGGGGCACCCAGTATACCCCCCCTCCTCCCCCAACAGAGGGATTACATATGTATCATCACCCGTACTCTATGACTAATTACATCTGTGAGATGAGATTATATGGAGGTTTACCAGGCCAATCCCTCCTCTTAGGCTAAATGTATCACTTCCAACACGAGGCATTACGCTGTGTATGAAACAGAGACAGATGCCAGTGAGAAATGATTTGATTGATATCAATCCAAATATATTTTTTGCTCTTGTCGACAAGAAAAAAAAAATCATAAAACCTCTGTTGGTGTTCTTCTGGACCTTATTTTTGTCCGTCTTCCGGTATTTTCCTTTTTCTTCTGAATTGAAGACCTTTTCTGTGTTTTCTTGCTCTTTATTGCAGTGCATCTCTTGAGATAGAGCTATTGTTTCTCTGCATCTCACATTATAACATTGGACTGCACTGTATGCATGCAAATCTGAAGTAAGGATTGCAGATTTTCTCCAAAAAACAAAACAAAAAAAATTTGTATTGTTAAGTTTTCCAGTGAAGCAGGGACACAAATTGATATCCCAGTTGGCTGGCAACGCAGTGTAAAAGTAAATCTGTACATTTTACGACATGTTGTATGTGAGTTCCTTGCACGTTATTAAAGATGATTCATCGAAATATCAATGAGCAAGCCTCGGTATCCATCGGTGGAAACTGTCACCTAGGAAGTGCTCCAAAACATTTCATAATAACAAAAAGTTCAAACAAGGTACTCTGACCTATAAAAAAATTTTTAAAAATGAAATCAACAGGAGTCCAAAACAACAAATATCTAATTAACTGAGGTTTGTGTCAATATATTTTTGCCGACATAGTCTTGTCTGTCTTTAGTCACATTGCATCGTATTTCCTCTACAGCTTTCCAATTACACCAATTACATGTCCTCACATCATGTTCCATACCTTCCTCCTCTCTCTCTTAATACGGCCGTGCAGGAGATAATCTTGTTTCAGACCTAGATAGGCCAAAATTGTTGCAAACCGTGTTCCCTTTCAACTTCCTCATCAGTGGCTTTGGACTGCTCAGCGTGTCATGAAAGATGCATCCTTTCATCTCACCCCTCAGCCCCGCGACTACACACACACACACACACACACACACACACACACACACACACACACACACACACACACACACACACACACACACACTGCCATAGCAGGTTGCAGATAAGCCCTTCTTATGTCACTTGCAACACTGCATGATGAGAAGAGGAAAGCTAAGGGGGGAAATTGAGCGGAATTGATTTTTTTCCATTGCCATGGAAACAAATAATATGAGCCTCTCCAAAAGCGCACAGTAATTAGTTAAATTATGACTTGTGGGGAAGGGGAAGAGGATTTGCAGAGGAGATGGGAAGGGAATTTAGAAGAGATGCAGCTCAACCCCGCCGCAATCTTGTGGAGGAACAGTATTTGATCAGTGATATGTTGTCGACTCTTGGTGATAGATAAAAGTCCCAACGTCGCAACAACAGCTTGCCAAATCTCATTTGTATATAATCATGTGACGTATGTTTTGATGCCGTATTCCCAGTGATCCCATGACCTCCACAGCATTCTATTTTCAACTCACATTCAAGCTACTTTCTTACAAGACGATCACAAATAATCATCTCGTCCTGTTTTGTTTAGGCAGGGCAGCTCTCAAGGACCGAGCATCAGCCAGCCAAGCACCACCGTCACTTACAGCCGGCCAGCAGGCAACAATCTTTCAGCCGTGGGCAATGCACAAGGTCCAGCCTTCAATGTGATGCCTTCAGGTATGATTGCTTCATCCAAGCGGCAGAGGGTGAATTCTATTGTCATTGTTCTCAACCAAAAAGTGCACACCTGTCAAAGGTTCGAGAATATGACCCAGCGGTGTTGTTTATTATTTTTTTTTTTTTTTACAAAATGTTGCCAATCCGTCATGTTCTTTTAGCCGCATTTCCGTCATCTCTTCCATCAGTACATTTCACTGGTCCATGAGGCCGTCAGTCAGTCCGTCAGTCAACCCTCTCCCCTCCCTTCCCCAAAAAAAAAAACAAGACGTTATTGTCCAACAGATGAAAAAATCCAATGTCATTGAAATGGTTCAAGTAGTTCTCTGTCTACATCATACATTAGATTTCTAATTAGATTAGTTAGATTTCAACTCACTAGCAACAAAATCTAACAACAAAATTAGTTAGATTTCAACTCACTCACACAACTATCTCTAGATTATGCTAGAAAATACCAAGAACCTTTACAATTTATTTTTCCAATATGTAAACATAAGATTTTGTTACCTCAAAATCCAAAAGGTCATCAAAGTCTTACGCTGTTTAAAAAAAAAAAAAAAAAGTATGTTGGTGAATGACTACTGACATTGACATCGACATACTGAAATTACTGACATTTATGGCATCATTGTTAGTTGGTACAACGAAGCAAGCAAGTTGCTTTTTACGTCTATCATTTAAGATGGGGTTCAATAAAAAGGACCATCTGTTCTGTCAAATCTTTGTTTTTTCAGAACAAAAATTTCTTTGTCGTGAAATGCAGGAAAGCCAATATTCACAACAGCAAAACATTTTGTTGAATTTCCTAACTAAAACTTTTATTGTCGTTTGCTGCCTTGAAATTTGGAGTTCACCTAAACATTTTTTTTTACAGTTGATGAGTAATTTGTTAAATGTGAAGATGACTAATTTCGCATGCAACACAGCCTCTTGCGTACTTTTGCCACTTTCTTGTGTCCAGATACCCGTTCAACAAAATAAATAAATAAATAACTATTCATTCAAAAAAGTGGCCGTTTTAGTGTTTAATTATGTAGTGCACATTCATCTGTTGGGACACTTTCCTATGCCGTGCAGCATTTTACATGAATGCTATCATTATGCCTGTGTATCAGTTCCAAACGGGTATCTCGAGACCAGCTTTTCCTAGAAGGGTTCTGACCACTTATACTCCACCGACCTACTTCCTAATGCAATGCATAGAATACTGTGCAGGTTACTGGAATGGAAAGTTTCGGCCGCGGGTCAGGCCAATCGAGACGCCGCATGTGTTTATGTTGAATGTACCGAAAGCACATCTCAGAAGAATGAATAGAAGGGTCGAGGTTTTTGGGTCAATGTCTAACCACTTGGCGCGCAACAGTGGGTCTTTTTTTTTTTTTGCAGCGCGCACACTTTTCACACAGAAAATATTAATGTATCAAAATTTCTTTCAGCCTTTCGCCTCACCGCATTGTCGCTGAAGGCACCTCTGAGGGCATTGAATGAATAGGCACCTTTTATTCGAAACCGAAATATTAGAATGTTTGATATTTGAGGAACTTGAAATAACTACCAAGGTTTCGCAGCAGTCGTCTAGTTTGCCCCGGGAAGAGTGAAAAGCCATTCGTCTAAAAGAAAAAGCTTTTTTCTTTTGTCTTAGAAGAAAAATCTACAGCTTCCGCTAGCTATGAAATGTAGTCTTGACAATCTTTGCTCCTCTTCTATTTGAACCCAAAGGCAGTTACGCCGATGTCTTTGAAATGAGTGTCTGTCATGTGAATGCAAGCCCCGCCCCCATTACCCATTGCGGCACCACTTTGAAGAAGAACTTGCATTTGGATCTCTCCCAATCAAGTCAAAAGATTGCCCCCGCGCAGGCTTTATCTTGGGTAAACATCGTATTGCTTCCTTGCGCTTGTGAAGAAATAGCAGACAAACGTCAGAGCAACGCTTTGAGAGTGACAGCACGTCAAATACGATGAAAGGCGAATATCTGTGACGTCATACAAGTCGTTAGTCTGAAGCTTTCACACCTCACAAAGGAACTACCATTTGTTTCAGAAATGAATGAATCACACAAAACCAGCAGCAGCAGCAGCAGCAGCACGTCACTTGAGAAGGCGTTGAGCGATCATGGTAAAAATCATTGATCGATTCCTAATTTGTGTGAGGAAACTTTTCATTATTTGTACTGCTTTCAGCATTTTCATGAAATGTTTTCGTCATCCTTTTTGAAGGAGCCATTGGAATGTCTGAGGAGAGGGTGTTGAGCCCGGATGGGAAAATGAAAGCAGATGCAAAAGATGCCAATGGCTCTGCCAACGACACTCATAAATCAAAGGTAACAGAAATTATTTTGGTGTTTTATTTTTAATTTTTTTGCCCATCACTTTTATCCTCTTTGCTTGCTCTCGGGCCCCAAATGAGTTCTGATCCACACATACGTCCTCTGCACAGTGGCTTGTTTCTCTGTTGTTGTTGTTTTTTTCACCGTATTTAATGATTTGTTTAACATTTACCATCGCGCCCCAGAGTTGCACCTTGACTTGGCTCAGCTCAGCAACAACAAAATGTGCTCTTTGCTCTTTCCTCCCCACTCGCGATTGTTTTTCAGCACACATGCACCTCCATCGCATCCGCTACACGTCTTTCCACTCCAAATCCCTCTCTTTTCTTTTTGCTGATTATGGTAGTAAGGCCTTTTTGAATTATTTAAAGGCATTCAGAGCAGCCGGAGAGACCTCTCGCGCTCCCAAAAGAGATGATCTGTCTGCCAGGGAATGAGTGCAGAAACACAAAGACAGAGAGATCCAGAGAAGACAGACTCGGGAAATCGAAAGCAGGGAAGATAAGCTTTTGCTGACTTGAACATTCCATGTAAAGACCCGGAGCACTTGTCAAGCTGTTGTTTCGTCTAGAGCAAGTTTCTTACACACGCGCGCACACACAAAGTGGTGGGTGACACACACTGATGTCAATTAACTCATTCAGTACCAGCCCATTCTAGACCAAGTCTGAAAAGACGTTTAAAAACGTCTTTGGGAGTGAATGAGTTAAATGGAGAGGAACTCATACCTGTTATTGAATTTGTATACCTATATACATGCAAATAACACAAATCTGTGTTATATTTACAACATAACTTGTGTACCGGTATTTTCTTTAAAAAATACACAAACGGGCCCTCATTGCGTTGTTGTGCGATTTTACTGCAGACTAAAGCCAGTGATTTTAGTCAAAATTAACCAGCCCCCAAAAGCGCAATTTCGTTGATGTAGTTCTCATCTCCTCGCCCTCATTAGATTGTGTGTCAATTCAGTTTCGATGCTCACCTACGGTCGAGCAAACTCAAAAACGTGCTTACCAATTTAGATAAGGTTCTCACAAAAGTTGAACATCATGTATCAACGTTTGATTACAGCGTTTCAAAATATGAATGTGAATGAATGGAAGATGTCCAGGTGATAGTCAGTTTTGAACCACGAACCAATCATGAGATGCACAAAACCGTCTTCACTGTCAAGAAAGTTATAACTTTCCCAACTGTCTGTCTGCCCCCCCCCCACCCCCCAACATCAGCTACATGACGGTCACAATAACAGCACCGCCGGCGCCCAGCAGTGTGCGTCGCAGCCGGCCACGCCAGGCAGTGCTCTGCCCGTCTCCTCCCCGCTGTCACCCAGCCCAGCCAGCTTGTCCTCCTACCACGGAGATGATAGTGACAGCATAAGCAGCCCTCCTTGGCCCGTCAAAGCCCCTCCAAGCCCAGTAAGTACCTCAGCTTCAATATGAAAGGATGTGTGAGCGAACCATCAGTCGCATATACGCATAACAGGCGGACAGTTCAAATTAGTATTGCTTTTTACTGTAATTTTATCATGTCATGTTTGTTGTATGTGGAGAATAAGAATAAGAAAACCTTTATTCATCTCACTATGGAGAAATTCCCAATTTACAGCAGCAAAGTTATGAAAGGAAGAAAGTAGAAGAACAATAAGTATGGTCCAAATTCTTACTCAATCGGTCATACAAAAACAAAAGATTGTTCCGGCCATGTCACACAAGGCCACTTTGTGAATGTGACGTGAATGTTCGAATTAACTACTTTCACCAAAGTGTGTTATAGTCTGGCCGTATAAATCGAGAGCCCACTTCCCTATTGTGTAAATATGAGATGAAACTTAATGACTCCCATGGGGAGAGGGAATTGTTTAAGTACAAGGTACAGCAAATAGACTGTGTAATTGCATGTCTCATATTCATCTGAAATATATGTCACTTCGGAAGCGAGAGGTATGACCATTTTTATGATTGTAGGAATAAGGCAGCTATATACATTAACTACCTGTTTAAAAGTCTTTCATTTTTCCATCTCCCTTTTTTGCCCTCCATTTCTTTTCTTTTCTTTTTTGACAGAAAGCCAACCCAAACTCGTCAACGTCCGGCGGCGAGCGAGTCTCGCGACTGTACGAGCTGGGTGTGGAGCCAGAGAGACGGATATGGGTGGACCGCTATCTGTCCTTCATGGAGGACAGAGGAACTCCGGTTTCCCAGCTGCCAATTGTGGGGAAGAAGCCTTTGGATCTCTGGAAACTCTACATCGCTGTTCGGGAGATTGGAGGCCTTGCCATGGTAAATCTTGTTCAGATTGATGACAAACACCGTCACGGAATCTTTTAAAACTGTATTCAATGGGATCAATCCAATACACTTTCCTGTCAATCGATATATCATGGGAGCTGTATTTAACACATGTATAGAACGGCACTGCAAATTAACTTTGGTTGCTTGGAACAGTGATTCCCAACACATACAAGAGTGTGCCATGAGAGAACCATGTGGTCCATGTCTCCGTTTCTTCAAGGATTTACACTTCTCTAACTGGCTTTTCACAAGGATACCTGTCAAGTCCATCCAAAAGCTGCAATATAACCAAAACAGCCCTGTTGAGAGCCCTTAAATACCAACAGATCATTCCCATCCTTCAAACACTGCATTGGCTCCTCGTTTCATCCCAGACCATTTACAAAATTCTGTTATTCACCCATAATGGACCCGCACTGAACTACTTTGAAGAACTCATGACGCCACCGCCCACTACCGGCACCCTAAGATTCACAAACACCTTGCTCCTCCAAGCCCCCCACTCCTAGGCTTGCCACCATGGGAGACCGAGTTTTTTGTGCAGCCGCACCACGACATTATTATATATATTATATATTCAGCCCTCCAACCTAGGTGAGGGCTAACCTCAGCCTGGAGTCTTATAAATATGAGTTAAGCAGCAAAATCCACCCATATTGAACTATCTCAGGGGGGCCGGCCATTTTGACACTTTCTGTCAACTGAATATGACATCACAGTTGCTCGGGGCTCAGGTAACAACCAATCACTGCTCACTTGTTTTCTGAATCTGATCCACTCTTGGTTTTTACCAGCCTCTGAGATGGACAAAGACCCAGTTGTTTTTAATGCTGAACTCCATCCATCCATCCATTTAAAATAACATTTCAAAATGTTGTCACCCTCCACAGGTAAACAAGAACAAGAAGTGGCGGGAGCTGTCTACTACGCTGAGCGTGGGAACATCGAGCAGCTCAGCAAGCTCGCTCAAAAAGCACTATATCCAGTTCCTGTTTGCCTACGAGTGTAAGATGGAGCGAGGTGAAGAGCCTCCAGCCGACAGTAGCAGCAGCAGCAGCGGAAGCGTGGCTGCGGTGGACAGCAGGAAGCAAGTCAAGATCCAGCCTCCGTCACCTGGTAAGGCTTGTTCCGTTCTCACCGGTCTCAGCCTCTTTCCCACCTGCATGCAACCCAGTGGTACGTCACAGACGATTTAAAGGTTCTGCATGCTCTCAGGAGAGCACTTCTAAGCCCATGAAATACTATAAGGAAACAACTTTGATGAGACAATTTACCAGTTAACTCATTCACTCCCAAAGACGTTTTTAAACGTCTTTTCAGACTTGGTCCAGAATTGGCTGGTACTGAATGAGTTAATCAAGGTCAACTACGATACCGGCCTCATTTGGAGCTCAAACCTGAGACTTGCCTTTTATGGATTATTGTATGATTGAGGTTAATGGAGGTTGTGTTTGGGTGACCTTCTGTATTTTTGGTATTGTGAACAATTTTGACCTGAGGATCAGGGAGGGGTGTAGAGGAAATAAGAGAGGTGGTGCATTCGGGGCATGCCTTTAATTTGCATCTGCGATGAGAAAGCTGACCCCAGCTTTTTAAAAGAATTTCAGAGTACTTCACCTGCATGAGACACTGCAGATTGGTTTTCTTGCTTGTGGAAAAGAGCACTGACACGTGAACCACATTCGTGAACACGTATGGCTAAATAAATCTTCCCTCATGTTTGTAATGCACCATAATTCAGCCTCCTCTCTTATGTGTTTTCCTAAAATATTTAAAAAATAGATATTTAAAATCATTGAATGGTACTATCAGAGTTCCTAACTCCACATGGCTTGGACCACCGTGCTGACGTAAAACAAAAATAAATTCACAGTACATTTGGCTCATTTGATTGTCCGCATGAAAGGTGACAAAACTGGGACACTTTGCTTTGGTCCACCCATCTTTTCTTTGTTGTCAGAGATGACTTTGTTTCTAGTACGCCATCATAACTGTGAGAAATGATTGGAAAAAAATATATTTTAAAAATGTGAAAGCGTTTTGCTTTTCAAGACTGAATTAACGGCTACTAATGAAATGCAATACTGTAGTAATAATAGAAAAGGTGTGAACATAATTTTGGAACACTCCCACAATTTGTAATGCGGGTGGACCAGCCAGGATGCCAAGACCCTGCACTGTGCAATATTGTGGCCCTATAATAATAATAAACTATTGCATATAATGGGTGATTAATCATGTTGGAAGCTCGGTAGAAAAACAAACAAAAAAAAAAAAGCCTAAATTGTTCAATACATCAACTTTAATAAAAGAAGACTGTCTCTAATACTTATCGCGCCAATACCGTATTTTATTTGTACTTTACTTTATGAGCCATCTGCCCTCCAGAGTCCCTGCCAGTCTATTTATAGACTTGACGGTGCAGTGATGTCACAGATGGAGTGTGTCCAGCGGGCTGGTAGCAGGGAGAGTGCGTGTGTATGTGGAAGAGTGATTAATGAGGGCTGGAATGTATAATGTAAACAAACCTGACCTCCCCGTCACCTTTCATTCACAAAAGTGGCTCGGCTGACTGACTCCCACCCATCGCCCCTCCTCCCTACCCCGCCACCATTCCATTGGATTATGTCACCCGCTGAAAGACGAGCGCACGCACAACCCCAACGCACATGAAATGTCAACCACGTGACTCAAAGCGCACACATTTGAATTCCCCGCTGTCAATCTTCCTCCCTCTAAATGTGGAGCAAAAGGGCACTTGAGTTCAGACTCGCGTCCATCTCCCATCCACATTCTACACCTCACGGCTGAATCTTCTGCATCAAGCCTGTCTGCTCTTAAAGAAAGTTCTGTACCTTGGTTAAAGCCGGCATTGTTTACATGTGGGACGGGAGCGTGCTCCTTTTCCGGCCAAGAATAATGCTTCCACCTCTCCCATCATGATGCCACAACCATCTCTCCCTTCATTTCAGCCTCTCTTTTTCCTTCTCTCGATCACCTACCATGTAGACGCAGGGGACGTTGTTGAATAATTTAGAATTCATATGAATTTTTAAAGCTTTAGCCTGTGTTTTTTTTTTTCTACTGGAAATGTGCGGTGCAGTAATAGGCCACCAAAGCTGTTCCAGTGGAAGGCTTCTTACGCTAAATGCTCATTAGGCTGTTTTCATATCCTCTCTTTGTCTTTGTCATCTTTTTAGCAGAGCGGTCCTCCTTTTCCATTAAACTTGCTTCAGGGAATTTGTATCCCTTGGTTTTATGAGCTTGTGTTGCCAGCCTCTTGTGTCTCTTTACTCATTGAATTCAGAGAATGGTGGCGTTGTAACAACTACCCGGTTTTACCTTTGTTCTATTTCCTATTATAACTCCTTACCTAGGAAGTACGGTTTTTTTTTAATAGGGTATTACAGATTTTAATACGTTTGTTTATAGTAGCATAGTGATTCACTTACAAAGGGCGTCCCTATCGTGGGATCAATTCCCGCTCGTATCTTCATAATCACCCCGTGATTGACTTGCAACCCGCCAGGAGCACAGGCTGAGGTCAATGCTTCCATTTCATCAGATCAGGTTGTCATTTGTTTTGCTTATGTCGCATCTTACGACACTGAAAAAAAAATGGTGTGTGCAATTTACTCAATTTTACCTCATCAAATGGCTGCACGAAAAATAAAATCATCTGGATCCTGATCCTTTTTGGAAGTGGATATATAGTCCACTTCAAAATGTATCTGGATCCACAAGGTTTTGTT
Source organism: Hippocampus guttulatus (assembly GCF_054856545.1). Taxonomy (NCBI): domain Eukaryota; kingdom Metazoa; phylum Chordata; class Actinopteri; order Syngnathiformes; family Syngnathidae; genus Hippocampus; species Hippocampus guttulatus. The sequence continues at coordinate 11,464,658 of NC_141273.1, forward strand.
TTGTGCAGCATCTTGACAAAGTAAAACTACATCATAAAATTGAGTAAATTCAACCTCTATCTTTTTCAGTGAAATGCAGATGCCAGGCTTCACCTTATTGATCACTGACGATATTAACTCCACAATTAATGACGTATATACAGTATATATATATATATATATATATACACACACACATAGGTATATATTTATTTATATTTTTGCCTCAAAGCAATTAACAGATGTAAAGTATATTCATTAGTCATTTATATGAGGGCTACGCATGAAGCCAATTGACTTCAGCATCTCAATCTTTGCCACTCCTACACTTCAATTAATGGAAAATATTTTTTTCAACTTCAGAAGAAATTGTAATCAGTCGAACAGCGTGTGGCGCGATTGAAGGTTGCGCTGTGATTTTCCCTTCATATGGGCCCAGAGGTCTTTCCCGTTCCTTCAGAGAAATTCATCTCCTTGGTTTTCAAGTGCTCTTCTCTTCCTCCTTCGGCCCTTCGTTACCCGCCATGTTGTTCCCATGTACTGATGGGCATATGTGGGCTGTTTTGCTTCAGCTCACTTCTCATGTAGGTCATTCCTGCCAGCGCTTTGGCTTCAATTCCAAAGTATTCTCTCGAATACAGAGCCTCTGTCCAACCAAAGCCCACAGTCAGAGTTTTGTGGATAAGCAAGCTGTCTTACGGTTATAATCGTTGCAATTTAAGCTAATGACATAACTCTAGCTACGGTCGTAACATCCCGTCATCTCAATCTTCCAGCAAACTCAGGCGGCTCCCTACAAGGTCCACAGACGCCGCTATCGTCTGGCAGCAGTTCCACTGCAGAAGGTGCAGTGGACCTCTTACCCTCCATCCGTGCTACGACCCCTCTTGGACAGGGCACACATGTGCCTTCAAACAGGTACTTTAAATCATACTTTACCCCCTCTGCACATCGAATGGCAAAAATGTTATTTGTTGCTCCGGTACATTTAGTGCCTTTTTCACTGCATGTAGCAGCAGTCATCATTCACTACACTTCACATTTAATGTAAGCACTTTCCCTGTAAAATATCTTTCGACACTTCCAAATTGATGCGTATCTCATGAAAGGAAGGAGGAGGTGATTTACAGACCTAAAGGTCACACGAGACGGATGTGAGGAAGCCTGCGGTACACTTGATCAGTTATGATTTGAAGATGAAGTAAAGCTCGTATTTTACTTGACTGCATTTGAGGATATTAGTCTCGCAAAAGGCATACCGCCTCCTGTGCTCCTTGACTTTTTTAGTAGGTAGAGGTAGTCGTTCATGCCAACAATAAAATTAATGTTTTATAGTATGGGCAGCAGGTGGTTTTTACACGCTTGATGAAAATAATACAATAAATTACGCAATTACATAATCACAATGCGTAATTGATCAATTGTATGCATTTATGGGTCCATAATGCTCCCAGAAAACGACATGTTGACCTCATTTTTGATGTTGAGTCGTTCCACACATCGGCCTCTCTTTTCTCAGATAGCGCTTCTGCAGCGGAGCGCAAATGCCGGCGAATACTGATTTTTGTGCAAGTGCGAGGCTCACCGCAGATCGATCTGCACCAAGGAGGCTTTGTGGCACAACAGAGGACGTGTCCTTGGAGATGAGCATGGCCGAGTGACAATTTGGGAGCAGAACGTTAATCTAAATTTACAGCTGCTCGGACCACGGCTAAGTTTTGCCGCAGGATGGGCTGCCGGTGTATTGCTGTTGTGGTTCATTTGACGGGGGCGCAGGCGGACAGATACCGAGCTCCACCGACATAAAGTCGCCAGCGGTTGTATTTAAGGGTAATTCGTTACCTTGTATGTTACCACGTCATGCGAGACTTGTGAGCGCGCCACATTTCAAGGAAATGAGAGGAGCTGCTTAGATTGGTGGCCAGTGAATTCGGCTGTTAACAGTCAAGACACAGTCACAGTCAGCCAGCCTACATTTATCTATGAAATGAACACCACCAGTCTAGCCCGCTGCGCCAGATTTATGCCATTCAGAAAAATCGAGCCCAATGTGTATTTTGTTAGCTCAACGCAAAAATATTAAGATGACCCAATATAATTTGGGGGTGAGTAAATAACAAAATACAATGTTTACAAGCTGGCATACACATAATAAAAATTAATATTCCATGCAATGGTACACATTTCGTACACAGTTCCTGCTCCCACTTTACTCCTCTCCTTGTTGTGCCTCTATTCCTAAATCGCTTCCCTTTCTAGGAGCAGCGTGAGTGTGCAGGATCCCTTCTCAGAAGTCAGTGACCCAGCTTTCCAGAAGCGGACTGCCTCTCTGCCACCCTCTGCTTCATACCAGCAAGGCCTCGGCATGCCTGACATGATGATGAGGATGCAATACGATGCCAAGGACCCCTTCGCCGGCATGAGGAAGAGTGAGTGATGCCAATGCAAAGCATATCGCAATACAGACATTGTTCTTTGTTGAAAAATTGGATCAGAAGCTTGTATTGCTGCTAACGAGATAAAAGTACATTGTGCACCTGATACAAAAACACACACCTTCACAAATTACATCAGTGGCGCAATTGGAATGCACTTTATGAAACCTAAGGAGGAATGGCGTTTGAATGAATGATAATATTTTGATGGACGTTTGGTGCATACACGAGGCAGTAGTGCTTATCTGCCTCACGGATCGGACCTTCTGGATTCAGCTGGACTAGGCTCCTAGCTCACCTGCGACCCCAATGCGGACAACATAGAACATGAATAGTTCGACTTGACAGACCTACCGAATAACAGAATCAGATTGATGCTCTTGTCAATGGATCCATGGATCAGTTAGTGTAGCAGCAGTAAGTTTTTTTTTTTAACAAAATGTACAACATAAGGGCAAAATAAACAGGGTGCGTTTACATTATTTATAGAACATAAGAAGTATGGAATAGTCCCTGTAGGTAGAGGTCAGAGTTTGAAGAGTTCAGAGGAAGAACACGCTGGGGGACAAAAGCTAATCGCTGGGTGTCTAATGCCAAAAACAGTCCCGACCAATCAGCAAATTGAGAAACTGGTGAATATTTATTTGGGAATGCTGCCACCTGCTGGCTTGCGGGGGTCACGGCTCAATTGTAAAACGCATTTTAGGCCATATTACTTATTTAGTTCCTCGAAATACATGTAAAAATACATCTTGTTTTGCTCGCAGTATCTACATCCCTATAAATACGTCGGAATTTGTATATGTGACATACCCATAACCATATGTTTACCTCTTGATTTTGTTCCCCCTCAGTGGCAGGAGCAGATCCCTACATGCCTGGCCAGATGCCGCCTGGAGGCGTGCAGGACGTGTACGGACGGCCCCCAGCAGCCCTTAGTATAAGTCAACGCTCGCAGTATCCATACGGACCAGGCTATGACAGGAGGTGAGCATGAGAGACACACCAAGATGGACATGAACCTGTAATATTCTCTGTCATGCGAAGTCTTTGTGCGGATCGACAGTGGAATCTCTAAATTGTAAGTCTGGTTGACACAGTTTTTCTCATAGGGAAGAATGGAATTTGAATCGCTCTCTTCCCGGGATAACAAAACAAATAATAAAAAGCATTAAATGTTCATGTAAATTATGAATTGTAATGGACATGGCATCTCAGCCCTGAAAATTCTTTTCATATTCCAAGGTTGTATGACCTCAGGTTCCCCTCAACTTTAGAGGTTCCACTGTTTGTCGGTTGAGGCATGAAAACCTTAACTGTTGTTTACTCACCAGACCGGACCACTTGATGGGGATGGAGGGGGGCTTGGGTCCACCTGGCAGTCAGAACAGCATGCCACCTCACAATGAGGGTAGCATGTATTCTTCCAGCCGCTACGCTTCACAGCAGAGGTCAGAATCTGGGTGTAATGTCATAGTTTTGCCATATATTGGATTTTTGTCACAGTATAGAAAGTTATTGCCAATTGTTTTCTTTTGAAGACATGATGGCTACAGTCCGCAGTATGCTGGCATGCCGTATGGGATGCATCCTTCTGGGATGTACCAACAGCAACAGGTGAGATGCCTCGATATCTATTAACTTTCATCTATAATCAAAAAGTGTCATTACAGAAGCCTTTTTGCCTCAAAATGCATGACGAGCATGACGTTTTGCAATCATATTCTGAACATTTACATACACAGTATGACCAAAAGTATTCACTCACCCATTCAAATAACCAGAATTAGGTGTTACAATCACTTCCGTGACCACAGGTATACACAATCGAGCATCTAGGCATGCATGCTTTTTTTTTCTGACATGTAATAGACCCAACCACTCTCAATCTTTGTTCATAACCTTTGTCCATTTTTAGTCTGTCACTTTAAAATAACGTCGTATTTGAAGAAAGGGATGGAAAAACTTGATTTGGTTGTTGTCCTATTCAATTGACAAAATAGTCAACAGATTAATCAATGACTAAAATAATCGTTGCAGCCCCAATATACTCTATACACCGTACATATATACAGTCATCCCTCGTTTATCGCGGTTAATGGGGACCAAAACCACCCTCGGTAAACGAAAATCCGCGAAGTAGCGACCAATTAACATATACATTAAAAAAAAATTGCTCCACGTGGGCCTTTGCGCTTGAGCAGAGCGCACTAACAGACACACACACACACACACACACCACGCATATGTTGCTCTATGTGACTCACTGTTGTTTTGCTGACTTTCACTGCTTCTCGCAGACCGTTTGCGGACTTCCCAAAAAATGAGTAAATTAATAAATGTATGAATGTTTGAAAAAATCCGCGATGCACCGAAACCGCGAAATAGCGAGGGATCACTGTACTGTATGTGGTCGTATACGCACAATGTTCATTTTGGAGTTGGTCACAAAGAAATGACATCAATGATTACAAATGATTGTGTGTTGAAAGTGTAGTGCTCGCTCACACCCACCTTTGCTCAAACAGGGCTACAAACGATCCATGGACGGTATGTATGGTCCTCCGCCCAAGAGGCATGAGAGTGAGATGTACGGAATGCACTTCTCCAACCAGCAGGCAGACATGTATAATCACTACGGCGGGGGCTATTCAGGCCCAGATCACCGACCCATCCAAGGGCAGTTCCCTTACCCTTACCCCCGCGATCGTATGGGTTCTTCAGTGCCAAGCCAGCATGGAATAATGGGCGGGGGGCCTCCTCCGAACCACACCGCCGACGGTCCCAACATGTGGCCATCCAGGACAGACCTCGGTTATCCCTATCCCAATCGACAAGGACACCCATCCCAAATGCCCCCTTACGGCTCGATTGGCAGAGATGACATGGATGGGCGACCGGGGCAGGATCAATGGCATCGGCAGTCTCCTTACATGACATCGTCAGGCGGTATGCCTCCATTTTCATCCCGCCACCCCCCATCCGCTTATTCCAACTCACAATCCATGGCAAACCACCTGCCCAGAGCTCCCAGTCCGGGATCTTTCCAACGCACCTTGGACTCTCGCGTGTCACCCAGCAAAGCAGCTTTCCTGTCAGCCATGAAGATGTCAAAACCCGGGATGTCCATGATGGGCTCTCAGGGATGTGGACCTCTGAGTCAGTTCCCTCACAACCTGAGGAGGGACCTCAACAACCCACCGGGATCCGTGGAGGGCACCATGCCAATTCTCAGGCCTCGACGCAAGCTTACCTCCAAGGACACAGGTGACGCATATCATTCGTTCTAAACATTGAATGAATTGATTGTCTCGTCCATCCCTCGTTTCTGTCTGACGGCGTAAACCTACATTTGCAAACCAACTACCGTTCCAACGACAATTTTTCTCCCGTGGTTGTCATCTCAGGAATGCCCGAGGCCTGGCGTGTGATGATGTCGCTGAAATCTGGCCTCCTAGCAGAGAGCACATGGGCGCTTGATACCATCAACATTCTGCTGTATGACGACAGTACCGTTGCTTCGTTTAATCTCTCCCAGGTAAAGCAATCTCTTAACAACACTTCACGGATGTCCTCCTCCTTCAAATCGAATTTGAAACATATCAGAAGCCACAAACGGAGAGCATGTTAAAACACTCCCAACAAAGAAAACAAACATCTCGAATGCTTTTGTTTATTTTCACAGATTCCTGCTCACAATTGACGTTTTCATTTTCTGTCTGCATAGTTGCCTGGCTTCCTGGAGCTCATCGTCGAGTACTTCCGCCGGTGCCTGATTGAGATTTTTGGAATCCTGCAAGAGTTTGAAGTAGGGACGATGACAAAGGAAAGCTTGTCGGACCTCAACTCCGACCAGAAAGAAAAAACTATCTTGGACAGTGAAATCCAACCCGCGGTACAAGCTACATCTGAATCGATCCCAGCTCTTGTAGTGCCGGAGGAACGACGACCAGGAAACACCATGAAGGAATATCTTGTTGTTACTGGAGAGCCCCTTTCAACTGATGGGATCAATAAACCAGATCAGTGCGTACAAAAAGATGGAGACAAAGACACGAAAGCAGAGGGGAAAAGTGAGCACGATGTTGAGCTGCCTGTTACGGCGCTAGAACCAAAACCCAAACACGCTAGCAAATATGATAAGTTCCCCATCACCATTGTTCACAAAGACGACCTGAGTGAAAACATGACAGAAGACCTTGTTGAGTTCACCAGTGGGCTGCTCCACTGGCAAGCTGGTGGAGGCGACACCACGGCTCACATTCAGACCTACTTTGAGCCCCGCCGTGAGCCAGCCAACGGGGCGGAGGACAAGATGCTCAAAGAAAGCAGGGAGGTCGATGAAGAGGAGGAACCGAGGAAACGTATCACGGCTACCATTGATGACGTTCTGTGCGCGCGCGTCGACGCCCTTTCAAACGCCCACCCCGCTCGCTCGCTGCCGTCCTACCCTTTCCGGGTGCATCCGGATGGTGAGCGGGACCGCATCACCTTGCTGGAGGATGAACCGCGATGCCCGGATGAAACCCCGCTGTCCGCAAGCTCCGCCTGGCAGGACTCGTTAGCCAAACGCTGCCTCTGCATCTCCAACATCGTGCGCGGCTTGTCCTTCATCCCGGGGAACGACTCGGATATGTCGAGACATCCCGCTCTGGTTCTTCTTCTGGGCAGGCTCCTCTTGCTGCACCATCAGCACCCTGAGAGGACCAGGTCATCTCCCGGCTATCAAAGAGATGAGCAGCAGGACAAGGGGCTGTCCAGCAGTAAATACGAGTGGCGGTGGGAGTGTCTGAGTCAGCTCAGGGAGAATGCAATGGTCACCCTGGCTAACATCGCAGGCCAGCTGGATCTCTCCACTTACGCCGATACCATCTGCTTTCCCATCTTGGATGGCCTCCTCCACTGGATGGTGTGCCCTTCGGCCGAAGCCCAGGACCCCTTCCCTTCGTCGGTGGCCTACTCCCAACTCACCCCTCAGAGGCTGGTTCTGGAGTGCCTTTGCAAGCTGAGCATCCAGGAAGGTAACGTGGACCTCCTCCTCGCCACGCCTCCTTTCAGTCGACAAGAGAAGCTCTTCACAGTACTGGTCCGCTACGTCGGTCAGAGAAAGGCCCAAGTGTACAGGGAGATGGCAGTGGCCATCACCTCCCACCTGGCACAGGGAGACCCAACCGCCGCGCGTGTCATAGCCATGCAGAAAGGCAGCGTTGGTAATTTGGTCTCCTTTTTAGAGGACGGCGTCAGCATGGCCCAGTACCAGCATAACCCTCACGGCTTATTGCACATGGGACACCCGCACATGGATCCACCGAGCGTGAGCATGTTGTGTAGAGCGGCGAAAGGCCTGTTGGCCATGGCCAAAGTGGAGGAGAACAAAACTGAATTTGTGCTCTACGAAAGCAGATTGTTAGACATTTCCATTTCTTCCGTATTGAACGCTGGTGTAGTGGCGATTATTTGCCAGGTTCTCTTTCACCTAGGGAAGTTATGACAGGAGCAGAGGTAAGACTTTGTTGGCAGACATTAAGGTGGACAGACTGTTTCACTTGTTTTGCTATTTGTATTCATCAAACTGATAAAACGTGTTTAGTTTTTTTTTTTTATTCCACTTAAAACAGAATATCTATGTACCGTATGCCCTCTCAGCCCTGTTGTGGGGTTGGTTTCATTTTAATACAAATATTTAATACCTGCTGGTGTTGGTCATTGCTAATTATGTTTGACATTTGTTTACTTTTTTCACCCAAAGCTACCCCCAGATTTCGGTGCTGACTTTCATCGAAGAGTTTCTTTTCGGTTTTATAAAAGTTCAAATATGCTCATCTACTTTTTGTTAATGGAGAGTATTTATTTAAAAATGTGACACTGTACAGGAGTTTGAACTTTTTATCAGCACCTGTGGGGAAAAATAACACACTGACTGATTTGAGATCTTTATGTCTCGGTCGCTGGAAGAGAACTTGTGCAATAGTACTAGAACAAGTGGTCCCTTCTTTGAACCTGATGATGAAAACACACCTGCAGTGTGTATTTAAGGCCACAAGGAGGCAGCTTGCACCCACTAATCAGCTTGAGAGAAGCGCACCTGTCAAAAAAAAAAAAAAGAAACGTCTAATTTATTCATCGTTGCCTCAACAACTTTCGAACTTTTGTCTCACCTATGCTCGTTACATCTTGTCTGTATTGTTTCATCACTGTATACAAACTGTACAACGGAGGCACATGGTTCTTTCCATCTCAATCAAGCATAGCAAGAACTGAGACGATGAACAAATGCTTTTATTGTTGTTCAACATTTGTTATTGTTACTATGAGTATTTTGTTAACGGGGTCTGATATTCGAACATGGTAACCAATGTTTCAATGTAAAAAAGAATAAGAAGAATGATGATAAAAGCCTGTATGCATTGTATTATAGCTGAGAAAACAATCGCTTTGGTAATCAAACATGAAAAGTGCCAGGGTGAGAGGATATATAGTCGAGGTTATATAAGAGTACCGAACACATTTCTTTTTGGTAAAGTCCTCCATTCACATTAGTGGGCATATTTTGGAATGCTCTATAAAAAGAAATATGTTACCTACAAGATGGTTAAAAATGCTCATTGTAAAATTGGCCTTTTTCATATGCCTACAGTATGTCTCTTTTATCCGGTATATACATTTATACTCTGTGCTGCACATGTCACAAATAAATGTACGATGAACATCACCAAGGATCACAGATATTGCATTATGTTTGACAATCTACAGGCCAATAAAACATTAGCTGTCTCCAGAGGTGTCAAGCAAGTTACCTTACATCTAAATCTTGGGTATCTCTATCTTTCCTTGGAGTGTTTGTTTTTCAGAACACTTTTTACTTCTCCGTTCATTAAATTTCCATGAAATATCAGAATCATTTTTATTGTATATGTATTTTCTACTCCTTACATGTTTAAAAAAAAAAAGCCTTGCACTATTTTATGTTTTTGCATTTTTCAAAACCACTTTTAAAAACAGGCCTATCCGGATAAAGCACACAAGGGCCGAGTGATTTTGATTGTGGTTGGATGAGAAGTATAAACACCTACCATGGCAACGCCTTATTGGTTTGGCCGTACCTGTAAGAGTTGTTCAAAATGTGGTCATCCTCAATGGGCATATATGCAGCTGAAACAGGGAGCCTTCACCGTAACATTTTAATGTAGTCATTATTCTTGGGAAGGTGTGGTAGTGCACAGTAGGCCTCTGTGATGCATCTTAAGCTTTTGTCTTTAGGGAATTTTTTTCCTCTTGTTACCTTTACATTTGAAGTACTTTTCAAACTATTGCTTTTACTTTAGTACAAAATCCGTTAATTGGACGTGTTGGTCGTGTGTGTAAATTTTACTTTCTCATGTAAATTAATTGTTTTCAATTAGGCCTATCATATATTCTTTTTACAGTGAATACTGTTTACTTATTCTTTGTTGTAAAGTAGCGCAGTAAAATGTTTTTGGAATGTGGAGGAAGAATCCGGAGAAAACCCACGCAGGCACGGGGAGAACATGCAAACTCCACACAGGAAGGCCGGAGCCGGAATCGAACCTTGGACCTCTGCACTGTTAGGCCGGCGTACGAACCAGTTACTACCTTGCCGCCCATAGAAGAAATTACGAAAATTGACATTTCAGTCAGTGTCGGCATAAAACCTTCAGTCTGATAGACAGGTAACAAAATGTCAGTTAAGGCCTACTAGAACGGCTGAAATGTATTTGCATTTATTCAACTGCACTTGGCTAATGTGAGCTGACTCATAATTAACATGAGTTTGAATGTGAGTGGTTATTTCTGAACGTGCCACATCCCACTTATAAAGCATGTTTGACACAGTTCCTGTATTTGCATATTTCGTTTCTAGTAGTAGCACCCTAAAGATAATCTGTTATGGTAGGATATTCCATCATACGCTGCATGCGGTGGTTCATAATAAGATTCACAATCCATCATACAACCCCTCGCGACACTCAAACGGCACTTTGTAATTGTGCTAGATTATTTCCTTCAGTTGATCTGTATGGCTGTGTTTTCTGTTTTTGATGGAATTCATCTGCCCTGCCCTTTGTCAATCCCAGGATGGTTTTAATAACGGCATTTCTAAGGATGACAACGCCCATTAAGTGCCTCACAGACTGTGTTTTAAAGAAGGAAGCCAGAGCTGCAGAACAGGTATTATCACGTGGGAAGAATTATAAAAAACCAGCTGACTGCATAAAACTAATTACAGCATTCCCGAGTGTCCTTTTACTTCATGTCATGCAGATATAAAAGGTGAATACGTGTACACAAATGAGGCCGTATTATTCAGTTTATAATGAGACCTATGACCTGTATAATTAAATGAAGATTTTAAAATCTGGTGGCACAACGCCATAGTGTTTCGCATGTCTTGTTCTCATTCAAGAGATCTGCGTTTGAATCTACATTGTAATCTCTATGTGGCTTCCACCCTCATTCCTAAACCATGCCTCTGAGTGATTTAAGGATGTACATTTTCCATGGGTGTGGATGGCTGTTTTTTTCTATATGGGTGATGCAATTGACAGGCAGCCATGTTTGAGGTGTAGCCTGCTTTTCTCCTGAGGTCACTTGAGTAACAAGGAGGCACTATGCAAAATAGAAAGAGGTAAAATGTCACAAAATTTGGACAAATTCTCCAAACTCCAAATATCCATATACATTTTGCCTTCTGATGACTAGTTGGACTATTATTTAACACGGAATATATATATAGTATCTATCAATCGATCACATGTGTTGACTGGAAATGTTCTTCAAATACAGACCCACTCATTTTAGTGTTCCCCTGTCATTTGTGTTTCACGTAGGCAGACGACAAACAGGAGAAAACCTCCTCCACTTCTTTGCCTCTGAGAAGCTGAGTCACCATACTCCGAATCTGCGGATGGAGTCGTGAAGAGAATGCTGCGCTTGGTAACCTGTAGGTAAACTGTCTTGCTGCCTCTCACCACCAGTGGAGGTAGATGTGTGAGTAATTGGTGAAGGATGATGAGATTCACAAGTCAGGTTGCACCCACTGAGAAACGTAATCTGTTTTGCGTGTACGTGCGCGTGTGCGCGTACGTCTGCGTGTACGTGTGCGCGTGCGTGTAGGTGTGCGCGTGCGTGTGTGTGCGCGTGTGTTCTGCGGGTGGGCATGGGGTGCTCGTGGTGAACAGATATTGTTAGAGATACCATACAGTATATGCTCCGCTGCAACCATTAGTCGAGTATTTTTTTAAATATATCTATGCAAGCTTATGCCAAACGGTCTGGTGATTGACCACTGCTTTAAGCACCAGATATCAGACAACAAATGTTGCCGCAGGTTATAAACGTGAATGGTGCGGTTATTTGTTGATCTTACTGTCCGAAATCGATAACAATGTAGGGCATGTGTAACTTTGGGAACCCTGGATAGTGATGGTCGAAGCGGGGCGCCCGCTCGGTGGCGACGTTGTCTTCCGAGGGGGAGGAGCTGGCTGGGAGGCTCCGCTCGACTCTCACCGTACTGGTGCTTGCGAGGGTGGCACTTGAGCCCGCGTACCGGGACACAATGTGAACGGAACGCCTGGTCAACCGGATCGCTTCATCTCTCGTTTTGGGGAACGTCCAACTTTTTTATTCAATACGCCATGGAATGGTGAAGATTTGTGGCGAATCATCGAGGGTCATTTTGGGGAAACGCTGGCGCTTCTTGGACCTGCCGGCGACGGCTATCGTTGGGATGCTGGAGCTCGCTTGAGAGCACCCCATCCGTGTATGTCGCCTTTTTCTTCGGATTTGCTCTCGGGGCTCTTCGACGACAAACGCCACATCCAACCGTTGTAAAAATGGTGTGTTTCGCACTGTCCTCTGCTCGTTTCAAACCCGGATAAGAAAGGCAGGCGCAGCGACGACGTGACAACACCCTGACACGACGACCAGCCTTACTTTCCCCCCGGTAAGGCAGCGAGCTCACCCAGTGTAGCCTCGCTAAACAGACAACACAAACACATCCTGGACGAGGAGACACGTTGTTGACAGCCCACACACGAACCTCTTTAGGTTAGGCTGTGCGCAAAATGAGTTCAGCGGTTAAACAAAATGCACAAGACGCGCAATTTTATTTTTTTGTCTATCCGTAAACTGGTCTCATTGTACTAGTGAATCAAAATACAAACCTAGTAAATTCATTTGTTTAATTGCGAGCCGTGTTAGCTTTAGCTGCACTTCAGATGCTACGTGAGGCTAGCCAGGTTGCTTGCTAACAAATATCTACTACAGTGTTGGCAAAAGGGACATTTGACGAGGTAGCTGACGTTTCGATTTCTACACACACTTTGTTATTTCACAATGAAGATCAGACTAGTTTATATTGAGCTAAACAATCTTCACTTTTTTTTAATCTCAGGTGTTGGTGTTCGCTGAACTAACTTCCACTTGGCGTGTTGTCTCCACAGTGGCACATCGAGCCTGGGATTCACTCGATAAGGGCATCTAAAAGAGCAATTGATGCATCTTGGAGTGTCCGAGTCAATGAGAGAGTGCGAGTACAGCCAAATAAGCACTCGCAGCTCCACTCCAATGGAGACCCCTTTCAAGAAGAAGATCCCCAAAAAGAGGAAGTGGGAATCTTTCCCCGGTCGGAATAAGTTTTACTGCGATGGGAGAATAATGATGGCCAAGCAGACAGGGGTTTTCTACCTCACCCTTGTCCTTATTCTTGTCACTTGTGGACTTTTCTTCACCTTTGAGTGAGTATTCCTTTGAGAAACTTTGTGATCCAATCTTCTATTAACTTGTGTACTTTGACCAGGAGGATGAATGATTTCATGGGTTCAGCCAAGTTTAAATAATAGAAACAGGTCAGTTGAAGTCGCATGCATTTCCAATGATCCCTCTGGACTCAGTGGGATGTTAGCCTAAACTGACTGGGTATTAACCCGACGCCTCGCTCTTTTTTCCTTGTAAACAGAGTTTTAGATGAGTGTTTTTTATTTGCCGGGGCCTGTAGCCAAAGACATGCTTCATGGTTGCAGCTGCAGATTTTTAGTTGCAGTTATACATGCCTCTGCATGATGCGTGTGGCAATTAAGAGAACAATCACAACATATCAGAGTTTGCTAATATTCATAGTTTTATATTGTTACAACTAGAATTTTTATGTTAACCGAAGCACACTTCTGAAATAACACGTGCTCTAATTGCCTTTAATAATTTTATTATTATGTGCTATGATAAATGAACTAACAAACTAGGGCAGATTTGGAATTGGCACAAAAAAAACATCTAGAAAAGTTTACTTGGCTCTCAAGCGTCTAATGATATTTATGTGCAGACACTGATTACAATGTAAATGTTATCTCACAATTATTAGGGAGGAGAAAATGTCAATATTTTCAGCATTTACATAAATCTCTGACAGTGCTTTCAAATCAACATTCCTATAAAGTCACAACGTCCTATCACTGGTGAGCTATTTTAGTACATATCTGTGGGCTCCTCATGTGGACCTTAGGGGTTTGGGGGGAGGGGGGCTACCTGGTTCCTGCGGGTACCATGTTGGTGACCCCTGTGAAAGAGGATGTAGATGGACACTGACCTGAGTATGGCCAACACATGAGTTTACCACAGTGGACTGTTTTTCTCACCCTCTGACTAATCGCTGTCATCACAGAAATACGATCAGCGCTAGATAACAATCCTGTTCCATCTTGAGGCTGGTTGCCTAATCCAGCCATCCGTCAGAGTAAAGTGCTTTCGAACCACACAGAGTCTAATATGCAAACTGCTGTGTGTGCAGCGCATAATGGCCAAATGTTGAGACGAAAACCATGACCTGATGTCCATACTGATGATTACTCATTTCTACCCTTATACAATAAAATAAATTCTACAGTTTTTCTAAACAACTGTTTTGGGTTATGTTCACACTCCCTGATCTTAATGCTGAAATCAGATTTTATTTATTTTTTATTTTTTTGTGGTGCGAAGACAGCACCAGAGCCCACAGTGGTGGGACACAAAGGTCGGGTCAAAATGCAACATGCTCATTCAGATGATGAAATTGTACTGTTCGGACAAAAAATGAAAATCTTTTGCATGTAATGTGATTTAATTTAACTTCACATTTCATACATCTTAATGAGAACATGGGGCCATCCAATCGAGGTGAATATCGATCAATATGTCCAATATGTTGATGATCAAGTTTCGGTTAAGAAAGGCAAAATACTGCATTCAATTGAGTGCATTCTTGCTGATTTTCTTTTTAATTTGGTCAGACCAAACATGTAAAACTGCCAGCTTCTAATTGTGGAAATTTGCAACAAGCATTTCCAAATCCCACACTTGGCTGAATCAGAACAATCCAGATCAACTGACTCACGGCTCCTGATAGTTTTTTTTCTTTTCTTTTTTTTGCGATGATTGTAGTGTGCAATTGTTATGCATTGTGTGTACAGTGCTGCACATTAACACATCTATCAGTAATGACCTCTGGACCACTTAATCTTTGAATACATTGCCACTTTAGCAGACCAACACATCGATGGTCAAAGGACAGCCTATCAAGAGTGCGTGTGTGTCATGCTAAGGCAGAGATCCCCCAACATCACATTAATTTTGTTTCGTTTTTATTTTCATCAGAGGGGTGTTCGGCCATATACCAAAAAACAAAAAAAAAACCCTGTTAAAAAGCAGCAGGCTTTGGTCTGTTTATTATTCTGTTTCAGACTCCACAGACGCAAGTGTCATGTCTTTGAACGTTTTATTCTGTCATTCCACGTTGTTTTCTCAAGTTGATTACATGGACCATAATGGAGCATCAGATTGTTCATGTAGGTTATAAGTTGGACTGCTTTTCTTCGGCCTTGGAAATTGTAATTGAGACCTTGTGTTTTGCAGAAACGAGCTATTTAAAGGACTGTTAAGTCAGGTTAAAAGAAATGTCGTAATTTTGAATGTAGAGAGTGTCTTGCAATGGAGGACTGTTGTGACCACGATAGAATGACCAGTTGGAATTCCTCGAGATTCATTGAAGCAGCATCAAAATTTTTTGTTGTTACGTATACCTTAAAAAAAAAATCTATGTTCCGTAATTTCCAGACTACAAAACATACTCGGTTGTCCACGTTATTACACGGGATATTTGCACAGAAAGAGGTCACAGCAATGGATTTTCGATTTCCTAAAACGTATTTACATGAAACACCGGTAGATGTTTCCCCCCTGCCTCCAAACAATGCCGACCGCAGCTAGTTATCCAGTAGCATTCCAGCACCCTTCTCATTCTCTCTTGTTGTCGCACGAGGCAAATTCTCTGACGAGCTTGGACAGCTTCCTTCATCACGCAGCAGTGCAGCCTTTTGAAAACCTGTTTGAGAGACGAAGGGGCTCCATGGTCGGAGTTGCTCTCCCCGGGATAGCACCTTTTGCCCGTTGGCAGTGATGGTGCGAGTCGGTAGCCAAATTGTCGCACTGCATTTATGGCACCCGTTCCCTCTTCTCATTCACCTCAACTCAAGATTCCTCTATTCACTCTCAATTGCTTCATACATAGCTGTGCACTGCAGTGCACATAAACTTCTGCATTTCTCTCTCGGGCAACCCGCCCCTCCCTCATGTGTGCTCACTCCAACAGCAAATGGCTAATGAACATTCAGTATGAGGGCGGACTCGGACAGTTTCATTGGCCCACTGTGAAGTGTTTGGGAAGTTCATTGGTCAGATCTGACGGGACGATGGGTAAATCTAATGGCGGCTTGAACCTCGTCAGTAAAAATTCTTTTATAAACTGCGTCTCATTAACTCATTCCGTACCAGCCAATTCTGGAATAAGTCTGAAAAGACGTTTAAAAACGTCTTTGGGAATGAATGAGTTAAAAGCCGCAGGGTTCAAAGCATGGGAAAAAAGTAGCGGCCTGTAGTCCGACGAGTATGGTAATACCGTGATAGAAAATGCAAGAGTTCTATTCGACACCCTAATTGTCGGGTTGAAAAACAAAGCCATTGGTGTCAAATATTTTATCCATCCATCCATTATCCAAGCCGCTCATCCTCACAAAGGTTGCGGGGCGTGCTGGAGCCCCCCCCCCATCCCCCCCCCCCCCCCCCCACACACACACACTCTGTCGTGTTTAGGCGGCTAAATGTGAATTTAGTTTCCAACATTTGTTCAAGTCACAATCAGAAATGTCACTAAAACTAACGCAAGGACAAATCCATCTTGGGTCAGCAAGAAGCAATGTCGGTCCTGTTCCCCCCCCCCCCCCCCCTTGGTTCATATCCAGTTGGCAAATCCATCCTTACCAGCCAAATGAAATGTTGATCAAGTAATGTAACGGCATTCTTTTATGCCCTTTCGTGAGGTTTTGCCGTTGTTCTGCCGAGACAGCTCACTCATTGCTGTTTCCAGGGCAACCACATTCCCTTTCAAACCTGTCTGACATTGGATAGATTGTCTCCATAGCAACAAAACCTGAAAATCCTAAATAAATGTCGAATTTTCGACCAGTAGTGTCCATTGTGACCCTCTTTCGATTCTGTCAAAGGTTGAAGGCGGCTCATTGTTTGTACTGCTCAGATTGTCCTTAGATGGGAAGATCGACTGTTTTTGCAGCGTATTTGATTCGTTGCTATTGGAGAGAGGTTGACGTCCAAATTGCATCCATCCTGTCGAAAGGCTTGCATAGAATTCTGCCCATCGCTTTTCGTGGCGTGACAAGCCTATTCAATATTTTGTTGAATTTTGTTTATGTATGACTCACTGTGTCTTGAGGACAGGCTTCATGCTTTTCTAGAATGCTGTCCTTAATATGCCGGCTTGTTTTCGCATAAATCATGATGAGTGATATTTTAAATCAATTGTTTTTTATTTGTTGCTATGTAGGTCTTTGAAAATATCTCTCTAGGTTCACTAAAAAGTTTAGGGCCCACTGCATTTATTAAAAAAAACAACAACAACAAAACAACGTGTGTGTGTGTGTGTATACATTGTTGAAATGTCAGTGCTAATTAAATATTTGTTACACTAACAGCTAAACATCTTGGGATTAATCATTATTTTAGAGGTCAGCCCCCCCTTTCTAACTACATTTGATGATGCTTGACTTTACTTAACATAGAACAGCAATCTACGTAAACGTGGATCCATGTTTCTATGCCCCACTATCTGTTTTTATGGAACCCAACCAGGCAAATCTAAAAATACTTTGGCTCAGTTTGCGTGGATAACTGAGGTTGGCATACATAAGCGGATGTATCACCCTATACTCCACACCACCTCGCCGGAGGGGTTGCCATATGAGAGAGAAATGTGATTGTATACACAAGCAGCAGGTCACACATGATATTGGGAACTGATTAACCTCCTGGTAGTAATGAACCTTGGAAGCACTTCTTGGAACTTAGTATGTCATTTGAAAAGTCCATCTTTCAACACCTCCGTTTCAAGATACGATACAGGTATTGGCACTGCTCGTTCCCACATGATACATTTATGCCACAAATCACTTTTGGCTAGCACAAGTGCCTCGCCAGCCGACTCAATAAGACCCATTCAAATAAAATGGCAGGTAACTACATGTGCAACCACCTCTGTACAACTAAATGCGATCAGTCTAATAGCCACAAGTCATTGGAGAGAGAAAGGGATTACATGGGATTGTTTTATTTGAGCAGATTACAATTTGGGAGACTGACGGGTGAGGGAATTCTATTCAGCTTCTGGTCATTAAGCAGCCAAGTGTTTAATCTGACACTTGGCATTTATTAAAACATGCTTTTTGGATTGTAATGTGCATTCGTCGGGGTTTGCTGTCGTGCAGGCATCGGCGTGCCTGTATTTTTACTTTGTCATTTGTTCTTCTCTCACTTTTGTTGCTTGTCTTCTCAGTTGCCCATTCCTGGCTGAGCATTTGACGCCTGTTATCCCCGTGGTGGGAGGAGTGCTTTTTGTCTTTGTGCTGGGAACTCTGCTCAGAACCAGCTTCAGTGACCCAGGGGTGCTGCCCAGGGCAACTCCAGACGAAGCGGCCGACCTGGAGCGACAAATAGGTAAGAAAACCCACTGGTTACGTTTATGGTAATATCAGTTGCTATAAAGAGATGGGGGGTCCCGATAAAAGTCGGCAGTGGCACTCTCCTAAGGAACAGTCTTATTGACTACATGTTCCACGTTTTTGCTTCCCATTTTGCCAAATTCGTGTCTGGAAAATGATCCTTGACCCCGTCTAAACTTACTTTGAGTTCATCCTTGCTCGTTGAAATGACATTTCACGATGCAAGATGCACAAGAATATTTGATTTAGATTGATTTCTAAGTTGTATTGAGGGTCCCACTGTACATACAATACATGAGGCAGTGCAGTTGCTTTTTGTCAAAAACATTTATGTTGAGCTCTTGTACATATATTGTGCTTTCTTACGTTAAAGTTAATCAAAGCGCTTTAACACTGCGTCATCATTTGGCTACTAACGACTAACTAACAACTGGGGGTTTGGTATTTTGCTCAAGGACACCTTGACATGGTCCCGGGAGCTCTGAAGTAGGATTCTTAAAAGTGTGTTAGTTGTGAGTTGCATATACCCATCCAACCATTTTCTGATCCGCTTTATCCGCACAAGGGTTGCGGAGGGTGCTGGAGCCTATTCCAGCCATCTTCGGGCAGTAGGTGGCGGACACAGTGGCGGTTCTGGATCAATTTCACTGAGGGGGCCGGGCTGGGGCCATGGGTTTTGATGGGGGGGGGGGGGGGGCACATTCAACCCAGGGCTAAAAAAAACAGATTCGAAATCTTATTTGACTTTTTATTTCTTCAGACTTTGAAATTGTAGTCATAACATTACAGTGATGAGAAAAAAACAGTATTAGGAGGGCTAAAATGTCTGCAAGCGTAACAATACGCCGTGTCCATCTGTTGAGAATATTCAAGCCAGGGGATGATATGGTACCAGCCTGCCGGGGACAAAAATTGCAAATACACTGAAGCTAGATGTTTTACATGCATATAATAATCCAAATTTTAAAAGGCAATGTCTTATATATTCATCCATCCATCCATCCATTTTCCGAACCGCTTGATCCTCACTAGGGTCGCGGGGGGTGCTGGAGCCTATCCCAGCTGTCTTCGGGCAGTAGGCGGGGGACACCCTGAATCGGTTGCCAGCCAATCGCAGGGCACACAGAGACGAACAACCATCCACGCTCACATTCACACCTAGGGACAATTTAGAGCGTTCAATCAGCCTGCCACGCATGTTTTTGGAATGTGGGAGGAAACCGGAGTACCCGGAGAAAACCCACGCAGGCCCGGGGAGAACATGCAAACTCCACACAGGGAGGCCGGAGCTGGAATCGAACCCGGTACCTCTGCACTGTGAAGTCGACGTGCTAACCACTGGACTACCGGGCCGCCGTCTTATATATTCATCCTGTTAAATAAAAATAAAAAGGGAGACTAAAAAAGTTACACTCACACACACACGCACGCACACGCGCACACGCACACGCAAATAGCACTCGTGTAGTGGTAATTTCCTTCTCTGCGGACTGCTTCTCATTTTCCCGCTCATTTTTAAGTGGCGCAGCGCACTAAAGGGTCCGACTAGAATGTTAAATCACGCACTTTGGTTCCCTTTCGCGTCGGCGACTCGGCACGACTGCGTAATCTACGCTCGGAGGGGGGGCCAGAATCGGTGCTACAGGGGCACTGGCCCCCGTTGCCCCCCCCCCAGAACCGCCACTGGGCGGACACCCTGAACCGGTTGCCAGCAAATCGCATGGCACACACATAGACGAATAACCATCCGCGCTCACACTCACACCTAGGGACAATTTGGACTGTTCAATGAGCCTGCCATGCATGTTTTTAAAATGTGGGAAGAAACCGGAAAAAAACGGAGTACACCTCTGCACTGTGAGGTCGACTCGCTAACCACTCGACAAACAGGCCTCCGAGTTGCATATAGGGAAGTCTATTTACTCGTTATTTACAGTGCAAAGTGTCTTCTTCTAATTGCTCATCCTTCAGGTCACCATAGCATCATTAAACAAACTCTGGAATAGTTTAATTAATCTAATTAGGAGCCTAAGCTCTTAATTAGCTTTTGCTAGGGCAGTGGAGCACAGAGTGCAGAGGAGTGTGCGTCGACAACTCTCTGAAAAAGACCAAAGCGAAATTTTCTGAGGATAAGCAAATTAAAAGTTGAAAAAGTTTTTTTTTTTTTATGTTGTATCGAACATCACTAAAATCTAAAATGTACTGTATATCTAATGATGGAAACAAGGAATATGGTGCAAGTTTTTTTTAAAAATTAAACTAAGTAGTCTTATACACTGTTCAAACGTTGAGTGAAGCATTATAGAGTCTACAAAATATACTATCATCACTTGCAAGCCTGTCTGCTATCGTTTATTCACCTTTGCAATCAACACTGCACCACGACTAGCCATCTTGCTAACTAGCCACGAACACTGCCTCCTCTCGTACAGTGTTCGTAGTTTGACTCCACAGTGCTGTGACATACAAAATGTTTCCTGAAACTTTCCATTCCAATTACCATCGCTTTTTCTCCAGCTTTGTTGTCCAATGCGTGATGCAGCTGGCCTAAGTCTTGGCATGGCAGATTTACATGCGAGACATCCCAGGCACATCTGTTTGCTCTTATCCCGATCATCCAGTCTCATTCTGAGCCCCAAGAGCAATCAGCCTTGCTGTGTTTTGCCATGAAAATACTTGATTTCCCTAGTTCTTTCAACATTTTCATTGCACTCCAGGATGCCTGCCTGTGTTAAGAGTGATTGGAATGCATTTGAGTTATTTAATAAAATCTACTTGCGCGTCACATACTCCAGTTGGTCAATAACACTGGTCAGCTGCACATTCTAATCACAGATGATGCTGGTTACAAAAAAAAGTATTTTTTTTTTCAAGCACATCAGGTTTTTGAGACATTTTCTTTTTTTTATTTGTTTGTTTTTTTTGGACCCATAAAAGCTTCCGCAACATAGATTTTACCATACATTGTAATTTATAGCTATGGTGTTTCCAAAATAAATTCCACCTCTTACTGAACCTAATCTTTAATTCATAAATATCACGAAATATATTACTACATTGCATATTACTATTCTTATGAAACACAGTTGCCGATGATGTAGTGGTATACTCCCTGACGTGTGCGCGAGCACCGTGGATTCGGTTCCCACTCACTGACTGTGTCGATGTGGGTGTGAATTTTTGTGTGCCCCGTGACTGACTGGCGACCAGTTCAGGATGTATTTCCCTCTTCTGCCCATAGTCAGCTGGGATTGACTCCGGCACCTCCCCGCGGCCCTGTTCACAATACGGGGTGTTGAAAATGGATGGATGGATATTTTGCCACCCTGATCTGTTATAGGAAAAAACATGGCAGATTCGGAAACAGCGCAAAAATTCGTCTCGGAAAGGTTACTTCTATCACTGGTTAAAAAACAAAAGATTACTGCCCTAACTAATTACAGTACTTGGACTAACCGAGACATCTTGCATATCTGAATGTAAATTGCTTACAATAATTGTGCAAATATCCATCATGTACTGTATGTATAGTACCCCTGTCATTTAGGAAGGCTACACTGGTCACCAGTAATCCAAAAATATTCGCTCTCGCCATTGACCTCAGTGATACAGGACACTCTTAAGTTGTCGAGTCACTCTTAGAGCACTCAATTTTGACACTGGCACTATTGATTTGTTTGCAAAACACTAGACCTAATGTTTGAACAAGAAGTGACATCATGGCATTGTCATTCTCCCCCGACGGAGTGTATCGTCATCGCCACGAGTGACAGAGGTTGTCTGTGCTATCTGCCAAATGTTGACCTCACTGTGTAAACGGGCATCTTGCTGATTCATTCATTTTGAGACGTTTATCTGCTTTGGCCTTGACAATCGGAGAACAACACTGAGATATTGTAGTAAGCACTAAAAACTCAGACATACAAAAAATAAAAACGGGGGCATCCAAAGAAGCCAGGCACATTGACTTTAAAGTCACATGAATTCTGCCATGTGGTCATGATCAGTTCTCAGACCAGCCAACAATAGTTTAGCATTTTTTGTTATTTGGGATGAGGACCACCTCTGTTAATCTGAAATGTTATGTCAGAATCATATGCATTATACATAATGTTAGGGATAGGCAAGTATCATTACCAGGTTCTGGTATCAGACAAATAACGGCATCGTTTAAAAGTATCTGCACTCCACGACGGTTGCCGATACCAGTCACCGATACTTACTGGATGCCCTAAAAGTCTGGCATCACGTAAGAATTCTTCATGGATAGTTGGTGCTACATTGTGGCGGTTTGATACATATATGTGTCGTATGTCGTATGTGTCAGAAAGAAAGACGAAGCAATTATCTGTCATTGTGTTAATTGAACATTTTGGCATCAAAAGTGTGATTGGTTTTGATGATTATTCAAGAGTGAATACATGTTACTGGTATTGGACTAAAAAGGTTGAAGTGAACATCCCCACTTTATAGCATTTTGTGATCACTCTTTGTGGTATAAGCCAATGTGTGTGTTAGAATATCTTTATCAAAGCCATTGCTCGGTTATAATATTACAGAATTCGTAAGAAACTTCCAAGCCGAGGAACAACAAAACAGAGACAGTAAGTTGCAGCAATGGTATTGGCTTTGTTTATTGATTGATAATATGTCTAAATGAAGGATAAAAAGGAGTGTTGAAAAACATAGAGGCAGGTGTCACAAAAAAAAGAACTGGTCTTCTTTTTTTTTTGTAATGGAATGAAAATGTAACACAAATATACACATCAATGTAAGACAATCATTTTTCGTGCCCAATTTAATATCAATGCTCGCCTGCCGGCAGCCGTGTCCCCCTCCGCTGCAACTTGCCAAATCCAAAAGGCTCTCTGATGTATTAATCAGACTGAGAGAGGGCCAGAGCTTCTTTCCTTCCATCTAATATGGGCCAAGCTAGCTGTTGAATGTTAGAGCGGTGACGTTGCCAGCAGAGGAAATGGATTTTTGATGGCTTAAGGCTCAGATGACTGGAAAACAGGGTGGCAACGTCAGTCGAAGATGCTGTTACGTTGATGTGTCAGTCAACAAGGGTGTTTGAAGGGGAAACCTTACTGCACTATTTTTGGGGGGGTGAAGGCGGGTGATTAGAGTTCCACTTACTGGAGGTTCCACTGACTTGAGCCTTTGTGTTTAGGATTTGAAAAATATTTGGAAACTTGGAAACTCATTCATTAGGGATGTGCTCAAATTGTCACGGAATTTTTCCAAATCTGGTGTTCAACGATGCATGAAGCTTTGCATCAGATAACAAACAACGAGCTGTTCTACTAAGAACCAAAGTACTTCTCATGAAGCGATGGAATCTTTCTGTCACTGCACTCGTCAGAGCTTTTCTATGTTCAAATAGGAGCAACCGCTTGTCGTATCAGTTGTGTTGAGCTATGAAAATAATTTTCCTAATTCATAATTAAATCATTGACATTCTTGCAAATGTAATTCAAGGCGGGGCTCGAATAACGTTGATCGCAACTGTGCCAGATTTTGTCAAATCTCCCGGACCATCTGTCGCCTTTGGGCCCCAAGTCTCTTTCACTGACTGTGTTTTCTTTTTCCTCTCTTGTGAAGATGTGGCGAATGGCAGCACAGGCTACAGGCCACCACCAAGGACCAAGGAGGTGGTCATCAATGGCCAAACTGTCAAACTGAAGTACTGTTTCACGTGCAAAATCTTCAGACCCCCACGCGCGTCTCACTGCAGCCTCTGTGATAATTGTGTGGGTGAGTCAAGGACTTCACACTGTCCGTCGGCATCATGGCTTTTCGTGTCTTCTCTATTCGAGCCAGCGCTTACCGTATGATCTGCGTGATCGCATGACATGTATATTGAAGATCAAATCCACACATCTTCCGTTCAAATGACGATTTGATCTTGTTCGATTCATTGCCCTCACATCCTTTGAATCAAAATACACATTTTTTCAGTTCAAATTGTTTTTTGTTCGACTCCTAGTAAGGAGCTATAATCTTATTTCCCCTCCTGCACTTTAGCATGTGCGAGGTTACTGACTGGAGATTGTTTATTTTTTAATGTAGACTACCGGTACATATAATTGTAATTATTTAGCAATGTCGGCAAATTCAGTGTTTAAGAAGTGGTCGTCCACCTGTTTACATATCATGTTGCAATCAACATGAAAAAAATATTCGTGCAAGTGGTGAAGCTGCATATTTGTGTATATTTATCTGCGCTTCAGATTGTTTATTACCGATTTCCAGTATAGTATATACATCGGTTTACACACATTTTCGGGGGGGAATCTCAATTAGATTAACCATAATCATTCGTTATGAATGTATTTTGAGGACTTTTTGTACTGCTGAAAGTGCTTTAATATTAAATGTCTCATTTTACTCTGTATAAAAATGTATGAGCACAAAGTAAGTAAGAGAAACGATAATACTGTGGATGAAGATGAACAAAGTGAGGTGGACCACCTTCTCAAATCGGGATTTTCCTTAAATGTGTCTTGTATTGGGGGGGGGGGGGGTGACACGAGATTTTTGTTTTGTTTTGGGGATTTTTTTGGTTGTTTTTTTTTTTCTTACCCCGTTGTTCAATAGGGAGCCATAAATTTGTATTGAAGGGCCGCAAATCAGTTCATTTTGTGCATGGTATACTTACATCGTTTCCACAAGTAATTATAAAAAAAAGTGTGCTTTGAACATCTGCCTCTCCAAAGGTTACTGCCCGCCCTGCCCCCCCCCCCCCACCCCCTTCACTCTCATATTCCAAATCCTTGATGACCTTGTGAAAAAAAAAAATCTTCTGCTTGCACACTTTTACAGCCGCATTCATGCCCTCAAAAACTCCTCATCTCATCATGTAGTTACAGTCACTCTTCCACTCATTTTCAACCACTGCTTTCTCCCCCCAAATGAGCTTGTGTACATCTTTTTTTTTCCACATTGTGTTTCTATTCTGCCTAGACCCTGTGGGACACTTCACTTTGCCCCAAATTTTACACAGATGTGGATTCCCACTGGGTAGCTAGCTGCATGCTCTGAAGCAACTGGGGTGTTACATTCAAACAAGCAATTTGGTTTGCGTACATGAAGCCTTGAAAATGTGCCTCATGTACGCTGCTTTTTTTTTCTCTTTTTTTTTTTTTTTTGGTGAGTGTATGTGGATAGACAGATGCAGCATGTACATGCATCTTTGTACTGTATATCAGCCACTCTCTCAAATCTTGTTCTTTTGAGTGAGGTGGCTTTATTGGAGGCAAGGCAAGCTTGGGCTATTTAAAAAAGTATCTTATGGCTTACCCTGAGTGTTCTCATATCGTTTGTGTTGTGAATCGGACCCGAATTCCAATCGTGTAAACGTATTGGAATATCCCAAGCTCATTGTGTTTTTCCAAATTTGGTTTAGCGTTGGTAAAAGTATTTCACATTTTGTGCTTCATGTTTGTAATTTAAAAAAAAAAAAAAGTTTTTTTACGTTATTTGTTTCCATATTGTGTACCTCTCTGCCACTAAATATGCTACATTCTACAATTTGATTCAGAAGAGACAAAGGCAAACGTTGTTTCTATCACACAAAAATCCTTAAAATTGAGAATCTGTTGAGCAAAATCGCAAGAATCGTTTGTGTGTGGGCAGCCCAAAAATGGCCTGCATTAATGATTTTACTCTTTCCCTATCCACACAGAGCGTTTTGACCACCACTGTCCCTGGGTGGGGAACTGCGTGGGAAGGAGGAACTACCGCTTCTTCTATATGTTTATCCTTTCGCTGTCCTTCCTCACGATATTCATCTTTGCCTTTGTCATCACTCACATTATTTTACGTAGTGAGTAAAACACACAAATGCACTCATGAGCAAAATAAACAATATCTGCACACAGACATTTGTCTGAGCTTGGGCATCAACAGTCCATAAATCACCTATGGGCGTTTAAATTGAAACGTCAATTTAAGTAGGCAGTCTGCCTAGCATTTTCCGCAGACAATAACTGGTACGTGTACGTGTGCTTGTGTCTGTACAACCCAACATTCTGATTGTCAAATAGGGCTGGGTGATTATGGAAAAAAATAATAATCACCATTATTTTTGATTGATAGTGAAATCTTGATTAACTCATTCAGTACCAGTCAATTCTAGACCAAGTCTGAAAATACGTTTAAAAACGTCTTTGGGAGTGAATGAGTTAATACAAAAAAGTATTAATTGATGTCAAAACTTTAAACTCAACTACCAAAACTCAACTACGCTAAACTACCATCATAGCCTCACGCCCATTCATCCCTGCACTGAACACTTGAGTCTTGAACACTCGATTCTTTTTGTCAAGTCTTGCATTTTCATTCTACTGCAGCCACATCTTTTTGTTGCATTGCATCTTTGCACGCATTCAAACCGTGCAAAAGCATCTCCCTTATTTATTTTTCAGTTAGCACGTCAATTGGATTTTACTTTGACTTTGGCATTAGCACTGGTGATGTTTTAAAACCAAAGCATGTCCTGTATTTAGACATAAAATATGTGCAATTATGTTTGTTGTGCGTTTAGTTTTACAGTCAACTCCAAGTAGGTTGTTATAAAAGTAGTCAATTCTTTCAATGACAGCCTTTTAAAAAGAGAGAGAGAGGAAAAAACAACCGATTGAGTGCCAGCCTATTGAGAGCATTTTGACTGATTCTTCAAGGCTCACAGACGCTCTTATTTCATCACAAATTCCACGTTAGTACTCACCAGCAACAATGACAATGTGTTTGTGATGAAAAAGTAATGCATCTCAAAATATAAACAGTAAATTATTTTACATTTGACAAACTACAAAATTATTTGCAGGCTGTTTAGTAGTAGTAGTATTTAGTAGTGTGTGTGCATGCATCATGTTGTGCATTTGTATCTGTGTGTATAAGTGTACATTACTTCTTCTACTTCTAAATTTAAATCATCTCTCGTTTGTGGCACTTTTTGTAGTAGATTTAACTTTGATCGATCACAAGTTGCTAGTAGCGGTCGAATTTCCAGAGATCCGCCATGTTCACAAGCGCCCACATTTTTTGGATTCAGCATTAGCTCATCCAAAAGAGACCCAATGCTGCCATCTGCTGGTCATAGTGTTTCATTGACTTTCCCAGTTTAATAATCGAACAGGAGACTTTTCTCCGCCCAATCCCAGGGAAAAAAATTTAGTTGATGGTAGTTGACGTCGACGGCGTTCCTCCTTAGGATTCCCGTTGAAGGCAATTGCCGTTGTCGGAGTTCAAGGAGAAGCATGTTCAATGATGTCAGAATCACAAAGTCACATGCTTGCTGCGCAAGCGCTGCATTCAGGGTACTTTCACAACAACGGGAACTTGCACACCTACACCACCGTTCAATACATGAATCGTTTTTCTTCAATCAGCTAAGATGGAGAAAACCCCAAATTGAAATCCTGGTTACATTTAACTCCCAGCCCAGCCCTAACGTGTCAGAGCTGCTTAATCACCCCGTGTACTGTGTTTATTGAATTGAATTGAATATCTGTTCCTCTCTGTTTCTACAGGCTCTCACCGGGGTGGGTTCCTCAATGCTCTTAAAGATAGCCCCGCCAGATATCCTTTCACTGCAACTTGAGTTTTGCCTTATACCTTCAAATGCCCCCCCCCCCCCCCCCCCATATACAACATGGTGGTCATATCCAACATGTAGACAACTCCTTGGACTGTCTCTCTGATTGCATCCCCTTCCTCTTCACAGAGGCTTTGCAATGGGGAGTATTTTTGAAACATTAAGTTGCGGATGCAACAATTGAGGCAGAAATCTGCTTGTGTTCACAAGGTGGAAACACCTGTGAAATGGGTCTGATTCCCAACCTGTAAAAGAGAAGCTTGTCTTGAATTATTGTTTCCACGTTGAATTGTAATTCAGGGAATCGAAGAAAGTCAATGATGAATTGTAGATATTGTCTTCCTTTCCTCTCAGCTTGTCCCATGAAGGGTCGCGACAACACGTCATCCTTTTCCATCTAAGCCATTCTTCCAAATGTGTTCCCGTCACTACATCCATCAGCCTTTTCTTTGGTTTTCTTCTAGCTCTCTTGCCCGCCAACTCCATTTGGTGGCGCGTACCAAAGATTTTTGTTTCCCTTTTTTTTGTGGTGGGGACTTATTTGCCTCGGTTTATACTTTCCAAGACGCATTTCAATGCAGCAGTGCATTCACTGCCAACGTAATGACACTCTACGTAGGATTTCACACATGCTAAAGTGTCAATGACCTCGAGGCGGCGCCGACACCGAGGGGCCCGTGTTTCCCGGTTTTACCAGAGTATCTCTACACATTGTGTTCTTGAAAAATACTTACTTATTTACAACTTTTTAATTTTACGCCACCTACCTTTCCTTACGCAACACTTTGGATTTATCCAGGCTTGGGACCGGCCTACAGTTTGCACTAACTTGTGCCGCATAGAGCTGCATTAATAGAATTCTGTTTTTAAATGAGCTATTTTTATGGCTGGTAATATTGGGTAGCTCCTCATTGAAACATCTAATTTCTTAATTTGGGGGGGGGGGGACAGAATCGCTCTGCTGTTGGTATTCCTCTTCGCGGTTTGGAGTTTATTTGTCATGAGTTAAGCTGAAAATTATCATCCGTCATTGAAGTTTTCCCACCTGTAGTGATGCAGGTGCACTTGATTTCTTTTTCTAAGCTCTGTGAAATTGTAGGACAGCATTTCCATCCACTTCAAGCAGTACTTCAGCAGATTCATATCCAATCCAAAGCCGAGAACATGAACCCCGATCAAATCTAGTCGAGCGCCAAGAGCTCTCTTTTCCTGCCATCCTCTCAATGGCTACGTGCCATAACAGTTTGTCTGGCAGAGAAATGAGTGACAAACTGAGCTGAAATGGGCTTGTCCAGCAGCACTTGACTAAATTGTGTGCTGGAGTCATTTTGACCTTTCCACAAAATGAGTGAGATTTTTGTTACCCTCTTTGTTGGATCTAATTTGAAGCAATACAGAATTCATGCACTATGTTACAGGGAGATTTACCAAGGGAGAGTCAAGGCAAGAAGGTATTCACTGTATTCATAAGCTCAATGTAGAGCAGAGCAAATGTACAATGTTTTTTATTCCTAGTAAAAATGAAATGATAACAAAGATCTATTGGCAAGAGGACAAGCGTCCCCAGGCTATATAGGTCGATATGTTAGCTTGTCCATCTGTGTCCAAGCTGCACTGTCCATTCGCTGGTTCTTTGTGTGCATAGTGTTCATGAACCCAGTCCAGAAAGATTTCTTCCTTGACTCCACCGTCACCGTGTTGGAGGTGGTGGTGTGTTTCTTCTCTGTGTGGTCCATCGTTGGCCTTTCAGGCTTCCATACGTACCTTATCAGCTCCAACCAGACCACCAACGAAGACGTAAGTACAGAATATACTGTCATGTATACCTCAGTGCACCTATAGGGCTGCACATGCAGTCAATTTCACATTACTGTTTGGTTAAAAGTGTTGGATTTGCTTAGTCCAGTCATCTGGGGGATGTTCTAGTTGGTGTATTTTATAGTGGGAGGTTTTGTCAATTGTAAATGCTGGCTTGCTTTTCAACAAATATTGAATATTAGCTTAGCAAGGCGTCTCTTGCATTTT
This sequence comes from Hippocampus guttulatus, assembly GCF_054856545.1. Classification (NCBI taxonomy): domain Eukaryota; kingdom Metazoa; phylum Chordata; class Actinopteri; order Syngnathiformes; family Syngnathidae; genus Hippocampus; species Hippocampus guttulatus. Next base: position 11,494,762 of record NC_141273.1, read on the forward strand.
TTGCAAACAGATACATACACCGGTACTCTTAATTTGGTTCTCTGATTAACGAGTGCCCAACAACACCACCAACAATAATAATAATATTGCAGGAGACTCGAAGACAAACAACTGTAGTCGCTCACATTCACACCTAGGGCCAATTTAGAGTGTTCCATTCACCTGTCACGCATGGTTTTGGAATGTGGGAGGAAACCAGAGTACTTGGAGAAAACCCACGCAGGCACAAGGAGAACATGCAAATTACACACAAGATGGCTGGTGCCTGGAATCGAACCCTGCATCTCTGCACTGTGAGGCGAACGTGCTAACCTGTCCGCCACCGAGCCGCCATAATAATGATAATAATTATTGTTGTTGGTATTATTATTATTATTAAGGTCTATTTATCTGCCTGTCAGAGCTCGAGCCAGGCTACACACAAACTGCAAGTCTAGACATTCCACATGCATGACCTCTGAGCCAACTAAAGCTGTGACTGATGTCTCCTTCAGATAAAAGGCTCGTGGTCTTCTAAAAGAGGGAAGGACAACTATAATCCATACAGCCATGGCAACATCGTCACCAATTGCTGCGCAGCGCTGTGTGGACCTCTGCCACCGAGGTATGATGCCGATCATTGAGCATTCATCATAAGCGTCCCATGTTTAGTTACACATTGTAGCGGTTCAAAATATTACACATTCGGGGAAAAAGGGGGATGTTCATTTCTCTGGTACTGACAAAATAGAACAGATGTGAAGAGCTGCTTTGTCTTGAGCCGCCTCCAGCCTTTTTTTTTTTTGCTGCGCGTAGCCACTGCAAGAGCTGAATGGATTTCAAGCACTTCGCCGACAAATCTCAGATCAAAGTCTGTAAAACGGATTCAATCTCACACTTAGGCTGTTCATGTGATTAAAAGCAAAAAGACAGACATGAGACCAGACCTCGGCATAGTATGGCCCGGGGGCCACATCTGGCCTGTCAACAGTCTCTCACCAACCCTCACAATGTCCATGAAGTAAAACTTTGAAAACATATGATACTTGTATTTGTTGTACATACGTGTGGACGGTAGTTCACGTGGGGTAGCAAGCAAGCGCTATGACTTGTGTCTGCAATGTTGCCAACTCTGCAACATTTTCACCATATTTAGTGATTTTTTTCCCCGACCTATCTCGCAACTGTTTTTCCCCAAAGAAGAGACCAGCAAAGGCTGCTTTGCCCTCACAAAGCATGACTCAACAATAATTATTTGCAGCTGTCAAAGGAAGAACCTTCGTGGCGCAGGTGGCTGCCGCAGTTCTAACACTGTTGGGGGCCACCGGCGTGGAAGGAATGTTTGAAGTCAGCCTTAGACTATGCAAGCAAGGAAGTGAAAGGAAGCATTTCCTTTCACAACCCCAAACACGCGACCATTGGGGAGAACCTGCTGCATTTGTTTCTTTGCTGAGGACGTCCTTCGCACACTCACTCTCAAAATGCTAATATGCTCCTTCCCTTTAAAGGAAACCCCTCGTTTAAAGGGAAGGAGCATATTAGCATTTTGGTTTCAGGGTTCCCCATACTGGGGAGAAATGTTGCAATTCTCTCATCATCCTAAAACCAATCACCAATAATACCTTGCTCCTCTCTCCTTATAGTCTCATTGACCGACGTGGCTTCATCTATCTCGACACGCCACAGCCGGCGCCGCCAACCAATGGAATCACCGTGTACGGCTCCACGCAGTCTCAACAGAGCCACATGGTAAGATGCTTTTGTCACCATTGTAGGAGAGGAACACATAGTCAAGTCAAGTCAAGTCAACAGTATTTATAGAGCACTTTCAAATAGCCATCGCTGCATACAAAGTGCAGTACATGGAGCAATTTATCATGCACAATAAACAGTAAGACATAGGACATAAAAAAGGCATATTTTGAGGTCCATACCAACACATGTATTTTTAAAAGCATGTTCAATTGTCATTGTCCTTTGTTTCACTCATAAACTGCATTTTGGGTGACAACATAGTCCTTGCAAAAAGAGGGAAGATTTGCATCAAGGCTTGCAGATCGTTAGTGTTGTCCTCTGACACAGCACCAAGTTGAATGTTGTCAGGCACAATAAATTGCAAAGTTCAACCATGTCATCCGGGGGCTTGTTGATGGTGGCACAACTCGGTGACTGTCTCATTTTATGTGTACATCCTCCTTTTTATCAGAGATGCTGATCCCAATCATCAGCTCTCGGGAACATTCTGGATATTTGGTCTGGATCAGGAACATTTGCATCTCAGCCAATGGCCGGCAGGACGCAACGTTCCTGATTTCCAAAATAAATTTGCAAATGTTGACTCATCAGACCACGGAAGACTTCCAAATGTCTCGCATGGGTCCGTCTTAATGAGCTCGGGCTCAGAGAAGCTAGCTGGTGGCATTTCTGGGTGTTGTTGACAAATGGGTTTTGACTTTGCCTTTGGAATTTTAACTTAAATTTGGAAATCTCACGACAAACTGTGTCCACCGACAATACCGTAGTTTTCTGAAGTGTGCTTGCAGAGTGTGACCCATGTATCACAGTAGGCCTTTAGAAAGTTGAGTGAGGGTTTTTTTTAAGTGGCAGTGTCGTGTCTTTGTTAGCCAACACAAAACTGCACAACGAAAAACAGCATAGGTGGAGTATTCACGACCGTGCCTTTTGAGTTAAACATCTGCAATCTCATCTTTTAGGTCAATGATACTGAGACAAACAGGTGAGATATCTTGACATGCTTTCTCTGGGTTTTTTTTTTCTTTGTCTGACACCTCTTCCATCTGGGGGCTGGCCTGCCTTCATAGCTGCTTAGTGGCATCATGGCTCATTGGGGTCACCGCTAGCATTGCGGAATTCCAGGAATTTTTAACTGGCAAACTTTCCATGGAAATTTACGGGACTAACCAGGAAATGACTAAATTCACACAAGCTTGAAGTATAGTTGTGGGGAATATTTTATTGTATACAGGTATTAACTAAAAATGGTTACATTGGCAAGTTGACTTCAAAGTTCTGCAAGTTACACGTTTTTTGTTATGAGCCATCAGTTGTTTTGTTCTTGGTTTTACTGTTCGGAGCTTTCTACCGTCTTTATTACCGATTTGTTTTACTGTTTATTGTATATGTTAAATTGCTCCATGTACAGCACTTTGTTGCAGCGATGGCTGTTTGAAAGTGCTCTATAAATACAGTTGCGTTGAGGGTTTTTTTTTTTTTTACAAGCCATTATTTGAGTTTCAAATGTGCAGCCACTAACATGGCATGAAAAAAAACGGCACTGTTATGCTACGATAATGACCTCACGTGGGCATGTCGAGTGCTCAATTTTGATGACTGCTTAGGACAGAACCAAATGGTTATATTAATGCTTGAAAATGATACCTTTGCCTCGACGATCACCCTCAGTTTCCAATTAATTCCCATAAATCCTGTTCAATTTTCACAAAATCTGAACTTCCCATGGACATTTGCCAGAAAATTCCCTCCAATTTACTGAAACTTTTCCAGATCTTTACAACCAGAGTCACCACATGAACGTGAGAATGGCCATACCTTAAACATGCTCCACTTTTGGGAATGTAAGCAGGGATCAATAGGCAGCAACTGACTTTTCAACTTTACCCACCTGAGTATTTCTTGGTGTACCAGTTCTTTATGGGCCCAGCATTCTATTGAGGGTACTAAAATCTTTTTCTCCCCCCCCCCCCACCCTATCCATTCATATACTCCCTCTTGATTCTCCCTTATCCGCCATCACCTCCATGTTCCTGTTTCCTCCTTCGCCCGCTCCTCCTTCTGTCACCTGCTTTCAGTGTGACCAAGACCAGTGCATTCAGAGCACTAAATTCGTTTTGCAGGCCGCTGCCACGCCTCTCCTCCAACAGCAGGGCAGCGAGCCAGTCATCATAACGGCCTCCCCGGAAAACGGAGGAGCCCTCCCAAGTCGCACCTCGCTCGGGCTGGGTGGACCTTGCACTTCACTCCCCCTCGGGCAGCCCACGCCTGCGACCTCCACAGCCAGCCTGAGCTGCCAGGAGTCCACCGATATGCTGCCCGTTCACACGCACGCTCACTCGCACAACCACAGTCGCCCCCTCCAGGACCAGGTTGCTCACCACCACTTTCTCACGCCAGAGGACCTGCCCTCACCTCCAGGTATGCTTCCTTGCAACACCCCCCTGGGTCACAGCCACACAGTGCAGGCTGGTTTTTATAATCCGGCCAGCCAGGACTCGCTGCACGAGGACTCTGTCAGAGGACTGGTCAAACTCAGCTCTGTCTGAGAACGAAACTGAACACATAGAAACCCGTGCCACTTTCTGACAAGGGAGCAGTCAACTTTGGTTTCTGGCTCCCACCAATTGCCATTGTTGGAAATCGGACACTGATAAGGGACCTGAGCACACCTCAGCCAACACCTTGCCAAACCTCTCTGCTGTGTTGACACGCGCTGTCACTCCCTTTGAACTTGATGGGAAATCTCTCCTCCTCTAATGTGCCCAAGGGTTTGTTTTCCAAAATGGTGTCTCTGTCAGTCTCAGACATTTCAAACAAAATGTATACATTTTTTTGACGGTTCTTCTTGGCATTTTTTTTGTAAAAAATCTCATTCTCTGTCCGTCTCACTGACCCCCGCCCCCCCAACAGTCTTAAACTTGGTTTATGCTTGCCGCATCCGTGAGGTCTGCGCAGCAAAATTTGTCATTTCGGTAACCACGCCTCTCCGTGCGGCATCAGCATTGCCCAAATTTTCCTCACGGCGCACCCACGAAAATTTATAACCATCCAGAAGGTTCCACGCGGTGAAACGGGGACAAGCAAGAGTTGTGAAAACAACAGTTTCCGACTTCCCAACTCTTCGTAAAAAATGTTTTTATGTAGATGTAGACAGTACACCCATTTTTTGTAATTGTTCCTGTAAACTGTTAATCAGCATCAGTAAGTTCTCCAGAAGTCGGATAACCATCCTGATCATTTGAATCTGGTGTGTTGGAGGAGGGAGACATCTAAAACATGTAGGATGGTGGCCCTCGATGACCGGAGATGGTGAACCCCTGCCATCGACGCTTGTCACTGCCCCTTATAATCTGGCAAGATATCAGCTAACAACCTGGGCAAGCCATGCAGAGTATAAATGCTGCAAAAGTTGTCAGCCTGATTTCACGTTTCATTTCTGCGCTGAACGTACGTGCGTCAAGTACAAACCAAGCTTCACGCTTATTTGCCCGTTGTTGATTGGGCGGTATTTTCTATACCTTTTCCCCCTATGTACACTCTCAGCCGTTGCAATAGTTGATGTCACCCTATTGCGTATCGTTCTTTTTATGGGGGGTTGGGGAGGGGGATGACAGTTGTATTGTACCATGGTTATGAAAGTTATATAAATAAATCACCTACTTTTTATCAGATGCCAAATTGTTGAAGTTCCTAACTTGTGCAGTGAGAACACCTGACTTCTAAACGAAGGCTTTGGTGTTCGGCTAAAGCAGCTGTCTTTAGTTAGTTTGTAGTACTCGTCTGACACCATGTGGCAGAATAAGCGAGGTACAGTTTCACAAACCAATTGCCAAAAAGCTGTTGACCCGTGTGTGTTTTTCTTCGGGCACTCCGGTTTCCTCCCGCATTCCAAACACATGCATGGCAGGTTAATGGAACACTCTAAATTGTCCCTTGATGTGATTGTGAATGTCAATGGTTGTCTGTGTGCCCTGTGATTGGCTGGCAGTGCAAGGTGTACGACGTCGACTGCCCGAAGTAAACTGGGATAGGCTCCAGCACGCAAACGACGCTCGTGAGGATAAAGCGGTTCAGATTATCGATGGGCATAGACAACCATTGCCAAAAATCAACATGTCCCAATTCCATAAAAAGTTTACGCATTTTAGGTAAGAAAACACGACATTTTCAAGTCTTTGCAAAAGTGAAAGACATTTTTGGTCATTACTTTCCACAAAGGCGATAGTGACTCAAAGTGCAGGCAGGGTGAAGAACATTGTTCCCTTTATTGATTCAAGTATTAAAGCCGGCTCAGTATGATTGTTCTTGACCACTGCAAATTTACAAAAGTGAACATACTGTTAAATGAACACCCCTTGGAAATGGTCAATTACACTCAGCCATATCTTTCTAAAGCATCGGACAGTTTCTCCAGAAAAGGCTTGTGCGTATAATAATGGCGGTTCACAAAGGGCTTTAATTATCCTGCAGTGACGTCACTTTACCGATGATGCTCCAGTACATGCTGAAGAAAATGAGCGACAAAATCACTGTATTTCCCTGTTTTGTTTTGTTTTTTTGTCAAGGGATTTCGAGACACAAATTCCGTCAGCTATTCTTTACGCTCCGGCACCGCCACAAAAAATTTATAGATGGTTTTCCTGTTTCCTTTCTTTGAATCAAAATCATCACCTTAAATTTATGGTATGACTTCTGAGTTTCCACCATGCTTTGCGAACACTTTAAAATACTGGTGACAATGTTTCCTCCATGATTTAACTGTAAAGGCAGAGCTTTAGGTAACACTTTAAGAATCTTAACTGGCAAGTCAAGTCAAAACATGGCAAGTCAAAACAAGACACTATTTGTAGACAAGTAATTACATGAGAAAGGAAGGCTTAATCCAAAATAAACTGACGTGCTTCACGCATGGCTTGCTTTTGTTACATTCTTGTGACATGAGGCTCAAATGAAGCGAACCAATGTCACACGTGACACAATAAAAGATTGAAATAACACAAGCCCGAAAATAAAATGAGAAACAGAAATTTGAGAGAGACGGGGGAGACAAAAAACCCCCCACGACGAAACCCCCAAGGAACGTAGCGGTCTGGATCACCACAGTTTGACATCCATGAGCTCCAGGTCTCCCATTATCTCGAGCAGGTCGATAGTGCTCAGGTCCTGAACCCGATGTTTGAACTCAAACAAGTGCAAGCCGTTCACTGCCAGCTTGAACTGATGCGCCTGGCAGAGCAGGAGAATCTGATAGGAAGGTACACACTCCTCAACCACAAGCCCTTTGTTTTAAAAGAAATTAAAAAAAAAAAAAAAGGTGTCCTTTACCTCAAAATACTCTCCAGGGGAAAAGGGGAAAAAGACTAACTCCCGCTCCTCCTGGCCCCAGGATTCATTCAGGTACGAGTTCCTGATGAACGTGCTGGATTTCATGCGAGGGTTGAGGTGAAGAGCGATGCTCTCCGTTCTGCTGTTGCACAGGTTCACCGTAACGCTGCGAGAGCGTTTGGGAGCAGAAGCTAAGATTTTGACAGGAAGCTTTTGCGTTCTCTGACCAACATCGATATCATGCAGTGGTTACCTGTGTGGATACATGCTGATCTGTCCTTTGATGGTTATGTGCTGCCCAGGGCTCAGGCCTTTTAGGATACTGCCTTTGTAGGGGAGGCTCTAAAAGGGCAGTAGGACAACACTTTAACCCCACAAAAGTCTTGATCATCATGCGTTACATGGACAAAGTATTGTGGGAAACCTGGCCATTACACAAAAGAACAGATGAGTTCCTCCTCTGGGAACGCTTTCTTTTTGTCCTCCATCCGGGGGATGAAGGAGATAATTGCCAAAGTAAGATGAGGGGGGAAAAAAACAGGAAGATATATTTTTGGCAGGAATTCATATTACAAAAACCGAGACCAAGAACAAGCTTGAACTGACATCTAAAATCCATATACTCGAAATATGGGTGCATTTGGATACTGCTTCACACCGACTGTTTGGAAACTGAGCGTTGTTCAAAGTTTTTCTTTTCATAACTAGATCCCCGAGTCGCATTGCGCATTATTTGCACCTTTTGGTGCTGTAAATCCTTGTTGGGGCATAAGGAAGCCAGATGCAGTACTAAACTAGGTTACATCGCACTCATTTGTTGCCACGATGACGACTCTTCCATTTCTTTTACTTTTTTTGGCGGTCGGCAGATACTTTTGGTGCATTATCTTAGCATGCTATAAAGACGGTGGCCACCAGCCGTAATGAATAACTTCTACTTCTTCTTCATCCAATTGTTTTTCTATTTCTTTGTTGTAAAGAAGGTGGCAGTAACACACAAACTCACCACATTTAATGAACAATGATTTTAGGTGCCAGTCCAAGCTCTAATTTCAATACATACAAGTGGCACCTGAGTTTTAAGTCACAGGACCAGCCAAACTATGGGGGAAAAAAGTGTAACTTAAAGTCCAGAAAAACTCTAGAGTGTCATAATCATTTGTACAACGAATATCTTTCCTTTTGGAATTGTGCAAACCTTTCAACTGTCCAGTCTTTTTTGCAATTCTGCGCTTCAACTTTCATTAACGATCAGGCAGAATGTTGATAGGTCTGTGGCACAGAGGAAGAAACTCACCAAGTCACCAGTCTCTGAGTGTACTCCCTAAGAGTGACAAAGAGCAACTTTAATCACAGCGAAGGCAAATTGAAACGATGCAAGGGCAGGAACCAACTCACAGAGTTTGGGATGTAGCCTATAGCCTGCACTTGGACCTTCCCAGATACAGAACATGTGTTGATCCTATTTAGCGGGATTCTATGTTTGTATTCCAGGAGGTGAGCGCCGTTTACTGCTACCTGTTCATTTATTAAAAAAAAAAAAAAAGATGTCAAAGAATAGAAATTTGTTGTTCTCAGTTCAGGCATCTCTGACCTTGAAGGCGTCCTCGCGCACCAGGATGATGGTCTCGAATGGGGCCCCGCGTTTATAAGGTAGCTGCTGCACCGTCTCCTCTTGGCCCCAGATCTCCTGCAGCAAAGAGTTGCATCGCACGAAGGGCGAGCCCTCGAAACACGGGCAGAAGTGCAAGGCCACGTCAGAAGGCGGCCTGGTACTGCCGCCGCAGGACAGGTCAATCTGAAACCTCAAGAGAATAAGCACGCCAAGACATTACACATCTACAGAAAACCGTTTCTCCGGGAAATATATACAGGAATCCACTGCATATTTGCTCTTCAATATACTAGTCAGTGTTGGTACGACACCTTCAAGCTTTTGCTAGAAAATAGGAAAAGAAAAAATATCAGAAAGCCTACTACACATTACTAAACCTCATTTGAGGTTAAACTTTAAATCGCGGCAATTGTATGCTTGAATCCCATTTAACATTAAATTGAATCTCATTTTGTTAGTTCTGAATTGAGGCAAAAGGATTGTCTAATTGCAAATCTAATTGTAATTTTTTTTTTACTATCCATTATCCTCACCAATTATTTGTTGTTTTGTTTAAGAACGGGAGTTGTGGTTTAGAGACACGTCATATTGGCAGCTGTTTAATTGTTTGAGCCTTCCATGCAGCGAAAACTTATCGGGATTGAAACTACAACCATGATACCAGACATAGGAACACTCTCACGGTTTATCTTCATCGTTGGTCAGAAATTAATGGACTACAAATACTGTGGCTTTGTTCTCTTTTTGTGCCAGCGTCAAATAGTGACAGGCTGAACATTTTGATGCTCGCCCACTAGAGGGCACACGATACATAATTCACTTGCCTTGTGTCTTGGCGAGTTAAAGGTTGGGGAACCGGGAATGACATTTAGTGCATGTGCATTTAAATGCTGCAACTGTGTTAGTCACAGCTCACCTGTCAGCATTTGAAGGGACAGTGCCCTGGATGATGATGATCTCCCCGGGGTGCAGGCCTCCAGGTATTGATCCTGTGTATGGGATCACCTGAGGTGGAGAGGTTAGACCGCTTAACACAGTATTGGGGAAATAACGAGATTCACATTGAGTTATTAGCGACAAATTCTAGTACCGCGAATCTTTTAAGCAGAGATTGACCACTTAATACCTGATTGTCGCCACCGGGACGTAATATTGTAATAGCGATGGCAATACGCCTCTCACCGGTTTCAGGACACTAAGCTTCGCGTTTGCCACCGACATCGAGCTTCCTGCGTCGGTCCACAAACAATTTGTTCGAGACAAAACAATCGAGGGAGCGAGTTATCCGATTAAATATGACCGTTTATCACATTCAGCGTTAAATTGGGGCGAGCGCAAGTGGACGCCGTGCGAGCCTCCGATGGCACGCATGCGCACAATTGACACGTGACTACAAGGTCCTGTTAAGATAAGATATCTTTTATTTGTCCCACACTGGGGAAATTTACAGCCTCCAGCAGCAAGAATGTAGGCCGAAAGAAGAAGACAACAGTGGTCAACTGTAACAGCGATCAACCTTCAAGTAAACCACTCCTGGTTCAAATGCCATCCGCAGCACAAGAACTGAAAGTCACATTTAACTCAACTGTTGAATTAACGCATGCATTCGAAAGGAAGTAAAAGCGTCACGGCCCACACTTTCAGTTTTTGTGTTGCAAAAAAAAAGAAGTAACAATTGATTGACAGTACTCCAAGCCAATAACATGCATCCGGTGTTTCTGAACAACTAGACCACTTTTCCGGTGGTCGTTTTCGATGTCATATCTGTCCTCACACCCCTCCCTCATCATTACAACACAGTCCGCTATCTGAGGACAAGCCACCAAGTTGTTTAACTGGGTGAAACGACACGGACGAAATGGGACTTCGTAAGTAATAGTTACTTTTTAGTCGATATTGAGGATTAATCCGCGTCGTCTTGCAAACGTGTACGTTATACCGTAGTGAGACTCACTGGTCAGCGGCCAAATGTGATTTTTAGTCGTAGATACTAAAAAACTAAAACATTTCATGACGCTAAAGTTACTACACATCATATCCTCGGTATTAAATATTACAATGGCGAAAATGGATTTTATTTACGTTGAAAACAAAACCACTTAGTGGTTTAGTTTAATTTAAACTGCGCCATGTTTGTCCACCGTTGCTTGCTTCTGACCATTCATTGTATTTTTTGCACTCTCACAATCACGAAACGGTAATTTAACATTAAATAATTGTTGTGTGATTACAGAAATGTTATGTTTTTAACCCATCAGCAGGTCGTGGTTGAAATGGTTCCATCTGTGCTACTTGACGCCTAGTGCTTCCACTGGCACTCTGTTTTGGTTTCAATCTGAATTCAAGTTAAAGTTCAAATGCGAACGGGTGGAGTGAACCAGTGGGCGCTCCTAGTTTATTTCCGAACGCACCCCAGCCCCCCCCCCCCTTGTTTTCATTTTGTCCCAAGAAATTCACTGCACCGAATTCGATGTGCGCATTAATTATAACCATTGAACCAATTCAAATCGGCAGACAGGGCAAATGAATATTTGTCTCAAAGTGCATTTTCTTTTCAAATGAAATGTGCCCTCTTTTGTGTTTCAGTTTCAGCACTGGCTGTTGCTGCGGGCGCAGCGGGCGCAGCAGGTAAGCATAATAACAAGCACAAGTGTTAAATGCTCTTTCATTCGGAAGGTAGAATTAAGCTGTGAATCAGGGGCGCTTCAAGACAGTTTTACTTTGGGTAGTGAGTGGGTGGCAGGTGTTGGAGTTGGGTGGGCAGAGTTTATGAATCCCTTATACACACACTTCTAATTTGGTTTCATTTTCTGCATTCCCGGCAAGTCGTATCCATGTCACATGAATAAGAGTACTAACCCAGTCTGTACAGACTATGTAATAACAATTCTCAACAAGGACTGCCACAGATGATTATTTTGCTAGTCGACTCGTCAACAATAGCAGTTGCAATTACTTGACTAATCAATTGTAAATTGCACCAGCAAGCAGCTTTTCTTCTTCATCATTATCTTGCAGCCTGAATTTTTTATACAAACTAAAAAAAAAGATTTCGATGAAAGTACATTCAACAAACACGGTGTTAGTGTTTATATGTGTTTGACTGTCATTCTCGGTGTCGTCTTGCTTTTGTCTAGGAGGAATTTTGCTTTTTGCGCCAATTGCGATTGCCACCATTGGCTACCCAGCTGCAGTGGGGCTCACAGCTCTCATCAACACTGGAGTCGCAACAGGCACTGCAGCAGCAGCAGGTATACAGCACATGCATACATACATGTTGAGTTACCACTCGATGTGCCAATGTCCTGCAGCTTATGCGGCCAAACCGATCGCCTTTGCTACTATTGATCTGGTTATTGAAGTTCGAATGAACTGCCTTCATTAAAAAAATAAATTAAATTAATTGAGTTCTTGTGCTTTGTGACTGTTCAGACTACAAAAGAGCCATCCAGTTTTAATCTGGATGGGTTAAAAATCTGATTTTAGCTAGCAGTCTCAACAAAGCCTTTGTGATCGACAATCAAAGGCATTGATGGATCGATGCTGATCACGTACATTTTCATGGAAATCGTTTTCACCATATGTGGCCAATTGATCTGAGCGCCATTAATTCCTAATGATCTTTTTTTTTTTAACAAACCAGGCTTACTCAACTATGCCGTTTTAGCTGGCAATATCGCTACTGTGGTTCTGTCTTCACGTGGGTTATTCATGACGTGAAATGCGTTATTTTCTCTGGGTATACTGTACATAATGTTCTTAAACCGATGCAAAAAAATTATCTTGAATATTTGATTATTTGTGATAATTTTCAATAAGATTTCAAAATTAGAAATTGTTCCATAGCTGCAGCCCAAATGAGCGTGAATGGGTTTTTTTTTTTTTTTGTCTTTCTGCCATGTGATCAGCTTAGTCACCAGTTCTTGGTGCACCTCGCCTGTCAAAGTTGTGTGACATAAACTCCAGTCAAATGAGATAGAAACTAGATGCAGCTTATAAATCAAGATTCAATATAGATTTAGCAGAAGGCTAAAATCAAATTCATGGCTGGGATAGCATTGTGTTTGACTAGCTCTAAATTCTAAAGTGTGACCTCTTGTTTCAGGTTCAGCTGGTGCAACCATTGCTGCCGCACCTGTCGCTGGCTTGATCACTGTTATCCTCTGAGTCCTCAAAACCTAAAACTGGGCCACCGCTTTAAAGGATTTGTTGCAAACTCTGTGCCATATGTTGCGGGGCATGCACACTGAAATGTATGATGGATTTATGTTAATGTCAAGGAAATGTTGCAGATTGTATTTCAGTTTTGGTCAATAAATGGCTCCCCTACTTTGTGAGCAGGACTTTGTTTTGGGTCGGTTGCAGTACACGGACACAAGGCTCTGAGAACATTAAGACATCTGATGTTTCGAAATGAAGCTGAGAAACTGCATTTGTGTGCATGTCACGGCACACAGGCTCTGAACTGCAGCTACTGCAAACCAATTCTCTTCGCTCGAGTGGCAGTGTTTCTGAATGTCTCTCTCAAGTCCTAGATTGGCTCGCAACTCATAGCCCATTCTAGCCCCCCAAACAGTCACAATTTTTAATTCATAAAAAAACAGTAAGCAGGTTCAGGCCTTCCTGTGTGGACTTTGCATGTTCTGCCTGTGCCCGCCACATTCCAAAAATGTGCACGGCATGTTAATGGAACACTCAAAATTGTCCCTAGGTGTTATTGTAAGCGTGAATGGTTGTTTGTCTACGTGTGCCCTGCGATTGGCTGGCAACCAGTTTGGGGTGTACCCCGCTACTATATGAGATAATACGGCGGACCAGATCTGGCCCCGAGGCCTCGAGTTTGACACCTGTGTACAGACCCAATATCAATGAAATTGGGACATTGTGCTCAACAAATAAAAACAGTATAATGATTTGCAAATCATGTTCGTCCTTATTGTCATTGTATTCTGTTTTTATTTCTGTTTAACTCAATGGCCCAAATTAAATTTGGAATTAGGTTTGTATTATAGTCGCAGTACTCTCTGTCATGGAAGCTGAATAGGTGGAGGAGCTAAATTCACGTATTTTATCGTCTATGGTTGATTGTTATGTTTTGTTTTTGTTTTTTTCTTTCTTTCTTTTCAAAGTAAAGTTCGATTTAAAACCAGAGCTCCCACTTTCCATTTCTTGGAACAGGTTAAATTTCAGAAAATAAATCCTTGCAGTCTCGCATACCTCACTTGTCAAGGGAGCTTAATTCAGAGCTTTATTTCTTCGGCCCATTCCATTCTCCCTCTCCACCTCCCACCATCCCCCTCCCTTCCAGCTTCTTGAAAACACATTAACTGACAAACGACAGCACAAATTTCAGTAGGGTTGTTTACTTTATCTCTTCGGAATGTTTGAAATAGTTTAAGCCATGAAATATGGTGATTGATAAAAACGGGATAAAAGTCTTGACTCTCAAACTGGGTCAGCATTTCAACATCTGGCCCTACCTTGTTTTATGAGAACCACCCAAACAAATAATCATTGAAGGATTGTAAAATTTACCACTCTCAGATGACCTGGACACGTGTGAATTTGACCAATCGGAGTGCTCGTTTCTAGTCTGCTTTGCTATAAAAGAGTGACACCTGTTTTGGTTTTCAGACAAACACTTGAAATCTTCGTCAAAAGGACCCATTGAATAGATTTTTCTTTTTTAAAAACAACATGGGAAACGGTGAGTAACTGTTTTTTGAACTGTGAAATGTTTGAAATGTCATTTTTGCCCGTTCAACTGGTGTTTGAATTAACATATTTATCCATATTCCATTTCATCAGGCCATCCCTCTCCTTCACCAGGTAAGATTTACTGTCAAAATGATTATTTTAGTATGAGAAACCTGTGCGCAAACTAACTTTTATTATTTCTTTTTACAGGATTAAATCCTCTTCTGTTTGCGCCCCCCGTCAGGACGACGATTGGTTATCCCGATGTTGACATGTTAGCCAGTTCCCAAACGCCAACAAATCCTATCAACGTTGCACTGGACTTTCTTCAAGGTACGAGTTAAAATTGAGGATTGAGGTCATGTTTTAGAACAAGTGGCAGATGGCAGATATTTGGTGACAATTTGGGAATACCCTGCTCAAGGGCACCTGAGCCATTCATTTACACTCACCTTAAACACGACTACAAATGTGCTCCTCATCCATTTAGAAGACTGAAGTGTTTTCTTATCTTATCATTTTTTAGGTTCACCTGCATTCAACCCAGCTCCGGGCCCGACGGGCCCTGGAGGATTCCCTTGAAACTGTGGCGACTTCACTGCTTTTCTTTCTCTCGAACGTGTGTTGTACATACACGTTACAAAATGGTCATCCAACTGTGACTCAGATGTGGACGAATGACGTCCAATACTAGCCTGACTTTTTATACCTTCGATTACGACAGTACTGATGATTTGGAGTCGATGAAAGCATTTCAATCATAGAATTACGGTGAAAAAAAATATAGACAGAATTGTATTAAAATGTTTGTTTTTTCCTGATGTGATATTGTGAGAGCAATAAAATGTTTGTTTATATGTCACATTTGTTTGTCGGTACACACACGCACACACACACACACACACGTATATACAGTGGGACCTCTACTTACTAAATTAATTGGTTCTGGAAGAAATTTCTTAATTAGAAAATTTTCTAAGTTGAGACGCGTTTTCCATGTAAATGCCCTAATCCGTTCCAAGCCCCACCCCAAAATTCAGACATAAATGTTTTCTAAAGCATAAAAAGGCATCAAAATATGTTAAAAAAAAGTTACAATTAGATTATTGCACAATAAATGAGAGTTGTCCAGAATGTAAAAAACAAATAAAAGAGTAAAGTATAAAAATGATGGTCATTTAACTTGTAACTGTGTCCTCATAGTATTTTTGCCCTCTTTTTAGTTCATGTTCTCTCTCAGAAGTGGTTTTTGCCTGGCGTTTGATCCGAGGGCGTTTGCTTTTGCCGGCTTTTAACAATCCTTCGATAATGTCCAAGGCAAACATTAACATAGTGAGCAATCGTCCGACTGGTGAACACTTTTTCTGGGTGATTCACATTTACGTCAAGCTATCGGAACGCCTCATGGCCCGAGGGGCAAATGACGAGGACGCTGCATAGACACATTTCTATCTATCAGACACGTACCTACCTACGACCGTAGGTCCCTCTTAGCCTGGGTTTTGGCCGGAAGGCGGACTACATACTGAACCTCGTCGCCAATCAGTAGCAGGGCACATAAAGAGACAAATCAACATTCACATCTCCACCGTCACTGAGTGAGAACTGATCCCACACTGTCCGCATATGTCGGGCCAGTGTACCACGACACCATAAGTGACACAATATAAATATATAGCTATAAATAAGTGTTGGTGTGTATGTGTATGTATAAAAGAGAGAGAGAGAGAAATTATTGCCTTATTGGAGACAATAAAAACAACATTGCATCTTCATTGATATAGCGCTTCCACAAAAGCTGCAGTTGTAACGCGTTAACCGACAATAATGCAATCATAACGACTATTCCCTCGTGTGCCTTGTTGTTAGAAGCGGCTATAGATGACAAAGGAGAGAATCAGTCTCCTCTCAACAGTGGTTCAAAGACGTCATGATCACAGCATGCATGACGTCACACGATATTCATTATATCGATGCGGAGGTTCATTCGCTGAAACTAAAACAAAGCAAGTACGCTTTTCTTTGAAAGCAAGGCCTTTGGGTGTTATCGTGATGTGGACTGGAGCCCAGAAAGCCGCTGTGAGGAAAACAAGGCCATTTAAAAAAAAAAAAAAAAGGAGAGGACAGTGGGATTTTCCAACGTACACGGAAGTGTTGCAAAGGCTTCAATGGACTTGTTGAACTTTCTTTTTTGAGCTCCATCTCACCCGAGGCCCTCTTGACATTGGATGTCGGAAAACAATATATGGGCTGTGGCATGTATACTGTTGATTAAATAAAGATTTTGTATGTCCCAGTTGTATGTGCATTCTTTTTCTCTTGCTGGCTTTTGACTTCAACTTGATCTGTCAATAAATGCGCAGATCTCACTGTACCACAAACAACAGGAAATGTCTTGGTCCGATTGGACTGTATGCGCATATTCAAGTGAAAATAAACATTTTGGATTCTGCTCAAATCTATACCGACATAAGGTTTGTACTAACCTTGCAATAAATAAGCACAAATGACCGGGTATACAAAAACATTGTTTGGTTGAATGCATAAGACTATCTTTGAAATTGTGAACTGGGCTGACCGCAGAAGCTGCTATGAGCAAAACAAGACCTTATAAGGAGAGATGGGGGGGAGAAGAGCAGGGGAGTTTCTGACAGAGAGGAAGTGTGTGTTTACTAGTGATGGGAATTCCGGCTCCTTTTAGAGAGCCGGCTCTTTTGGCTCGGCTCCCTAAAAAGAGCCGGCTCTTTCGGCTCCCAAATGGCTCCTCAGTTTTTTTGTTGCTTAAATTAATTTACTACCAAAAATAACGTAATATTATGTGTAAAATGAATTACTAATGCAAAAAATAGACATTATATCAAATATTTATTATTTATATGGCTTTATTTATATTCTTCTGAACATACTCAACATGGAGTACAACATGGAGTGCTACAAAAATAAAAACAAAGTACAAAGACCCATCTCAAAACAAGGTCGTCAAAAAGTTCCAATCTCTGCATGTGTATATTTATAAGCTTTTAACTATTTACAGTAAAACAACATAAGTAAGCGTTGAATACCATCCATCCATCCATCCATCCATCTTCTACCGCTTATCCGGGGCCGGGTCGCGGGGGCAACAGCTTTAGCAGGGAAGCCCAGACTTCCCTCTCCCTAGCTACTTCTTCCAGCTCTCCCCGGGGGATCCCGAGGCGTTCCCAGGCCAGCTGGGTGACATAGTCACTCCAGCGTGTCCTGGGTCTTCCTCGGGGTCTCCTCCCGGTGGGACATGCCCGGAACACCTCACCAGGGAGGCGTTCAGGAGGCATCCGAATCAGATGCCCAAGCCACCTCATCTGGCTCCTCTCGATGTGGAGGAGAAGCGGCTCGACTCTGAGCCCCTCCCGGATGACCGAGCTTCTCACCTTATCTCTAAGGGAGAGCCCGGACACCCTGCGGAGAAAACTCATTTCGGCCGCTTGTATCCGGGATCTCGTTCTTTCGGTCACGACCCATAGCTCGTGACCATAGATGAGGGTTGGAACGTAGATCGACCGGTAAATTGAGAGCTTCGCCCTTTGGCTCAGCTCCTTCTTCACCACGACAGACCGATACAACGTCCGCATCACAGCAGACGCTGCACCGATCCGCCTGTCGATCTCTCGCTCCCTCCTGCCCTCACTCGTGAACAAGACCCCAAGATACTTAAACTCCTCCACTTGGGGCAAGATCTCTCCCCCGACCCGGAGGGGGCACTCCACCCTTTTCCGACTGAGGACCATGGTTTCAGATTTGGAGGTGCTGATTTTCATCCCAACCGCTTCACACTCAGCTGCGAAACGCTCCAGTGAGAGTTGGAGAGCCCCGTTTGAAGGAGCCAACAGCACCACATCATCTGCAAAAAGCAGGGATGCAATACTGAGGCCACCAAAACGGACGCCCTCAACGCTTCGGCTGCGCCTAGAAATTCTGTCCATAAAGATTATGAACAGAATCGGCGACAAAGGGCAGCCTTGGCGGAGTCCTACCCTCACTGGAAACGATTCCGACTTACTGCCGGCAATGCGAACCAAACTCTGACATCGGTGGTATAGTGACCGAATAGCCCGTATCAGGGGGTTCGGTACCCCATACCCACGAAGCACCCCCCACAGAACTCCCCGAGGGACACGGTCAAACGCCTTCTCCAAGTCCACAAAACACATGTAGACTGGTTGGGCGAATTCCCACATACCCTCGAGGACCCTGCTAAGGGTGTAGAGCTGGTCCACTGTTCCACGGCCGGGACGAAAACCACACTGCTCCTCCTCAATCTGAGGCTCGACTTCCTGACGGACCCTCCTCTCCAGCACCCCTGAATAGACCTTACCAGGGAGGCTGAGGAGTGTGATCCCTCTGTAGTTGGAACACACCCTCCGGTCCCCCTTTTTAAAAAGAGGGACTACCACCCCGGTCTGCCAATCCAGAGGCACTCTCCCCGTTGACCACGCGATGTTGCAGAGGCGTGTCAACCAGGACAGCCCCACAACATCCAGAGCCTTGAGGAACTCCGGGCGGATCTCATCCACCCCTGGGGCCCTGCCACCGAGGAGCTTTTTAACCACATCGGTGACTTCAACCACAGAGATAGGAGAGCCCACCTCAGGGTCCTCAGACTCTGCTTCCTCCAAGGAAGACGTGTTGGTGGAGTTGAGGAGGTCTTCGAAGTACTCTGCCCACCGGTTCACAACGTCCCGAGTCGAAGTCAGCAGTGCCCCATCCCCACTGTACACAGTGTTAGTGGTGCACTGCTTCCCCCTCCTGAGACGTCGGATGGTGGACCAGAATTTCCTCGAAGCCGTCCGGAAGTCGGCTTCCATGGCCTCACCGAACTCTTCCCACGCTCGGGTTTTTGCCTCGGCGACCACCGAAGCTGCGTTCCGCTTGGCCAGTCGATACCCGTCAGCTGCCTCTGGGGTCCCACAGGCCATAAAGGCTCGATAGGACTCCTTCTTCAGCTTGACGGCATCCCTTACTGCTGGTGTCCACCAGCGAGTACGAGGGTTGCCGCCACGACAGGCACCAACCACCTTACGGCCACAACTCAGATTGGCCGCCTCAACAATAGAGGCACGGAACATGGTCCACTCGGACTCAATGTCCCCCGTCTCCCCCGGAACATGGGAAAAGCTCTGTCGGAGGTGGGAGTTGAAACTCCTTCTGACAGGGGATTCTGCCAGACGCTCCCAACAAACCCTCACAATACGTTTGGGTCTGCCAGGACGGACCGGCATCTTCCCCCACCATCGGAGCCTACTCACCACCAGGTGGTGATCAGTTGACAGCTCCGCCCCTCTCTTCACCCGAGTGTCCAAAACATGCGGCCGCAAATCCGATGATACAACCACAAGGTCGATCATCGAACTACGGCCTAGGGTGTCCTGGTGCCAAGTGCACATATGGACACCCTTATGTTTGAACAAGGTGTTCGTTATGGACAATCCGTGGCGAGCACAGAAGTCCAATAACAAAACACCACTCGAGTTCTGATCGGGGGGGCCGTTCCTCCCAATCACGCCCCTCCAGGTCTCACTGTCATTGCCCACGTGAGCATTGAAGTCCCCCAGCAGAACAAGGGAGTCCCCAGCAGGAGTACTCTCCAGCACACCCTCCAAGGACTCCAAAAAGGGTGGGTATGCTGAGCTGCCGTTTGGTGCATATGCACAAACAACAGTCAGGACCCGTCCCCCCACCCGAAGGCGGAGGGAAGCAACCCTCTCGTCTACCGGTGTGAACCCCAATGTACAGGCACTGAGCCGGGGGGCAATGAGTATGCCCACACCTGCTCTGCGCCTCTCACCATGAGCAACTCCAGAGTGGAAGAGAGTCCAACCCCTCTCGAGAGAACTAGTACCAGAACCCAGGCTGTGTGTGGAGGCAAGTCCAACTATATCCAGTCGGAGCTTCTCTACCTCACACACCAGCTCGGGCTCCTTCCCTGCCAGAGAGGTGACATTCCATGTCCCAAGAGCTAGCTTCTGCAGCCGAGGATCGGACCGCCAGGGTCCCTGCCTTTGGCTGCCGCCCAGCTCGCATTGCACCCGACCCCTTTGACCCCTCCCACGGGTGGTGAGACCATGAGAAGGGGGACCCACGTTGCCTCTTCGGGCTGAGCCCGGCCGGGCCCCATGGGTGTAGGCCCGGCCACCAGGCGCTCGCCAACGAGCCCCACCTCCAGGCCTGGCTCCAGAGGGGGGCCCCGGTGACCCGCGTCCGGGCAAGGGAAACTGAGATCCTTTAATTTTTTTTATCATAAGGGGTCTTGGAGCCGTGCTTTGTCTGGTCCCTCACCTAGAACCTGTTTGCCATGGGTGACCCTGCCAGGGGCATAAAGCCCCAGACAACTTAGCTCCTAGGATCATTGGGACACACAAACCCCTCCACCACGGTAAGGTGACGGCTCACGGAGAGGGCGTTGAATACCACGCAACAAATTATAAATTAAAATTTGTAAAACAAAAAGAAAAAAGCAGTATCCAGGTAAAGGTTTTAGCTTGTCTTTAGCGAAGATTGGCATTAAGAAAAAACAAGTGCCTCAGCTTTGAGGGGTTGATCCTGTTTCTCCTCTCTGTTAATATTTGCCCTGTTTTGGAGAAGATTCTCTCTGAGGGGACAGATGTTGCGACAACACACAGCCAACACAAAATGGCTGAAAATCAATTGCAATCATTTTACCCAGTTCCTCGTCAATTGTGTTCTGTTTTGCTGGTTTTATAGCTTTTTGCATAAGTGGCTCATAGAGCTCTGGGTTGTACATCTAGGCAGTTGTGACATCGCAGCAGCAGCAACAGTTGCAGACACACTAGCACCTTCATTAATAGCTGGTTCCCTTGCTTGTCTTTTCTCTTCAAATTGTACTGATGGGTGGACTTTTCTGATGTGCCTGTGCAGGTTATTTGTGGAGCCTGATCTATGGGATATGTTAACCTTGCAGTCTACACGCTGCCTTTGAACTATCAATTAAATTGAAATGAGTCCAAATTTCACTGCGTTTCCTATCCATTTTCTCACCTTTCCGCTTTCCACCGTGGTGTTTTTTTTCTCTAACTAGCTCCCTCGTCTCCTCGTCGGTCTTGTTCGCGTGCTGCTCAGTGTGCTGCTGTGTCTCTTCTCTAACCCCTCCCCCTTCTCTAAACTGCAGCGTGTGTGTGTTTGTGTGTATAACCCTCCCCTTCCTCTTCTACCACGGATCTTGACCAATCACGTGCGGCTTTAACAGAAGGGGGAAAAAGTCGGCTCCTATTCGGACCGGCTCCCTAAGAGCCGGCTCGTTCGCGAACGACACATCGCTAGTGTTTACATACACGGCCATTCTGTTTTGCACTGAGTGGTTTACAACAGCAACTGTGTGCTCTGTACTAACCAAACCCAATTTCAAGCAACGTCTTTTTCATGGGACGCCTTTGCCTCTTTCAACAAGACAATGCCAAGCCACATTTTGCAGGTGTTACAACCACGTGCCTCCTTTGTTAGAGTGCGGGCAGTCCAGGCCTTCGTGCTATTAGAAATGTGTGGCATATTGTGAAGCGTAAAGCACCACAATGGAGACCCTGAACTGTTGAACATCTGAAGCTGGACATTAAGCAAGAATGGGAAAGAAATCCATCGAGAAAGCTTCAACAATTAGTGTCCTTAGTTCCCGCGTGTTTATTCAAAGTTTTTAAAAGAAATGGTGAGCTGGTTAAAAATAAATCTTCAAGTGTTTAAAAAAAAAAGAAGAAACTTTTGAAAAGGCTCCATTTGATCAGGCTGATGTTTGGAGACTACCCCCCCCCCCCCCCCCCGATAACCCAAGAGGCAAGGTGCGGCTTGCCATCGTGACTGTCAGTTGCTATTCATGCTATTAAAGCATCAGTCAAACGCCATCATGACTTGTGTCATTAATAAACCAAACAGCTGACTGTGTGTTTTGTGAACATGGGGTCAAATAATATTCGGTGAGAATTAGACAGGAACGTGTTTGAGCTTCTGCGTAAACTTTCACTTTCGGTTTGGTCACGTTGGCAGACGGTTCCCCCAAATCCCCCCCCTAACCCCCTAACATCCCACCACCCAACCATCCAACCAATCAGAGCGGTGGAATCCACCCATTGCCCACCCACTAGCACCCAGAAGATAAAAGCCAGCAGCCTGGCGCTTGACCAAAATAATTCCGGGTTACGAAACGACGAGCAGAGAAACCAGACGAAGAAGACGACATGGGAGGTGAATAATACGTTTAGCAAAGACGAATGATGCGTTTGTATGATATTAATCCTCTTGGGGAAAAAAAAAGGCAGTGGTTAAATTCACATCAGAACATTTCCAACAATGCACGCGACGGAAATTTTGTGATTCGTAGTCATGTGGTACTTTTTTACTTGTTCGAAATAAAAAAATACTTTTGAATTAAAATGGGATATTCAGCTTCAGTAAAACAATGTATGTCAAGTCAAATGAATATAATCACCAATTCCCCTTTTTTTAAATTTCACCAGGTAGTTCATCTGTTCCAGCCGGTAAGATTGATTGATTGATTGATTGATTGCCACGTCATAACCTCAAATAAAACTATTTTTGAAAGACCTCTAATTTGCACGTTTGGGCTCTCTAGGCTCCTTGCTTTATCCACCCCCTGCTGGAACCACGATAGGTTATGACGTGAATCCGAACGTCAACCAGATCACAAGTCCTTTTCAGTCTTCATCATCTGGAGGATTGCCAACGGGGACAGCATTAGCAGCAGCAGCAAGTAAGCAAACATTGAATGACTTGAGGAAACCCTTTGCAAATTATGTATCATCAACTTGACCAAAACGATCACCATAAAAGGCACAATATTATTAATAGAAATTCAAACAGACAAATATCACAGGTGAACGTTCTGAAAACATGACAACACCATTGCTGTGTAGAATGATTAACATTAGTTCAAATCCACAGTTTCTTTTTTTTTGTAAATAATTATAAATGGCATTGTCCACTGTAATTTTTCATGCATGCATGACCCCAAGAAATGTAGTCAAAAATTACTTAAGTCTCAGTGCTCTAAAAATTATTCAATAATGGTGAGGCTTTTTTAAAACATCCTCTGAAAATCGCGTTTTCAGTTGCATGAGATCACTTCCGGCGTGGCTTTGGACACAGCCACGCAGTTGTCTGCGTCACCCAAAACCGTCCTTCCAAAAACCTGCATATCAACTCTGGCAGTGGTACCCTGTTTGGGTACCATGAGAAATCATCAGGACAATTGAATTGAATACAACTTTATTGTCAAATGTGCTGTATTATATACAACACAGATGAAATTTCTTCCCTCTCAACATAAATGGAACATTTAATTACTCTTCCACTAGATGGCAAAAGATATACGATGAACTTCTGTATCCATCCATTGCCATTCACACAATGAAAAAAGTCACGGCTTCTTGTGAGTATATGAGTTTTGTGTTGAACTAAAAGGGCCCCACTTTCACAGAGTACATCTGTGAACAAAAAGCAGATCATCATTTTGATATTTTTGCTTGGCAGTGTGTTGTGAGATTTTTCTAATGTACGGTAAAATGAGTCCCTTGGCACAACAAAGTTTGGGACCCACTGCCCAAAGGTTCCGCGTTCCTTTCGCGGCCTTGTACCGGACACAATCTGGTGGTCAGGCAAGGTCTTTAGGGCTTTGGCGCCACGTTGTTCAATCTTAGTTCTTTAAAGACAATGTATAAAAATACATCTGCCACAAACCAGCAAAGAAAGGAAATCTTAAACTAAAACCAGATATGTGATTAGAAATTCACAAGTCGCCCAGGCTGCAAATTGGAACTGCGGTATAACAGGGTGTACTGTATAATGTATTTTGGACTTGCATTAGTGGTAGGTTGAAGTGATCCCTGCGAAAATTATTCTCCTGTTAGTGTTACAGGTATGAACTCTACATTCTAATATGTCACGTCTCATTTTAGGTTCAAGCTCTGCTGCAGCACCCACCGCTGGCCATGTGATGTCCCTGTTCTGAGTCCCAAAAATGGAATCTCATAACATGTCCTTCATTTCAAATGGCCTGTTCTCATTACATACAAGAGTGCATTGCAAGCTAAACTCAATTCAATTATGTTACTGAAAAAAAGTCCACGAGTAAAGGATAAAATTCCAATTTGTGTGTTGTCATTACATGTTATCAGGCTCTTGGGCAGAACATTCACACATGATGATTTTGAAGTGGGGCCCCCTGCTGCACCACGTGTTTGCTCTGTACACTGCAAAATTTTATGTGTGTGGACATGATGAGAAAATCTGCATCTGAGTTAAGAGGTCCTGGGTGCAAATCCAAGCAGTCTTTTTTCCTGTGTGGTTTCCCACCAGTTTTCCAAAACTTTGTTTTGATTCATTGAAGAGTCTAAATCGGGGGTTGGCAAACCGCGGCTCAAGAGCCGCATGTGGCTCTTTACCGCCGCCCTAGTGGCTTTCTGGCATTTTTCAAAAATGTTTGAAAATTAAAAAAGAATATCTATATATAATTTAATATTGTTTCAGGACACAAACATTTTTAACGTTTTCCAATGCTGTAAAAATGTTTAGAATAAATATTACATTTCAACATTTCTGTCAACGGGAGGTTGTTTGATTAAAAAGTAGACTGTGGGTCAAAAAAGATTGGGCACCCCTCCCTGCTCTCCAGATGCATTGCAGAGAAAAAAAAACTTTAAATCATTGTGTATTCGAGCTAACGTTGTCATTTTGATAGGAGGCTAATATAGTAGGGCTAAGATCGGTCCTAAAAAAATCGAGCCCGGCCCGAGCCTGATCACTCAACTTGATTTGCAAGCCTGAGCCCGAAGCAAACCCGAGATTTCATATTTTATTTGTGAGGACTCGGGAGGAGGAGGGGTGATTTCTGACAACAAAGCCTGTCTTTTGTAACGAAATCTAAGTTAAACAAGCCTGTATAAACATTTACATCTTTTATATTTCTGTTTCTGAAGAGGTTACATTAACTGACAATTTTCCATCATTGACGGATTTTTTTTTAAGAGTGGACGGGGAAAATTTAAGGCCGTCCGTCATTTTGACGGGTGAAAAGTGGGCCGTAAACAGCAGCAGTAAATCCTTAAGAATCTAGCGCGGCACTTTAAGAGAGAGAGAAGCAGAGAGACAAAGACGAACAATGACGGGTGGATACTCGACAGAGACTTGGAGTTCTTTGAATTGTCATTGCAAGAGCTTAGTCTAGTACGTGTTGTGATGAGGTGACTTCTGTTTATTTGCGAACCACGGTCTCTCGTGGCCAAAACTCTTCACGGTCTCGAAAATTAAAAAAAAAATAAAGTCAGCGAGAGAGAAGGCCGACCCGAACCCGAAGCAATGATTGACATTTTACATTTTAGGCCCGATCCTACGTACCTCTAATGTAGACACATACAGCATGTGTTGCCTTTATTATAAGGCTTTTAATTTTTTTGCAGCTGCAGACATATGGGGTTTTTTTGGTCCAAAATGGCCTTTTCAACATTTTGGGTTGTCGACCCCTGGTCTAAATTGTCCGCAAGCGTGAATGTCTGTTTGACCTGCGACTGTCTGGTGGCCAATTCAAAGGTGTGCCTTGCCTTTCTCTCTCTCCATTCAACAGCGCGCCCGACCAAACTCGGGAATGACTTTCAAGCAGTGTTGGGCGTGCCTCCGGGATACGAACAGTTCCCAGTCAACAGCCGACAACTGGGTCTGTAGGTACACGCGTCGTTGCGGCTTTAGGACCCAGTTTGGAGGTTGCTCAACAGCAACGGCGCACCCGTGACCCTCATGAAGAGCAGTACAAAGATATACATTGCTGCTCTGTATGGGCAGTAAAATGTTTGGTTTACATATTTTGATTTCTACTAAATTGAATCTTTAAAACGACAAATTACATGATACCCGGATGACGGTGACAATGGTTTTCGAAACAAAAACATTCATTACAATCACACAATTATTTTCGAAGAGTTAAAAAACAACTGTTTGTTTTTCAGAGCAGACTTCTTTCATCGGCCATACTGATGGAGTAAAGGGCGCCAAGCAACGTTTGCAACAAAGCACTATAATACCGTCTTTGACAAATGACGTATGCAAGTACCCGTCGGCAGTCGACGCCCATGTTGTTCTTTGGATCAATTCTGGAGAAACGAAACTTGCCTCTGTCCCTTGAAAGGGTTGAAAGCTCAAAGCACGCCCACTTTCGTTTCTCCATCCATTGTCACACGAGAAAATAAAACCGAGCCAGGCTCAAAAGCACGCATTCATATCCTTACTTACAAGGACAGGACAACATGGGATTGTGTAAGTATTTCTCTCTTAGCATTGCATCATCACGGAAACTGGTAGGAAATGGAACCTTCCGCTTTGACGTGTGTTTTTCATTTGCAGTGACCATTTTAGCTGTTGCCGGTGGCGCAAGTAAGAGGTTTTACAAAATCAATACATATTTATGCTTTTGAAGAAACTGCCTTTTTTTTTATTGTTGACCCACACGATCACTTTGCTTGTTGTTGGCTGTTTTCACTGATGTGTTTGACTTCATTTTCGGTCCAGCTGGTTCGGTGGTTCTGGCTCCGGTGGTCTTGGGGGCCGTCGGCTTCACTTCCGTTGGGATAGCAGCAGGCTCGTATGCGGCGAGCATGATGTCAGCCGCAGCTATCGCCAACGGAGGAGGGGTGGCGACAGGTAGCGCGGTGGCTGTCTTGCAGTCTGTCGGTAAGTCGTATTCATACCTGTCAACCTTTCGGAGCACCAACCTGTATAAACTACCAAAAAAATCCTTATAAAGAGCAAAAAATCCTTATAACATACCAAAGCATTTTATATGTCAAAATAACGGCATAAAAAAACCCACGAAATTTTCAATATTTATTGTAGATCTCCATAATACAATGTCTGGTTAATGTCTAATCATCATTCTACTTAGTGGCATTACTGTGTTCAGAGTTGTATTCCTGCGTTACTTTTTTCACCAACTCCAAATGCTGACCCATCGGCTCGAAGTTACAGCATCCATTCATATTGAGTCGTGTGGGTTTTTTTCTCAAGAGCCGCATGTGGCTCTTTACCGCCGCCCTAGTGGCTTTCTGGCATTTTTCAAAAATGTTTGAAAATTAAAAAAGAATATCTATATATAATGTAATATTGTTTCAGGACACAAACATTTTTAACGTTTTCCAATGCTGTAAAAATGTTTAGAATAAATATTACATTTCAACATTTCTGTCAACGGGAGGTTGTTTGATTAAAAAGTAGACCGTGGGTCAAAAAAGATTGGGCACCCCTCCCTGCTCTCCAGATGCATTGCAGAGAAAAAAAAACTTTAAATCATTGTGTATTCGAGCTAACTTTGTCATTTTGATAGGAGGCTAATATAGTAGAGCTAAGATCGGTCCTAAAAAAATCGAGCCCGGCCCGAGCCTGATCACTCAACTTGATTTGCAAGCCTGAGCCCGAAGCAAACCTGAGATTTCATATTTTATTTGTGAGGGCTCGGGAGGAGGAGGGGTGATTTCTGACAACAAAGCCTGTCTTTTGTAACGAAATCTAAGTTAAACAAGCCTGTATAAACATTTACATCTTTTATATTTCTGTTTCTGAAGAGGTTACATTAACCGACAATTTTCCATCATTGACGGATTTTTTTTAAGAGTGGACGGGGAAAATTTAAGGCCGTCCGTCATTTTGACGGGTGAAAAGTGGGCCGTAAACCGCAGCAGTAAATCCTTAAGAATCTAGCGCGGCACTTTAAGAGAGAGAAGCAGAGAGACATCCATTCATATTTACTTTCGAAATGAAAGCATTCGAGTAGACTATCACCATTCTGGGCAAAAGCAAACGGAACTACCTGTTGGGGGGGGGGGGGGGGGGCGGACGGACGGAAATTTTCCGAATCCGTATGATTAGTGGGATACGGCCATATACGTAAGATTCACCACAAAATCTGTATGAACTATGGCTAAACCGTATGAGTTGACAGGTATGCGTATTACCCAATTCAAGTACAGCTTAATTCATAACTGCGTATTTGTAAAACATAACTAAGTTGGTTCAGAGCTCGACGACAATTAGGCCCCAGCATTTTTGAAAAATTGACCCAGATAGGCTCACTTGTTGTTTTCAATAAAAGAGGGAACAGCCTCGTGTAATTTGGTTCATCCAGCTCACCTTTTTCTGAGGCATTTTATTCGAAATAGTAAATACCATCCATTTTGCTCAGTTTGACTCAAGCCTGTTCGCAATGCACAAGCACCAAAAACATGTTTGAAAAATATGGCTCTGTAAATGTTTTGTAATGAAAGAAAACCACGGGGATAAATAAAGTTTTCTGAATCTGAAAAAAAACAACCCACACGACTCATGACTTAAGGGGTGTTCACAGGCAACACCCCTTAAGTCATGAGTCATGTGGGGGTTTTCTACAACTGAGTGACGCACGTCAGTGTGGTTTAAAAGCGTTGGCAGATTGGGGACTAAAAATCACTCTTAAACACAATCTGCACCGCAGGATAAACGTTGGGTGAATTCTGATTATCGTGTCAGGAAAAATTCTAAAGTTACAGCTTTATTTCCAATGCAAATATGCAATGCTAAGTACAATAATATTTACATTGTTTCAATCCTCACATCATATCTAATTTTTATTTCTCATTAATACTCCCGGGAGATTTTGCAGTTGTGCCCAATCTTGTGTCTGTTAATTTTGCAGTTGTGCCCAATCTTGTGTCTGTTAATTTCTACATGTTCTAATCAAAGAAAATGAGAAAAAGGGAGATAACCCCCCCCCCCCCCCCCCCCCCCCCCCCCCCTCTGTACTGTAGGAATGGCTGGTTTGTCGACCGCTGCCTCTGCAGCTGTGGCCGGTGCAGGAGGAACTGTGGGAGCGGTCGTTGCTGCACTCATCTGAGGCCAAACCTTTTTGGGTTTTAACATTTCATATTATATTATTTCAATGATATGATAAGAATATGTGTCCTATCAATAAAGACCCCACTTTTGGCTGCAGTTCAGTATCTGTATTTTTACAAGATGGCCGTCACCTTCATAAGCAACACCACAGCCATCCAGGAGCTGTTCAAGCGTATCTCTGAGCAGTTCACAGCCATGCTGCTCCACAACGGGTGAGGGTATGGATGAGATGGAGTTCACTGAAGCTGAGAGCAACATGAATGATTTGGTGTCCGAGGACCAGCAGGACCAGGACGCTGCTGCTGAGGATGAAGGGGAAGCTTGAAGAAGAAGACGGAAGCTTGAAGATAACAATGTCAGTGTATTCATTGGAAAATGAAGAAACCAGCATTGGCTGGTCTTCAAAAAAAGTTAAGCTTTGTTACATTAAATGATGTTGCTCAATCGAGTCTTCATGTTCAGCCTTATGTATAAAGCAATGGGGTTTTTTTTGTTTGTCTATGTCGGGCTTCCTGATGGTAAACTGCAACGAACGACCGACTTCCGAACAACGAACAAACCGACTTCCGAACAACAAAACAGATTTACGAACTTTTCACTTTTTTCTCTATTTAATTGCTCCCTATTTTCTCTCTTTTTATTCACTCTTTTCTCTTTCGTTTCTCTTTATTCACTTTTT
This sequence comes from Hippocampus guttulatus, assembly GCF_054856545.1. Taxonomy (NCBI): domain Eukaryota; kingdom Metazoa; phylum Chordata; class Actinopteri; order Syngnathiformes; family Syngnathidae; genus Hippocampus; species Hippocampus guttulatus. The sequence continues at coordinate 11,524,725 of NC_141273.1, forward strand.
TTAATCTTTTCTCTTGTTTTTTCTATGATTCTTTTTTCTCTTGCTCCATTTCTTTATCCCTCTTTTTTCTATCTTTTTATTCTCTCCTTTTCTCACTTTATTCTTCTCTCTATCGTTTTTTCCCTCTCATTTTCTTCTCTCGTTTTCTTTTTATTCTCTTCACTTTTTTCTCTTTATTTGCTCTTTTTCTGTAGTTTCTCTTTTTTATTCTCCCTCGAACATGTATCGTAAGGCGTTTTTAGCTGAAAAAAAAGACCATGCATAGTCAGGCGTTTTTAACTAAAAAAAAAAAAAAAGGCCATGTATAGTCAGGCGTTTTTAGCCGAAAAAAAACAGACCATGTTTAATAAGGCATTTTTAGCCGAAAAAAATGACCATGTATAGTAAGGCGTTTTTAGCCGAAAAAACCCCCCGACCATGTATAATCAGGCATTTTTAGCCGAAAAAAATGACCATGTATAGTTAGGCGTTCTTAGCCGAAAACAAAGAAAATGTATAGTAAGGCGTTTTTAGCCCCAAAAAAACGACCATGTATAGTAAGGCGTTTTTGCCGAAAAAAATAACCATGTATAGTAAGGCGTTTTTCACCGAAAAAAAACGACCATGTATAGTAAGGCGTTTTTAGCAGAAAAAAAACGACCATGTATAGTAAGGCATTTTTGGACAAAATTTTTAGCCGAAGAAAATGACCATGTATATATAGTAAAGCATTATTAGCTGAAGAAAAAAGAAAAAAAAAACGACAATGCATTGTAAGGCGTTTTCAACAACAACAAAAAAGCAACCATGTGTAAGGCATTTTTTGCCCCAAAAAACGACCATGTATAGTAAGGCGTTTTTAGCCCAAAAAAACGACCATGTACAGTATATATAGTAAGGCGTTTTTAAGCCGAAAAAAACAACCATGTATAGTAAGGTGTTTTTAGCCGAAAAAAAAGACCATGCATAGTAAGGCATTTTTAGCCGAAAAAAACGACCATTTATAGTAAGGCGTTTTTAGCCCAAAAAAACGACCATGTACAGTATATATAGTAAGGCGTTTTTAAGCCGAAAAAAACAACCATGTATAGTAAGGTGTTTTTAGCCGAAAAAAACGACCATGTATATAGTAAGGCGTTTTTAGACGAAAAAACGACCATGTATAGTAAGGCGTTTTTAGCCCGAAAAAACAACCGTGTATAGTAAGGCGTTTTTAGCCGCAAAAAAACGACCATGTATAGTAAAGCGTTTTTAGCCGTAAAAAAGACCATGTATATTAAGACGTTTTTAACAAAAAAAACGACCATGTATAGTAAGGCGTTTTTAGCCGAAAAAACGACTATGTACTGTAAGGCGTTTTTAGCCGAAAAAACGACCATGTATAGTAAGGCGTTTTTAACAAAAAAAAATACAACCATGTATAGTCAGGCGTTTTTAGCCGAAAAAACGACCATGTAAGAAGTTTTTAACAAAAAAAAAAATACGACCATGAATAGTAAGGCGTTTTTTTGCCCAAAAAAACCCCCGACCATGTATAGCAAGGCGTTTTTAACAAAAAAAAATACGACCATGTATAGTCAGGCGTTTTTAGCCGAAAAAACGACCATGTATAGTAAGGCGTTTTTGGACAAAAAAACGACGATGTATAGTAAGGCGTTTTTAGCCGAAAAAAAATGACCATGTATAGTAAGGCGTTTTTAGCCGAAAAAACGACCATGTAAGGCGTTTTTAACAAAAAAAAAATACGACCATGTATAGTAAGGCGTTTTTGGACAAAAAAAACGACCATGAATAGTAAGGCGTTTTTTGCCCAAAAAACCCCCCGACCATGTATATATAGTAAGGCATTTTTAGCCCAAAAAAACGACCATGTATATAGTAAGGCGTTTTTAGCCGAAAAAACGACCATGTATAGTAAGGCGTTTTTAGCCCGAAAAAACAACCATGTATAGTTAGGCGTTGTTAGCCGAAAAAACGACCATGTTTTTAGCCGAAAAAAAATGACATAGTATAGTAAGGCGTTTTTAGCCCGAAAAAAACGACATAGTATAGTAAGGCGTTTTTAGGCCGAAAAAAACGACCATGTATAGTAAGGCGTTTTTAGCCGAAGAAAATGACCATGTATATATATCCATCCATTTTCCGAACCGCTTGATCCTCACTAGGGTCGCGGGGGGTGCTGGAGCCTATCCCAGCTGTCTTCGGGCAGTAGGCGGGGGACACCCTGAATCAGTTGCCAGCCAATCGCAGGGCACACAGAGACGAACAACCATCCACGCCCACACTCACACCTAGGGACAATTTAGAGCGTCCAATCAGCCTGACATGCATGTTTTTGGAATGTGGGAGGAAACCGGAGCCCCCGGAGAAAACCCACGCAGGCCCGGGGAGAACATGCAAACTCCACACAGGGAGGCCGGAGCTGGAATCGAACCCGGTACCTCTGCACTGTGAAGCCGACGTGCTAACCACTCGACTACCGGGCCGCCCCATGTATATATAGTAAAGCATTATTAGCTAAAAAAAACGACAATGCATTGTAAGGCGTTTTCAACAACAACAAAAAAGCAACCATGTGTAAGGCATTTTTTGCCCCAAAAAACGACCATGTATAGTAAGGCGTTTTTAGCCCAAAAAAACGACCATGTACAGTATATATAGTAAGGCGTTTTTAAGCCGAAAAAAACAACCATGTATAGTAAGGTGTTTTTAGCCGAAAAAAAAGACCATGCATAGTAAGGCATTTTTAGCCGAAAAAAACGACCATTTATAGTAAGGCGTTTTTAGCCAAAAAAACGACCATGCATAGTAAGGCGTTTTTAGTCTGAAAAAACGACCATGTATAGTAAGGCGTTTTTTGCCCAAAAAAAACGACCATTTATAGTAAGGCGTTTTTAGCCGAAAAAACGACCATGCATAGTAAGGCGTTTTTAGCCGAAAAAGAACAACCATGTATAGTAAGGCGTTTTTAGCCGAAAAAACGACTATGTACTGTAAGGCGTTTTTAGCCGAAAAAACGACCATGTATAGTAAGGCGTTTTTAACAAAAAAAAATATGACCATGTATAGTCAGGCGTTTTTAGCCGAAAAAACGACCATGTATAGTAAGGCGTTTTTGGACAAAAAACGACCATGTATAGTAAGGTGTTTTTAGCCGAAAAAACGACCATGTAAGGCGTTTTTAACAAAAAAAAAATACGACCATGTATAGTCAGGCGTTTTTAGCCGAAAAAAAACGACCATGTATAGTAAGGCGTTTTTGGACAAAGAAAACGACCATGAATAGTAATGCGTTTTTTGCCCAAAAAAACCCCCGACCATGTATAGTAAGGCATTTTTAGCCCAAAAAAAGACCATGTATATAGTAAGGCGTTTTTAGCCGAAAAAACGACCATGTATAGTAAGGCGTTTTTAGCCCGAAAAAACAACCATGTATAGTAAGGCGTTTTTAGCCCGAAAAAACGACCATGTATAGTTAGGCGTTGTTAGCCGAAAAAACGACCATGTATAGTAAGGCGTTTTTAGCCGAAAAAAATGACATAGTATAGTAAGGCGTTTTTAGCCCGAAAAAAACGACATAGTATAGTAAGGCGTTTTTAGGCCGAAAAAAATGACATGGTATAGTAAGGCGTTTTTAGCTAAAAAAACGACCATGTATAGTAAGGCATTTTTAGGCCGAAAAAAACGACACAGTATAGTAAGGCGTTTTTAGGCCGAAAAATACGACATAGTATATATAGTAAGGCGTTTTTAGGCCGAAAAAAATGACAAGGCGTTTTTAGCCCGAAAAAAACCACATAGTATAGTAAGGCGTTTTTAGGCCGAAAAAAACGACATAGTATATAGTAAGGCGTTTTTAAGCCGAAAAAAAAAACGACATAGTATATAGTAAGGCGTTTTTAGGCCGAAAAAAATGACATAGTATAGTAAGGCGTTTTTAGGCCGAAAAAAAAACGACATAGTATAGTAAGGCGTTTTAGCCTGAAAAAAACGACATAGTATAGTAAGGCGTTTTTAGGCCGAAGAAAATGACAGTATATATAGTAAGGCGTTTTTAAGCCGAAAAAACGACATAGCATATATAGTGCGGCGTTTTTAGCCCGAAAAAAGCGACATAGTATAGTAAGCCGTTTTTAGTGCGAAAAAAACGACATAGTATAGTAAGCCGTTTTAGCCCAAAAAAAACGACATAGTATAGTAAGGCGTTTTTAGGCCGAAAAAAATGACATAGTATAGGAAGGCGTTTTCAAACCAAAAAAAACGACATAGTATAGTAAGGCGTTTTTAGCCCGGAAAAAACGACATAGTATAGTAAGGCGTTTTTAGGCCGAAAAAATTGACATAGTATGGTAAGGCGTTTTTAGGCCGAAAAAAACTACATAGTGTAGTAAGGCGTTTTTAGGCCGAAAAAAACGACATAGTATAGTAAGGCGTTTTTAAGACGAAAAAAACGACATCGTATAGTAAGGCGTTTTTATGCCGAAAAAAATGACATAGTATAGTAAGGCTTACTATATACTGTCGTTTTTTTTGGCCTAAAAACGCCTTACTATACTATGTCGTTTTTTTCGGCTCAAAAACGTCTTACTATATACTGTCGTTTTTTTGGGCTAAAAACGCCTTACTATACTAGGTCGTTTTTTTTAAGCTAAAAACGCTTTACTATATATACCATGTCGTTTTTTTCGGGCTAAAAACGCCTTACTACACTGTCGTTTTTTTCGGGCTAAAAACGCCTTACTACATACTATGTCGTTTTTTTTTCAGCTTAAAAACGCCTTACTATATACTATGTCGTTTTTTTCGGCCTAGAAACGCCTTACTATACTATGTGTTTTTTTTCGGGCTAAAAACGCCATACTATACTATGTCGTTTTTTTCGGCCTAAAAACGCCTTACTATACTGTGTCGTTTTTTTCGGCCTAAAAATGCCTTACTATACATGGTCGTTTTTTTTAGCTAAAAACGCCTTACTATACCATGTCATTTTTTTCGCACTAAAAACGCCTTACTATACTATGTCGTTTTTTCGGGCTAAAAACGCCTTACTATACATGGTCGTTTTTTCGGCTAACAACGCCTAACTATACATGGTCGTTTTTTCGGGCTAAAAACGCCTTACTGTACATGGTTGTTTTTTCGGGCTAAAAACGCCTTACTATACATGGTCGTTTTTTCGGCTAAAAACGCCTTACTATATACATGGTCGTTTTTTTGGGCTAAAAATGCCTTACTATACATGGTCGTTTTTTTTCGGCTAAAAACGCCTGACTATACATGGTCGTATTTTTTTTTGTTAAAAACGCCTTACATGGTCGTTTTTTCGGCTAAAAACGCCTTACTATACACGGTCGTTGTTTTCGTCTAAAAACGTTTCCCGGCTAAAAACACCTGACTATACATGGTCATTTTTTCGTCTAAAAACGTTTCCCGGCTAAAAACACCTGACTATACATGGTCATTTTTTCGTCTAAAAACGCCTTACTATACATGCTGGTTATTTTGGGCTAAAAACACCTTACTCTACATGGTCGTTTCTTCGGCTAAAGACGCCTAACTACACATGGTCGTTTTTCCGGGCTAAAACGCCTTACTATACATGGTCGTTTTTTTTGGGGCTAAAAACCCCTTACTATACATGGTCGTTTTATTCGGCTAAAAACGCCTAACTATACATGGTCGTTTTCCGGCTAAAAACGCTTACTATGCATGGTCGTTTTTTCGGCTAAAAATGCCTTACTATAAATGGTCGTTTTTTTTTCTGCAAAAAACGCCTTACTATACATGGTCGTTTTTTTCAGACTAAAAACGCCTTACTATGCATGGTCGTTTTTTCAGGTAAAAACCTCTTACTATACATGGTCGTTTTTTCGGCTAAAAACGCCTTACTATACATGAACGTTTATTTTGGGCTAAAAACACCTTACTATACATGGCCTTTTTTTCATGCTAAAAACGCCTTACTATACATGGTCGTTTTTCCAGGCTAAAAATGCCTTATTATACATGGTTGTTTTTTCGGCTGAAAATGCCTTCCTATACATGGTCGTTTTCTTGGGGGGAAAACGCCTTACTGTACATTGTCGTTTTTTTTTTTTTTTTAAGTTAAAAATGCCTTACTATACATGGTTGTTCTTTTTCGGCTAAAAACGCCTTACTATGCATGGTCGTTTTTTCGGCTAAAAACGCCTTACTATAAATGGTCGTTTTTTTTGGGCAAAAAACGCCTTACTATACATGGTCGTTTTTTCAGACTAAAAACGCCTTACTATGCATGGTCGTTTTTTTGGCTAAAAACGCCTTACTATAAATGGTCGTTTTTTTCGGCTAAAAACGCCTTACTATACATGGTCTTTTTTTCGGCTAAAAACACCTTACTATACATGGTCGTTTTTTTTTCAGCTAAAAACCTCTTACTACACATGGTCGTTTTTTCGGCTAAAAACGCCTTACTATAAATGATGGGGTTTTTTTGGGCTAAAAACGCCTTACTATACATGGTCATTTTTTCGTGCTAAAATGCCTTACTATACATGGTCGTTTTTTAGGCTAAAAACGCCTTATTATACATGGTCGTTTTGGTTATTTTTAATTAAAAATGCCTGACTATACATGGTCGTTTTTTAAGTTTTATTTAATTAAAAAAGCTTGACTATACATGGTCGTTTTATTCCGGCTAAAAACGCCTTCCTATATATACATGGCCGTTTTTTTGTCGGCTATTTTTTTCGGCTCAACGCCTTACTATACATGGTCTTTTTTTTCCGGCTTACTATACATGGTCTTTTTTTCCGCTAAAAACGTCTTGCTTGCTATACATGGTCGTTTTTGTGGGCTAAAAAGGCCTTACTATACATTGTCGCTTTTTTTTTGTTGTTAAAAACGCCTTACTATATATGGGCGGGGGTTTTTTCGGCTAAAAACGCTTTACTATACATCGTCGTTTTTTTGGGGCGAAAAACGCCTGACTATACACGGTCGTTTTTTTGGGCTAAAAACAGAAAAAAGCAATAGAATAAAAAGAGAAAAAGAGAGAGAAAAAAGCGATCGAATAAAAAGAGAAAAAGCGAGAGAATAAAAAGAGAAAAAAGAAAGAAAAAAAGAGAAAAAAGTGATAGAATAATGAGAAAAAAGAGAGAAAAAAGCAAGAGAATAAAAAGAGAAAAAAGATGATAGAATAAAAGAGATAGAGAAAAAGAGAATAAAACTGAAAAAAAGACAATATAAAGAGAAAAAAGATAGAAAATAAGAGAATAGAGAATAAAGAGAGAGTGAATTAAAAGAGAATAAAAAGAAAGAAAAGAGAGAATAATAAAGAATAAAAAGAGAGAATAAAAAGAGAAAGAGGGAGAAAAAGAGAGAGAATAAAGAGAGAAAAAAGGACAAAGAACAAAGAGAGAAAAGAGAATAAAAAGTGAGAGAAAGAAGGATAGAAAAAAGAAAAAAGAATTAAAAGAGATCAAAAAAGAGAGAGAATGAAGAGAGAGAAAAAAAGTCAGAAATATGTTGTTCGTTCATTGTCTGTTGTTTAGTGATGGCCAAATGAAGCCCCATGAAGCAATGAAGCTTTGCAGCCAATTGGTTTGCAAAGCTTCATAGTGGGTCATTTACTCTATGGCGCCATCAAGTGCTCTAGAAGCCCAAGAGGTCAACAGTGTTAAGAATTCAATGGCTATTTGCTTCAGACAAAGACGTGATTGTGTTAGTAATTTAGTATGTGAACAAAATACAAGTGCTAAGGATAATTTGTTTTTCATTTTTATTGAGAACTAATAGCTTTCCCACAGTGGATGGCTTTAAACGGTTTGTTTTATTGGACAATATTTCACCAGCTTTAGAAAATATTCTGTCACAAAGGCACAGATGAAGCTGGGGTGCAGAGAAATGCGAGTGCCAGTTTATATAAATTTGGGGAGGTATGGCTCAGTTTCATGGCTCTCCTTGCATGAGAATGCAAGGCTCTATAATGCCTCAACATAGACAAGGTGTTATTGTTGTATACAAGTTCCCTTGCACACAAAAGCTGCAATGTCACATTTATATTAATGTAGTTTTTCTCCCTTACCTTATTGAAAGCAATCAAATCAAAATGTTCCCATACAGGGGAGCATCGCCTTTTTCACGCAGGTTCCATCGCAAGCAACATACGGAAAAGGAAGAATGCTTGGGAAAAAGGCAGCTTCTGTCAAAGGAACCGGCAAGATACGGCCAACAAATACACACCAAAGTACCTCCAGCACACCCAAGGCTAAGCTCAAAGTGGATCAACCACTCAAACCATTGTGTGGAGCCACGTGCCACTTATTGTCTCAGCGGTGAGGTGACAGCTGCTACCAGTCAAACTAATGTAGCTGTCGTGGCGCATTCAAGATGACAATTGGTGTTCACTTCCCACACACTTGTGAAAAAATGTTTGCAATTAAATGCTTGTTATGAATAAGAAGTCATTGAAAATATTAACTGCAATGTTTTATTTTCTTAATTCCGAGCAACTCTTAGCGGGGCCTATTTTGGCCCGCGGGCCGTATATTGCCTGGGTCTGCCCGAAGGCGACCTCTGTAGGTTTCAGGTGAACATTGGATCACTGCACGTTTCTTGAACAAAACAAAACAAGGAAAATCTAGTCTCACAAGGCCTTTATTGCTTTAAATCAATGGATCTGTGTTGAATTTCTGCCCCGCCCAGCAAAAAAAAAAAAAAGCTTTTGGTATTTATTTTCCAAATGTGCTTTTAATAAGACAGACATACACCGTATACATCGATATAAAATATAAACGTATCCGCTTATCCACCAAATAACCCGTTGTTTAAAGAGGCTTCGTTGTAGTGTCACGTGGTACTTCCCCTCCAGTCAGCGCTCATTTCCAGTCACCGAGTCACGCCTTGGATCCCATCCCAGTAGGCCCAGTGCCGCGTGAGTTGTATAGTGGCGGCGTTTGAGTTCTGACGACCAGCCCAGTCCCGTGTCATTGCCCCCCGTTAAGGAGCTCAAAGTGCCCCCCACAAACAGAGTGTCAGGATGACTGCATCAACCCTGATAGACGTTTGCCAGTCAATGACTTGCCCTGGAAAGTCCATTCAAGACAAGAGTTAAAAGACGTGGATGAATGTTTCAATGCTCAAGAATAGCTCCATTAATCAGTGAAAAGCCAGCATTAATACAGTTTTTCAATACAAGTGGACAGTGTACACTGGTGACAGCTCAAAAGTGGTGATGCAGCCATTTTGTGCTAAGCCGTTGGAGATCCTGCCTTCCGATTACTTACCACACTGCGCGTGAACTTCTCCAAGGATGTGCGGCGGCCTTGTTCAGGGTCTGCAGGTTGTTGCTATGGGTGGGTGGGGGAGGGGGGGGGTGGCATGGTTTTGGGGGGGTTGGTACAGGAGGCGATGAGATGGGTGGTGATGTTATGAGTCAGGGAGAAAAAGGATCAAGAAGTACACAAATGAGGGGTCGAGGACACAAACATGGAGGTTTGATGGTGGGTGGTGGTGGAGGGGGGGGGGGGTGGTGGGCAGCGGCAGGAGCGGTGTTGTAACAGCAAGGGACAGAAAGGCTGCCGTGAACACAAGTAGCGATTTGCTCGAAAGATCCACATTACACTACACGCGTGTTCTATAACAGAGAGAAAATGGCATTAAAAGCAACAAAAACACACAGGATGTTACATGACAGCAATGATCGTTTATGAAATAGGAAAAACAATTAGAATCTTCCCAGCATCATGTGACTTGATGCAGACTTTCAATTTTAACTCATTCAGTACCAGCTAATTTTAGACCAAGTCTGAAAAGACGTTTACAAACGTCTTTGGGAGTGAATGAGTTAAATGACCTCGACAATCAAGCATGACATTTCAGCAATGAAACAAGTGCTCTGACAAACATTTTAATTGACTGCTTTCCGTTTTTCTATACATCAGTACATTTGAAAAATCTATACATGAAAGATATTACATCTTTCTAAGTTCAATTGGCGTTAAACTGCGAGGGGAGCTGTGGCTTGAAAAAAATACATTGTTGCAGGTCTAATGTATTTGTAAAGTACTCTGTACATATAAAAATATATGAAAGTACAATTGTGAGGTATGAAAAATATGGGCAATATGCGGTGCATATTTTGAAATGCGTTTTTTTGGGGGGGGGGGGGGGCGCTGCACAAATTGGATAGATGAAACATTTTGAATAAGTTGCCGACTTTATTCAATCACTGGAGCAAAGTATTAGAATCTGTTCAGTTATGATTCCATACCATACTACACACTTTCGAACCACAACCGCCATTTAATGTAGCACAGTACAAAAGCTTTACTTTGAAATACTATATTTCCAGTTCTTCACGCTTTTACTGGAGCCAGTACTTTTTTTTACAAAATACGATCCCCTGCCTTGAATGGTATTTATTTCTGACAAGGTCAAATCATCATAATTTCTTGATATTTTTTTTTTTACCTTGCAAAGTAATTTTTGTTGTTTGAATATAAAATACAGCTGAAGTTTTCATCCAATCCAATCGCATGTCGGTTCGTATTTCATGACGATTCAAATTTGAACGATGTGTTCAACATCACTTGGGCGCATGTCATCGTTGGCCTCACTGATGACTGCGGTTGTGCAGCCGATACGAGAAAGAAGCAATCAAAGCCGATTGTTCAGGGGAAATCAAAGGCAATGAGGTCAGCGCGAAGCGACGGCTCACCTTCTTTCTGGCAAACTGGAGGTCTTGGTAGATGCCGGATCGCAAAAAGCGTGCATAGCTGTCACTTTTCATGAGTGTGAATATGTGCTCCTGGAATGGAAGGGGAAGACAGATGAAGGGTGTGTTGGAAGGCATTCCGCTGATTTAGACAACCTCAAACTTCTCCCGAGCCACAAGTGTGAGAGTATTAGTATTAGTAGTAGTAGTAGTAGTATAAACAGATGAGACGGTTTTTAACGTCATATATGAATTTTGGAGTCGGGTTGATCATACAGTATGTGAGAAACTGTATGAGAAAAATGACCTGAGCATCCTCAAAGCTGTAGCGCCCGGGGTCTTTCAGGTTTTGGCTGGTGCGCTCAAAGCTGTGAGAGTCCAGGTTGATAGAGCTTGGCGCCCCCTCGGCTAGAAACTCCTGCCAGATCTCCTGCGCTCTAGCGGGGACATCCTGCAACGGCTGACGCTTCAGATCCTGCACTGCCAACCAAAATCTGAAACGGTAACGTGTGTGCTAACTTCAGTCAACAAAAATAATAAATAGAATCGATGCTTTGAGAGGGAAATGTGGCAATCTCACTACTACAATACTAGTCTTAAAAAAACACTCAAAAAGCGTGCCTTTCAAAGTTTGTGAAAGTTAGCCTCCCCCTGAGCTCATGCCAGAACGAAACGGCAGTCTCACCGCAAGTTCTCCGAGCTAAATTCAGTCTCCAGGAACTTCAGGAACTGATCTCTTCCTGCTGGGTCTTTGAGCGCTTCCTCCAAGGAGAAGCCCCACTTCTTCACTCGCTGCTGGGTGGGGTCGTGACTATTCAAAAGACAGACAAAAAGAACCCCCACCATGTCATAACACTGACATTCTCCAACCCCATTCAATGTCTATGTCGAATGGGGGAGCGGAGAGCGTGGAATGGAGAGTCGCTTGTTGAGGTGTGATCTACTTCTTGACTCAAATCAAAAACTCCCTGGTAGACAGTTACACTAACACTTCCCAATATGGGTGGGTTGGCCACCGTGATGCTGTCACGTGACCCTTTCATGCTAAGTGAGGGCGGTATGAAAAAAGGATTTGAGGTCCAGCAATGCTAGCAAACGGGCCTCAGAAGTTGCCTGTAAATTGGCCAATTGGAAGACAAGATGCCAAAAACGTGATTAACAGTCGACTTCAAGCTTTACCGCGCCCGCATCCACATTTAAAGTCGACTGATCCGTTAAACACCCGAGCGACTGCTGTTGTTTTAGGGCACTCCAGTTATACTCTATACCTTGCCTCCAGGTCCCAGAAGGTGGTGTCGTCACTGATCCAAGGGTTGGAGGGCTCAACGACCGATACAAGCGGGTCGTACTCCATGAACTGCTCGGTGTAGCCCATGAGACTCTCGGCCACTTTGGAAACTTTCATGCAGTGGCGGCCAAGCTGGAGGTTGAGGAAGCCGATCTGATGGAAAGATGCACTAATGAGAAGTTTAAATAAGGTAAGACGTCATCCGTCTGAGTCCCAGTTGTCGTCATAATGGATGCTGGGCGTAAAGGACCTGCGTGGCGCCACCAATTATCATACCTCCTTCTCAACGTCCTCTTGGGTGAGCTTTCTGACTGGAGTAGAGCTGATGTGGACTGGACTTGGCTGGCTCTGGCTGTCATCTGGCACCCCGTAAACTGACTGAGGAGAGCGTGAATATGAACGTTTCCTTTGAATGCTCCATTGCAAAAAAAACCCAAAGTCAAATTAAATAATTCATCCAGCTAGTTTCAGCTCTTCTCACCCTTTTCACCCTGTGTGGGTTCTTTTCTCTGCGACACTTGCGGATGTCCATCTCGGTGGTGTTGACGCAGCCTGGCTGTGGAAGATGGGTGGGATCGCTTCCGAGTTAGATCTCTGTGTTGCAATAACAATGCGCTATCATTGCGCTCAATGGTAAACTGCTTCTATATTCCAGCTGTGGCCGGCTCTGCATTTGGTACCTGGGCCTTTACTGGAGACTTACCAGACCTTTCTACCACCATAATATCACAATCATAGAAATAACAAAAGCAGCAGCATGTATATCGAATACAGTTTAGAAACTATTTATCTAAATCTGACCAAAACGAATAACGCACAACCAGAGATGCTGTTTAATGTGTGCACATCGCTACAGATTTTGTTTGGCCAACTCTGCTGTCACTAATTTTACTCTGACCAATAAGACGATGCTCTGACCTATCAGACGTTATTGTGCGCAAGCTAGCTGGCTCTTGTGCGTAAGTTAGCTGGCGCTTGTGAGTTGAATTTGGAATCTAATTACTAGTTAGACAGTCACATTGTCCATAGTCAGTACTAGAGTACAGTATATTGTTACTTTTGCCCATATTTGGTCAGTTCAACATTTTTTCCACAAATCGATACTTTTGTCAGTTCCCATGTGGGACCAAAGAGCTTGCTCTTTTCCAATGGCCCGAATAGGCCGACACCGCTATCAAGAACTGTACCACATTTAAAAACAACAACAACAAAATTGCCTGAGCGATCTGCATAGGAAGGATATCTCTTTCAAGTTTTCCGTCCTTTCTCATTTGATTGCTTTTCAGTATTACAACTTTTGGGAGTGACTCACCACTGGTCGATGGACATCCCAGAAGGCCCTCTCTTGGCTATCCAGGACCTTCCTGTCTGCCTTGTCCTTCTTTCTGTCAATTCTGACGAAAAGACAAAAAATAAATAAAAACTAAAAAATGTGGTTAGGGCTTAAAAAAAGTGGCAGCCCCCCCACTCGATTTCATATGTTCTGTTTTGTCGTTTCTCAGCTTGTCACAGAAATGGTATAGTGTGGTGTTAACGAAGTTCTGTTCTGTTCCAAAGAAATCCTGATTGCATACACGAGTTGAAAGGCAGAAGCAGCAAAACCGTAATTAGGAGTATGTTTTTGTATTCACTTCTAGGTCATACATCTAAAACATTTTACATATGTAACAGATGGCTTTGCAAAACAACAACAAACAAACAAACAAAAACAATTTAATTCAAATGGCTCAAAACTACTAAAAGTCAGCCATTATTTTTAAAAGTGGGTCGTTATTCGAAAAACGGAATTTAAATGAAAATGTGTTGGCACATGATCGTCAACAGAGGGCAGTGTTGGAAAAATAACTCGTTCATGTGAGTGGATGAGGAATATTTGGAGTCCAGACCAAAAGTGGGGTACACAAGAAAAACATGCATGCGGCGACTACTTTTCTTTGCACTTATCTACAGTAATAGCAATCACACAGCGATGCCTCACATGACTCACTTGACTTGAGCTTCGGCCTGCAAGAAGATGAACTCCCACTTCCTGGCAAAAGCCCGCTGCAGTCGGGCAAGGTTCTCCTGCAGGATCCAGTTGCATCGCGTGAGGGAACAATCCATGAGGAAATGTCCAATGTTACATCCGGAAATTATTTTATTTTACTCATGAATTATTCCTCAACCATCATGGCTAATTTGGATTTCAGAGGTGATATCAAAATGGTTGCCCTTTGAAGAAGTAGCTCAAAGTTTCAAAAATGATAAACGTCAAAGTCGTTTATCAATGAATTGATATTTTCACGCACAGTAAAGCGGCATAGCCTTTTTGAGACACTGACTGGCTTCACACGAAGAGATTTGATCTGAACAGGCACAGAAATATACAACACCATTAGTGGTTTTAATGAGCTGACATCCTGCCCATATTTCTTTCCAAGTGACGAGTCATGTAAATTGGCAGATTGGAAGACGATATTTCCAAAAACATTTCAAGTGATTACTCATCGATGAGTTAAACGTAAATTTCGGAGGGGTTAAGTGGATTAAATCGGTTCAAAGCCAAACACACATTTTGAGATATTTTTGTTTGGCAACACGCCGAGAGATTTCCCGAATGTTAATCGTGTGCTCTGGCTCAATAAAAAGGTTGGAAAACACTGGATAAGATTATCACGCTAACGACTAGACACTTTTGAAGGTTCACAAGACCTGGTCGCAATCTTCGCACATACCGATTGAATTCTGGTGTATGTAATAAAAGTGCCCAGTAAGCATCTGTTATCAGAGCAGCACATGACCCCGTTACAAAGAGAGAAAACACTTGGATTAACATCAAGCGAGTGTTAAACAGGGAGCCTAATGAGGCCCGCAGCCATAAAGTGACCTGGATATGCGAGAGGGAAAGTATGCTGGACAATCGTCGCAAAATCGTTGGGAATATTAACGCACACTGCAACGCTGTTGTATGATAATTAGAGCTCAGTAATTCTTTTGATAACTAAATGTACTTGTTGCTCCTAAAAAATAGATAGACATATATACAAAAATGCATTTGCTAGACGACATAAAGTCTTGAACTGTAAAACGTTAGCGAGCAAATACTTACAGACTCATAATCGGCGAGCTCCAGCCTGGCTTTGTTCTGCATGGTGCGCTTGCACAGGTAGATGGCTGCAGGGCCACACAGCAATGGAGCATGGAAAGGGCGCAAGAGTTAGTTTGAGATTACAAAACTGGATCGTGTTGTCCACGACAATGCTATGCAGACAGGAAAAATAATAATTTTTGCAGTCGTCCCCGAAGGCTACAGCATCATGGCTGCCGTTCTTCAAGTGAGAGAATTCAACTCATTTCAACTTCCCGATAGCCGAGGGAAATCATTCATTGTGTAAATGTTGAGAACTCGCAGGACTGCTAAATTAACCCCAAATTAATTTCTCATTTGTCCACACAATTCAAACTCGGGTGATATCCAAATGTCGCCTTTTTCTGAGACCAGGGATGGGCAACTTAAACAATTTTTTTCAGCCCTACTAGGGGGCCGCATAGCCTGCACCCTTCCTAACCAGATATAGCATATGACAAAAAAGTAATTTTAACTCTTTCTGGGTCAGCGGTTACTACAGTGGACAGCTTATCAGGTTATTAGGTTATCATTATTTGTGCATGAAAGGGTTAAATGGGCGTGGGGTTTTTTATTGATTTTTTTTGTTTTTGTTTAGTTTTTTTACATTGGACCAATGTACAGAACATTGATATTTTAATTGTTTCATTGCTGTCGATTTTTATAAAGCACAATACCATGGAGTGTTCATTTGATTTTTTTTTTCCTTCCAATTTCCAAATTCCTTGTGTGAAAGAAGTTTCTGATCATGACAGACACCAGATGGACAAAGCTTTGGGAGACCCCAGTTATAATCTTAACTCGTCAATATATGAAAACGTTTGGGACGACTCAATTTGAGGAGGACAGTTTGGAGGGAAGGTCTTTTTGGTTCCAAAATGACAGACCTAGTCCACAAAGCATGGCAAGACTCAAGCAGCAAGTTCCAGTCAAGAGGCGGCCAGCGGCATTATGGACCAACTGGAAATGCTGAATGGAGGATTGCCTGACTCCAAAGGAAAGTGCAAGACAGCAATCCAACCGAAATGTGACAAAGGCAATACAATTGCCTGTATTAATATTTTACTGTAAAAGTGAGTGACTAACCAATGATTTGAAACTTCTCATTTTCATCTTCTTACAACACAAGTACTCCTGGTACTTTTTTCTATACAGTGTACATTAAATTGCCCCTCTCAGTCGTTGTCGTTTTCTGATTTACGATGTGTGACTCACCATAGTCTGTGTTCTCAGGCTCCCAGCAGTTTGAAGGCCAGTAGTATGGAGACTGGAAACAGAAGGATACAGCTTTGATTTTTCTTCTTATAATATCCGCATTGCATTCTTTAGTGTCGGGGCAAAAAAAAAAAAAAAAAAAAATTTAAATTGAATTCTTAGTTTGATGCGCCGCGTCGTATCTGCGAGAGCGCTATACTCTGCTATCCATATTTAATTATCTCTTGCAACCAATGTTACGCACACGCAAATTCATTCCCAAGTGTGTTAATAATGCAATATTCCTATCTCGCATGCATTCTTAATAGCGGAGCAGAATTAGAACTTGGTAATATTGAACCATCTTTTGGTTTGCAATCTTTCAGCCGCAGATTGTCAGGAAAACGGATGACGATTTGGCTTGTTTTGATAACGAACACACTGATGAACAACCTTTTTCATCTGCGTTTAATCTGCATGGCAACTTTGCAACAGGAAGAGGAGCAGACACCTTAATAGCCAGAAACAGATGCAGATCATTAAATCTCTCCCCGTGTAGCAACGACCGGCAAATAAAGGTTACTGCTCAGGGCTACATTAAAAAAATAATAAATTTAAAGCAGCTGCTGTAGGTCAAAACTCATTCGATCTGACATGATCTAACACAATAAATCCGCTTACATTGTTATTCCGATGGCCTAAGAATGCACATGGGGATTCGGTCACCTGAAAGCGGTAAAGGGTGCCGTCATCTTTGAGCGCCAGGACATGGTCAGAGATGGGGAAGATGTAGCCGTGAGCAGCAATCAGACTCCCCAAGTGGATGGCCTCAGCTATGGAGACAAGGGTGGCTTTAAAAAAAAAAAAAAAGAAAACGGAGCACCAGTGTGCTTGCACTAATGACTTGCACCATGCACATACCTGGATCGTCTATAGAGAGGTTTTTCATCAGCCATTGAACAATGTCCACCCCTGTTCAGAGGGAGAAAATTGCTTTAAAACGGGTCACAGTGCCATGACTGTCGCGCGTTGCACAA
The DNA here is from genome assembly GCF_054856545.1 of Hippocampus guttulatus. Classification (NCBI taxonomy): domain Eukaryota; kingdom Metazoa; phylum Chordata; class Actinopteri; order Syngnathiformes; family Syngnathidae; genus Hippocampus; species Hippocampus guttulatus. The sequence continues at coordinate 11,542,025 of NC_141273.1, forward strand.
AGGTTGCAATCTAAAGAGACATTTGCTTTGGTTCCAGGTCACAACGGTCGAAAACGGCCATTTCAGAGGACTTCAAACCAGGTGCAATAACTTGGGAAAAGTAAGGGGGGTGGGGGGGGGGGGTGGATTTCTAAAACCGCTAAATTCACATTTTCAATGTAAAGGTGAAATGAGACAGCCTTGGGTGAGCGGAAAATTCCCAACAATAGGATTCCGAAAATTAATTTGCTAGAGGGGGGAGATGTTGAAGTGACGTATTTCATATTAACCAATTAAAAATAAATAACTCAAGCGAAATATGTGTACAGTATATAAAGATACATACAATTCAAAAGGAAAAAAATAAGTAGGCCACCATTCTCTTTTTGAATATGCATTTTATATTTAATACAACGCACTGGGTGTTTTGAACAGTGATTCTTAACCACTGAGATCATGAGGTGTGCCGTGCGGAAGAATCGGATTTCACTTAAATGGTCCTAAAATGTACTGCAAATGTTTCTTTATTCATCAATTTACGCTTGCAACGTATAGCGACAGGCAGAACCATCAAATTTTCTTACGGTAAATAACAGAAGGTACAATTAAGATGTGAATCCACCTGTTGCCACTCTCCCAACAGAAGACTCTTAAGTCGTGGCACGTACTCACTCAGAAAAAAAAAATGCAAGTAAATTGGAGAGATCATTTCAGTATACAATTTGATGTTTGTTCAGTGGAGTGTTATGAGACTCTTTCAATGTCGATTTGTTTTTCTTTTTTTTTGTAATAAAGGCTGAGTAAACACTGGTGCATCGGTCACACTTCCTATTTCTGCAATGATGCCCTTCAAGGATGGACCTTACAGCAACCGGAGTCAAACGTTTGACACCAAGTGCCACCTCAAAAAAACAAGAGGCTCTTCCGCGTACCACCACAACCAACAAACATTCAAATCATGTTCAAGTAGGGCCGGGTGTTCAACAAAATGAGGTATCATTGCTAAAAGAAATACTGTATTTAATATTTAGCCATTGTTATAGCTCTGAAAATAAAAATGGCTAAAGTACAGCAAATGTTTTGTACGTAAACAAAAACGTAATGTTTTATAAAAAGTGTTGAAATACTAACGTATCATACTTAAGTTAAATACAACTAAATTTGATTTCAACTGCACTAGATTACAGTTCTGCACAGGTTGAACATTTAATTCAGTGATTTGTTGGAGTAGCAGCACACCGAGTATGACTGACAAATAAGGTTGAACTCGCTAAACTCTGCCTAGCAACAAGTCTGGACCTCATGTGACCAGGGAAAAGAATACTTGTAATTTATATTGTAATCGTTACTGATACTTCATGTTCAAGTTCTTCGTATGATGTAAGAAACCGACATTTAAAAAGCAGCAAATCGATATTATTTACACTAGTTTTCCTGGCATATACCCAACCATCATTTTTCACATCAAAAAAAAAAAAAAACATCACTGAGCAAAGCTGCAGGTCATAACTGTCTAAACGTGTAATTGCTTTGTCTGCTCCTGGACAGCATAACGTTTGCTTCATGTGCTCGTCAGCGGCTGCGGCGCGAGCTTGAACGGCCGCCGGATTGAGGAGTGACTCAAAGAGCCTGGGTACAAAGATGATTCATGGAAGGCACACATGGAAGGATCGCGGGTGCCTACGTACAAAAACAGCTTAGGGGGCAAGTAGCGGCATTACTCCGCGACAAGGTCAGCGGCCCACTCCGGGCGCTCTCCTCAGTGACAGTGGTCTTATGAGCAACGACATCACCAGTTTCCAGCTGCGACAGCAGCAAACTAAAGCCGCCCACCAAAAGGTCACGTTAGCTTGATTTAGCGTTAGCGACTCGTACGTTTGTCGGGACCGAGGGCGGCTTCACTGATGCCGAACGTTTAACGCAATGTGTTGCGCTCACCTGATACCACACTGGGGATTTTGGACAGGAAGCTTTTGACAGTACGGATGGCGACACCTCCCGCTTTCTCATCTTGTATTCTTGAGACGATGTTCTCAATCTGGAAGGAGGTTCTCATGTTATCACACCGTATGGATTTTGTTTGAACCCTTATCGGTCAGGTTAAACTTGACCTGTTTGGGTGACAGGAATTAAAAAAAAAAAAACAAGTTATTCTTTTACCCGGAAATTTTCCGTAAGGGTCCCAACATACACAAAAATAAATATTTCTACATGTCACTCTTTTGTACAAGCGTGCCATTGTTTGTGTACACGAAGGCTGTTGTTTCAAATGTACTAAAATGGATGTTGGATTTGCTGGTGAGGGGGGGGGGGGGGGAAATCAAAGGGAAATAGTAGTGGTGCTAATCTGTCATAAGTATCACAAGTATTCGGATCCATGCTTGAACGTTTACCAAGTCATCTGTTCGCTTGACAACATGGACATCATTTGGGAATCACTTCTGACTCCCAAGACGACGACGGCACAGCCAAGAGTCCTTTTGCCCCCATGTAATAATGGAGCTTAGAGTTGCGGCACGGTGAGAAGAAGTCATTAGCTGCCTTCAGGATGACGCCACACAAGAAACATCAGACCCAGTTAACGGAAAGAGGCGCCTCGTATCTCTTGGATGTGGGCACTTATGGCAGCTGTGGAGGACCTCGGAGAACGGAACATGGCTGCGACCACGCGATAACGGCTCTTTTGTTCCTCGCACTAACCATTATCTCAAGGACACTTGTGTATCTCAAAGCGTCTATGTAAACACACACACACGGACACACACACACAGGCCGTATCTTTGGATTCGTAGCATGCGTGCGCAAATCGTTATGAAGTTTCAAAGCCTTAAAAAGCAGAGGCACAATCCATCTAACCTTTAATGACTTACAGTGGAGGCAAACGATCCCCCACACTCACATTCATTCACTGCCTATGATCAATTGAGTCTTCAGTCAACCTACCGATTATTTTAGTGATTAAAAATTGGCAGCATTTAACACTTTACGGGATCTCAGGATTTAGCCAACAAATGTATTAAACACATTCTTCCATCAAATACTGGAAATGGATGACATGTGCCTTGTGTCTGCAATTTGGTGGCAATTTTTCAATTTTGTCATGCCATTTTTTTCTTTTCGCCCCCATGTGCCATTTTGACCTCCGAGACATACTGGGAGAATAATGAATGTGTTCCAGCTGGTGTGTGATGCTCTGCGGGGTGAGGCGAGAATAAATCCCCCCCTCCTAAAACATGACACACACACACACGGTTGTGTTGCCAAATCACGATGAATTTGACAGTGAGTGCAGAGGTAAGCTCAACAGGACAGACTGAAACCTTTGGAACATATAGGAGGGCAAGTGTGGGTGGGAGGGGTTATCCCAGGTGCACCATCAAAATCCACTGTATTGACACGTCAAATCTTTGCCATTTGTATGGTAACCACAAGTGAAGCGCCATCCGCCAAACATATTTAAAAAATTGCCATCGCCACAGGAACAACCAGCCAAACGAAGCCCTTTTTCTTGTCCACAATCAGCTCCTGCTGCTAAAATACAGTAATCCCTCGTTTATCGCGGTTAATGGGGACCAAAACCACCCGCGATAAACGAAAATCCGCGAAGTAGCGACCAATAAACATATACAGGTTTAAAAAAAAATCTATATATTTTTTTAAGTCCGCAAACCGTCCGCGAGAAGCTGCAAAACAACAGCGAGTCCCATAGAGCAACATATACAGTACTTGGAAGTACAGTGTATCGAAATTTGTGACACCTAGTGGTGAACAAATAGATTGCAAGGACCTAAACTTGAAGCGTGCGCATTTTGAAGCATGGGCACTACGATGTCTCAGAGACCATACTTTGCATGTTTACCACCAATTTCTTTTTCGCACTCGTGCTAGCGAAAACATAATACCCAAGCGATTTCTCGTATTTTGTCAAGAGGAGTAAGTGCGTGGCATTTTTACACTTGCTGTAAACCTATATGTAGTCATGAATATGAGGAACTACGTGCACCAAGTTTGATTCCTTCGGGTATCTGAAGCAATAAGATGGTGTCGAAAAGTGCCAGCCTCCTGTCGAGGAATCGCACTCTATGTAATTAGCCATTACTTCACCGACAATAACTTTTAAATATTACGTTAATGTGATAGAACATTTTTTTGCATATTACATTTTTTGGTGTTTTTTTTTTTAAATAACACTGAATAATCAACTTTTTTTTTTTTTTTTACACACTGTCACTTTTAAACAACATTGGAGTCAATGGCTTTCATTATAATCCCTGTAATCATTTGTCCAGATGGATTGTAAAAGCACTAAAATTAATTGAGTGAATGCAGATGACGAACAACAAATCCCTCAAATGCAAATGATGTTCCGAGTCATTTGTTGGTGAAATGGAAAGTTGAGCATATCTCAGACAAATGACATAATTTGCACTTGCTACACAACCACAAGCCTATCCTATTTAAGAATTACCGTTGGCATTAGTGAAGAGTAACACCGTACAAATACTTGGTCATTGTATGAAACACTTTGTTTTTCTTGGCATCCGATTCTTTTGAGTATTTGAAAACATTTGAACATTCTTCTCCTTTATGTTTGTGTTTGTTTTTTTCCAACGTTCACATATGATCCAAAATAAATAGAGATGAAGTTAACCGTGGATGAGAAAGCTCAACAGATTTGGAGAAGCAAATGCTCCAAACATTTGTGGTGAAGGAATTTCAGCCTCAAAATCATGAGCTGCTAGCGTTCAAAAATGGTCTCATCTGAAAGAAAAAAAAAAACCCACATATTGTATTTATTTAGTGTTTGTTATTTCAGAATGTTAGCGAAGCTATAGCAACACGCTTTGGTAGCATTAAACCAACACTAGCTAGCTCTTGATATAAACAAGAACTTTTGTTGGACCGAGTTATCAAAAAACGTACTTTCCAAGTGTGCTCTTAAGGAGTCAAATAACTACTCTTGCCATTTTCTTTTCTTTCCACACACATATCTTCATTTCAACTCAAATAGAGACTGCGAGTATTCATCACCTTGATTTACTTTTTGCCATGGCTTGAAGACGCTGGTGACTGGTACACTCATTTGAAAACTCATGCAGCTTTCAATTTTCTGCCTTCAAATCTCAGAGCTTTTCCTTCACATCAGGCATTGCCCTGTGGAAATCCCAATTTAATGATCCCCCAACTTGATTGCCCGCCGAGTCGGAAGCTTCTCAGGGGGGTGCAACGCCCTGAGATCCAGAAGTGTGCAGCTGGGATGCCGCGCCACACTTTGAATCAATCACATGTAAATGTTGAATCGGCGAGTGTTAATGACACCAGTGGCTTGTCTCGGGCGAATGAGGATCCCCCAAAAGAGGAGCATTCAGATAGACGAGTATTTGTGTGCGTCTGTATGGCAACTGTGATAAGAGGAGCTAAGCAATTAAAAGCCCGTCAGTTTCCGGCTCCAGCATTGGGGGCTGTCTAGCTTGACTAAGCCATTGTAGATAAAGCTTGACGTACCTTTTTGTCAATGTCAACTCATTCCCGTAAAAGGGAGAAAAGATAAAAAACCCAAAAAGCTCAAGCGGTGAGCAATTAGTTCAGAGCGAAATGCAAAAACACAAGACCAGCTAATCCACGGGGGGCGCATGGGGTCACCTTGCTGCTGACGAGACTCAAGGAGGCCAGAAAAAGATGCTCTCCCCTCTTGTAATTGTCTGTTGTTAGCTACTCCGTGTGTTGCTAAGGGCTTGAGTGGAGTAAAAACAGGAGTTTGCACCGATAGTCCACTCAGAGACAAAGTGGCCCCGTGCAGATATGAGAGTACAAAAGGTGGTGGTGGGGGAGGGGGGGGGTTACTAATAAAAGAGCAGCTGTCTGAAGTGAAGTGTATCAGCAGCGTCCTGATTTTGCTCCGAGCACCATGAAGGGGGGACCGGGGGTTGCCAAGGGCCCGTCAAAAATGAATCACCACTAGCAAAAAGGTCATTTGCTCGGGAGGAAGCGAATCACATTAGTTCACCAGGGAGATTGCTTACGCAAGCGAGCCATGCAAAAGCAATTTCCATTCAGCGCGGGGCTTCTATCACCTCAAACACCTTGTCGTCCTCCTGCATTTGTAGCACCTGAGAGACTCTCTCAGCATGACAGCATGCATATGCTGAACGAGTCCGACTACTGACGTAAATGGAAAGAGGGACATGCACCGTATGCGCAGGAGTATCGGGACACCTGGCCATTACGCTCGCAGGAAGAGGAACAGATGCAGAGGGTCGGTCCCCCTGTGGGTTGCCAATGCCCCCGTGGACCCTTGCGTTTTTGGTGCATTTATAGGCAATAGTTGAAATCGTTTTCGGGGGAATGTCAATTTCTTCCAGATTTGCGTTACTCATGACAGGGGCTCGGTCAGTGAACGGTGAAGCCTCTTCCCGAGACCCTGGAAAAGGGCAGGCGACCCAGGCAATTGGCTGCGAGGTGAAGGAGGCCTTGAAAGGCGGAAGACTTTGCATCGGAACGATGCGGGGCATTTCCGAACCCTGAGGCTCTAAACTACGACTTAAAACTCATTGAAAAGAAAACAATTGCATTAACCATCAAGCACAATTGGTATTTTGGGTTTTAAGCTAGTCACGAGTCAATATGCCTTCAATGTTGGGGATTTAATTTATTTGGTTGTGTCTCGACCATTTTTTAAAAATATAATGTATTTAATTCTGATCAGTGCTGATAGTTATGCATTTTTCACGTCAATAAAATATATCTTGCTTCACTTTTTTTTTTTGGGGAGGGGGGAGGCTTGAATCTTGAAATTCAGCTGCCAGGGACCCAAGCGGGATATGACAAAAAGTCACAACTAGATACCCTACCTAAAAAGTTGACTGAATTTGTTTGCTATGATCCAGATTTTTATATTTTTAACTTATAATATCCTGGGAAAAAAAAGCTTCAAAAAAATTATATATAATATATACTGTATTATATATATATATATATATATATATATAAAAGCCCCAGAAATGCTTGCATGCAGTGGTGTGTGTCGTTATTTTTATTTTTTCTTCATTTACGTATCCAACTAGTCAACGCTTGCTCCTCCGGGCTCAGTCACAGTTACGAGCGTTACACAACTTTAACAGGCGCCTAAATGTGAAGAAGAAAGTCGAAGAGACTGCGACAGCGTCGGCCGACAGTGGATGACGCCGAGCTATTTTGAGGGAAGCCGCTCACAGTTGAAAGCCGCTATGGGAGCCTCACACTCTTCACAAGTCGCTTTATCTCGTTGCCAATTTCGTAGCGCGACTGCTCGTCTGGGCTAGCAGACGCTCGTCTTTGGAGGAGCGAGAGGCAACTGAATTGAAGTTCCACTCTCTCGCGCCCGATACGTCTTCATTTCGAGACTCCTGGTGTGATATTTGCAGGGGGACCGGTTTGACGGGATGAAACATGAGGACCATCTGTCTTGCATTGATGTTCATCCCTCCCGTTGACACTTTTTGCCGGTGAGGTCTGCTGGTAATTGGGTCAGAGAGGAGAGGAAAGTAAAGTGTCTCAGACGCTGGAGACATCGCGTTCAGAGCGTTTGTGCGAGGAGTCAAGAGGCTAGCGAGCAAGATTTAGCCTTCACACACTTTCTTGTCAATATTGACTGCAGATTTGAACTGTGAGGGCTGGCAACATGGAGGTGAAAGCACTCGTCTCACACATGCACATCCATCAGAAAGTCCTTTTATTGGAGCCGGACCAACCGCCGGGCCCCAAATTACAACTCGCTTTGCGTTTGCGTTGTAAACGTTTGGACGAGAAAGAATGAAGCCATTGTTCCCAGCCAATGCTATAAAATAAGTCTTGAGTGAAATTCTACTTTTGATGTGAAAGATGGTCTTTTGATGGCATAAAATGAACAAAGTGCGGCAGAGATGGGGCTCGTTTGCCGGCTACACATACTGTACATGGACAATGCTGGGGTAATTAACTCATTCACTCCCAAAGACGTGTTTAAACGTCTTTTCAGACTTGGTCCAGAATTGGCCGGTACCTAATGAGTTAATATACTATGTCCTAAATAAACCAAAAAAAAAGCTTAAAGACCACCAAATGAAACAGAGTCCTACCTACCCACCGGCAACTACTACATTGCAATGTTGATTTGAATTCAATGAATTCAGCTTCCATGGTGAGAAAAGGTTGTTGGCTGCTGCATTCGAACACAACAGAGAGACTGCTCTTTGGCTTGTTGTGTCAAATCCTGGTGTGCAGGGACCCCCCGTCCAATTAATCGAGATCATTTTAATCAATCGTGTCTCTCCCTTCTGCTGTTTGCGTTGCCATATGTTCCCGGCAGGAGACTTTCTACATTGAGCATCTCCTGCATACTCGCATGCAATAAGCTGAGGTTCTGTTGACCTTTCAATATGCATGGATTTTCCTGTCCTTGTTGGCGACGTAAGGAAAGGACACATTATTCCTTGCCGTGGTCCGACCGTCACACACGCACGCACACATTGCAAACTTGACCTTACTCTTACCTGTGCCTTTTCTAATCAAGAGAGAGGAGAGCTTTGCAAGTCATTAGACCTCATTCTCTAATAAATGCGCAGAAATGCACAGGTTCAGTTTGTACTCCAAATTAGAGTCTGATTCACAACCAGACTTGGGGAGTAACGGAATACATGTATCGACGTTACGTATTCAGGATACAATCCATCAATTATCTGAGCCGCTTATCCTCACGTGGGCGTGCTGGAGCCTATCCCAGCTGACGTCGGGCAGCGGGCAGGTACACCCTGAACTGCCAGGCAATTGCGGCGCACACATCGACAAACAACCTTTCACACTCACAGTCCCATCCAGGGACAATTTAGAGCGTTCCATGAACATACCATGGAGGATATGCAAACGCCACACAGGAAAGCGGGATCCCGGAATCGAACCTTGCACCGCTGCACTGTGAGGCAAACGCGCAAAAACAATTTACACCGTGCCACCTGTATTCAGGATCCCCATCCCCACCCCCTCCAAAAAAGGGTTCGAGGAAAAAAAAAGTACTGTGTGTGAATATTTGGTAAAAATGTGGATTATTTGCAGGATTCCATTTCTAATACGGAGAGAGAGGCGCCGCAGTTGAGTCATCGCCCGCTCTCAAACAAAACTGGCCAAAACAAGGGATTGATGGAAACCGTTTTGTGCTTACTGGACAACTTATTCTTTTTTAAATAACAATCACAAAGAAACGTGAACGGTCAAAATCATCCATCCTGGCGGTTAGCTTCGAGGAGCGCTAAGAGCTAGCAGGCTAGCCCAACATCTGCAACTTGGAAATACTTAATTGCTGTCACGAATCACCCACAGTTTTACTATTGGAAAAAGCCATCATCTGCTTAACTCGTCACCGAGAATAAAATATATCTCCACCTGGGGTTGAAATAATTTTTTCCTCCCACTCTTTTCAACAAACATTTGTTCTTCCAACATGCATACGCAAGTCGAAAAAGAAAAATTCCATTCAAATAAAGTGGATGTTCTGTTCGAGCCTTTTGAGATGTGCTTTTCTCCACCATTAATAAAAATTTAAATTAAAAAAATTTACTTTTTCACACAACTCCTAACGTATTGGAGCACGTCCTGACAACATGGAACTCAGGTGACCTAAACTGGAACGTCTGCACCGCGTTATGGAAACAGCTCACCTGATGAGGATGTTTTTCTTCAACCTTAATAGCTCTGAAATTAAAGAGGCGTGCTCCCCGCTGGGTGACAGATATCCAATATTGGCAATAAAGTCGCGCTACCTCCAACTTGAGCGAGCTAATAAAAACTCCGGTGGCGGGGCCGACAGAGGGAAAATCTCACCCTCAAGCACCATGAAGCCACACGCGGCCAAACAGTAATACGCTTTGGTGCCCTCGGTCCCGAAAAAGGACGATTCTTTTCTCCCCGTAGAGGCGCTGGCCTTCATCGCGCCATCACCCTCGTCTCATTTGTCTAATTACCATCCTTTTATTGCCATTTAATGAAACTGAACCAAGCCTGAAGTGGCCTGTGCTCAATTTCACAAACTGTCGAAAACATGGAATCAATGGACGGTAAAGCGCTACACAGGTTTTATGGCATTAATGGCCTCGCTCGCTGCTAATTGATTATTAGGTCAACAAAGCACAGGCTAATGCACAGAGTGACCACATCGGGCTAGAAATTTAGAAAGCCAGAAATGAAGCCCAAAAATCCAGAATATGAAACGTCGCCACCACAAAGGGCTTCAATTATTCAATCCGCTTCCTGGAAAAGGACTTTTAATCCGATCTCAATTTTTGTCAAGATGAAAAGTAGACGAATATGAATCCCACTGTGATTTAATCAAATGTATTGAAAAAAAAACCTACGCTTCTTTGGCACCCATCTCATTCGGATTTAATTAACGGTAACAATGTAATTGTGGGGACCATGAAATGTGTAACGCAGCAATAAAACACAAGTAGATGTCAGCACCAGTTGAACAAAATGACACGATCTGGTCCCTCACCCACTACCCATGCACCTGATCCTACATATCTAATCACATTACACAGCGGAGAGGGGTTAAAAATTAATCACGTCTCGGCTTAGCACAAAACAATTCGGTCACCAATGAAAAAAGATCAAATCAAATCGAAGCATTCACGGTCTAAATCTGCGTCATGTGCAGTAACTCTCATACAAAAGAGCGGGAGTTGAATTAAAAATACTTTTGTCACAAAAGCTTGACATATTGACAACATTCAAAACCAAACTCCATTGTCGACTGCTGCGAATTTAAGCCTACTCTATTTCCATGTTTGGATCACGTATTCAAGAACAGATGCGTTATTTAAAATTACGATAGTGATGTTGGTTTGACAAGGTGATGAAACCGGTGGAGGGATCAATCAGGTTGTTTGTGTTTTTGTGTGGGATGATCCTCCAATAAATTCAAACACCTGCTCCACACACTTTACGAGAAAAGAGAATGTTGCTAATTTGGAGGATTAAAAAAAAAAAAAAAAAAAAAACAGCACGATGATAGATTTGGCCTCGGCCATACCAAGTTATTGATGAAACTAACAGAGCGAAAGTCTCCAAGGACATGTCTGTTTGTCCAATTTAGGTGGTCAATGGTGGGAAGAGTTCTTTGCCACTTTTTTAGCTATCGGTATTTAGCATTTTGACAACATTATTACATTTATATGAACATTTTTTCAACGTGGGCCCAGTGTTTTTCTGTGCGGGATGAGCTTTATATACAAATACTGAGAGGAACGTACAGTACTTTTGTGTGCAAAGAATATTTTTTTGCCTTCCCAAGTGACAGCATTGCACACAATTGACTTTATACGTAGGTCCTCAAGCACACATACCTGTAAAAAGTGTCTTTGTGTACAGCCCGCGATTACACTGAAGATGAAAAGCTGCTACTGCAACCAATGTCAAATGGAGCATCCTCTCCAAGTTGAAACACATTCGAGGTCATCAGATTTTCATGTGCGGTGGCACAGCTTAACCGAGCAAAACTAATGGGCACATCAGTGGCCGGGTCAAGGATCCTGTTCGGGATGCAGGTCCGTGTTCGGGAGCGGAGCCACACGGCGTGGGTCTGGCCTCGCCGGGCTTTCCTACTTGGCAACGCGATTAACAATTGTGACCTGGTGACTCATCCCTGCCTCAGCCTTGACCCAGAGACCATCAGGGAGTCACAACAGACGCACACGCGTCAGGATACTGAAGTCCAATGAAACGCTGAGTCACAGCCTCACTTTCAGGCCAGCTCATTTGTACCCAGCGTATTTTCACGACTTTAAGACAACACATAAGGGTCAATTTTTCTCACGGTCACCTCGTGCACGCAGCGAGTTTCAAATTCTGTGAATGCTATTGGGTGACTTCGACGAAGGGCCCGCTTGACAGACTGTTGTTGTGCCGACACGTTGCTTATGTAGGACAGCATGCGGACGTTAAAGTGGGAAGGGTGGGTGTGAAAGAGGGCACCAAAGGCACGCCCCCAGTAGATTGTCGGTACGCGAATTGTGCAAACCATCCCGAAAACACACGCTTACGAAACAGCTTAAGTTGCAAGCTATCACTTACGCGGAGGACCGTGGGAATAGATCAGCCGCGAGATAATTATAGTCTTTGAGAAAGTCTTCGACTGACTAATAATTCGAGATAATTCGAAAACCACTAATACGACCGTGGCGCAGCAACATCCGGCGGATTACAAGGAAAGATGGCCAACCTACACTTTTACTAAGAAACGTAATGTTCTGCCTTACATGAAATAAAGACGCTTTCTTGCAAATTCTAATCTTTTATTCTTCCACTGTGCCGACTGTTCTCTCAACCAATCCCAACATTTCGACATACTTGCTGGGGCTACGGCAAGTGATGAGGGACAATCATAATTAGCATTTTGAAAAACTGTACAACAAAATGATTGCCGAAAAACACAGCCAGTCCAATCACATCACCATCATGGACGACTTGCCACTCACTTTTGACATCTCGGTAAAGTCAAGTCAACTGTATTTATCGAGCACTTTCAAACAGCCATCGCTGCATACAAAGTGCTGTACATGGAGCAATTTAACATGCAGAATAAACAGTAAAACAAATCGGTAATAAAGACGGTAGAAAGCACCAAACAGTAAAACCAAGAACAAAAAATAAAAAAAAGTAAAAGGTAAAGGGAAACAAAATCTGATGTTTTGGAATGTCTTCTTTTCGGAAGCAAAGTAGAGCAAAATATTTAAACAACGAAATCTGATCTGCATTAAGTCCACAGTGAACAGCCACAACATGCCCAAAAATGGGAAATGCTCATGACAATTTACAACAACTGCTTCTCAGTCGTATTGGCCTCTGCAGGCATTATTAGTCAGTCGAAGACTTTCTCAAAGACTATAAAACATACAAAACAATTTCAATTTTACATGACGAAAGCCTTCCAGAGTTTGATCCACCTTCGCCTAAGATGCAAACTAGAAATGATGAATTTAAAACCGTTTATTAATTTATCGATAAATTGTTTGGTGAGTGTTGAAAATGTTGCCTAGCAAAATATAAAACTTCACAATATATTTTTCTTTTTAGTATAATCCTTTTAGAAGTCTATATTTCTTTAATTAGCAGAATGGCGAGCATAAAACTGGGACAAGTGCAAACGAGAAACCTTTCCGAACAAGATCCCCGAAGGTTTGAACAAGCAGCTCTGAAAACGGGAAGGAAAGCGATTTTCAGGGTCGCGTTGCATAACACCGCTGCAGGTTTTGCAGCATCTGCGCCGATAAATGTGCACATCATGCTGATATTTCTGAATTTATTCTGAATCATCACATTAGCCTCCAGAGATGTGATTGCATCTTCATCTCCACTCTCTCTAGGTCATCTCAGAGTATAACACTCTCGCTCCCTAATGTTCTTTTAAAATGTGTTATCATTCACGGTAAATGAACCGCTGGATAATTCCAATCTTTTTTACTGTTCCCAGTAATTCAATCAAAGCCGACAAATGCTCCGGCGGTCGTAGCTCGGCCTTGGATGCCTCAACAAGTACATGCTTTTAAAAAGACATCACTTCATGAAGTAAATCTTTTATCCATCCGTTAGGATTGCGGCTCTGACCGTTAAAAAGAAAATACTGATTTAATATCATGATACATCGAGTTATGACTCCAGCATATTGGGCTTGATGATGCACCCTCGTATCCATGACAGTCAAAGAAGCTGATCTTCACCTCCCAGATCCTTTCTGCATTTTCTCACAATTACGAGCCAAAATGAGGAAAATGGTATTGAAACTACTGCAACTGCAAGTAGAGAGTACACCTTGCACAACCGAAATGAAGTACATCGGGGGCACAGCAATTGCTGGTGTTGGCTGAGCTAATAATTCGAGGTTGAGGCAAAGAGCAAAGTCGAGAGTCTTTGAATTGGTGCCAGGTCAGGTCATGCTCCTTGATTCACAGAATCCAGGACAGGGAAACTCACTTTGTTGTCGCTGTAGCCAAACAGCAAGCAGCCACGGGGAAAGGCAAACATGCTAAATCAGACCATGGGATGGGGATTCTAGGAAAGGGAGATTGACAAGGCAAGGAAGGTCACGGGTAGACTTGGTTGGCGACGGAAGAACAATCCACTGCTGGTGGGTCTTAACAAACAATCTGGCAATGAGCGAGTGATCAGAGGGGCCTTGATTTCGTGGCCGTGGCAGACTGACAGAATGAAAAGTTGGGCGGGTGGCAGGAAAAAAATGACTGGGAAAGCACACGGGTGACACATGGCATTGAATGAACACTTGTAGCCCTCTTTCAAAAAGACCAATCCTTGAAACTATAGTTTGACGACATGCTCCGACCACATTACATGAGCTGCTGAGGTTTCGGGCATAGCGACGCCTTCGAAAAGGTAGTCCAAGAGGGACTAATAAAAAGAAGCAATTGCCAAAAAGTGAGGTTTGATACACATTTTGTTAAGTTAATCAACGCAGCTAATTATAAAGCTTTATTCCTCCCCGCAAATGCTAAAAGTGTCTTGCTTGCTTAAACTGTGACTTCTAACATAAGAGTAGTACATGAGCAAATTGACAAGTGGGGAAGAAAAAAAAAATCATCCCTGTCTGGCCCCATCTGGTTCCTCTAATTAGATTAAAGAAAGCATTGCACCCAAGGAAAAACAAGCGACAGAAGGCGTGACTGGCGAGGTGTTAATCATTTGAAATGGCACTCGCGAGAACACTCGAGGCACACACCTCGAGGTTTGCACTGACCTGTTACTTTCAGGAGCTTTGCTGAAACTATCGCCGAATATCCACCTCCATGAGGGTGGGGGTGTTAGCTCAACCCTCGTTTGCCAGCAACCGGACATAAAATTTGCAAACGGAAGAAGCAGTCAAGGTACTGTACCTCCAGCAGCTTTGAGTTTGGTTGTGATTTCCGATCAACAATAAATCCAAAACATAGCCAGTGGTTCACACTGCATGCGTTTTCATCTGTTGTGGATGAAGCATATGGCCCCTTTTCCACAGCCATGCGTGCGATTTGCCCATGGTCATAACATGCAGCGGTATTTGATATTGACGCTTTTTCGGCCAATGGATTTTTCAAATTTTTTTGAACAATTCTACTGAGGACAAAGTCTCCGGTGACCCCGGGTCAAGGTTCACACTGCCACTCAAGAACAGGAGCTGCTGACTTGGCATCAAGAGGATCTCATTCTGGCTGCAACACGGCACACGCTTGAGAAAAGGCTTTTCAATGTTTTTTATAAATATAATCAATAGCATGAAAGAAAAAAATATATTAATGTATTACTACTCAAATGCTCCTCCACCTGCCGGTAATTGGCCATGAGGTAAAATCGGCTGCCGCTGGCGGACTCTCATTATTTGCGTGTAATGTTTAGCCAATTTAATTTCATGCGCAACTTTCTGACAGTGTGTCCTGATTTTGAACAATGTATGCAGGAACAGAAGCTGTAAGTGTCCAAATCATTGCACCACTGGGCCCAGTGCAAGTGAACTAGCAACTTTCACAACCCTGGTTGTTGATTTAATACAATGTGACACATTTTTGTTTTGTATGATCCCACCCGGGCGGCCTGGTGGTCGACTGGTTAGTGTGTCGGCCTCACAGTGCGGAGGGTTCGATTCCCGCTCTGGCCTTCCTGTGTGGCGTTTGCATGTTCTCCCCGAGTCTGCGTGGGTTTTCTCCGGGTATTCCGGTTTTCTCCCACACATTCCAAAAACACGAGTGGCAGGTTAATGGAACACTCTAAATCACAATTGTCAAACTCAAGGCCCGGGGGCCAGTTCTGGCCCGCCACATAATTTTATGTGGTCCGCGAAATAAATCACACGTCAACTTCGACGATGATTGCTAAAATCTGTACCAAAATGTCAACTTTTCATATGTAATAAATAGGCATGATATTGCAAGCATTTTCTTGTTACCAAACCCTTCATTACACTAACAATCGCTGAATGAATCATTATTCTTGTCTTCTTTATATGTTTTAACAGCCCTTCAAGGGAAACGGTCACTACAATGTAGCCTGTGACGAAAATGAGTTTGACACCCCTGCTCTAAATTGTCCCTACGTGTGATTGTGAGCGTGAGTGGTTGTCCGTCTCTGTGTGCAACCAGTTCAGGGTGTACCCTGCCTACTGTACCAAGACAGCTGGGATAGGCTCACGCATGATCAGAAAATGAATGGATGTTCGCACCCTCCATTTTGGGTTTTGACCAAAAAAAAAAAAAAAAGTGAGTGAAATTACAGTATTCCTTGATTTGACAAAAAAGAAATGCACATGGAAAATCTCACAGGGTTACAGTTAATGTCCTTGCATTGGTATCAGGCATTTGGAAGCAGTGCCGTGAGCACCTTGGCGCTCCCGCAGAAAGTCTTGGGTCGTTATGAATACGTAGGAGGTATACGAGGAGCCTTGTGTGCAACTGCTTTTTCAGCAAGTGTGACAAGTAGGAGGCCCAGGAGGCTTTTTAACATTTTTTTAGGGCGGTTCAAACGTAGTACACGGTGGTCTCGCTCGCTGCAAGATGAATAGACGCATGCACAAAGCTTCCAATTAGCGGCAGCCAAAACATGCAGAAAGAAAGAACTTTTACATCTCATTAAGATGCACACAAACACTGGCCGGCACAAGCGGATGGGCGCCCGTTAGTTGGAGTACGCTGCTGGCCGATAGAGAAGCTTTTGGCACAGGACGCGCTCCCGTCACTGGAGAAAAGCCTTTTTATTTCACTCACAGCGGTTCTCTAGGTGAATAATCCTGTCAACAGCGCGGCCGCTGCCAAAACGCTCTCAATCATCATCCAATTATGAAGCCTTTCCACTGGACTTCCAGGATTTAGTTGGGGCTTCTGCTTGAACTGCAAAGCGGGGCGGCATTCACGTCCGAGGCATAGCTGTAGACTTGTTTTATCAGACTGGAGAGTGCCAACGCTGGCACGTCGCATGGAGGGAGGCTTCGCTTAGATAAACATTGCCATGGTGCAAAACAAAGATGCGGATAACGCCATCATACGTGATAAAAGCATTGGCTGTGTTCAGAATGCTTGTACCAGGAGGGCCGCCAGAACGCCAGGGCAAGGCAAGTTTCGTGTACGCCCCTGAAGCCGCGGTCCGAGTCTCTTTCGCCAGCTGCGTCAAGAAGCCATTTTGCAAGCACATCAGGAATTTGGAGATATGAACTTGAATTGTTTGGCGGCCAAACATCTTGCGTTTCAAGGAAGCTTGTCTCACAAATTTCAGTACGTTTCAGCTCAGAAAATAGTGGATACTTGAAAGTACGAGAAGTGACCTCAAAAGTGTCCATCCAACCAACTCATTCAGTACTAGCCAATTCTAGACCAAGTCTGAAAAGACGTTTAAAAAAGTCTTTGGGAGTGAATGAGTTAAGTGCATATTATATGCATTTTTTGGGGGAGTAGGTTTATTTCATACTTTCAGGGGGGAAAAAAACATCACGTGATCTTACCATTACTGCAAGAGAGTAAATAATGAGTGTTTATTTTTATCATGATCAGTATTAATATCATTATGAAACATTGTCAATGCAAGTGTAATCCGGTCAATTGATTCCAACTTGGGATATATGAAGCCACTGTAACTATTCACGTTCTGCTTATTTCTGAAGACAAAAAAGATGTCTCGAAGGATCGAATATTTGAATTTTCTAATATGAATTGGGCGCATCAGGAAAAAAAATGGGGGTGAAGAGTGAGGAGAAGCAACAATATAGGGAGTGTGATTCTTTGAACGCGCCATCTTACCACAGTCCAAATTGTATTCTGCCTGCGCCTGCCGAAGGCTATGAAGTGTCCTGCAAATATTGAATTCTGTCGTCTTGCCTCACTTCCTCTTTCGCTGGGAAAGAGACTGGAGGACTGCAGCACCTCAAGCACATGCACAGACAAACACCAAGCACCGCTGCTCACCACTCGGCCTCACTAATAGCCCACCTCTCAACGCCTACACAGCCACTAATACGTTCTTTATTTTGCAACACATCCAGAGCATGCACACATTTCACAAGCCGTACTCTGAACTCTTGACAAGAACATTCTGGACTCCGCAGAGGATGTCTGATGGCTTAAAGTCGATGGGTCTTTATTCGCGTCTTCAATCTGCGCACGTACACTAGTGCTGCATTTCAAAGACTGCTTGACCTCCATGAAATTTTCAGTGCTGTGGCGAGTTAGAAAGTACCGCACAAAAATGCTATTTGCCGCTTTCGGGTCGCTGTAACGACCATTGCTGCACTGCTCGATGATAACCTCCCAAGTCCACTTCACGACCACTTTGATTTTCACAAATTCTCAGTGTGTAGATACAGCAATAAGGACATTGTTTTAGTGCCAGGGTTTTACGGAGCCCCTAAGGCAGGGGTGTCAAACTCATTTTAGTCGGGGGCCAATTTGGAGTTACATCTTCCCTCGGAGGGCCGTTATGAAAGTGAAACCACAAAATGATGAATTGTACACAACAAATGAAGAGATCACTAGTTTCGGAATCAGTCAAAACGATCAAAGTACCGTAATTTGTTCAATGAGGGTAAACAGGGGAACATAATTATTGTAAAATCTCAACCTTATTTATTACAATTGACATTTCGGTACAGATTTTAGCACCTTGACACACATGATTTGCTTTCGCGGGCCACAAAAAAATGACCTGGCGGGCCGGATCTGGCCCCCGGGCCTTGAGTTTGACACATGTGCCCTAAGGGGACATGGAAGAAGAAAACCCCCCCAAAACTTTGCATTCTCTCGCAAAGTTTTGCATTCCCTCGCAAAGAATGCGAGATATCGCAATCTTTTATTTTCTTTTTGGGAAGGGGACGCTTTTTTTTTTAAATGCGCGATTTTGTACTTTCGGGTCAGCTTGGCTAACGTCCGCTTCACTCTCATGCACGGCTGATTGAGAGACGACACTACTTCGGAAAGGAGGGAATCATGGAGGAGAATCAAGAACAAATTTCATGTCTTTGTATTTCAAGCCGATGATCAAAGTAAAAGTCAATACAACTCGCCAACGGGTGAAAACACGCCATGTTTGTTTTCAGTTACCCGGACGATGACCCGGAAATACATCAACGCCATTTAAAAAAAAAAAAAGGTCAAGTCAATGTTTATGCATTCAAGCCTTGACCGTTTCCTGTTGGCGCCGCCAACTTGGCGGGCACACTCCGAACGCACAATATGACAAAAACTCCCCGTGGGCTGCACGCTGACAAGCAAAAACCTGCCGCTCCATCGAGGCGCCTCCGGGCCTCAGCGGCGTTACATAACAAAGCCTCGCTCCAGCGTAATCCGCGAAGATGTGCAGTGTTGGTGTTCATTTGCAGCGCGGTAGAAAATAACGGAACGGGGGTGGGGGCGGTGGTATTGACAAGAGAGGAGGAGACAATGGGCACACAAAGTGACCCACATACTGGAGATGACTGCAGGCTTGCGGCTCACGTGTCAAAGAGGAATTGGGAGACTTGACTCGGAGCGCTAAACAAAATGAGACAAAAAAAATAAAATCTCAAAAGTACATTGCTTGCTCCCGAGTCACGCTTCACAACTTCACCTATTCTTATTTTTGAAGCTGTGCTCCGTTATTTGCTGCAAATTGCACCTGCAGTTTTGGTGCCGTTTATGAAATGCCGCAAGATGACGCTAAAAGCCTGCGTCAGTCAGAAAGTACCTGTAGTACTAATATAGACAACAAAGAATTTACTGTTGGGGTTTTCCTAGATCTAAAAAAAGCTTTTGACACAATAGATCACAGTATATTAGTGAAAAAACTAGAAAGATATGGCATTAGAGGTGTAGCTTATAAATGGATAAAAAGTTATTTAGAAAACAGATATCAGTACGTGCAACTCAACAATAAAAAAACGAATCAACTGAAAATCACTCACGGAGTTCCTCAGGGGTCAGTGCTTGGTCCAAAACTATTCATCTTATATATAAATGATATCTGCAAGGTCTCAAAACTATTTAAATGTGTCCTATTTGCTGATGATACAACTTTCTACTGTTCTGGAATAAATCTGAAACAGCTCCTGACAACCGTAGAAAACGAATTAAACAAATTAAAAAACTGGTTCGACAGAAATAAATTGTCACTTAACCTGAAAAAATCGAAGTTAATTGTTTTTGGCACAAGACCAATCAAACACCAAGCTAAAATTATGGTAAACTCAATTGAGATAGAAAGAGCGTATGAAACCAAGTTTCTCGGATTAGTAATAGACTCAAAACTATGTTGGAAGCCACATATCGATAACGTAAAAAGAAAAATAGCCAAAACCGTAGGGATCCTCTACAAAACCAAGGAAGTGCTAAATAAGAGATCTTTGTACACATTATACACTTCATTATTATTACCATATATGACCTACTGTGTGGAAATATGGGGAAATGCCTGCAAAACAAACACACTCCCTATTCTCAACCTACAAAAAAAAGCAATTCGAATTATTAATAGATCAAAATATACGGAACCCACAAATCCACTATTTATCAAATTAAATACGATGAAATTTTATGACCTGGTTGACTTTAAAATCGCCCAATTAATGTACAAAGCACACAATAACCTGCTCTGCCAAAACATTCAGAAGTTTTTCGAAATTCGAGAAAGCAGCTATGATTTAAGAGGTACCAACTTATTCAAAAAACTCAAAACAAGAACAAACATCAAGCAAAGAAGTGTATCTATCAAAGGTGTTAATCTGTGGAATAATCTCGAAACGGACCTGAAAATGAGTAAATCGCTTGCTGAGTTCAAAAACAAATTCAAAAAAATAGTACAAACAACCTAGATCAATCAGAGTTAAAATGATAAATTCAAAACATTAAATATAATGATAAATCAGAACTAAGTTGATAAATAGAGAAAGGTATATAAATATCCATTATGAATACAAGAGAAAATTGACACAAGAGTGTCAGGGTGTGGAAGTATATAATCCCGATACAAACCAAAAGTTGTAAAAATATCACGGTTAAGGGTAAAGTATGAGCCTTAATGGAGACTTTTCTTCTTACTTTTTTCTTTTCTGATTGATATAAAAAGGATTTATTAGATACAATCACATAACAGGGTAGGACTAGATAAGTTTTTTACTTTTTCCTACTCGAACATAACTGTGTTGAATGAAGATTGATTTCTTTCTTTTTACTTTTTTTATCTACCTTATTTTCTGTCAAATTATTACTGTATATATGTTTTATGTTCAATAAACAAACAAACATTTTTTGGTCCAAGAATGTATGGTGAAGAAGCTGCCATCCTTTACATTACAGCCACAATAAGTGTCAGTCCCAACACCCGGCAATCAATTGCCGCATCTGACTTCCGCTATCGGTCAGCCATTTTGCCAGTCGATGACAGTGAGGAAAACCGACGGAACCAGATTCGAATAGACGGCAGTCTCGCTCGACTGCTTCCATGCCTTCAACGCTGGACATGTGAAGCCTGTCCGACTTGTGACAGAGACACTTAATTCTGAGGA
The DNA here is from genome assembly GCF_054856545.1 of Hippocampus guttulatus. Classification (NCBI taxonomy): domain Eukaryota; kingdom Metazoa; phylum Chordata; class Actinopteri; order Syngnathiformes; family Syngnathidae; genus Hippocampus; species Hippocampus guttulatus. The sequence continues at coordinate 11,563,518 of NC_141273.1, forward strand.
GACTTCTTTGAAAGTGAGAGACTGCAGTGCGAAGATGCAGTCCGATACGGACCAGTGAGCCGTCACAATCCGAGAGACATAGCCCCTCCCCCACCAAAGAGAAAAACAATTTCTGAGTCAGGCTTGCCTTTCTGTAGACAATCATGTTTGGAGAGTCCTCATCTGGATCCGTGAGGCCCACGCCGACCCGCTCTTTGGAGCCCTCGGCCATCTTCACTCAGACCTGTCAGACAAAATAGACACGCCACTTGAACAGCAGCACAATTCTGTTTTGAAACACAAGATGGTTTATTTTGGAAGCGCGTGCAGTCGCAGTGCTGGAGAACGCCACTTTGTCATCCAAAGAGCGCTTTCGCCTCAAGTCAGTCGTATGGCAAAATAAAGTTCTTTAACCAGCGGATGGATCACACGACCTAGGCTAGCATTGATTTGAAAGAGGAGGTTTTAAGAAATCATTTAATTTTTAACACAAGTCAACCAAACTATTCCACCAGCATGCCGATGCAAATCTGCATTAATGATGATGATCATGTTGCAATGATGTGACAAAAATGTTGGCTGTTCCTTCTTCGGATTCCTTCTTGGACATAAGAGACAGTGAATAAAATTATCATTAGTGTTAAAATGACACACCATTAAAAAAAAACTCCACATTTCAAACAAACGTGGATACAATTAAGTTGAACCATTAAAAAAAAAAGTTACACTGTTGTGAAAATTCTTTTCCACACAAAATACGCTTGTAGCACTAATTGTTCTTTGTATTGCCCCAAAATTTCAAGACGTAAAAACTCGGCAAATTGTTCTTGATCAAACAATGCAAACAACTTGTTTGCATTGCCATAAATTTCAATTTATACTTTCAAGCTGTGCCAACTTACATGACAGTTTCAGCAAAAGTAAAATCAAACTGAGCCACAAAAAAGTTGCAATGAGGAACAAAAAATGTAACTTTTTTTTTCTCAAGTGGCTTTTGGCTTTGCCCTATGAGAGGCTGTCACAGTGAGTCACTCACAGCCCACATACCGCTTCCAAAATGATCAAAAGTAAACCAAAATCTAACTTGAGATGTTGCCGAACATGCTAGTGTGCGTTTTATCCAATAAGAAAAAAAAAAAAATCAGCCAAGGCAAGTGCCGCTGAAATTTACATGTTTATTCATGAAATTAAGACTGCTGGAGATGAAGAACCCCCCTCCCCTCCACATCTCACGCTTGGCTAGAAACTATTAGCAGCACACAATGGGCACACTCACCAAGGGTGACGACACCTTATGACAACAACGACCACGAATGGAGCCACAGCACAGGTGGAACTAAATCCAACCTGAATAAGAACAAACAGGTGGGCAGAACGCACGGATGGCAAGAGATGATTGGCTGACCCGAGAAGAACTGAGACAACGAGAGCAGCTGGAGACGATAACATAACGAGCAGACAAGGAAGACCGGACTCAAGGAAACAACTCTGCAATCCATAACTAAGAAAAAAAATGAATCGAAGACAAGCCTCATCCGCTCGCCTACCGATGGCTTTGCGAGCATCTGTTAAGAGATTTATTTACGACCTCGCCATCACTTTCTCCAGGCTGTCTCCTCGCGTGAATGCCCTCGTCCCCCCCCCCCTTTCTCTCTGACGCTCCGCGTTGAATTAATTCTGCTCCACAAAGGATTTTCATAACCTGGCCTCACACATACATTGCCACCGAGGTCTCCTGTGTGTATTAAATGGGTTAAGGCCGTTGTTAGTCCTTTAATCGGCCTGTGTGGACAGAGGTGAGGGGGGGGGGGGGGGGGGGTTGGATTACATGCCCTGTACACGCTTCCTCCTGTTTGCCTCTTGCGGAAACAGAAGTGTGGTACGGTGAGGAAAAAGAAGGAGATATAATAAAGCCGCACCATTTCCATTGAGTTTACATGAATGGAACAATTTTGATTTCAACAAGTAGAGAGGCCCCCTGTTGCCTTTGAAGAATTGCATTTTAGATGTAATTTATCTGCTGGCTGGACCAGACAAAAAAAAAAAAAAAAGACAAACAAAAAAGTGGCACTGAAAATATGTGTTTGAAAATTTCCAGGACTGGTCTGCCAAACGCAATATTTCAAATCCAAACAACCAGCTCATGTTGTCCTTATCAATATGCGCTAGCCGATCAATCGGCACGTCTACGGAGAGATTCCGTCGCGTTTGCTTCATTCAGTGCGCGAGAAGAGGTGAGCGTTGTCGTAGGACAACTCGCGGCTGCTTCACAATGACAACAGGCCAAGGCCCTGAGCATCTGACAGTTCCTGGCCTAGAACAACTTCTGCTATGCTGAAACAAGCTATTTCCTCACCTGACCCCCCCCCCCCCCCGTCTTCTTTACTATGTTCATCAATCTGACCTGATTTGAAGATGCAAATGACATCAAATGGCTTGGAAGCATCCTTCCGTGAATTTTGGCGGGAGAGCGAAGGCTGAGAAGTTGCGTTAGACGCTAGGGAGCGCTACTTCGAAGCCAAAAGCTTGTAGTTTGTAGCTTGGATTTGAAAAGTATCTTTTGCAAGCGGGGAGGGGGGGAGGCATCAGGAATTTCGGGAAAAGCTGTTAATTTTACCGAATGGCCGGTGTATTTCCGGGACGATCCTGGCCACCATGGCCGCTAGCCGCCGTCCTGTCCATTACGTTTTAGCTCGCGATGGCCGCATGTCGTCGGCAACTACGTTGACGGCCCCTCGCTGACAACTTTTTGTCTGTCAACTGTGATTTGACAATAGTTCACTGGAGCTGAAAGTTGTAATTCCATTGAACATCTTGAGAAGATTTTTTTTTTTTTAATAAATACAGCCATCCATCCATTTTCTATCAAGCTGGTCCTCATTGACCCCAATGTGGTTGAGCTGGAGCCTACCCTAGCTGATATTGGGCAAGAGGCGGGGCGTACCCTGAACTCATTGCCAGTCAATTACAGGACTCATACAGATGCATCAGCATTCACACCCATTTTCATCTCTGGACCAAACTTTGTCGCCCCTCGAGTGATCCCTAAACATGCACCTCTGACCTCAGGACACCTGCTAACCGCTCGACCACAACATTCAAGAGCTCACTTCAGTTATGTTAAAAGCCAATTTTATTCCTTTCTTACTGTCATGCAACAATAGTTCCGGAGACAAGAAACAACTTCCCCAGCATGCAAATGAATGGCCACAGAGGGTTGGCACAGGATGTCCATTGAAGTGAAACAACACAAATCCACACAGCAACCGTCGGAAAAAAAAATTAAATAATCACACGTCGGGCCCACTGACAGTCACTCTCATGATGTGTGTGCGCGCACATGTACGACACCTGCCAGCTGCCACAAAGTGAAGCCTGCATTACCTTAGAAAGCAAAGAGCGGCCGGTCCTGTCCGCTGCGCTCCTTTCCGCCGGCTTGGCTCCCTCCTTAGCAACAAGCAGCGGACGGGTTCATGGTGTCATTGGCAAGAAGAAGGGATGAAGAAGAGGAAGACTGGGAGAGAGAGAGAGAGAGGAGCAGGTTTTCTCGCTGCAGTGCGTTCCTCCTCCTCCTCCTCTTTCTTCACTCTGGTGGTTTAGTTGAGGAGATCCTCGCGTCGTCCTCTCTACTCCTCTCCCTCTGTCAGCTTGAGGGCGAGAGAGAGAGACAGAGAAAGAGAGAGAGAGTGGCAGATCAAGTTGGGAAGAGTGGAGGAATGAAGGAATTTAGAGAGAATGTAGAGAGAAGAGAGTGTGTGTGTGTGTGTGTGTGTGTGTGTGCAGTGTAAAATAAGAAACATTTCGTGAGCAGCGGAAGGCTAAGTTGTGAATGCTGTATTGTCGGCGTGCTGAGCGTGCTTATTCTCCTAAGTAGGCTAGGAGTTATTTTTATACCTCATCTCTATAAATCACTGCATTATGTAATAATAATGGGGGGGGGGGAAACTTGTAGCTTGAGGATGCGCATTTGCATGTCCCTTCCTTCGACATGGAGTCATTCAAGCTTAAATGGCAACAGATGCATTTTTATTATTATTTTTTCCCCCACCACGATTACCTCTGCCTGTAATGCATGACATTCTCATGCAAGGGATGCTGTGCAAATGCCTGCAATGGAGTTTATTCCCAATGGCCTATTCACTCTATTTTGTGGAGTTTCTCTTGGCTGTACTGCTTCCTGTGTCCATAGATTTTTTTTTCATCCAATCAGAATTCAGCTTTTAGTGTTGCTATGTCAACATATTCTATCCAGTGCCTTCAGTCAGTGGTGATAGCCGATTTAACGTCCCCGGTTTGAGCAATGGGAGCAGATTTCAAATTTGTCCTCACAAGGGCCAGAGTCAACCATGACGTCAGCATCTTTTCATATTCTGATTGGTTGGTCGGAGGAAAACTTGTTGCGGCCAAATTCGACTAGCAAAATACACCTAAATAAATTCAGATAAGACAAGAAAAGATAAGACAACCTTTATCTGTTGTATTCCATTTACATTTGGATTTTTTCATGCTTTTGTCATGTTATTAGATAAGTATTGATTCTGCTATGACGTTTTTGCATACTGTAGTATTGATGAGGGATTGGATACCATCACATTTTTTTGTCTAAAACTTCTGCTTGGCTTAATATGTGTAACCCAGGGGTGCCCAAACCTTTTGGACCGAAGATCTACTTTTCGATCAACTAACCTCCCGGGATCTACCCTTACCGGCACGCGCGCGCGCGCGCACACACACACACACGCACACGCACACACACACACGCACACGCACACGCACGCCATGATGAGAAACAGTCTGAAACTGAGGCATGCGACGCACTTTTGCAGCCTGTTAACTATCGTAGCTCACACGTACCGTTTTAAAGTGCTTCCCTGGGCCCCCCTAGGTTCCTATTCTTTGCCCGTGCCCTCGGTGAATTGTACACGAAGCAAACTCTGAATGAGAATAATGACGATAAAAGATAGAGCGCAACAGCTCTGATCACAAGCTGCAATTGCAAACTGCTGAGCGCCAACAACTTCCGGTGACGTAATCACGTGGCACCGTAAATTCAAGATTTACCTGCTTTATTTTATTTTTCAAATATTTTTTTTGTGAAAATGTGAATGATAGGATGATTAGAGTGCAGCGTACATTAACACACACCCAAAAAATATTACTAACATGTACAAAGACACATAAATGGTTGTTTGTTTTTTTTCTCCTCGACACTCCTCGGATCTACTTGGGACCTGTCTTAGATCTACCGGTAGATCAGGATCGACGTAACGGGCACCCCTGGTGTAACCGATGTAAACAATATGAATGAATATTGTATGTTTTAAAGTTGAGTTAAAAACACATATTTGTGTTTTACTTTGATATTGTGTAAAAAATAAAACATCTGGAAAATTGTGGTAAAAATAGGAAATGTGAGAACATGAAAAATAGTTCCTGAATGAGTTAAATGTTCCACCTTCTGAATTGGTCGAGGAATGTGGAATGAGGAAAATGTCAACAAATGTGAGGTTAATAATTTGGGGGGGTGGGGGGGGGCAGAAAAAACAAAAAAAGAAATCACAAATAGGCTATTTTTTCATTTATAGCGGGTCAGTTTGACCCGCAATTTGACATGAGGGTCAACACAGTATGACAAACAATTGTGAACAAAGGCCTTTCTTTCTTATGGAGATGATGATTTGACGTGTCAATCTGTCGCAGTATAGCGCCAGCTACTGCCAAGGAGGATTTACTCAATGTCAGATTATTATATTTTTTTAAAGCATCATTAGCTGGTATTGGCAGCTTCATACGTCATACATACCTAAAAAAATGGTCGTATTGGCCCGATACGATACCTGATATTGATGATACAAATAAATTTGATTTGACTTCGATGATTAAAAACTGTTGACGTTGGGAGGTGCCTTAAGTGGAGTAAGTCCAAAATGGTATGGAGACTAATTCACATTGCTATTTTTCAGCAGCGCTGTTACCTCAGTGGAGAGGTGAAAAAAAAAAATCAACAAACAAACCAGCAATTGATGCTTTGCGGCTAAACGTCTCCATATTTTATTCCATTTTACAAACGAGGGTTGTTGCGATTTGCCTTCCAGGCAAAGCAAACGAGAGGAAGAAACAAATTGAGTGCACCACCAGAAGCCCCGTTGATAGCAGACTGTTTTGGCGGGCTGTGCCGTCTCATACAAATGAGCCAACCGCTAAAGCGATGACATGCATTCAGCTTTGCGTTGTGATGAAGACGACCGAGCGTCAAACACGACCGCCTAAGAAAGTAACGCAGTGAACTCTGTTTATGTCAGCCTCCACAAACACACACACACACACGCAAAAAGGCATAGCTTGAAAGTGGCTCTGGATTTTTGCCCAGACTAACTGTCAAGTCATGGGGTGGGAGAGCTACCTGGTTTGACCCAAATAAATGTCCAAACAAACAAAAAAGTCAATTCCCTTTAAATACCCCCTTTGAAATATATAAAATGGCTCATTTTGCTGAAAGTGGCAGCGCGTAAAATTTACTTGGGTGTGTAATTTCACACTTGATGTCTCAGAGATCCCTTTATTTGGATGCGCGCAGCATTTAAAAAGTCATTCTTACATCATACGGTCCCTTGAAAACAATATCAACGCCGAGGCCAATTTTATATTGCGTGCATGTCATGACTATTTGTCGCAGGGTGGCCCGCCATGACTTGCGTTTGTACCTCAAATTTATATACAATATGTGTGCATCTGGAAAATGTCTTTATACATATGTGTGTGTGTGTGTGTCCCAGATTGACAAAGTGACAGGCTGGAATATTTCAATCTGCTTTAAAAGGGCCAAGGCTGCTATAATCTGCATGACTGCTAAATTATTAAACATCCTGTTCACTGACACAGAGTGATGTTGCTCACTCCCCCCGCTCCCCCCAACCCCTCCTCCCCACACACACTCGCGTGTTAGCTCGCAAATGCTGCAAATAGAAACAATGAGAAGTGAAGTATAAGCGATATATCGCAAGCAGACGGCGTCACTCTGCTGGTTGTATAATTTCATGCGCCAATGATTTTCACCCTCGATCATATTTGGTCACTTAAGTAGGTGCACAAACATTAATATGAGGCAACCAAAAAAAAAAAAAAAAGATAATTTAGACCAAATATTAGATGAAGTCATGATATCACTGATTGGAAAATAGTCATTATTTGGGCCAAATACCATTAGTTTTCATGCAAGGAAGCAAATTTGTTTCAAATGAAAACCTCGGACTGTGCCTCATCACTTTGGTCCCCAAAAATTAAAAGTACGGTTACCAAAAAACACACAAAAAAGTTCCCGTCCAAAGGACTTTTTGCCACAAAGTCTTTGTCCATCTTGTTGAACAAAATAAGTGCTTCACTCCTGAGTAAATGCCTGAGCAGGATTCTTTTTCCATGAAATGTACACATTAACAGTCTCCTGTGATTCTTATATCACATGAAAAGTTTTTTTTTTTTAAATTTTAAAGAGTAATGAGAAATCTCAAGTCAGTAAGACCGGCTCATGACTGCTTAACCCTATCAAATCTGTTGGAAATTTTGTGCTGGAAAACAGGCAGGACAGCGGCCCATGAGAACCGACTTGGGACGCCCCACTCGCCTGACTTGTGTGTGGGCAGCGCCACCCGGTGACGGTGTGGATGTGGTTGTCTGTCTCTATATGTGCCCTGCGACTGACTGACGATCAGTTCGGGGTGTACAGTAGTCCGCCTTTTGCCCAAAGTTAGCCAGGATAGCTTCCAGCGCCCGCTGCAACCCTGTTCAGGATAAGCGGTGTTGAAAATGGATGGATGGATTAGGAATGGAATATTACTGAAAGTCCTTAGCTGTGACAAATATTAGACCCCTTCTCTTTCTTAACCAGTGCAGGCAATGTGGAGACACTGGAAGTTAAAAACAAACAAACAAAGAAATATTTCAACATATAATGATTTATACATATATTTTTCAAATTTTTCCCCAAAGTACACTCATTTCTATGCATCTCACTGTGTGGCCGACATGAGGGCACCCCCACCTGCGTATGGCTGCTTTTCTCATCTGTGACATCAACATATTCATAAATACTCTTTAAATATCTCATTGAGGAGGGGGTGGGGGAGAAGGTGAGAAAAATAAATCACATATTTACAACATGGGGCAATAAATGAGCCGTCAAAGCCATTTTCCTGACAACCGCAGTCTGGCCGCTTTTTTTTTTTTTGTACAAAAGATAAACTGTTTGCATCTGCAACTACACTTGCAGCTCGTTACAATCTTTTAGACAGCCGCCTGACTTCACAGTTTTCGCTATGCAAAGGCTGTCTGCTTACTCGCACTGCTACAATACTAGGATACTACCATTTGGCGCATACATATATAATACAGAGAGAGAGAGAGAGAGAGAATGCGGCTGTTGATTTAATTGGTTCTCTGACATGCAGGGACAAGTCAGCACCATTGGTCAATTCTTAAGGGAGGGAGCGCATGCGTGCTCAGTCATTTGTACCACCGGATGATGTCCGATGACGTTGGCAACTGGAATGACGTAAACACCAAGACAAAGCGTTTGTCGGTTTTTAAGAACATGAGTTGGTCCTCCTCGAAGGGCAAAATATGACGTGCGCACGGCTGAGTTTTAGCGGTCGTACTCCCCTTGCGGCTGCGCCATCACAGTCAGTTCATGTCGATGGTGTTGAAGACCCACTCGGTGAACTTTTTGAGCTTGGCCGAAGCGCTGTACGACTCCTCCAGGAGGCGCTGATTGTCTTCGCGCAAGCCCTGGATCTGAATTTGCAGGGACGCCTTGGAATCCTTCTCCTGCAAGGAAGAGAACACAGTGAACACTTTCCTCTGTTAGTTGCTGAAAACGTACCTGTCGGTCAGCATGTTGAATACAAAAGTCTTGATCTGGCGCCATCTGGTGGCATCATGGGGCCAAGCAATTATGTTGAACTGAGAGGAGGCGTTTCATTTAGTCAGACTATAGCCTGATAATAGACAAATGTTGCGCCCATCCTGTTTCATTTCATTTTTCTTTTTAAGTCTGATGCTGATGCTGACTTTGGGCAGGAAAAAAAAACACCAATTAGGGATTAATCGGACGATTAATTTAAAATAGAAATATAATGTAGAAAATATATATACTTTTTCCTCCCAATGAATATATATTCCAGTAAATATATTGCTAAAAACAATAAGTTTCTATATATCCCACGGCAGCAGTTTTCTTTAAAACTGCATGAAATTAATCGTAATTTTCTATGACCTTTTTCTTAATTTATTCATAAAATACACGTTTTGAATAGAACACAAAGTAAATTGAAATAACAATAAATATATAAATACATTGAAACACAAACATCCAGAGGCAGGAAAAAAAAGTTTTAAGGTAGTTTAATGTGTGTCATATTTAACATAAATCATACAGTATGTTTGATTTATGTTGCACTGTTTTTATAAGATCATGGTATAAAATTCAGAGTATAAATAATGAGACCGGTGTTACTTGTGGACAACTGCTTTAAATGGTTAGAGTACAGCAAGGTCAAAACGCAATTGTGCAAACATCGGCCACTTGGCTGATGATTCTGTAGCAATGTTTGAAGGGCTGTAATCGGCTGATTTGGTTCAAGTCCGGAATAAATTAATTCACTCGATATTACTTCCTAAATTCAAATCGGGCACCGCTTGCAGGGAAACGACCGTTCGATTGTGCAATAGTGTCATTCAGCAAAAGTTGTCAATCCACCTCACCTTTTTCAGGTCTTCCTGTAGCGCTTTTACCATCGACTCCAGTTGGCTGACTTTCCCCATTAAACATGCTGGTGTCTCGCTGTGCAAAAAAAAAAAAAGAAAAGAAAAAAAAAAGTCAAACAACATTAACGCGGACGAACTTTGGCACTGTTACAAGTGTTTTAAAACAGAGCTATTTCACAGCACAGTTGAGTCCTGGATACTAAAATCCGCCCCTGGTTTCGGTCTACTGATTCAACAGCACAGCAAATTCTATTTTCTCAGCAAGTGGCCTGCGCCGTTTAATTACTTAACTGCAGAAAGTATAGCAGTTCTATTCAGGAAAGGCCCTTTTTTAAGGGATAGGTCATTTTTTTAAGGGAAAGGGATTTCTGTTTGGCGATGTTTCCATGTGCCACATACACACAGCAGAGTGTACGAACTTGCTGCTCTACAAGCCAAAATTATTTTGTTGTCATCTTTGATTGACAGACGGATATGAATTGAATTGAATATTCATTTTCTTATGTTTTTTGTTCTGTGAAACCTATCCCAAGCATTGTTTTGCCCGAAATGTCTTTAGATATCCACGAGATGGCGTCAAAGCCTTTTTTTCATAATACAGTTCTACATTGATGTCAAGAAAGCATGTTTAAGTGTTCAATATCAAATCATAGACACATTTTGGATGTTGGGGAGTAGCCGGGTTTAACCTCGGTTGTTAGCGGAAGATTTTTATGAGAGTCTTCACTCCATGTGCATGCATATGTGTGCTTCCAGTGTATTCTTTTCAAAATCAAATAATTTATTTTTAAGGGTTATGTAAGATGATTATTAAATTGTTTTGGGATCATATTTTGTGTTACATTTGGACTTTAAACTACAGTATTAATATTTTAACATCGACATTTACTGTATTGGATGATTTGGCACCATTGTACTGATGGATGGATTCCTAGATTTGCACTCTCTCATGTAACTAATTGAGGAAAGAAAAATATTAGAATATATTAATATAGAGAAATATATTATTGGAATGAAAAAAGACCTAATGTCAAATGAATCTGGGAGACTGTTTACATCCTTCGGAAGGGACTCCTCTTTTGGTTAGCAGCCCGCTTGTGTTTTTAATGTTGGTGGAAGTAATAAAGTCCCACACGTACAAACACACTGATGTAATTTTACAGTTTGTGGGCATCAGTCATCAAAGTAATTGCAGCTTTTCTCATTTCGGATGAGGTGTTTATATTTCCAGGTGGGAACTTGCAGTCAGTCAGCAAGTAAGACACAAGGGGTCCCAATTTGATGAAAGGAAATGAACTCTGCGGCCACAGAGGTGGACACCAGTATATAAACGCAAGTAGTCCAAGGCCAGTGACTCGATCGCCCTTACCCAGGTGAAGGCTGTCTCAGCGGGGCCGCCTGAGGCTCAGCCTGCTGAGGGCTGACACCCGCAGGGCCCTCGACTACGGCGTTCTCCTCTTGGGCCGCCAGATAGACCAATCTCTGCTCTGTAGGAACCAATGCACACAGAGATTATTAGGAGAAGTGCCTGGGAAGCGCAAAACAAAGAAGTCCAACAGTGAACTCCTTTGCGATTGGTCCGGCATGAGCATCATCAGTCCAGGAGGTTGTTGGTTTTCCGCTTAGTTTGGTTCCTTCTTGCATGGCAAACCTACGCAAATGTAGTAATCAAGTACCACTTATTCCCATTCAATCCCATGGAATAAATCTTACGCCGCTGCGCTATATTGCGCTAATAAATTCACTGCACGTCAACTGTAAATTCAAAATGTGAAACATTTGTCGACACAAACACTTCCGGGCCATAAATGTAAAACATCCAAATGAGGAACAAGCAAGCGGCAACTGAGCGTGCCTTCATATGCTGCGCGGTGATTGGCGACATCGTATTGAAATCTCCCAACTTTGAGCCTACCCTCAAAGGCCTTGGCGGCATCAACCAGGTGGGCCCAGTCCAGAGGGCCATCTGTCCTGGTGTCAGGAAGGGGCATCAGGGCAGGATCCTGCGCTTGCTGCTTAGCCCTCTCTTGCTCCAAGTCGCTGCTCTCCGGAGCAGATAGGTTACCTGGAAAAGAGGAAGCGTAAAAGTCAAACCCCCCCGCTGCCCTGTTTCTTCGCTGTTGAGCGTTATTTAGACGACGTGTACCCAGAGATTTGTGCGACGTTCGGCGGCTGGCGGCGTTGCGGGCGGTGGGTGAGCGCGGCACGGTCGAGCAGCTGAAGAGAAGGTCAGTGGGGGTGTCGCGCTTGTCGCTCGAGATGGAGCCCCTCTGCCCACTGTAGATGCTCTCATCTGACAGGGTCCTCTGGAGGGGACGCCGGGTAGGCGTCGATGCAGGAAACGGCTTTCGAGGGGAAAATAAATAAATAAATACACTCGTAATGATTTGTTTCATAAAATATGAGTAAATGTAGTTTAGTGCCTTGAGATACATATGTCATTCATTCCTTGACCATGCTTGTAACCCAAATCATATCTTTCTCCACTAAAATTATTGTAAATGCCATTAATGACCCCCCCCCCGCCACAAAACAAAAAAAGTTTTTTTCAAGGAGTAAAATAGTGCTCTATAATGCTCGACTTTCTAAAAACATACAGTGATAATACATTTAAATAGGATTAAAATGAACTCAACCGCTTTTTACAGAAATGTTCCTTCAATTCACATTGTGCTGCTCATACTGGGCATACGGGCGATATAAGCCATACGGATGTACAATTCTATACCAATCATTATTTTTCATGTAATTTCAAACTGATCCCACAGCATTATCCTTAAAATGATGTGATAAGGTCAAGTGAATTAATTTGATCCAGGTACTAATTTTTAAGCTGATAAGAGAGCCACCAATAATGCGACAAAAAACAATTCTCAGCAATTTTAAACACTGGAAGGGGAGAAACTGATGACACAAGAAACAGCAAAGATGTTTTCAGGGCAATACTGCAACCTAGTGGCCGTTGAAAGGAATTACTGGAATTCAGCATTGTGCAGCGGGTGCAGACTTAAAAAAACTGTACTCAAAGAAGGTTGTGCAATGATGAGGAAAAAAAATACTAAAATCACGATTAACAAAAACAATTATTCATCAATTTCAAGTGTTCAAGTCTCTTGCATTTTCATTCTGCTACATCCGCATCTTCGAACAATTGGGATAGATTCATTTATATGCTCATCGAGTCCCCCGCGTCATGTTTGATATGTTTTGAAGAGCAAGTTTGGCATCACTTTCCAGAACATTTTGTTTGCACTCCAACAACTTTTAGAAAACTATTGTTTGAAAAGACCTCCGATGCGTAAAGTTGAGAGTGGATTTGCGAAGTGCAAACATTGACACTGTGGTGTCGTCTCATGGCAGGCTTCCTGTTTGAGCCCACCGGAAACTTGTAAAAGTTCCACATAATGTCAATGACATATTGGTGTTCAACTTCGGAGGTACCATTGTAAATTGTTGCATTGATCCCGAAGTTTAAGATCTGCGTGTATACCTTCTCTTCAGTGGTGGTGGGGGGAGGGCTGTCAAGCATGATAAGCTTCTTCAAGTCTTCTTCCAAGCTGGACTTGGCAGTGTGCCGCTGGGGTGACTGCGAGCCCCGCAGGTTGGCTCTGAGCTGTGGCTGACTGACCAGTAGACCATCACTCTGGTGCCGTCTAGACAAGAGGAGCAAAAAAATAAATAAAAATAAATAAAAAAAACGCATTAATTCACTGCCGCTGCAACTGTTCTCTCCTTATGGCTAAAAGCATCCCAGGGATATTTGTACACATAATTTCACATACCCTGGCCGGAACTTGCAGATATATATATTTTTTTATTATGTCAACTGACTGAACGGAGACCATCTGATTATTTTCATTCTGGCTACCGGTTATTTAATGATTGTGTGCTATTGATTTGAATCCCATTAAAAATAAAATAAATGTGTTTGCATAATCACTCGGTTTTTTTTAAGAATGGTACACATATTTATTTCTAAATTCGGGCAGAGTATGTAAAATTGTGTACACAACTCGATACGCTAGGTCTGTAAATGGGATGCAAAAGAAACTCAAAGCTGGTTTGGGATTTTTTTTTTTTTTACCTCCGTTTCGCTTTTAACATACAACAAAAATAAAACAAATATGGTGAAACAGGACATTGTTATTATATTTACATAATGAAGATGTTCCTATCGCAAATTTTGTGGAAACACAGATCAGATATGGAATATCATACATACAATACACATTTTATGGAATGCGCCGTTTAATTTCAAAAAAAGAACAAAATCAAAATAAATAAAATCACAATTATTCTTAATAAAACAATCCATTCTAAATAGTAAAATGTGATCTCACTACATTTTTCTAATTCATCAAACATTTTTTATATCACCAGGAATATTTTCCCAGCATGAGTTCATAAAAAGTTTTTTAAAAAACTAAAAAAAAAAACCCTCTCAGCCCAATCCAACATAACTCATTTCAAAAAACGCAAATTAAAATTTTGAAATGCAAGACTAGCTCTCAGAGGTGGTGCCCACATTAGGAAAAGAAGGGTGGGTGGCTGTAGCATGACAAGTCAGCCATACATCAAGTAAAACAGCAGAAGGCAGTAGAATGCATCTTTCTTTCTCCCCCCTCCCCCCTTCCTCTCCGCTCCCCTGAATGAGAACTTGGACCAGATGCATTTTTAAGTAGACGGAGAAAACTTACTTCCGAGAGCTGCCAAAGTCGATAGAGTTGACGGTCCCTCCGGGTTTCTTCCAGCCGATTAAAAACTTTGAGGTGGCGCCTTGCCTCGGGTAGAAGGTCTTGGGCCCCGGGGAATTCTGGGAGGTGGGTGAGGTGTCGGTTGCCGGTTCCTCCTGGTTTCCCGAGGGGCCAGAACTCAGTGTGCTGCTGTGGACAACAGAAGGATAAGAGCCGATTGAAATGGACGTCATAGATACATTAATAAAAAAAAGAGAGACAGACCAAAAGGGCTGACATGACGATAGCAATAGACAGTTTAAGTGTTTTAATATTACCGTTTACTTCCGTGTTTCCTTTTATGGATATAGTTATGTGCAATTTGTCAGTCTGTACATCTGGGTTATTTCATTTATTCCATGAATGTTAACAGTCTTCTCTGATATGCGCCACTAGAAGCTGAATCGTAATGGACACTTGGAGCTGCAGTGTACAATAAATCCAGCCTTATTGTGTGCTGAAGCTATCTACTTGCTGCTGTTAAAAAAAAAAAGAAAAAAAAAGCTATATTCGAGCATTGCGCCATGAATAAAGGTTCACTCTACTGTATTAAAAGAGGCAAGTGGATAAAAGCACAGTGAGAGTGCAGTTCTAGTTTTAGTTCAGAATTTCCTTCATTGACGATGTGGAAAATGAACAATCAATTCATCAACTGATGGAAATATTAGCCCTTCAGCCGAAGCCATTTGGGATCGGCTACATCTCCCCCGCGACCCTAATGAGGATAAGCAGCATAGCAAATGGATAATAATATCCATCCATTTTCAGATCTGCTTTATCCTCACAAGATTTGTGGGAGATAATATGTCTACATACTGTGTGTGTGTGTGTGTGTGTGTGTGTGTACATATATATATATATATATATATATGTATGTGTGTGTATAATTTTTTTTTTTTGCTGGCAGAAAATACTAAGGAGAGTATGTTTTTCCCACTTCCATGTTCCAAAGAAAGTGATCTATGTTCTGCTCAAAAAACATGGTAGCAGATAAGCGATTATAAATGCAAAATATCATCTTTCAATTGCGTTAAATGCCCGCCCAAATGCTGCCTTCTTGCTTTAAAGTTGCTTATTCAAATGCAAGAAAGCAGTTGAATGAATAAAAATGTTTCCCTCGCTGCATGCTGATTAACTGAGCCATAATAAAAACAGGACGCGGTGTCCTTGCATCTCGCCCATCATCTGCAGAGGCAAAAGTTTTCAAGCCTCGAGTTTTGTATGTGTGTGCGTCTGTGTGTGTGCACGCACGTGCACACATTATAAAACAAAGCCTCCAATGTACACGTTGAGTTATTTCTGGCTGAGTGAAGAAGCGAGGGAAGGGAGCTTTGGTTGATTCAAAGGAAGTGGGATTTAAAAGAGGGGGGGGGCGGGGAACAGTGCTGAGCTCACAGTCTGCTTTTTTAGCAACTTCAAGCATTTCCTTTCTATCATGGATACTGGGGGATAGAGAACGCACACACACACAAACACACATCCATACACAGGCACATCCTTTGTTCAGAACCCAAGCCGCAGAGCGTCTGACTTTTTCACCTGGGATGATGCATGATGAACCGTGCTACCTTGACTAATTTAATTCATTCCATGACCAAGCTGGTAACTCAATCTACTTGTATAACAAATCAATTTTCCCGATTGAAAAGAACTGAAATACCATTAATCCATTTCAGCTGTCCGAAAATCCACATTTTTAACGTTATTCTAATTAAGAAAGACACATCACGATGTTGTATCAAACATAAGAGATTGTAAAAGTGATAGATTGAATTAACAGCACCGGTACGCATGCTCCATACCATTCATTGATTTAAAAATGTAACATTATATGGAGCGTTCAACTACAAAGCTATAAATATAACTGAAAAGAACAACTAATAACAAGTAAAATATAAATCATACATTAAAATAAAAGTAACAATAAATAGATTCATGCTGTGTCCTCTTTGGCCTCTGAGGGGCAGTGTGGTCCACACTGGGAGATACACTGACAGATATAAAAAGAGTAGAATAAGAAAGTGGCACACTTTATTCAGATCGCTCCTTTTTCATATCATATGAAGTATATATCCCCTTGAGTATTGTTATATTAACTGTTGTGTTCCTACAGCTAATTTTTGCGAGCCGGTTTTTCGATTGACTGCTAGCATTAAGCTGGCAGCATTTCAATACAAAATGTGGCACCATTGTTTATGAAATACATTTGAGGACAAAATAACATGACAGCAAATGCACACCTGGAGTGGGAGGCGGAGTCACTCAGGGGGTAGGAAGCGTCGTCAGGAAGGCCTGACGGGCTCTTCAATGGATTCTCATCACCTCTGCCAGCAGGAACGAGGGAGTCAGGAGCGGGCAGCAAAGAGTCAGCCCCTCTCTGCCCGTCTGTCTCGTCCTGCCACGGGACGCCGTCCACGGCCCTGAAGGCGGCGGTGGAAGAGGCCGTGCTGCTCTGCGTGGCGGTGAAGGACGTGGCGTCGATGCCGCTGTCGGTGGACGTGCCCTGAAGGTAGGCGCTGAGCTCGAGATCACCGCGCACTCCCGACCGTGAGCCCGCCTCGTACCACTTGTCGTCGCTGTGGGTGGAGCTTGAGGCATTGCTTGACAGTGTGTTGCTGCTGGACTGGCTGGAGGAATATGGGGCGTCCACCTGTGCGAAACGCAAGACAGAAATGTTTTAGATGTCAGATTCTCAGTATGCACAGTCGGATTCAGTTTCGACGACAGTAATTTGCTGTTAAAGAAAGTGACCAACATGATATCAGCTGTGGAGAGTGTAGGTCTGAACAATTTAGAAAGATACTTTGTGATCCCCCCCCCCCCCCCCCCCACATTGGGACTGTGATTTAATATGCAACTTTTTTCATGTATTTTATATGAAAACACGCAATACATAAATCTTGATGACAATAAAAAAAAAAGCAAAAAAAAGGTTAAGCTAATGCTAAAGAAAAGGCTAGCATGAATTAATTTAAAAGAGTTCTCTTCAGACAGAGTCTCTTCCTCAATTTGCGTTAACTTACTAAACACTTTGACTTGAGGTCTTGCGTTCACTATGTCAACTTCACAAAATTCTACCATAGAAAAGTCAGTCAGTCATAAATCATATTACAATAATAAATGCAACCACACACATTTGTGGCTTTATCTTTTCAACACTTTTTTTTCAAATATTCATGAAAGAATGATATGAAAACAAGTGGACTGCACATTTTAAGAACTGAAATTATACAGACACTATACATAAAATCTAAATTACCGGTGTATATTATATTTATTGTTTGTTTGTTTGTTTGTTTATTGAACATAAAACATATATACAGTAATAATTTGACAGAAAATAAGGTAGATAAAAAAAGTAAAACATTTACGCGGACTAAATGTGATTTCACACTCAGGAAAGTCAAAATGGTTTATGTGTCCTACTCACTTTAGCACTCTTGCTCGGTGAAATATGTCCACTCTGCTCTGGTGGCTGAAGTCGAGGAATGAGCGCCTTTGAAGCTTCTGCCGGCGGTGACACAGCAGACAAGAAATTTCTCCTTGTTGTATCATGTCACTTTTTATTCAAACACTGCCATAAAAAAAAGACTCAATCTTACCGTGAGTGTTTTTTTCCCCCTGTCTACATGCTACTTCACTCTCGCCATTTCGGGACCAAGCGGCTCCTGTGCTGGAGCCCATTTTGATGGCACTAGGCAACAGTCGCGCCGATGACACAGGGGACTGACAGTTGTTGTTATTAAACCTAGAAGAGAGGCACCATGGGTATTTACGAATCGACAGATGCTTTGCTTTCTTTCTCCCAAAGTTGTTCAAATTTCAAAACACATTTTCCCATAGAGCCGCGCGATGACCTACTGTTGAACATATCGGCTTCAAAGTTTCTGAGGTTGAATCAACACTTGCCTAACATGCGTGCTCGGTTCACTGAAGACTAAACTATGCATAAGTGTGCAAGCGTGTATGCCTGTTCATCTATTTGTGCCCTGTGATTGGCTAGCGACCAATCCAGGGTGTACTTTTGGGGCACAATAAGATTTTGGTTGAAGTCTAAATTGTACAACTTTGGAGGTTCCACTACTTTGTTGGTACAGCAAAATAACAAAAACAAAAAGCAAGAAACAAACAGCTATTTTTGTGTAAACAGGAACAATGCATTCATGTTCTGTGTGGGAGCCGTAATAATTGCCGCAGCCCGTTACATAATTCCCCTGATGATTGATTTTTATCATCATTTTTATGGTGAATAATTGGTTTTGTATGTAGAATGTGGATTTTGAGTTTGAAAACTGTGAGATTCAAGAAACTGAGAAATGAGCTTACCCCTCAGGCATGGACTTCTGCCTCCAGTGGTTGGAGCTCATGTTGTCAGTGTAGGGGAGGGCAGAGGCGGAGTTTGTGTTGTGAAGCGTGCGGCCCATCACAATTGAACAGGCAAGGGCGTAGTTTTCATTTCCAGGTGAATATCTGTGCGGAAACAAGACGATGCCACACAGCGGTCAGATGCAATACCACTTTGTCTTTATGTTTGGTCACTTTGGGTTTATAGGCAACCTTTTGGGAACTACGGGTCGACCGTCACTGGACACACTGCGCGACATGGCAGCAGAGGTGCCGACGTCTGATGGAGGGGCCTTGATTAGTGTACCACCGGAGCCCGCAGGCCGCGTTTGAGGACTGGAGGATGTTCTCGGCCACTTGGTGTTGCTGTTGCTGGCCGGGCGGAAGGGGAACTTCAGCTCATAGGGCATTCCCTCCTTGTGGTTCTTGTAGTCCACTAAGGGCATGTGATAGATTTCCGAGCAGCCTCTGTGGAAACAAAATGCTTGGATGCATTCTTTTGTGCAACAGTAAAAATGGTGGTGGTGGCGTGGGGGGGGGGGGGGGGGGGGGGGCTGAAAATATTATGCTAAAAGTCCAACGACTTGATTAAGCCTTTCAGGGACAGCGTTTACTACAGTGGACTGTATCATTTTATCAGGTTGCAGGGTGCATGAAAGGGTTAAAAGGTCAACCTCAGGTATTATCGAGAGTGTGTCTGTTCAACCTGCGCGGTGTCGAGTCTTCGTGCGGAGGAATGATGACCACTTTGACGGTGACGGATGTCCTGAGGAGGTCGATCATCTGTTCGTGTGACAGCGACGCCACGGCAACCTTGCAGATCTCTACCAGTCGGCTACCCTGCCTCAGCCCGGCCTGCCAGGCGTAGCCGTAGGGCTCCACCTCAGCTACGATGCCCTCGAAGTTGACGTGAAAGCCTAGCTGGCCCAAAGCGTTGCGACGCAGCGTCATTTCTGCGGTCTGACTGCCCTTGGTCAACAGCTAAAATGGAGGATAAATGCAAAAAAAAAAAAAAGATCCAGAATCAGCACCTCCAACTCTAAGATAGCAGGCACTGGAAAAGAGTCAAATGTTTGCTGACAAGCTGAGCTCAGAGACAGACGCAATCCGCCACTGACCTCGAGTCTCTTGACCACCTCTCCAAAGTCTTCTGTGTTATTATTGATGGAACGAAGTGACACGCTTTCACCGCGCTCGTAGAAGATCTTCAAGGAGGCGGGACTTCCGGTTGACCAACCAATCACATCGCGCGTGGCACAATTGAACACAACCGCTTTGGCTTCCTGATCCAGGAGGATTACGAAGTCGTTTGAAACGGCCAAGAGGCATTCACGCTCCGCACCTGCCACCTGGTCTTCGGCGTGAACCTGCCAGGTTATGGCGCCCAGGCTGCGGAGCTCCGCCCCACTGTACGGCCGCACTTTCTCTCGCCGCTTGTGCGCCAGGGAAATGAAGGGAAACTTCCCGGTGGGTTCTACTGGAGTGTTGGTCACGTGACGCTCAGCCAAGTCCCTCAGGTACTCCTGTCGCGTGCGCGTCGCCATGGCGCCAAACTTGTCTGACTTGTGGGCTGCGTTTTCAGCGTTAATGACTTTAGCCAACAGGAAGTCCCTGAAGACGGAGGACTTGGGGAAGGTTACGCCCTTGGGAACGGGTGGACCAAAGGAGGGTACGTCCTGGGAGCGGCTAACTGCCACACTGCGGAGAAAACAAAGGCATACAATAAAAAAAAGTCACTAGTCGAGAAAGTGAAAGTGTCAGAGTGTGTGTGTGTGGGGGGGGGGGGGGCTGGCCTTGAAGAAGTGGAGATGACACTTCTTGAGATGACAAGTTTGCATCCACTTCATTAAACACAGCCATTGGCAGTAGGAGAAATGTTTCAAAGTACGCCTGACTAAACTCAGGATATAAATACTATACATCCCATCCGAGTTGACTTGACAGGGCAGCAGCCAGTGTTGACAACCTGCCACTCTGTGCGCTGCTCTGGTTTGGACGAGTGCCACTGTGGCTTAAGCTAGCAAACGCAAACAGCCTTCATTTCCAACACAAAGACGCAGTTACGCAATCTGTCTTTACAGCCCAGTGTGACGATGGGGCAGCGGTTTAATGCAGCAGATTAGCACCCCGCTGGCCCCAGGCCGCTCCTCTTTATGCTCCGTTCTGGCCCAGTGTGACCCGGATGTTATCGAATGCCAACAGCAAGCTATTAATAATCAGATGACTCAACAAATTGAAGCATAGCCATCAAACACACGGCACGAAACTACATGCGGAATGCATTTTTGTGTGGGTGTAATCTAGTGAAATCCTTGTCATGAATCCAAACCACTCCACCAACAACAACTCAAGGAGTCGGAACTTACCTCCCGGTTCCCTGAATCTTTGCTTGCAATGACAGCTAGAGTGGGCTGCTATAAGTCACTCAGACCAACTCGACAAAACTCCAGACCAACATTTGTCTGCAGGTCATCAGCGAAAGGCAGCCATGGGAAATCCGCTGACAATTAGGAATTAAGCTCTTAAACTGGTGCACAAAGCAAAGGCAAGGGGGGTGTGAGCACCTCTGGGTGGAGTAATTCGACTATTGTCCCACACCTCTCAATTTCAACCAGGATGAAATCCAGGATCAGAATGTCACCCGTTGCATTTAAAAACTCAAAAGTTACTTTCCCAAACAGGAATAAAAGTGTCCATGAGTCGTCCCTCTCTCTCTCAAAAAAAAAAAAAAAGTTTAGTCCGATCTTGACGTGGTTGTAGGTTGCAAGACAGAAGGCACGTTTGACCCGTCCGCTCCTGAGGTAGTCTCGCTGTGCTATGGGAAACTCTGCCCTCCACAATCCTCCCCAATCACATGCACGTTTGGCTCAAGTGAGCACTTCATGCGCATGCCGCTAACTCCTTCAGACCACTCCGTCTCACGCTGCCCAAAGGCAAAGTGGCGGGCTGGGAGTAAAAGGAAGGCGGACGCTTCTATTGTCAGCCTGCGTGAAGAGCGAGCCCCGCAAAGGCATTAGCGAGCGAGGGAGGCAAAAGTATGCGGGAGGGTGCGCAAGTGGCCATGAAAAAAAGGTAAGAGGAGAGAAGGGAGCAGAGGCAGCGACAATATATACACAGTGTGTTTGCTTGGAGGTGTGCCATTCAAACAAGGGAGCGGATATGGTGAGACCAAGAATCGGCTGGGTGAAGAAAGTCGCAGTGCAGTGTTTTCTCTACACGGCCACAAACTCATTTATGGGTCATTCCAGAATTGGAAGTCTTTTTTTTTTTAATCCTCCGATGAAATTTAAAATCATCTACAGAAAAAATGCCCCTATTCTTTTTCAATATTTTTGTTTTAGGTCGTGCGTCACTCAAACCAATGCAACCCTGTTACTCATATCAGAAAAGACAAGTTAATATCAAGTTTTTCTTTTTTTATTATTTAGCTGTATATGCTCCTGACCAGTTCACACAACTGGCATGTACTGTTGCGCAACAACTCTTACATTAGGATTGGTTTGCAGCCCTATTTGCAACCCTGTTACTGTAATGAAAGGATTATCTTACCGTAATTACATCAGTATGTGTCCGAGTGAAAATCTCTGAAGATGAAACTTTAAAACATGACAACATTGTATTTTCTATTCTAACAGTATGTTAATTAAATCAAACTTTACATAATTGTAAAGGATTTATTTATTTTGTTTTTCAGGTGCCTGAGTATCGATAAGAGGGTTGCACCAAGCACATCAGAAATATATGATATGACAAAATAACTCATAAAAAATAATAACCTGATTTTCAAAATGAAATATAATGTCAATGAACAAAAAAAAAACTAAATTGCCCTCCGATTCTTGAATGACCCTGCATGTAGAGAGGAGACGACCATTCCCAGTACAGAACCTGGAGGATGGGATGATGGGCATTGCATTCACTTTCACTGAGACCCATGCCTTCTGGGCTATGCTTTTTGTCTTAATGCACTGCTGAGTGGCGAGGAGCTTACGGGGTTACTCCAAACCATGCAATACTGGGAATTACTTGGAAATATTATGGGTATTCTCAGTTTCTGGATACAGCATGGACTTATTCATAGCTGGTCGTCTTACATCAATCATCTTGTCAGCCTCAAGGTGGTATGCTCAAAATGGACACAGATTCTAAACTGCAGACCTTGGGACGGTCGACTTTACTATATTTTATTTTGTCTTTACAAGCTACAGCATGCATCTTAAACTGAAAAAAATAAACAGTCATGCTAAAAAACACCGGATGCCGAACATGCAATTTTGCTATCCATCCATCCATGCATTTCCTGAACCGCTTTATCCTCACAAGGGTCGTGGGGGTGCTGGAGCCTATCCCAGCTGTCTTCGGGCAGTAGGCGGGGGACACCCTGAACAGGTTGCCAGCCAATCGCAGTGCAATTTTCCTATGCGATATAGTATTACTAGTAACTAAACAGCCTTACCTGTAGCACGTGTTGTCTGAGCAAGGATCGTGCACCCTCACAACGATGAAGACATGTTGAAAGTGAGAGCGAATGGCCTTTGGAGTGAAGGGGTGTGCACCGGGCTCCTGGAACACAATGGTCACGATGTCGTTCCCAATATGGCGCTTTCTCAATAACTGGCCAAAGACACACAAGTAATTGTTAGAAAGGTGTGATGAGATTAGAAAAAAATCCAGATAAATTCAGACACACAACACAAACTTGCCGTATTTACCTGTTGCTTATTATTAGGCGTGTAGGGCAGCAGAGTGGACACATGGAACATGAGCTCGTAGTCCTTGTAGGATGTGTACAGTGAGTGTGTGCCCGTAGAGTCCGCTGAATGGAGTGAAAAAAAAATGAATGGAAAAAGTAATTCTGTCCAGAGCCATTGTAGCGTCACTTCCATACAGCCATCCAGTTTACGCTGGATTCTTATGTTTGAGTGTTGTCGTGAGAGTCACACGGGGATCAATTTCACCGCGTACCGCCGTGCCATCTCGACAATAGTGAGGTATGGATATGTGTTAGCCATTGAATCGTTGTGTTGTTCATGGGTGGCGGGGGTTAGTGCATTGTGATTTGATATTTTCAATTTCCTGTATTATTTCCAGGAGATGCTGAATAATTTATGGGTTAACTCTATTGACTTTTGTGCTGTTCTGGTCGACTCCCAAAAATATGGTGTGCTTGTGTTTTAAATCGTGTTTTTAAATTGAATGCAATCCAAATAAATTTGAGATCTGCATGTGAGTACTTTGGATAATTTTTTTTGTGTCTCCTGCTACGACGGCGATTGAATTTAATGATGGTCAATGGAACAAATTTCTGGGATGTATTTTCGCTAACGTTCCAGAGGGCATTACTGAATGAGTTTTGTTGGGGGGCCCTTAAAATCTTAAAATCCAGCCATTTTCACCAGGATATACAGTACGCACGTGCACTTGCGCGTGTTGACGCCCCCCAAAAAGGTGCATCACTAGTGGGAAGACTAGAGTAATCTCCCACATATTTGCTGTTCCTTAGTCACAAATTCAAATATTTGTTTTTATTCTGTGGAACTCATCCCCATCGGTGGGAACCAATCTGGACAATTTGTGAACAACAACTTAAAAAAAAACAAAAAACAAGCAATTATACTGTTCACAAACTGCCGTTAGGCATGCTGGGAAGTCCTGTGTCAACTCCCCGGGTACTACAATATTCAAGCTGCTCAGTTATGTGATACCACAGCATTGGAGCTGCAGAATGACTGTGGGTGGTCAGTCGTTCAGTAAGGCAGCTGTTGTGCTGCATTCTGGAATTTGTGGTTTGCGTGTCACTACGGCTTCACATCACGCCATTCAAAAGAGATGTTGTGGCGTGTTATGGAATCGGATAGGAGACGTTTTTCAGCGTGTTTTGCTGTCGTTACAACTATCTCAAATTATGATTTTATTTTGCACAAGCATCGTGCAATAGTTTGACTGGTTATTGCTACTTCTGGCAATGGTTAATCTGGCCCTTTGAGTTTTAAAATGTTGGACCCGTTATTGTCTCGCTAGTCGCTTGCACCATTCAGGTAGCACAAATCCATCCCTCCATCCATTTTATGAACCGCTTTATCCTCACAAGGGTGTTGGGGCGTGTTGGAGCCTATCCCAGCCATCTTCGGGCAGTACGCGGGGGACACCCTGAACCGGATGCCAGCCAATCAGAGGGCACACGGAGACGAACAACCATCCGCACTCACGCTTTAGAGCAATTTAGAGTGTTCAATCAGCCTGCCATGCATATTTTTGGAATGTGGGAGGAAACCCGAGTACCCGGAGAAAGCCCACACAGGCCCGGGGAGAACATGCAAACTCCACACAGGATGGCCGGAGCTGGAATCGAACTTGGTACCTCTGCACTGTGAGGTCGACGCGCTAACCAGTTGACTGCCTAGGACAAATCCGTTTGTTTCAAACATATAGTTCTTCTCTATAGCAAAGACAACAAATGTCCTGCATGTAGCTGCATGTGGGGCTGGATGTGGACCGTGGGCCAATAGTTTGACACATATGCTTTTGAGAGTGTTTACTTTTAGTGTCCAGCTGGGCTCTGTACTTGGTGAAGCCCTTGAGGCGAACCTTCTCCCCTAACAGCTGCAGGAACTCCTCCAGGGCGGGGCCCGCCATCTCGTTGTTGTACATCTCTTCCTCTGTGCTCTGGCCGGCTCGGCAGTACATCACCCCCACCTTTACCTGGAAACTCAGCTGGGAATAAAAACACACAAAGCAATTTTTTCCCCAAGACTGTAATTGAAGGTACTTCCTGTGGTGTTTTTGAAGAACTCTTACTCCTTGCTCGTCCAGTTTCATCAGCTGCTCTGTGACTTTGGGGGTGTTGAGGGCCAGTCGGAGGCAGGGCAGGTCCAGCTCTGGTAGAATGTACTCCAGGACCTCTTTAATAGGCAGCCCTCGGGCAGTGCCATGCTTGGAGGTGGAAAGCACCGCATCCTCCAAGATCGAGCCTCTCAGTGTTGTGAGCTGAATGGACAAAAACAGCGGGCATGGAGGAGATTAAAGACAGAGTAGAATGAATGCGCCGCAAAAATCTGTGCTTTGTTTTTTATTCTTGGAGAATGAGATACTGTGATAACAAAATTCCTCCCCGAACATCAGAAAAATATACCGGTGACTTAAAACAACAAAAGCGGAAATCAGGAAGAGGTCGGAGTCGAAATCATCTCAGTACACAGAGTCTGTATTGTGCAGTCCTTTGGAGTCTGAACTCAATCACTTTGCGATCATACGCAGCCCGAATACTTTCTCGATTACAGGCCGTGTTCACAATGAACCCGTGCTCACCATATTTGGGAGGCACACGAGAAGCGGTTACTCCAGTCATTATGCGTGTGTGCGCGAGGGTCGAGGGGCGGGGTTTAATCACAAGCACCTGTCCGCAACAAACAAGCCTCTGCCTGGTAACCGTTAGGAGCTGTCTGACAATGGTCATGGGTATCGCTTTGGGAACATTGTGGAGCACAGGTGTCAAAGTCAAGGCCCGGGGGTCAGATCTGGCCCGCCATATCATTTTATGTGGCCCGGGGGTCAGATCTGGCCCGCCATATCATTTTATGTGGCCCGCGAAAGCAAATCAAGCATGTCAAGTTCCATGATGCTTGCTGAAGTCTGAACCAAAATTTCAAATTGTCAAATATAAGCCACAATAACAGTCGTTATTCTTGACTTCTGATTTTAAAACTAGTTATCCATCAATTTATTGTGTGCTGCGTATATAATACGTGGAGGTCATTAAACATTTATACGGTTTCCCAAAATTTATAACGGCCCTCCAAGGGAATCCGGAAGTACAATGTGGCCCACGACAAAAATGAGTTTGATACCCCTGTTGTAGAGCATAAAAGGGCTTTGCCAAACTTATATGCAGCAAATTTGACACATCATTTTCTCCGGCTACCACAGAGGAATTAAACCTGGATGCATGGATGGGGAACGCCTTTTCCCACTGCAAGGTCCCTTCTTAGCTCAAAAGGACTGGACTCGATATGGCTGCTTTTCCCATTGGCTTACGGCAAGCAATGTGACTGACCTCACTGGTTCTGAAGATGAGGCGGTAGTTGTACTGCTGGCCGTGCTCCTTGTCGTCCTCCAACTTCTCTCTGCGCAAGCTCACCGCTACTGGACCTACAGCGTCATCCATCCCAAAGTAGTTCCAGTGTTCTGAGGCAGAGGAAGCATTGAAGGTGAAGGATTACAGTCAAACCATATTTATCGCAGAGGATGTGTACAAAAAATACAGAATACACGATACAGACAGATCATAAACAAAAAACACGTTTGCATAGTTTTACAACATACACGTTTTAAAAGCTTTTTTCAAGCACATTCAGAACACATTTAAACACAAATGTACAGAAAAAGAGGAAAGGTCCGTATTTTAGACCATATTTCATTGATATTTCCAATCTGTGATTTGCATTTACCCCTTAAGTAGAAGAACGTCCGATAGTAGTAAGCACCAAGGTCCACGTGCTCCACGATGTACTGTTTGGACTTTTCGCTGAGTGTGCTTGGGCCCTCCTTCGGTCCCTCCAGCACGGCGACACCAGCATTGGTGCAATGTGTGCTAACGGCGCTTTCATACATGTTTCCTTCTCCGTTCAAGGTCCCACAGCTACCTGCTACACCACCCACAAGTCCGTAATGGCCTCCCCCGTTTGCTCCCAGTCTGTGCCTCCCGTTGCCGTCTGCGCCGACCTCATTTCGGAAGCACGGGCAGCTGAGCAGCATCTCGTTGCTCTGTTCGTCGCCCGAGTCCAGGCCAGGG
Source organism: Hippocampus guttulatus (assembly GCF_054856545.1). NCBI lineage: Eukaryota > Metazoa > Chordata > Actinopteri > Syngnathiformes > Syngnathidae > Hippocampus > Hippocampus guttulatus. Next base: position 11,591,124 of record NC_141273.1, read on the forward strand.
CTTTCTCGGGAGTTGAGGTCCTCCTGGCTACTGCTTGGGGAGCTGTACGGAAGGCTGTGCGTGGATGAAAGGGTGGAGGTAGCCGAAGCAACGGCGGCGGCAGAAGCCCCGGTGGTGATGTTGTTCTTCCTCCTGCCCGCGTTCTGCCGCAACTGACTCACTTCGTTGAGGTCAAACAGCATGCTCTGGACGTCATAGTGGGCGAAGCCTTTCTGACAGACCCACGGCTTTAGCGACGGCCCCGTCTCCTCCATTCGACTGTCCTCCACATCCGATCCTGCTCGCGGCGAGTCAGACTCGCCCCGCACGCTACGAAGCTTACGAAATATAGACTCGCCCCCGGTCTCCGATTTCGTGCGTCTCTTTGGAGGTTTCTCCCTGTCCTTAGGCTTCGGAACCTGGCCGTCCGTGGCATTCTCCGACAGGTCAATGGTGGCCTGCTTGGGCCGAACATTCAGCATGTCCTCCAGTCGAGCTGGAGCTGGGCTGCGCTGGTCCACTTCGCCTTGGTAGCCTTTAAGCATTTCAAAGAAGCTTTCACCAGCAGCCCCGTGCTGGTCTATTGAAGATGTGCTGCCATACTCGCGGTGAAGAGGGGACCATTTGGTACCTAGTGGTGGACCCCAGTCCTCCCCGCTGTCTCCGCCGGCTTCCATCTCACTGATGGTCATGTCGCTGTTGCTGCGCTGATGGATTCGCCTCGGTTGTGGGTTCCGGCGCGGCGGACCTCTGTGGTCTCCTGGTGCCCAATACTGAGTGTCTGTGCAATAGTTGTTAGCCTGGGCCTGCGTTCGATTCTTTAAAGTATTGTGGATATTTCGCAGCATTGACGAGTCCTGAGGGCTAATAAATGATCCTAATTTAATGTGATTTTTCAGAGGCACGCTCATGATTTCGGACTCTGCGGTGGAGTGCCACAAGCCCCGAGAAACATCCCTTCTTGGCGGCCAATCGGCCACACGCGCCCGTACGCCCATCTTTGGCACTCCTGTGCTCACAGTGCCATGGACATTGTCCGTGCGGGTCGGCACAACGCCGCCATTGACCATGCGCAAGGGGCGAGGGTAAAACTCATTGGTGGCAGGGACGGAGCCCCCGACGGTGCACTCCATAGGTGGGCGCTTAAGGCTGGTCATGACATGAGTGCCGAAGGCTAAAGGAACTCAGCAGGTCGACATGGCTGCCTCTGGAACGGATTGCTGCTCCCTGACTTCATGAGCAGGTTTGAGTGTCAGCGGGGAAAAAAGGGTGGAAGGGGCAAGCCCGTCACTTGCTCATTCAAGCCTTCATAGCGGTTGTTGAATGGTTTACTTCAAACACAGGCCTGAAAAGACACAAAAAAATAATCATGAGGTACTTGCTCATACTTTTTCCTGTTATACGACAAATACAGTAATTCCCCTGAAAATGAAAAGCAAAATGCTATGTATGCAAATGTGCAGGGAGACAGCTGAATCAGGTGCAATTGTAAAATTTTCAGCGCACATGCACACCTGTGCACCACATAAGTGCACCCCTGCTTTTATTTATATTTGGCCTTGACAGCAACACAATTGTTTTTGACTGCACAATTATTCTTTTTTTTCCTTTTGCACAAAACAGTGTTTTATTGGACAGCAGTGAAATCTTATGATCGCCCAAAAGTTTTGCGCAGTACAGTGGACCCCTGCTATTTGCAGAGGATAGGAACTGGGCAAAATCTACATTTAATTGACAGACACTGAAATGCATTGGACAAAAAAAAAAAAAGCTACTGCTTTAATTTTTACATCTGTCAATTAGGCAATGTTTTATTCACAGCAAACTTTGCAGCAAACTTAGAGGGGTGGAAAAATTACTCAAATAAAAGTAAAAGAAAGTGTTGCAGATTCCACACACATGCCTTCATTTACCGTGCCTTTCCATTTCTCATAAAATAAAAAAAACATTAAATGACATAAGTATAAAGGGGTGCAATAAAGTATTGGGCCAATAGCTTCTGGTACAGAAAGATCCCACAAAATACCCAGTGAAGTGGGCTCTTGCCACAACGATGTGTGCTTTTACAAATATTTACAGATGTGATTAGACATGCGACGGCGTCAGCAGGAGTAACTTCGTCTTGTAAAGTCTTGTCAGTCGCGTGGAAGTGCGTGTGTGTGTGTGTGTGTGTGTGTGTGTGCTTGTGTTGGGGGAAGGGAGTTGTTAGTGGGGGCAAAAAATGACAGATTTTATTGGCCGTGAAAACCGTCAAATGCATTTTGTTAATCAATGACAAGCAATTCACACATGAACAAGAGTGGACAACAGGTCCCACCATCACGAATAACATAAGCACTAGCATAACTGTAGTCCTCTTCTCAATAGGTCTGAGCACAAAAACAATGCGAATGCCAAAGGACTTTCTCATGTATGTTGAGAGGTTACACATGAGAAGAAAGAAAATGATGGCAGACCTCTTCTTAACCATAGCCGGCCGCCATCTCTTTAGCAGCAATGGGCACGGAATTGTAATGCAGAGTTGCATTTTTCAGGATCAAATACCACAAGCTGCACATCAAAAAAGCAAACATCGAGCCAATTTGGTGGTTTGACAGTGGGGGGGGGGGGGGGGGGGGGGTGAGAGTTCTACTGACTGACTGGCTGAGGCTGTGATCCTATTAGCCACAAGCATTCAGCGTGTGACATGGCTGCAGCAGCGACGCATTCGCGTGGCGCCATCAGCAACATCACCGCTAACTTTATTTAAGCTAGTACGCGGGCACGGTCCTATCCAGGCGGTGCGGCTTCTCGTTAGGTGTTCATTATTATGTGCTCGTCAAGTAATCAGAGAGTTTTGCATTGAAAGATACAATAAGAGAAGGCGCGATACACAAAGTACTTTGTCGCTACTCCGAATAGATACAGTATACTCTGGTACACTACGTTTTGGACACAGTAATTCATTAACTGATTATTATACCAATCTCTACAATGCACTAACCATAACGCACTTGTATTCCATGAACTCACAATAACCAAAGCTCATCGTACATGCTACTCTCCTTTCTGTACTGCTAATTCAGCATAGGATTGTTCATGCCATACTGCTGACGGAAGAGCCTCTCTCCTATTTGCTATTATTTACAAGCGCATAACATACATGCAGATGAAGCGTCGAGAGGATGTTTGTGGTGGAAAAACAACACGCAAACGCATGTGGCTGAAAACAGTCCTTATCTCCTTGCTCACAGGCATAATTGGACTAAGGGGGCTGTCATGTTAAAAGGTCTAAATTGACTAGCAGTGTGTGTGTGTATGTGCGTGTGTGTGGACACAGAGTATTTGTCAGAGACAGGCAATTAAAGAGCACTTCTGTGAAACCACCAAAATAACAAGCAATCTCATTTTTACCCAACCCGTGGTCCATAATCCATCCATTCTCCGCTACCCTTTCACAGGTCTGCAGGTCATTTCCCAGAGATCTCGACTGGAGCTGACTAGATAAGTTTAATTAGCTCTGACCTCCCCTTAGGTTGGTTCGAAAGTGAGTGCAGAGAGAAGAGAGCAAAACCAAAAAAACTAAGGCTACGTGCATACGTGGAGGAGTGCCCTCTCCGGGTCAGACAGAATAATTACAGCCATCTGACGACCCAACCTATGAGTGACTCACAAAAAAGGGGAACTTTCAGGAACTTGTGACAAAACGTAAAATGTGGCGTCCGTGGTAGGAGGCAGAGACAAGGCAATGGGCAGGAAACGTGAGTCGTGCGATGAGTAAGGGACAGCCTTGTGTTTTGAGTTACTCAACCCAAAGCACAAGACCTGACTGGTCTTAAATACGCTTCTTCTCAAACTTGGCAGAGAGGTGGGGGAGGGGGATCCTGGTAGCCAACATGTCTTGGAAAGTTGGTGCACCTCTGCAAATTGTTGGACGAGTGAGTCTAAAGTAGGCAAAACCAAGACGGATGTTTCCCGGTTGAATGGGCAAGTGTTTTCAAAGCCGTGACAAAGGACAGGAAAGCTCGCCGTACAAGCTTGTAATTGCTGCAGAGATGAATAGGGCTGAGGGGTTGTTTGGCTGACGCCGCCGCTTTTCAGAAAGGCTGCCTTCCATACAGTCCATGGGCTCGCCATGTTCCCTAATTGTACGCTGCTCGAAGGGCTCGATGGGCCTGATGGGCAGCAGGCACAAAGATCTCTCTGTCCTGGCCCCGGCCAAGAGCGAGGCCTCATTCCAACACAGTGAAGTCTTTGAAAATTGTCTGGCACGGGTACTTTGCTACGATTGTTTACACGAGCGCTGCCAGGAAAACCAGATGAATTAGATGCAAGAGGAGTCGGAGAGATAAGGATTACGCTGTGAAACAAGAATCTCGGAGGGATTTGGTTTGGAATCAGCATAAATGGATCAAACATCTTTCCTTGACGACATCCATTAGGGAGGGGATAAACGATCACGCATGTCGAAAGAAGTGTCAGATGACGGACATTGAGTAAATTGTGTAATTCAATCGGACACTGTCGAATCAACAGCAAATTTTGAGGAAATGACAAAAAAAAAAAACTCTGGGAAAGTTTGCAAAAATGATGAAGGGAGCAGCTTTTGGCAGTCAAGTCAAATTTAAGACCTTGGTTAAGTGGACCACAAAAATGGGTTGATACACATTTCTGCTTCAAAACTATAATTAATACTTTTTAAACGTGATTTAGTGCTACGCAATGTTTGGCCATTTCTGTGCTACCGCACCGACATGAGTTGCTGCGGACACCTTTTTCTGGTGGTGGAGATGATTAGTGTTTGGGGTGACTTTCAACAGAAAACAGGAAAAGAATTGACGGAACCTCAACAGGATAATTGATTCGAAAAAAGATGTGTTTGAGACAGTCCAAGTGGACAGGCAGTTTCAGGAATTCTGCATGAGCACAAAATCCTACCTGGTTGCCCTTGTGCGCACATCTGGCACAGACCCAGGCACTAATTTGCCAGTCTGACGGAGTGAGTCTGAGGAACAGGCAACTTCAGAGAAAAACAGACGGCAGGCCTTGCTGGCAGACAAACGAGAATACTAACAGCGTCCAGTCACATTCTGGAATGTCCCTAATATGAGAGAGGAACTGAGGAGTGTTTGTTTCAACAAAGGGGAAAAGAAGCAGGGCATGCTCAGACAAATTCTTCGAGAAATACGCAAGGCTGGCTGTTCCACTTTTAAGTTTCTGACTCCGCCATGACATCATGACTTGAGCCTTAGCGCTAAATCACGCAGCCGGGGCGCGCTGACTGACGAGGGCCCCGCTTCAGACAAAGCGGGCACGCCACGACGAGATGAGCATCGCGCTGACAAATTGTTCAACTGACCACAAATGGGTGGAAACATCAAATGGCGTCAAAGCGCCTCAGACACTGGTGACAGCGTATCACCATTCATCATCACCATGATTGTGTGATGTGCTGCTCTGGCAAGACTCCAAGACCCTCGCTATCGCTGCGACACAGCTCGGAAAGGAATGGGTAGAGAGTCACCCTGGCAAAGTGGATTTCAATCACGGTCCCCTACAAGAAGACAGTCGTAGAGTTGCGCCTGTGCTGTATACAGATTTTTATCTCTAGCGCAGACTTGTCTTATCTATAAACCACATCAACAGGCTTGAACTTTATTTGTGTGCGTGTGTGTGTGTGTGAGCAATGGCGGAGCGAAGCCTTGAGACACTGGAAAATACCAAATGGGGTTGCCATTTCTTCAACATAAACAACATCGTTACCTGGGTGGTCCATGGAGGTTTTGTAATAAATGTCCGACTCAGAGAGGCACTTGATTAGAGAGAAGAAGTGAATTGCAGTGTTTAGGTGGTCTGCTTGTCATAAAAAGTGACGCGAATGCCACTTTTCCATTGCACAGGACTTTCTAGGCACGGTTCCCCTGAGAGGGTTTCAGTTTTCCACTTTGAAAGGTTTTGCAGGACTGCGAGAGAGAGAGAGAGAGAAAAAAAACCCAACAACAAAAACAAAAAACACCGAATTGAACGCCTTAGTCAAAAAGAGACATGCTATAAACCGGGGTTTCAACCTCAAGGCCCGCGGGTCAGATGTGGCCCGCCAAATCGTTTTAAGTGGCCCGCGAAAGCAAGTCAAAGATGAAAACTACCATAATACTTGCTAAAATGTCTACCAAAGTTTCAAATTATCATATGTAATAAATCAGTGACATATTGTAAGCATTTTCTTGTTACGTGACTTATATGGTATCTGCTCAGGACTCTTCGAAGCTTTGCTGATCAGGCACTAGAAATGGTTGCTGGTCGTATCTTCTCTTGCCAAAGAAAAGGCGACAAGTAATGAGTAGTGCTGCGTCGAGTTGAGTGTTGTGCAACGGATAAGGATGTTTAAAACATGCGGCAATGATACGGGGACATCTCCTCCAAGCACTTCCAAAGCATCCAATCAGATTGTAGCGATGCCGTCCCCGTTCTGCGTCGAGCCCGAGGTGGTGATTTGCATGCTATCTTGGAGATGATACGCTTGTGATGTACTATCAGTGTTAACGTCTTCACTTTTTTTTCAAAAGAGCTTCAACTCGGCGGAGGCATCTCTCAACATGTTCATGCCATTTCTGAGGGGTATTTAATATAGTGTGGCAACTGGAGCGTCTTTTTGTGGAGCCGTTAACATTTCTACCACGGTCGGTTTTGTTCAGTGGCTGCTTGCATGTTTTAATGTGCAACAGGGGGGCTTGTCATCTCACTAATGCACTTGGCGGCTTGGAGGCGGACAGCGAGTGCAGTGAGAGGGGAAGTGCAGCCTGAAGCAGACCTCCACTTTTTTTTTTGTTCACCCCTGTTACCTTGGCTCCCAACCACCCCAGCTTGGCAGCCAGGTCACCTCATTAGAATTTTTTACATTCTTCTTCAGGGAGCACTGCACTTCTTTTTCCTCCCCATTATGCATGACCTGTAATCCCTGGCCAGATTTAATATGATCACTCAAAACAAAGCAGATAAAACTCCACATCAGATATAAAAGGTACCACTCCAACTCGGGCTTGTTTCCAAAAGATTAGTGGATTAATTGGCCATTAAATTCAAGAACTTCTGCACATCATATTGTACAGGCACACACACACGTTAAATCAATTAAGTTATATTTTATGGAAGAAAAAAGGACTGTTCAGATGGTTGAGGTGGCAATAACGCAATATATATATATATATATATATATACACCTCCTTTTACAAAAAGCATGTTTTCTGCTTTTTGGGGGGTCCAAAATATTTAATTTGGGTGAAACCAAACTACTGCTGGTCACTAAATCGTGGGTATATATAATAAAATGGAAACAAACTTGTTGGTGTGTGACGAAAGTAGAGAGTCTAATCATTCATTTGGTAGATTTTGTTTGCATAGTCATAAAACATAATATTCTATAAGCCTTCTGAGCCTTTTTCTTTTTTTCTCTCTTTTTTTTTTATGGCTGGCATTACAAAAGTGCATTTTACATTCTTCCTGAAATGCCACCCCAAGGTCAAACTTACCTTACTCTTTGTGGGTAGTGTATACTTCCAAATTGCAAGTCTAGTAGTCGAGGTAGAATAACAACAAGATAAAGAACAATAGATATTCTATGTACTGTTTTCCAACTTTTAAAACGCATGCAATGCAGAGAACACGGCACAGCTCTGAAAGAGGGGACATCAGCAGGAGTTCACATTTTTCAGTCAGACTGTTCTCAGTCTATTTTTATGAGCTTTTTCTCCGCCAATGCGGTATCCGCCGTTTGAAACATTACTTGGCAAGTAAATGTCCAATACAATTTTGAATTGTAAAAGCTGGAGTGTGTATTATCCATCTGCGCCTGACGATCGTGTGCACGTGTAATCACCACTCGCGCGACCTCTGACTTCTGCTTCTTTAAAAGCAGGTTAATTTGTCTGAAAGACAAAGGATGCATGTGTGCGAATGGCAGCGGCCTAATCGAGCATCATTAAGTTAAAAGCACTAAAACCTCAAGTGGTGGCACTTTGCCAAAAACTGATGACAAAACCCACGGTTCACCCTTGTCAAGCGGCAATGTAACAACGCTCCGACCGCGAAAGCACTTGATTTCACACTCCGATTAAATAGCTATTTGTACAACTGCACTATATGTTGCATAACTTAACGGCAACACTATTTGCTACAGCAGTAAAAGAAATAGCTCTGCTCGTAGAATACGTCATTAGGAGAAAAAGACGATAGTCAGAGTAATGAGTGTCCTCGGTAATAAACAAGGCCCCTGAGGCACACTAATGAGGCCAACTCATTTGAGGTGACATTCAAAATCTACATTGAATACAACAATTCCCCAGCCGTGATGCCCTTCGGAAGTAAACCAGCCGTGACAACCATTTCTAGTGAGGCAGAGGGGCCAAAGACATTGTGACTCCATTGTAACCGGCTGCACCGCTTACATCAGGTGAGCATAGCATGGGGATTTTTCCGCTAATGTTGTTTTCTTTGAGTGAAAGTGCCGCTGGGCTTTGTGAAATCTCTTGGGCTCTTATCGTTACCTCTGCCAAAGACACATTGTTCTCGTCAAAGTGGTTTTGTTTGCTTGTGTGCAACTTCCTTCTTTCTTTCAACCGTTATTGATATAACAACCTGATTTCTAAAAAGATGAGTACCGTATTTTCCGACTATAAGGCACACCTAAAAGTATTCCCTTTTCCCAAAAGCCGACAGTGCGCCCTATAATCCGATGCGCCTTATATATGGTGTCATAGTTTCTATATATTCCCCATTGCGTTGTTTCCCTGTCTGTGTTCCTATGCCATCTAGTGGGGATTATTAGCAGGAACCCTATTGTAATCTAAAAGGGTTCTGCCCGACACTAATTGACATGTGCATTCGCCAACACACACTCAAACAGACAACTACTTCGTGAGCTCTACGCAGCCATGATGAAACGAAGATAACACCAAAAGCATACTTAACTACTGAGGAAACGAAGGAAGAAGGAGACAAGCAAGACTTCTAAGGATATTTAGCCCCTTATGGACGTGAGCCCACGAGGTTTCTGTGCCTTTTTGTTGAATCAGTTGTCTTCATAACCTTTGTCTTTCATTTATTGTTTTGTAACGCCATTTGTATTTATGTTTCATGTCCGTGTTTGTGACCAGTCCTAATGGCTTTGTTACAGCTGCAGCGGTTGTGAAGTCTCTATATAAATAAGCTTGCATTGTATTGTATTCCTTTAGCGTAGCTCCATCTAGTGGATGTATAGTGTAACCGCAGCCGCTATTGTAGCTTCTATTCTATGCGCCTTATAATACAATGTGCCCTATATATGAAAACAGTTTTAAAATAGGTCATTCATTGAAGCTGCGCTTTGTAGTGCATAAAATACGGTACTATTCTCACAGGATTGACTCCATGAATCTAGAGTGACAATACAATGATCCATCCATTTTCTAGATGGCTTTTTAGAGCCAAATGATTCGGGAAAAAAATCCAATTGATTAAGTAATTTTCTTTCCTTAATATTGCAATTGCACTTTAATATGTGGGGTTTTTTTCATGAGCCCCCATTTTTGAGAAACAAATGTAATACATTAATCTGTGTATTAAACAAAAACAAAGTCCGATGTATGAAACATAAATGTTCTGGTCTTATTGGTTAGGCTGATGGCTAAATAGAGGCAAATTACCCATGAATTAAAATGATTTTTTTTCTTCGAAAAATCCTATTACAACCCAAACTGCCACCTCATTTGTGGCAGTCGTACCTCTGCAGTGGTATTTTCTTTCAGTGTGGTGTGGGGCTTCTCACGAGCGTTTCTCTTAACTAATATCTATTCATTTGTGACGAAACAAATATGCCATGCTTGGCAAAAGGCTCGTCAATCGCCTCTGTTGACTTAAGTGCATTTTAGGATGAAACAGTTTCAGCAAGTACAGGATTAAAAAAGCAAAGACGTGAAGATGAAGCAGCATAATTAACAGTCTTGATGCACGACGGAGGGCTGGGGGAACCGGTTGCCGCCTGTGATTCACAAGACGAGGGCTATGGTGCAGCCCACAAAAAAAAAAAAAAAAAGGAAAAGAAAGAAAAGGGGGAAAGAGGGGAGGACATCTGAAATCCGAAACCAAACCTATTTTGTTCAGCACATTTACTCCACTGTGGTGGGAAGTAATCAAGTACAAATATCCGTTACTGTGGTTGAATTCATTTTTCAAGTGTCTGCACTTTATGTACTTATTTATTTATTCAATTTGATATGTGTGCTTTCTAAACCTCACGTTTACTTTCTTGAATCTCCGCAGACGATTATATATAAATAGAATATTAAAATAAATAAATAATAATTCTTCACTTCAGACATCTCTCAGTTTAAGCTTTAAACTGACTTTGAAAGTGAAGTAAGTTGCATTGTATTACTCCCATGAAAGCCAATCAGATTTTACCCCAAAGTCCAAGTAAGAGTTCATAGGTCAACTGGTTCTTCAGCATACAACCGCTTCTGAGCGGCAGGGGCCAGTTGACGGTAACTCGACACATTCTCACCGCAGAGGTGTCAATACGACAAAAGTCTGCGATGTTTAGAAGCCGTGTATTGCCCCCAAGCTTCACATCCACTGCCTGTGAACGTATGGGGGGAAACAAAACAAGGACCTCATATTTAAAGCCAAGTCAATGCATTGAATGTATCCAGTTTATCAAATTGATAATACGCCAGATGCTTCTTGAATAAAACCCTCAAGTATCCAAGGCCTATCACGACGTAAATGAAAGATATTAGTGCTTGAAAATGTAGTTTCGGTCACACAATCTGCTTACAAATGACAGCGGTGCAGGTAAGATACATTTCCTAAAAAAACAAAACAAAAAAACCCCAGAATGGCTGTTTTCAACCTGATGATTTTTACTAGTTTCTTTCGCTGCTCTACTGAGCCATTTCAGATGTGATGCCATGAACGGAAATACTTTCTCCTTTGTCAAATAGCTTACTGTGACATTAATTCCCCATTTCTGGCTGTTGTTGCTTTTATTTTTTAATAATTATGTGTGCAGTACCCTAATAATCTTTACATTTTACAACATTAAGACATTTTACTAGATTACCTGTAAAAATATATGACTTACAGATTGTTTACTTTTGAAAAAAATTCAGGTGAGGTGCATGTATATATGCACATGTGGACGATTCTCCAAACTTCCACTTACATGCCAAGCTACATTTAGCTTCTACCTGACACACAAACATATTAGTCTCTCAGTCAAGATTTCCATCCATCCATTTTCCGATCCGCTTACCACATACACATACATTCAACATTATTGAAAGCCAGTTCTAATCAGGGAATTCTTCACGAATATACTGTTGTTTTGTTCTCTGACATATCAGGTCTTTCCGGGCAGGTTGTGGCATGGTGCGGTTGCGAAAGCAGACGAGCTTGCGATTGTTTGATTAGGCCGCTCGGCAAAGGTCGTGAAGCTGCTGAGAAGTGGCGACAAACATGAGCAGCAGACAATTGAAATCACATCTATTGCAGCTGAAGACGCTCCGTGCGCCCCTTGGAGTTCCCATCAATCAACAGTTGCTTCACAATCAGGGTAAAAAAGCACCTACAACTAATTTGATAAAGGAGATAAACGTAGCTTGAGTCGTAATGCTTTTTAATGGCGCTTAGACTCCCCATCGAAGAGAGACTGGTTTGCTGAGAGAGCAAGAAAACAAAGCGAGCTCGTCAGGCAGGTGCAAGTCAAGGTGACACTGGGATTAATATACCCTCATGCTCACCAAATGGGACAAGATGATGAGATGAAAGATGGCGTAATCAAAGCTTGGTGGGGGGGGGGGGGGGGGCACAGGACACGCTTGTGATGTGTTGACAAAGAACTGTATCTTAATTGACCTTGACACTAGCATAACTCGCAGTGGGCTTACCCACTCGATTTTGACGTGCGTGCATCAGTCGGTTCAGCAAAACATGACCTCTAGTGACAAACATCCACTCAAATATTACGTTCTGCTCATCTAAATTGTCATTATGTCCCTGAGGTTTCTGCACAGATCAAAGCGCTCATGCTTACTAGAGACACACTAAGCTTTGTTGCTAGCATTGTTTTTAGTTTTAACATACCAAGTCCAGGGATGACTGATCGTCATGTGGAACCTCCACAAACACCCCAGGCTAAAATGAGCTCCTCCTTGATATACAAAGCTTGTCTATTAGTCAATATGTATCGAGGACGGACCTCATGTGACTCATTTGTTTTCACTGCCTTGCTAGGAGGACAGTAGCAAATGGTTTATAATTGAGAGTAATGATAAAATTAGCATATCAGTGATTATGTAGAATTGAGGAATTAAATCAGTCAGTCTGACCATTACAAGTCTTTTGTTGACAGGATCACTTCACATTTTAATCCTTTTCCGATGCTTGGTGGAAAAAGGGTGGCTCACAGGAACGCACCAACGTGAACAAACTGGCGACCTTGACCGGCTTTTGCCTGTGCTCATCTGCCTCAGTTTATGCGGCAGACATTCAAGGGTCACGAAGGCAAGTAGTAGCACCTAAAAATACTTTCCAACAAATTCAAATGACATTCATTTGCTTGAACGGTGGTTTAACAAAGCCGATGAAAAGGTTAGGGTTTTCGGTAAGCTACGTTAGCAAAGCAGCCTTTTCCTGGCTAGCATGTCAGCATCTGGCTGCTTACTGGACGCCTGCCTGGTGGATTCACTGAGGCAGACAACTCCCGCAACTCAAACGGTCACCAGTGGGAGGGAATCAAATTGCAATGAAGCAAATTTAGCGCCAAGGTTTTTTCAACCGGCCAAAATGGCATTCTTTACATTTGGTGCAGTACATTGTGGGATGCGTGACGTCAATGTCCGCAGCTCTAGTCTATACTTCCTTGACATCAAACCTTATTTAGACAAAGCTTTGGTGACATTGTGGCATCTTAGGGACATTTTGGAAAAAAGCACAGTTTTTCAGCAAATATGTTCCACAGAAAAATAATGTGAATTTAGAATATGCGGTTCACTGTCAGCACTTCAGTCATTTGCTGGTACGTTGAACTTTCTTCTATTTCTCTTCTGAGCTACAATATAAAAACATTTCTAAAATATATTTATACATATGCCATTATGTTGTCTCTTAGACCTTGGATGGCATCCCCCCCTCCACCCACGGATCCATCAGTTATCTGTCAGTCTTGCTCTCTTAATTGGATCTTTTCGAATAAGCTCCATCTTGATGAGGACACAATGACATACACCTTAACGCGAACAGGCAGTCACTGCAGTTGGCATGTGGCCGCCTCGTGCAGTGCATTTCCACTCCTGTCAAGACAGGCCACAGAGCTCATCAAGTCAAACGCAGCCAGTTGGTCGGACTGCAAGAAGTCAGCAAGTATTGCGTAACTGCGGCTTTCCACTAAATGACATTCCGCGCTGGAGAAAGAACAGTGCCGATGGATGCGATTGGCCTTCAGAGGCACATGCAAGCTCTGCCGCTGTGGTTTATCGCGGTCACAAGCTGGTTCCAACACAAGCCGCCTGACATTTAAGGCAGCGATCCAGGGATGCAGCGTTTGCACAATTTCTGCTTTCATTAAACACACACAAAGCCTACTAATGCTGCGATTATGTGAGAGCGGCAAAATCTGAGATGTCCCAGGAACTGCTGTTTTTGTTTTGGTCCCTTCTCTCACTCAAGCCTAGAAATAGTAAACGAAGACCAACTCACAGTACGATATTATCAGGATCTTTTGCGACCGTTACTGACAGTATTGCGTCCAAGGAATCGTTGATTTTATTGCCTGACAATTTTTCTTTCTATCAAATTCTATAAAATGATCAAGTATGCAGATTACATATATTTCAGCTTGTTTAAAGATCAACAATACACAACAGCAAAGAAGATATTTCACAAAATATCACAGGAGCACTTTTGCCTGCTCAAACAGCACATTTGAGGAAGCCTAGTTTGTTAAAGAAGAATTGGGACAAACTGTAACGTAGTCAGGCTGTCGGCATTGATGCCCTTTTATGATTGAAAAAGCTCTTATTTTGAAGTTGGTCTTTGCAGCATGTTGGCGTCATGTTATGATATGAACGAGTGTCGTTTGCGACTGCCTTGACTTTCTGACGGTACAAATTAAGTAAATGATCACCGCAGTCAGAAAAAAAAAATCCTCAAACAGTATACATGTTTTTTAAATCGAGAAACCCGAATTACTTGAGGATTCGTTTCACCACAATACGCGTAGGCCTCTCATTTCATTATTAATATAAATAAATAAATAAATAAAATCAAGGCTTCAATAACCACTGATACTGTCTGTCACCTGTAATGAGCTCTATTTTTCTTTTTTGAGCAGAGCAAAATATAATTGGCTGCTTGCAGAGCTGAGTAAACAAGCCGCCTCTGTGAAGTTAATTGCCTCCAATGACCCCCCCCCCCCCTTTCCCCATTCCTCAGTGCTTAACAGAGAGAGAGAGAGAGAAAAAGACGAGATACTGAAAACAGATGCCTTTTTGCTTTTACTGGACAACATGCGGAGCCCACGGGTCTGTGCTAAATATAACTCAAGAGGGATGGGACACTGTGACTTACTAAGACGAATTAAAGCAGAAGAAGAATGTCAACATTTATCTATGTATTTATTTAAAATTAACATGATGCACATTTCTTCTGGACTAAAGAGTCTCCATTTTATTTAAAAATAGTTCAGTGTGGAAAAGCTGTTTCTAGCCAAATATTTCATAAAATGCAAATTGTTGAGCTGTAATTTTAATGCTGTGATACCGCAACGTTTTTGCTTATGTTTACCACGCTGTCAGAATCTAATATTGCCGCACGGATGACAAGATAGCACATCAGAGATGCTCGCTGTCTCTTTCTAGTAGCAAAACAGCCGAGGGCAACCAGCACCCCATTAGCATTCCGGGCAAGTATCGCGTCAACAGTGAGTGACATGGCAACACCTCACCTCCTCCCCGGTGAGGACAGCAAAGTGTCACTTGTACACAAAGACACAGCACTAGCGAGCATTAAAAGCCCGGAGGAGGTGAACGGTCCAGGCCTGCGTCTCACATTCTCGCCTGCGCACGCCACGCTTCACACATACCGCCCAATTTTCTGTTGTGCTAGCGCGTATCCAGGAACACATCAATGAATTGTGCAGGAAACAGGCAGGCACAGAGGAAAGACTGTGGGAAAGCAGCCATGTTTGTTATGAAGGGGCCCTATTTGACCTGTCCACCTGGAATAACACGGCTAAAGACCCCATTTCGAGATGTTGTAACCTTCAAATATGATTGGAAAAAACGCAAGCTTCGGGTCTTCAAAAATCCTCAGTCTGATGTGAAAAAAATTTTGACTGATAAGGTGTTTTTCATTTGCTTGGGCTTGCTGTTTTAGCATCGCGCGTTGTTGTTTCGATTCACGTGGCGGTTCAGCCCTGATGATTTTGTCGGAAATTACCTTGCGGCAGCTTTTCTCACCTCTGATGGAGAGACAGCGGTGGATTCAGTTAGCTTGATTTGGTTCATAATGCTCGTAACTCAAAACACTCACATCTCAACTCATCTTTACACACTGAAATGAATGGAAATGCCAATTTTAGTTAGCTAGTTAGAGTTCCCATTGATGCGCTTTGTTTGCCCATCTATGGGCATTTTACATTGTGTGTTAGCATTAAACTAGCGGACTTTGCCAAGGCAAAATTACGTGAGATTATCTTCCAAACGTGCTTTTTCTGTGCGAGTTGAGTTCCTTGCCACCATCTTGTGCTCACAGCACAAATTTTTCCAGCAAGTCAAAGCAATAAAATAAGCCAAGTGACTGCTCCTCAAAAAAAAAAAAAAAAACCCCTGTAGGTCCTTCATACGCTTTCCCACTGCTTTATAATAGAGGGACGTTCTCCTGAGTCCACCTGCGACTGCTTGAAAAGCAATCAAACTTGAGGAAAGGAAGCCTTTGAATTACCCCGGTCTCATTCTATCCTAGCGGTATTAAGAGCAGAACAGGAAGTCAAAGGGTGGAAATAAATGCAAGGCAGAGGATGTGGAATTGGGAACACAACCTTGGGCATGAGTGTACTCGGTGGCAAGTGTCGTGTTTGAACAAGCAGCCATGTGCTAGCATTCCTCCGATACTACACGACAATATCACATGTCGCACCTGAACGCGACGACCGAGTAGGAATGAAGATGAGCTGAACCAACCTGTCTATACGTCGCGATCTTTCTTCAAACTCAGTCATGAACAAGCCCTCATGCATTCCTGCCTCCTTCTCGAATTTCGGCCCACCGCGGGGACAACAGAAAAACCTCTGTGTTTTTCTTTTTTTTTTGCCGAATTATTTTCCACGACGGCCCACATGGGCTCGGCATGAGACGCAAGCCTGCAACTCTGCTTCTTCGTGTTTGGATTCTCCTCAGAAGTGTGTGTAATGTGTTCCAGAGAGGGAGTGTGCGCAGGCCAAACGAGAGAGACAGTGTAGCAACTGGCAGACATGTCCAGACAATAACGAGCGTGTCAGAAAGTTGCCGGCGGCAGATGATCATCATCGTCCAAAACGCCAGATTTCACTCTGGAGAGTTGTTTTTCTTCCTTGTGCTCGTCTCACTTTCTCTCACATTCTTTTAAGTGGTTCCTTGCTCCATTGGCTTCTTTCTCCATCGCCATCATCTATTTTCGGCATCAATGCGGTCTTATGGGAGGAGAAAACGGGAGGGGGGGGGGTAGTTACCGTGGGATTTCTGCATAATTGTGGCAGTGGGTTTTAAAATTGGGCACGGGATGATGGGAACAAGTCAACATGAGATTTTTCACTTCAGAGCAATTAAGAGACCACCAAGAGAAGCCGGGGATGCCAAAAACAACCCGCCGCCCCTACAAAACACGCCTGGATTGTTGTGCGTTTCTGCCGGGTTAAACTTCCCGAATATATAGCAGGTGGGGCGGAATGGAGGGTGGACGTGTCCTTTGCATGCATTTATTCTGTGACAGCGCAATGAAAGGGATGACATCATCGCAATTGTCGTCGCACAGCCGCGCACTTTCGGCTCTGGGCTGGTGCGCGGAGGACGGTTCCGACGAGGACAAAAGCGTAGCATTCCGACCGTGAGACAGGCAGGAAAGCCATAGTCACACCTCATTACAGTCAAAGCCATCAAGCCTCAATGTCCACCAGCGAGCGGCCAGCTGAGGTCATCGTGGAGTCATTTGACTTTTTCACTGACAGGCTGACTCATATCTGTCAGATGCTCATTGATGTCAGCTTTTGTCATTTTCATGAGTAAAAGGCTCACATCAAAACTTGAATAATATATACAGTAGTCTGTGCATGGATTTCTGCTTGGTGACACTTTATCAATCCTGTTCATTTATTTACGTTCTCCTTATTATGTTTTCTTGTCTTTTTAAGCAAAACATAATCTGGTGGTGGTTGTTTGCTGGAACAATTTAACAGAATTTCAATTGATTTCAGTTGCCATGTGACAAATTTCGCTCACTCACGTTTTTCACAACATTCCACAAAGATATCGGCCCATTGTCACACTGCTTATTTTCGAGATCCAACGATTAGTCGGTAATTGTTTTGAGAATTAATTATTTGTTCAGAGATCTTTTCTTGGAATTTTGGCCCTCTCAACAGGAACCATTCTCTGATTTCTGGAGCCCTCCTTCAAAGCAGACTGATTATCTTTTTATCTTTCTTCAGACATTTGCAAACAAAACAAAACAGAAACAGAAACTCAATCATCATCAGTTTATCATTTCACATTTTCTACTGAGTCAATTTGAAATGATACCCTGCTTTGAAATAAAAGGAGGGAAATTAAACCAAGTTAAAAAAAATCGGATTCATCAAAATAATCAATGCATTAATCAGTCATTAGAATAATGAGTTAGTTCCAGCACTAATACATTTCAATATGGAAAACTGATTTAATACAAGAGTAAATTAAGTTGCGAGCTTGGTCACAAACGCATGAAATGTATAAGTCAAGGCACCGCTGTACTTCATGAATCCCCAGAATGGAACCAGCTACTCAGAAACAAGGCTAGCTTCGCTCTGAAAACCGCCGGGATTTGAACCTGCTCTACCGATTGAGCTTAGCCAAGCGTAATCATCGAAGGTAACTGAAGACTCCCGCACTTAAAAAAACGACAATAGCGATCCCATTATTCATTATATAATGTAATCAGTTCATTGAAGCATTTTGGGATGGCCACTTAAGATAATTGCATCCCACACATTCCGGAGTGGCCACTTCACTTGTAACGCGGCACAAAGCTCCTCTTGTTGTTTGTTGCCTTGCTCGAGCAATTCCCCCTTCAACAGACAATGGCAACGTCGTCTCAATTTAGCAACAGGAACCTCCCTCGCGACATCTGATAAAAGCGCATGTGAAACCAAACGACGCTATGTTGTCATGCGAGAAGTTAGAATTCTTCGAGTCAATATTGAAAAAAAAACGCCCGTCGTCAAGGAATTAAGTCTGGAGACTGAGTCTTTGTTTTGATGGAAAAACATGAGAGTTTGCGGCCTTTTTGCTGCCAATTCATCTTATCTGACGGCTGTTCGTTATGGGCACGCACACTGTACAATTTTGTTGCGTTGGCATCGCAAAAGCGTTAAAATCCCAACACGTGTGGAATTAATTTGAAGCCAGCGAATTAGAGACAGAAGACCTGATTGACGAGGTGTCAATCATTTGCCATGCACTCTCGTGTCGCCCAGCAGCTTCGCGCTGACCTGTTACCTTGGGCTTCTGGAGCTCGGTTGAAACGATGGTGGAATATATGCCGCCAGAATATTCAAAAACGCTCAGCACTCGTTGGCCGCTACCATACAGAATATAAGATTAGCAAACAGAAGCGGAGCGAAGGACTACAGGCAGCGTAAGATTTAGAAGTGACGTGGAAAGAGTCACATTTCTGCTTCACAGGTAAGTTTGTCAACCTAATTTTAATTGATTATAGATTCCAAAATAGGGCCTGACCAATATGATTTTTTTTTTCTGGGCCGATGCTGATATTTGACCTAATAAAAGTCTGATAATTGATTAACTCATTCAGTACCCGCCAATTCTGGACCAAGTCTGAAAAGACGTTTAAAAACGTCTTTGGGAGTGAATGAGTTAATTGGCCAAATAATGAAAAAACACCTAATAAATAAACTAACTCCTTTTAGGTCCCTGAACGCTTACAACAATAAAGATCATTTCCAGGCAGAACATTTGACTGTTTTACAATACTTTGTCCTTGTTTAAATTCACAACTGAGATTTTTTTTTTCATTTTTGGGGTGGGGGAATGTTTGAATTAAATTATCTTTGCTAGGACTGAACGTATATTTTAAATGAGCTTTGAAATGAGCTCAGATCAGCCGATTAAATCGGCCAGCCGTTTATCGGCCGGTCCCTTGAACACAAAATAGAACTTCAAAACGAGAAGACTTGGTATTTAGAGCACTAGTTACACTTCATAACAATAAGTCATGCTAACACTGTCCAAATGGAGGCTTTCGTCAGTTGGTTTAGAGTGCACGCCATGTACAATGCAACGTCTCCTGCATGTAAGTGAGGGGCGTAGTTTTGCTCATAGACTCAATGGGGGGAGGGCGGGGTAGTGAAGTGAGGCAGGCTACATTCAAATCTTGCTTGCAGGTTTAGAACTGCAAATGCACTGCATTGAAGTCTCAAGTAACACACAATGATGGCTCAACTGATTTCAGAGGCATATTTTCCCCCCAAAATGTTCGTGAATGTATAGCCTACTCACACAGCAGTTTTTTTTTTGGTCTTTGGCTTGTAAGTTCTCATCTACAGGTAGCAGGACGTCTTTAAATATCTGCTGGAATTTTCTTGATCAAGTCTCTCTGGAGTCCTATTGCTGTGGCTGCAGACTAGTCTCAACATGATCTTACCAGCCGGAACAATGCTGTATTTTCCTAACCTTGAATGGCAAGCAAAGCCCTGTGGAATATTAAATAATACATACTTTCCTCTGCTGTGATACGCAACAGCTGTTTATGGTTCCCTGAGAAGCCCATATAAATCAAGCAAAAAAAAAAAAAAAAGAAAGAGAGAAAAATGCCATGTGAATGAACGGTTACAATTAAAGCAGATAAAGCGGAGATTAGAGTCACAAGTGAAGATGGCAGTGTAATAAATCAAGCCACTGTGGCTCAAGCTAAGCCTTCAAAAGAATGCCAAAAATGCTTGATCCTTGTCTAGAGCTGAACTTAAAGTTGCCCCTCTTCCTTGCTCCACTGGCACAGACACTGCGATTCAAGTAGACGAGGGGAAATTGTTTTTTTGGGGTTTTTTTGTTTTTGTTTTTAAAGAGGGCTGGGTTACATAAGATTTTTTTTAAGTGCTTTCAAGCACTGGGGGACCGAGAGGTTGGCACAGTGGCGTAGTTCCAACTACCTGAACAAAAGCTATGTTTGCTATGTGGTGCTGCATTGCCACATCTTTGCAGCTCTGTCAGACGTGAGCACTGCTGTGGCCTGACTTATTCATCAAGAAGGGCCTTCTCACTCATAACAGGGGACCATTAAAAAAGGAGCAAAATGCATTTTTAGAGAATAACTGAAAACATGTCAACCATCTTACACAGCATTCACAAGCGCAATCAAGCAGGCATGTTTAGAAAATAACTCATACGGCACAAGACGCCTTCGTGAGCAAGTGTCAAAACAGCTCACCGTAATATTTTTTTGTGGCCCCCTAAAACAAATAAAGTGTCTCTGGCCATGTTTCTTGATATGCTCTTTTCATTTGAGCTGAAAATTGCAATATTTTTCACTTTAAAGTATTGCATTGTATTTTATCCCAAACCGGTGATTGGTTGCAATGTAATAATTTGCGAATCAATCAAACGAATAGCGGTAGTTGACTGTACAGTAAATGAACAAGGCCTTTAAATAGATGGATTGGTCCATCTTCAGATGGGACCAGCGATCGATTTTAATTTTTTTGAACTTGCTAATCGGTTCTAAAAACCTGACATTTAAATCCTTATTAAGCATTTTCCAACCAAATTCCCTCCTAACATAAGATGAACCATACACTAGCTGTATGTTAACTGTTTGGTTGTCCCAGCTTTCTATTATGTAGAATTTCAGATTCTTTTTGTTGAAATATCCTTCATTTTAACTGTGCAGCTTTTACGACCCTTGAGTTTGAAGTAAACAGTGACACATAGTATGCCCACATATATGTTGAACATAAAAATATGATGAGGTGACTCCACATTTGTCTGATTTTCACAATCATAACTAGGATGTGTCACTTTGATACCCGAGCTTTGCTGTCTGGAAAATACAGATGTTATGGAAATGGCATGGAAACTTACACACACGAGTCAAGCTACAACCATGTAACGTTCATCGAACCACCTGTGAATGGGCTCCGCGAGCATCGCTGGGGACAATGCGGATTTTTGACAGCAACGGTGGCCATCGAGTGATGTTGCTTCCCTACCGAACATCTTTAGAGTTAAAATTTCAGGGAATCGCGGGTAGGTTTTCCACACTGACTCATCACTGCACCTTATTCGCGTCGTTCCCCGCGGTGGCGGCGCCAGACGTGTACGTGAGTGCGACCACCAAAATGCACCAATTTCCCCCACCCCCAACTCACCTTCTCTCCTTTCCGGGCGGGGGGCTTTTCTCTCTCCTTCTTCTTGTGCCTGTAAAACCAATACGAAGCTTTTCCTTTTGTTCAATTTGGCTCCCACAAGTCCTTGACATGAAGCAGCAACACGCGACCTCTTTCGTCCACTTCCTCTCGCTGTATTTTTTTAACCCTCAAACGTGGCAGGTCGGCTAGGGTTTTTTTTTTAAATCTCGGCCGAGGAGCAACTTAGAAGTTTGATAGAAAAAAAAGTTGAGGCTTTGCCTCGCTGCTCTATGCAGCTGCTGGAGGGATGAGCTCATTCTCCGTGCCTCTCTCCTGCCTATCGCCTGCTATCCGCCCAAGTCTCGCGAGAGGCGGCGCAAAGTGAAACGTTCCCGTGGCAACAGGGGCTCACCTGGAGTGCTCGCGTTTGTGCGTACGCGAGCGCGCGAGCGTGTGTGTTGTTGGAGAAAGGAAAGAAACAAACTTAACCGAAAATTCCTATTTGATTGTCTGCGGTCCTCTTTATAATCTACAGTATATGCAGTGCTTCATTTTAGGTGAGACCTTATTCGTTTTAGTGTTAGTTTTTTGGTACAACACGTAGAGTGTTTAGTGCAAGAATTAAAAAAAGGTCACCGAGAATTGTGAAATAAAGTAAACGACAATTCTCAAACAACTGTCAACTGACAACTAACTTTCCTAGCAATACCGAAATAAATACATTTAAAATGAACCCCATGTATGATAACAAACAAAGAACGTTTTCACAAAAAATAATAATAATTCATTTTGGTTAGTTTTATAAACATAAAATAGCTTTCCTTTTAGCGTCTTTGTTCAAATTTTATTTCACCAACATGTTTTTTTCACTTTTTGTTGAGTTATTTTGTTTGATTTTGTGAACTGTAATAACCTTGCAAGAGACAAATTTTATTTTGGAAATAAACGGCACAACAACAATAAAATGTCAGAAAAAGTCAATACGGGTTAAAAGTGGAAGTTCGCAATTTTCCAAATCCCACCTTCGTTTTTAATTGTAAGAAACGTCCATGCCTGAGGAAAAACAACCAATCAGAGACAGAAGACATGGCCAGCGAGGTGCCAATAACAAAAATAAATAAATAAAAACAGACATGCCAGTGCCATTCTTTTGTATACTGTTCCAGGTCAAATTTCACCCATTACAACTAAAATTTAATTTAGATTTACCACTCCAGTATATGTCACAGTTTGTCAGCCATGTCCACCTCTGCCGGTCAGCCAAACCTACTTATTCAAAGCTTTATGGATGACTCAGTCAGTGTCAGATTGACTGACACTCATCCATGCAAAATGCTACAACCCGCCTTCCACCTAGTTCTGGCATATTACGTTTACCTGTTCCTGTTTCTCTCCAGCCTTATGCATCCGACCACGAGTTCTGACTCAGAATGTTTTGTTTGCCTGTCCCTGTGGCTGCCAGGGATTCTGCTACAAAGACAACCACGTGTGATTTTCCCATGCTGCTCTCTGAATTGTGGATTATGACAATAAATGGGCCGAAGGCGATGTTCCACAGTGGTAAGCATGCTCGACTATATAATACACTGCAGGTTTATTTAAGAGGTCATTGTGTTTGCTTAATTATTCACGTTTTACCCAACTTTATTGCTAATGGGGATATACATAACACAGAGACTCAAACCCAGAACCTCAAGACTGTGAGGCCAACCTGCCAACCACTAGGTTAGATCATTATTTCAGTAAATTTTCCATATGTCTTTTTTTTGGATGGCTGTCAGTGTACCTAATTTTTAAGACCAGTTCGTACTGTGTCAGCATGCATCACAAAATAAAAGAATGTTAAATCGTTGTGAAACAGACGTTATAGGGGTTATTCCTATCGGCAATTATTTTGTAAGGTATATGTGCGGAGAATATTAATTTTTTTAAAGTCAAGAATAGAGCACCATCTGCTGGGCAGAAGAAGGGAAACACTAGATAAATTATCGACGTGTCCAAACACAGGATGCCTACTCTTTACGACAGAACAGATTTACGGCATTTCAAGATTACGAACGGCTCGTCAATAATGTTCCCACCATAAATCGTAATCTTAGTCCTTTTTGGAGAAAATTATTTAATCTTAAATGATTACAGCCGTAGTGTTACCAGTAACTGCACAATAATTTAGAATGTAATAAGGTAACATAGCAAGAAAGAAGCTTCGTCACAAAAAAAGAAAAAAAAGTAATAGGGCAGAATGTGACATTTTTACTTTAATAAAGCCAAACTCTTAGAAGAAAATAGCTGTTTTGTGAGCATTTTGTATTCTGAGATAGTAAGTTATATTTTAAAAGTCATACAAAAACTTTTATTTTATTGAAATATTATAGTGATTAAGACAAAGAAATAAAGAGGAATCTTACTTGACCAAAATTGTAATATTCCAAGTTCAATTTTTCATTTGATTATTTGTCTTATAGCCTCATGTTTTTCATCCAAATATTTCACTTTACGATTATTCTGACTTTCTCCGTTGTGTATGTGAGTGATGGACAACGGGACATTCTGACCTCCGTCCAAAGTCGACGACACCAGGTCGAATTGAAAATAACGTGATATTGACCATTTCATTTAAGTGCTTACAAAGCTTCAGATGATATCTCTTTTGAGTTTCATAATATCACCTTCATGAAATAAGACTTAAACGGGGTGTTAAAAGTCTGCATTGTTAAGATTTGGTTAATTTTAGCAATCGTTGAATGTCAGGCTCTATGTCAATCGTGGGGAACTTCCTGCTGTATCGTTTAAACGGCTCTCCCTCAGGTGCTATGAGGAATTTCTCAAAGTTCCAAGAAACATCGGTCCTGCTGATGGGACTCCAAACCAGGAATTTGGGGTCTTGCATGAGGGAGTTGGGGTCGTCGTCGGGATAGGGGAGTTTCTCTTTGAGATAGGCGAAGACAGGATGTGCGTTAGCTCCATTGACATCGCACTTCTCAAAGATGGGGAAATTGGGCTGGAATCCACCACCTGGACGTACATGTTGCAGGGAATTTAGGATCTCACCATTGCTGCAATTCTCCTGGAAGAAGAGAATTATTTATTTGGGTTACTGTCAGATGTGGCAAATCATTTGGCTCTTGCTATCTTCATTTTATTCTTTCGTAAGCGAAAAGCTTGCCCTATTGGGTTTAGTGGCAGTCAGTGAAAAAGCACAAAAACAAAGGCGAGGAAGAACAAAATGGAGTTATAAATACAATTTGTCCAAAAATTAATTTGCCTTTCCCAGCACCGAGATGTTTACTCTTATCTCTTTCAGTTGAAATACATTGCTTCTCAACTAACCTGATACCCAAACTGGTTACAGGGGAAGGCCAGGACCACCAGTCGATGAGGGTACTTGCCCTGGAGCTCCTTGAGCTGACTGAAGTCCTGGCCGGTGGTGCCTCAGAGCGACGCCACATTTTCTATCAGCACCACCCGCCCACGGTATACATTGAAGTCCACCAAGTCACCATCCAGTGTGGTGGCCTTCAGGTCGTAGAAGGTCTTGGCGATGAATGTCATCCTTAGCAGAACAGGAGAGCCTTTGCGCTGAAGGGATGTCGGAGCATCTGATAAGACAGGCCAGTGGTTACCTGACTCACTGGAGGCGCTGCGATCAGATGACAGAGCGGGAAAACTGATCCACACCAGAAATTCAATACACTTATCAAGTGGGTGCATAAAACTGTGAAAGACTTTTAAAACATAATTTTAAGGTCGTTTTTTTTTTCTTGTTTAAGTGATGCAGGACTACAGTAGTATGGAAAGTTCATTTTCAAAAGAGTATAAAAGACTAAGAGGCAACCACATCAGCCATGAAACAATTAACATCTCCAAGAGTCTTTTGCCACACGTGATGGAAAATGAACTCCCAGTGAAACCCAAACTCACTCTCTATCTCAATTCAGTGATGAAAGGTGGATTACTTGATAAACATTTATTTCATTCTTGAATGTTTTCAAGGCACTTTTTAAAAACAAACATTAAGTTAAAATGGCATCTGTAGAAAAAGCACATGAGACTTTCAATAGTCAGTTAAGTGCAATGCCGGCCACTGTCACGTTAAATAAGAAGTACAGTGAACCTCTGCATATTTGTGATTTGGCATTCAGAAATCCAACTAGTTTCAGATATTTTTTTAAACTCATCCTCTATTATCCGCTGTGAAAGGCTGTTTTTGTGCTCAAGCCAAAGCCATGTTTAATACAAAAATATCGCTACTGTTCCAATATTGTGGTATGCTGGTGACAAGGAACTATGTTGAACTGAAGGGGAACAGCTTCATTTAGTATGGCCACAGCCTTGTCTGACAGAAAAAAAAAAAAAAGATTTGCACACTTCTTATGGCATCAGTACGCAATGCCAAACCTTGTCGGGCAGGGCATCAACTACTCACATATTTTCACTATTTGTGGCAGGGCTCGGTCCTTGTCTCTGCGATTAGCAGTGGTTCACTGTACCACATTCAGAAAGAGAATAAACAAAGAGCAGTATCACATTGACTGCATCTGTAAACGAGTGAAGCCTCAAGTTTTGAGGTTTAAATAATTCATCGCTTTCCTCCCACTTTACACCCCAGCAATGCATTATAAATTAACAATCTATAAATAAGATAAGAAAGCAACAGGTTTAGAAGTGGGGAAAGTAGATGTCGTATGTTACTGCTTTCTGTTGGCAGATCGTGCTAAAATGCACTCGCCGATACAGTCACCAACAAAACAAGCAGGTTGACAAGAAGAAAAAAAAATCAATTAGGCAGTAAGAAAATGCTGTTTTAAAAGATTCTGGCACAGCCACAGACTCTTTGAATGCTGCCGACTTTATCTTGGCCACTCTCGTCCAGGCCGGCCTTGTTTAAATAATCATCCAGAGATCCCAGCAGGTTGTCCACGTCTCTCTTGTGAGCCTGCAGCACCAGTTCTGTCACTCGACTGAATGACTGAAAGACAAATAATATGAATACCTAGAGGATATGTACGTGTGCACACCTCTACTTTACTTTTGATGTTGATGATGTACTTACCTTGTCGATGTTGTGGCTTGTGGACGCACTGGTCTCAAAGAAGTCCATTCCGTACCTTTCTGCCAGCTGCAACATTGAGTTTGATATTTTAAGTCACACTCGCATAGAAAGCATTTGTTTCACGTGATTAAAACATCAAATGTAATACATTTTCATTGTACAGTAGTCTACTGCGAACACCAAATCTTAGAACTGAATGTGACTGTTAACATGTTCACTCTAAATTTGGGACCATGGAACCCACTTTGATTCTGAACAAAAGATGAAGGTATTCTGGCAAATATTTAGTCAATTAAATATAGACAGCAGCACATATTTCACCACTTTTATGGGGCGCGGAAGGCATTTTGGGGGGAGCTGAGCTTCCCTTGCAGTCTAAGAGCAATAGTCACTGTGTACGCAAATCAATAATGACTCAAATTGAGAAGCAAGTTGGCCATTTAAAAACTAACGCCAAATCAGAATTCCCGGATTCGTGTCAGAACAGGTCATAGATTTGTCAGTATTGTCACAGGGGAATGTTCAGGTGGCAACACTCACATCTCACTATGTGCCAGGCATTGCATCGTTGCAGAATGAATCAGGCCAAAGCTGCGAGCTAGCAAAAAATTCTTAAATGAAAAACAAAAGGATTACCGTTGGCTGAAACCACGCCACAACAACGCTAACCGGGTTTAGTTTACAGGACCATTTCTCCCTTCCATCTCCCCTGCCCTCCAATGTCTTCTCTCTTGTTACCTTTAGCAACAGTTGTTTCACGTCTTGTAAAATCATTTTTTCTTCATACAGTATACTACTTCTTCTTCCCAAATGTTGATACTGTATTATACATCGTAGTTGGCGACCATTTTAATGGAAATGGTCACAATGAACTACCGTTATAACGTACGGATTCATCCCTTGAGGTACGTTGTAACAAGGTTCGACTGTACTAAATTAAAATAATGAAGTATTTTCAAAAAAAGTGTCAATAAGGAAAAAGTTGAGTCCAACCTTGCTTCCTTCTTCTCTGGTTACTCGCCTCCTGGGCTCTTCATCCGATTTGTTTCCTACCAAAATCCTCTGCACCTTTTCCGGTGCGTACTGTGCGATGACACCACAGAGGAAGAAGAGAGGTGTCATTTGCGCTCCATTTACAACATATGATTCATATTGGCTTGGCTTACCTCGTCAACGTCGGTGGCCCACTTGACGATGTGCTGAAAGGAGGACTCGCTTGTGATGTCATAAACAAAGACGATACCCTGGGAGTAAAAGCAAGTATGTCTGAATTTTGTCATCAAAATATTCACATATGAGTCACGAAGACATGAAGAAAAATGTCAAAAACTAATTTCTGAATGTTAAGTGAAAAAAATAAAATACCGTATCGCCACAAAAAAGGATCTTGCTGGGCTTACATCCCGAAACTTCATTTTGTCTCGTCAGGCTCATGGCTAGGTACAGTTAAAACCACTGCCTTTATGCAATAGTCGCTTCGAAATCAAGAGAAATGGAACAAACTATTTGACAATGCTAACAAATGTTTGTAGAAATCGGTTATGTGTGTGGAGTGCCACAGAACTTCTGGGGAGGTGCAGCAGCTTGAGAAAAAATGTGAATAACGTTAATTTCAGAGATGTATATATACAAAATCTCTCCATATTTTTTTGTTCTTAGAGGAAACCGTGTCTTAAAATGTTTTACACCAAGTACCACCATCATGCACAACATTAATATAAAGTAGCATCGTGGACCAATTGTTCATTAAATATGAGGCAAAGGTTTCGTTTCTAAAAAACAGGTAGGTGAGTCAGTCAAGTTTGCCTGTGGAAGAATCAATATTAATAATTCACATCAGTTTGGCAAAGTCACCTGTGCACGCCTGTAGTACTGTTTCGTAATAGTCTGATAGCGTTCCTGACCGGCGGTGTCCCTGAAAACAACCAGAGAGGATCACACAGGCGGGCAAACAAAATGAATAAGTCAATTCTGAAAGAAATAAAACTACTCACCATATTTGCACCCGCACCTTGATTCCATCTATCTCTAGAGTTTTCATTTTAAAGTCCACACCTAAAAAAAGAAAATTTAATATAAATCAGTCAATACTGTACAGATGACCGAAGTTAGCAAAACTCATTCTGGCTAACCGGGGAAGAGATCCTGGTTTCAATTGCACATGCACGACTGAGTTTGCAAGCATTTTATGGGTGCTCTGAGACACTTTTATAAGAGCCTTTGTTTAAATCATTGAGACTTTACAAGGAGACAGCAACTGTATTTTCTGCTGGGTGATGGCACCACGGAGAGGAAGAAAAGCAAGAGGAAATGTAACAAAAATAGCATCAAAAATCAAAAACATCAGACAACACCTCAACTCTCACCGGTCACTCTTTTTAGTGCTCTGCCCCCCCCCCCCCCCTCACTATATCGTGGCTCTGCCCCCCTGTATCGTTGAATTTTAGTGTCATTTAAAACAAATCACTTTTAATATAGTTTAATATTTGTTGGTAATAATGTGTAAAAACACTTGCTTTCCCACCACCCCTTGCACTAATAAAATCCTGATGTGATTAGTTGCCAACCAGCTTCCAAAGTACAAAGTTTCTTTATAGAAGCCATGGGAACGACAGACATGTGTAATTCCCTTTTTGGATTACAGTATGTCAACAGAGCGAGAACAAGTTCGTCATTTCATCTGCCTCTTGCACGCAGCATATTTGCCTGATGTTGGAATCGCTGTCATATTTGATTAATCGTCATTGCTTACCACTAGGGTGAACTGAATAATTGCACTTAACAACTTGAAAAGGAGGGTTCTGCCTATCATTGTCCATCCATCCATTTTCTAATCTATTTGTGCTCACAAGGATTGCGGGTGTGCTGGAGCCTATCCCAGCTGTCTTCGGGCAGTAGGTGGGGGACACCCTGAACTGGTTGCCAGCCAATCGCAGGCCGATCGTTGTGTCTTTGAATGGAAGCTGAAACATGGACACCGGGCAGCTTTGGAGCACATTTTTAGACCCAGTTGAGTCAAATGTAAACACGATGTCTCCTCCCGCAGCAGCAAATAGAAAAGAAAGCTGTCATGTGTCAGCAGGTTCCGCTTATATACATATACTGTACATAAAGCTCTCACGGCGTCTGTCTGTCTGTCTACACTTCTGATGAACGTGTCACAACATTTATGATAATTTTATTTGTATATATGATTTGCAGTACAGCATTGGAGTGTCGAAAAAAATGCGACGTCTACTCCCCACGGAAGCAAGCTGTTGTCTGTGCAAGCGGAAGTTCCGCTTACACACAAACACAACACACGCGCGCCTCTCGCAAACAACTGCCTTAACCTCATTAACGTGGAAAAAAGGCAAGTTTCCCTGGATTATTTTTTTGGGGGGGGGGGGGTGAAAAAAATACATGAAAAAATAAGTGGAAAATAGACTAAAGAAAAACATATTAAGAATTATGGTATTTTGGAAGGAGACTTCTTCCCTTCTCACTTAAAGTGAAAGCACAATAAGCACTTGTTTGTTCAGTGTATAATTTCTCCATAGTGAAGTACAGTATATTTTCACTTACTTTTATGTTGTACTGTATTTACAACCAAACTCCACACAAAAAATGTAAATACTGTATTAATTTTCTGTCAACCACGAAGTCACTAATCCATCTCTTGTACCAAAGAGCCCGTTATTCACATACATACCGCACGACTCGGTCTCTCTCACACAGCTTATCTATTAAGCACTTTAAAAAGGTATGCCACAGAAGGCGTTACAAATTAATTCAGCAAAAGGCTTAGCTTTAGAAAAGCGACAAGGTTTCTCATGCATACTGTTACTGCAATGACAAAAATTATGACTATTCAAACATCTCGCCAAACACACCTTCTCACATATTCTTCCCCTCTCCAACACATAATAGGATTAAATGTAAACCTGGAGAGGAAAAAATGTCACTATGCTGCTAATTGAGAGTTAATTCTTAATCTATCCATAAGGAAATTGGAAAATAGCTCTCTCCTGCGTGCGCGCGCATACACCCGAGGGCAGTCACGACCAAACATGCCGGGCCAACAAGTAGAGCTACTTTTCCCCACTCCGCAAAAAGTAAACATAGCTTCACGCGAAAAAATACTTTAAACCCGTAGTGGCAGTTCACATTCAGAGTTCACAAATGAGTGTCTAAAATTCGTGTTGGCTCGGCAAGTGGTTCACATCCGCGAGTTACAAGGACAGACGTCAAACGTCTCGAATGGCTTATTGTATTATTTCTTACCGATGGTGGAGATATGTCCTGTATCGAACTCTCTGTCCGTGAAGCGGCGCAGCATACACGTCTTGCCGACCCCTGAATCTCCGAGTAGGAGAATCCGGAACAAAATATCGTACTGCTTCGCCATGACTGACTGTTTAAAATAACTTTTAATTGACAGGGAATGACTTCTCCATGTTTAGCATTCACCTGACATCTTCGCTAATTACCCGGCTGATACGCGTCAGATTCAGGTCAGCTCGGAAATTCCTGTTTTTCAGCAAGAACCGGGAACTGCGATGTTGTCCACATATCTGAGCTCGTGAAATGAGTGATACTTTTTTGGCTAGTGATAAATGATTGCACGAACACGCTCGTTCATACTTTAATTCAGTTACCATTTTTGTGGTGAAGACCGAACAAGTTACTGTATTTCTCGTCCGAATACTGAGACACCAGCTCCTTGCTTTTCGAAGAGCTCAGGGTCTGTGAACGTGACAAAGCAAACAAGTTTCATCGCTCAAAAGGGACTGCTTTGTACAAGTTTACGTTCTACTTTAGTCAGTATTAGTAAAGAAATATGTGTTAATGCACCTTAAAAGTCATCAGCTTGAAAAAGTGACTGTATTCCTGTTAACAAATGTTTTTAACTTTAGACAAAACTCTAGATTACTTCAATTTCACAGACTAATTAATCAAATATAAGTGCATTGTAGTGCAGTGACTCCCAATTTTTATTGAGCCAAGGGGCATATTTTAATAGACTTCATGGCACAGCACCACACAAAAATATGACATAAGGTATTACAGTATATAGCGCTACTAAAATAGTGATCTCAAGTCTCAAACCAATTTACTCATAAATGTATTCGTGTAGAAGTTTGCCTTGATGAACACAAAGCTCTATTTTTTGTGTATGACCGGCAAGAGGAAGCCACACAGGTTAATTGGGTATTTTGCCCTCTAGTGGAAGAGCATGTAATTGTTCTTCCTTTTACTATTGTAAGTCAAATGGATGCCACAGGCACACATAAATCAAGTTACGTGAGGAAATCACATTTGGTCAACAGCAAATTTTAAACAGGTGTCCCTGAGCATATTTTTGACACTATTTTGACTTTTTTTCTAGCACATCAGGTTTATTTTCATTTTTATTTAAGTTTGACCTATAAAAGCTTGTGCCATAGTTTTGATTATGCATTGCAAAAAAAAAAAAAAATCCACCTGCTGCTAATTCTAAACTTGTATTACTTGATTACACATTATTGTCATATGACAAAAACCTGATGTGCTACAGAAAAAATAATTAGGGCAGATTCGAATCAGTGTGAAAACATCGAAAAACAACCCATTGACCTTCATCTGTTTAAAAATGTGGAATTTGTGTATCAATTAAGTCAAACTGAATCATTTGCTGTGGCATACCCGATTCTCTATCCGCACATCGTAGTTATGGGAATCACGGCCATTGTGTGTGGGCTATACTGTAAAATTGGATTCCTTTCAAAAATATTTCCAAGCATTTAAGCTATAAATTGTAAGCCACACGAACACAAACACATGAAGTCAGAAATACATCCGATAAGGATAAAAGTTTTATTCAAGGTATGTCTTAACTTGCAAGACACCCGTTGGCAGTATGTACAACATACCTGTAATTTCCATGGAATGGAACAAAAAATATTGATTACATACACTCGTTTACCTCTGAGTAAAGGGGGAAAAAATTGAAAAAGAAACGTTCCCAGCACAAGCAAAAGTATTCTCGGAAAATTTTTCTTTGCAGAAGTGACACCATTAAGATTGGGTAATATACTACACACTGAACCAAGAGATCATTCCGAAAAATAAAGTTGGACTGTACTGTTTAACATTCAGTATCGATTTGGTGCTTAGTTTTTGTCTGACATGAATAAAAAAAATAAGAGGACAGAAAATAGCTGAACCGGTGGTGGGGGTGAAGCCATTAAAACAGAATGTTTGTCCTTTTCAAGCCCAAAACAAATGACATCAATTGCGAAAGTTCAATATAAATAAGGTGGGTTTCATTTGATTCCACAAAACACTTTCAAAACACAACATTTCAGGCATCTACACTGAGTAAGTTCATTTTGCATAACATAACATTCATTTGGAGGGGGAAAAAAAAGAGATTTAAAAAGGTAAACTATTCTCAATTGACATTGTTTTGGGAAAGCAACTCCCCCCAATAATTGCATGTTGTATGACCCAACGCCTCATACTTTATCTCCACATTCCTTAAAATTAAGGTCAGTGTGAGGATTGAAAAGCGTCGAGTCCTCCAAAATTGCAGAGCTGCCTCACTTTTGGGGTGGGGGGGGGGGGGGGTGAGGGTCACGCTGGGACACGAGGAGAGGAGAAGTGACAGGATGCTCAGGAAAGTCGAAGCATTTTATACACAATATATAGCATCTCTCTCACACGGTCTCCACCTCGCCTCCTGACTGGCTGAAGGAAGAAGGCAGGGCTGAGTGCACACAGCTAAGAGGAGTTTCAGGCTGGTGGGCAACAGAAAACAATCAACTACAAGGGGAGGGGTGGAGAGGAGTCAGTCGGGGAGTCTAGCTGGGCTCCACACGCAGCCTCTTCCTGGTCGGAGGCTCCTCGGGCTCCGATTCTGAGCTGGAGTCGGACCCGCCGTCAAAGGCCGACACCGCGCTACCCTTGCGGTTCGTGTACAGGCTGCTGTCAGAGGAATAGTTGCTTTGCAGCTGATTGTTGCCCTTGGCCTTCTCCAGAGCACGCACTGCAATCAAAAAAGCTCAGTAAATGAGGTGCGGCACCACCAAGGCTGCACGAGGCATGACCCGGCCCTGCAGTGGAACCTCCAAAGTAAAGGGAAATCCATTTGGGATTGCGGCTCAACCTCGGATGTGGACCAATGTTCTCCCCGAACAAATCATGGAAAAAGCATACCCGTGTCAAACTGCATCATAAAACATTTACATGCGCAGGCTATGTTTTAGGTAACATTTGAATACTTTTAAAATAAGTTCCACGTTTTAAGATACAACTAAAAATGAAACGAGGAGACAGATTGTTGTGATATAGAAAAATAAAGATAAATCCTTCCCCCCCCCCCACTGCTAATGCAACCTACATGCTCTACATCTCAATTGGGGAAAAACTACACATCTTTTATATGGGGGAAGGAAAACTTACTTGACAAAATGCGGTTGAACAAGTGTAAACAGTCTTCTAACTGGGGATGTGGCTATGTACAGAATAAAGCAATCACATTCAAATTCGTGATAAATTGCAGCCAGGCAAAGGCGTCAAAATTGGTTAATTAACGAACGACTCTTTTGACAATGGATTAGTGGTTTCGAGCAATTGTTCATTCACTTCAAGGCAGGTGCCTGTAACCACTGCCAAAAGCAGACTAACAGTGACTTGGTCCACCCCACCCTGAAAAAATACTATTAGGACTCAGACCTCAGGAGGTTCCACGGTGTTCTGCTCGTGGCTCGGTTCTCAGAGTGTACATACCCTGTTGTTCGAGCAGTGCATTCTGCTTCTTTAAATCATCGATGTCTTGCTGGTGAGTGTGATTTTTTCGTCTCATGTACTGAATGTACTCAGTGGCTTTGTCAAGAATCTGGGCTCGGGAAGCCTGTTTAACAGAGCTCTGTCAGCAGACAATTTCAGAGAGACATGAAGCAATGATGCAGTGGAAACAGTCAATACAATCACAGTGTGCACTCATCTGAAAATGTATCAGATACAATTACATAAAACAACATGTCATCAAGCTTAATTCATTTGTCAATGTCTACAAAGCCAACATTGGTCTCTGCTAGGGCTGGGCAAAATGGGAAGAAAAAAAAAAAATCAGATTTTTCATATTGTCCATGCCAGATATCGTGATGCGATACAATAACAATTTTACAATGGGTTCAGTGAAAACCGCCTTCTTGGTCTTCAAAGAAAAAGCAAAATATCAATTCCGTGGAAAGTGCAGTTTTCAAATTAGAATTTTACAGACAATCATGAACATTAACATAGTCAGCAATATAATTTAAAAAAAAAACGCACATAAGTAATGCAAAGTTTTTGTTGTATTTGTTTGCAATGACGAGTGCCTGTGTTCACCGTGTGTGTAGTTTCGTACCAATTTGTCCATGCATGTGTGGCTTGACGCATTTTGTAGCGTTAGTGCTCAGGCCCACCACACAGGGCACAATGTTTCCAAAACCGATTTGAAAGGGACCAAAGCAAAAAAATAAAATAAAAACCTCACCCATGCACTTTGAGCAATTTAAGGTGTGGACTCCCTGCAATGTGAACTGTGCCAGCAGTAATCACTTTTTTGCAATTCAATGTCTGTCAAGGAACACACAGGTTGCTACAAAAAGACGACGTGGGCGAGGAAGATGAGGAAAGTGCATCTATATTGAAAGGCGCGCCTCGCTCTCAGTCAAATGAATGGAACAGTCAGGCACGAAACGCTCGTACATTTTAACCACAAGCTTTGCTATTATATCCACTGGTGCATATGAAATTATAAATATGGTTTAGTATTGTTGTTAAAAACAATATATGTACTGTATGTACTGTATTTCAGAGGCTTGACGGAGCACGGCTATGTGTCCCTTGCTTATGACACGGAAATGAATATCCAATATTAAAAAAGTAAATATTCCTATCGACAGATTTATATGACAACAATATCACCCAGCCCTAGTCTCTGTAATAATTTAATACAAGGGGGTCCTTGGTTTATGGTGGAGTACCATTCCTACGGCAGCAATGTACCGGTAACCCAAATTTGTATGAAAGTCAGAACACAGCATGCAAACACAGTAGTAAAGTCATATTTACTATGGACAACCTGCCAACATTGCCTCTGAATCACCAAAATAAAGTTCATATGTTCGAGGAGGCTTTTCCAGACATGTGTTCTTGCTTTCTAGCAGAAGCCTAAAGTTTTGCAAACAGTGACTGCTATTTGGACGTGTTCACAGTTCCCTCCATCTTGACTAAGGCCCAAATTCCAGCCTAGGAAAAACAGCATGCACCAAAACTAAATTAGCATGCCACATGGGGAAATGTGCTCTGGTCAGATGAAACCCAGGCTGAACTTTTTGGCCATAGTTCTAAAAGGTAACACAACACCGCTCACCAACAGAACATCATCCATACAATGAAGCGTGGCGGTGGCAAGCATCATGCTCATTGGGCTATTTTTCAGAAGCTGGAACTGTGGCTTGAGTCAAGGTGGAGGGAGTTATGAACAGTTCCAAAGAGGGGTCAGTATTAGTACTAAACCTTTAGGCTTCTGCTGGAGAGCTAAACAAACAAATAAATACATCATGCGGGGTGTAAAAGTTACGTGGGGTGAATACGCTCCAGACGCACTGGACATCAGTTAAGGTTGTTCTGCCCGGTGACAATGACACTTCCGAGGCTTAAGATGATCAATTTCACCAAGAACCCTGAATACATTTACAAATGAGGAAGTGAATCATAAACTTTTGGCAGAGTTATGACATAGGGGGTTAATGCCACAAGTTAAGCTATAACCTTAAAGAGATGCTCAATGGAGAGTACAGTGTGTGACTTCCACTCATCTGTGCAGATTCTGACGATATACTGTAAGTGTCCTATTTGCGGGGAATAAAAGACTGGTCTATTGACTTAGCCGTGGGTCGGCGCCTCATGCTTTTCCTGTTCTTAGAGGCTTGTGTGTGCATGTGTCATGCTGGATCTTGAGTGGAGACATACATTTCCTCTCACCTTCTCTCCTTGCAGTGCAGGCACAGAGTCTCGTAAACCGTGAAAGCTGTCTTTGATGTGGTCCCTGCGTTTGCGCTCCAGCGCGTTGTGATGTGCTCGCTTATCTGCCTGCAATGACAAAGAGAACAACGTTAACTCATCTGGCCCATTCAACGTCCGACGCATTCCTCACATAGGGCAAAAACCAGCTGTGCGAGTTTCATGAAAAAATTGCAATGTTTGCTGGTGTTGGCAGGGAATGCTGACTGTGCACATGTGAAAACATGCAACTACAATTACAGAATCCTAGGACTGCACAATATGTAGAAAAAATGTTGGCGTTGCGGTCATGGCACATATGTGCATCTCATAAACATGCATTAAATTCATATTGTACGCTTTTATCTGACTTTGACCAAATCAGATGTAATGTGCATCGCCATTGAGTAGGATAATATGTCGGGGAGTTGACAAAAAACTGGATAAGAGTCCAACAAGACTGCTTATTTTTCCATGTGAAAAATACTTTTCATTGGATAACGATGTCACTTTGGGTATATGTGAAAATATCGTAGTAATAGCGACCTTGCAATATTCAACCCCCATATCATGCAGTTCTACAGCCTACCGATGTTCTACTGCTGATTACTACAGGATGGGAAAAGCTCAAGGCAAACTTTCTGGTTCAAAAGCGTTGACACATATCATATCTCAATATTTGAGATGCAGTACGATCCAAGGATGCCGCGATTTCTAAATGTCACAATTTATTTCGGCTCATCAAATCAGAAGTGAATTTCCAATTCAAAGACATTTTTTGTTACACCCGTAGCCGACAACGGGGAGTCTGGAATCCTCGAGCACGACGCGCGGACTGATGCCAGAGGCTTCAGTAGAAGAGTCCGACCGACTACACCAAAACCAAGTCACGTTAATTACATTCTTCGATGTGAGGGCCATCGTCCACTGTGTATGACAATTCGCAATTCAAAGAGCATCTAACAAATCATGGCCCGGAAGAACATCATCTTGCTGCAGCTACCTCCCTATTCATTTCCCAAGCTCATGGGGATTAGCAAGGGTACCCATTTCGAAGACAAGGAGATGGCCTTAGAATGACAGAGCTGAAGAGGATCATCAAACAATGCTGGCAAAATGCTTTCGAGTCCAAGGGATTTTTAAAAGGACTTCAAAGAGGAACAGGGGGTTTGAATTGAAAAAATATCTTAACTCGTGCATGCGTTTTGTGACATTTTTGTCTGATGGCACACCATGGGATTTGAACACTGTAAAATATGCAACTTTGGCTCAATAATGGTTGGGAAAACACTGCTGTGATAGGTGTGTACATCACATCAAGGGATGAAAGCTTGACAGGCCTGCAAGCAGTGTGTGGCTTTATGAGCAGCAGCTTAAACAAGTCGGGGGGGAGGGGTATCCATGAAATCCACCGAGATACAACAAGAACGGGGACATTGAATAATTTCACGTGCGCATAACTATGACGCCATTAAAAAATTATGAGGTGCGATTAGAAATCGATGTATTTCGAGAGACTTGTAAGAAATAGTCTTGTTGCATTTTACACGGAAATGAAAGTGCAAGCAAATTCAGTCAAAAGATCACGACAACGCTTTCTGGAGTCAAATTAACGTCGCAGGCTACTAACCGACTATCTATTAACTGACCATGAGGAGCAAGGGAGAGCAATATACGCCAATAATTCGACGGAGGTACGCCATGGCTGTTTTTAAAACCCCGTAGCGCTATGTTAGCAATGTGGGTCACTGCATATTGGTCGGAATATTATTGTTATTCCGATTTCTATTCAACAAAACTGGGCTCGTTTTTTTTTGTTTTAAAAGCCTGTTGGGTCGGTATGAATAACTCGAATGACGTAATATAGAGAACCAAGTAAAGTTAACCATCTCAAATGTCCTGACCTTGCTTCAGGGGAGATTAGTTGAGCATAAAATATTCTCCTGAGTGCCGGTCAAAAACAAATATAACTAGAGCTTTATTTTCGAATGTAATTAACAAGGAAATGAGGATCTTTCCAAACAATTGGTTGGTACTGTTCTACAAAAGGAACGAGCACAATCCTAACATTTATTTTAAGCACGGAGTAGACGCCACCGCTGCGCCTTGGGGATTGTTCGCTGTTTGAATAACACACCACAAATGTTATCACTCCAAATACGCTTCCTTACCCCCAAACAATTTTCGGGATTCGGTATCTTAGCCTACTAGCTAACCTGGCTAGGTCGGATAGCTCGGAGCAGGATACCGCGACAAAGTTACTGTCTAAGCTAGCTGCCTTTTAAGAGGGGGAAACTGAGGCACATACATCGCTGTCGACTTCGATGTCATCGTTTTCGCTCATTCTTCGGTAAAGGGGATATGCGAAAAGAAAACAAGCAGCTGTCAAAACAAAAGCGGCAGCGAGCGGAGGAAAAATAAAAAAAATCTTGCGTGAGGCTCTGCTTACAGCAGAGACATGACGACGAACGGTTACTTCACACGTGATTCGCCTACACATGGAGCAGAAAACACAAAGCGCACGCGCGGGTAAAACGCCAGAGTTCTGGGCATTGTAGTTTACTTGCACACACATTCTCGATATGCAAGTGTGCCATGTCACGTTTTATAAACTTCATTACCCATAACTCCTTTGGGTTGGACGTGCCCACTGATGCGTGCCGTTATTTTCCCATGACATTTCCTCAGGACATTTATTTATGATTAAATGCATCCTAAAATTACCCCACTATCAATATTTAGCCGTGAAGATAAAAAAAAGTTTGATTAGAGAGTCACAAATATAGGAAGGAGGTATGCCTGTTTCCCGCTGATAAACATATCATACATGTCATATTTGATAAGGAAGTCGTGACCCATGGAGTTACAAGACCACAGGGGAAAACTGTGTCTTGTTTGACAAAATAATACAGCTTTTCTCTCGATGAATATGAGACCAGATGGTGGCCTAGCTCAGTTTGAGTTGCCCTCCCCCACTCACCATCCATTGCTCCATGGGACCTTTAAGTAGTAGCTCCAGCTCATTGCTTGTATAACGCACAAGTGCATCAATACACATAACATGCACTGTCATTGTCTACTTTGCACACATCCAGAATGTCACAAAAACCCCTAGAACATTGGATGCCTAGGTCTTCAGTCTGGGTTTATCCTCTTAAAATCCCACCACTATCACATGGCAATTACAGAAACGACACTATACAAAATACAATATAACGGCATGCAACTGTGCCACGTAGCAGTTCAGAATCAATATATTTTTCTCAAAAGATCAGAAAACCTTTAACAATTTCATTGAAACACATCATAATACGAGCAGATGCTGGCTCACGACTGATGTGTTTTACTTGTTGAAGTTCACTGGAACAGATTGTGCCATGCCCAAGTAATCAGGGTTTATAAAAAGCCCCGTGAGGATGAATTTCATATCTGACTGGTTAAAGAAACAATCTCATTGCTAATATAGTTTAAGTTACATTGGCCATCACTACTGAGTCTGATGGGCAAGGGCAGATGAGATTGACATGGCAATACTCAGACAGTGAAATCCATTTGGAGAAAAAAAAATAAAGACAGCATGCACATAAAGCACTGGAAGCAGTAAAGCCAACATAAACGCTAGGAAATTAAGAGAATAAAATGAAGGAAGGAAACTCCAAAGTCAGTCTTTCGTTTTTCTTTGTCTTTTCATGTTTTTTTGTAATGTCAACATGGCGGGGAACTGGTGAGGCCAAAGAGGGAAATGGTGATGACCATAGATTTAAAAATAGAAAATCGTGCAAGGGCTTGCTGTTCAGTCCAACCCAATTAAAACACCTACTCATTGCAATTCCTGGAGCCTACCTCAGCTGCCTGAAATTAAAAATGAAATGAAAAAGAAAATAAATTAAACTCATTCAGTACCAGCCAATTCTGGACCAAGTCTGAAAAGACGTTTAAAAACGTCTTTGGGAGTGAATGAGTTAAATAACATCTAACCATTATTAAATCCCTCAATATTATAACCCCGCTTGGAAGTTTAAAAAAAGAAAGAAAGAAAGAAATGATGGAATGGAAGATGGATTGAGGAAATGTGACTTTTTAAATTAGGGGAAGGATTGGGTCAGAAATATACTGTATGCCTAAGGGGACAATGTCAATCAGCCCCTTTTGTTATATTTAATCATCTGTACATATATGGAAACCAAACAGCTGCACCAGCAAATTCCAGAACATGAAAATCATTGAAATTGTGGTCCCTTTAATTTGGGCCTAATCTCCACCATACTAGTAGAGATTAGGCAACCACCACACTAGAGCTCTTGAGTCCCTCATGTGAGTCGTAACTAATGTGTTTGTTTACTAAAGCATCCCATTCAAAAGACAAAGAGGATGTCTTCTGCCAAGTCCCACGGAATAATATCTGCATAGTTGCATAATATTGGCCTTTGTTTCCACATGCACCTCTTGCAGCCCAAAAAGATGTTCTGATTAACGGGAAATCAAATCAGGAAGGAAACCTCATGCAGAGCTTTTGAAGAAGGTCACTACTAAATGGAATGTCATGAAATTCTGTGTAGATGGGACAAAAACAATCCAGCTGCTTATGGTGTAGCATTTTAACAAGAGTTTTGTGTTTCTCTGCAGTTTGCACCAGCGCCACCATGTTGCCATGGAGCCACATGGCACAGGAGGGGGGTGTTCCAGTCTGGCCACAAAAGAAGAGGAGCAAACGGGGGAATGTGTGCGGGGATGCAAACTACAAAGTTTGAAGCTTGGATTTGTTGGAAGGTAAGAAATCTATCCAGTACTTATCGGAGCATAGATTCCAATTGTAGACTCAGTGAAAAAATGGTCAGGAAAAAAAAGGAGTAATTTTTCACAGCTTGCTTGTTTCAATTTAATAATTTAATTTTACTCTACATTCCAAAGCAAATAATTAAACATCATAGAGTCGTGCTTTAGGAGAAACTGTGTATCATTTGGAAACCATGGTCAGGCATCAATTTCTTTTTGAAGCAAAGTTTACAGGCTAAATCTGTGGATCATTTGGAAACCATGGTCAGGCAACGATTTGTTTTTGAAGCAAAAGTTCATGAAAGTGCAACAAGATTCAACAACAATTAATAGTTTGTGGCTCATGATTAAATTGTGTGGGATTTTAATCCCAATTGCTCTCCTGTGATTGCATGAAGAAACATTTCAACACAAATGCACCTTTCTTTAGTTGTTTAGTTGTCTGTGAACGCCATTCACTTTGTATTTACAAATGATTTACAGCAGAGCAAAAAGCAAAAAAAAATCATTGACCTCATCTTGAACATCAGTATCATGTCATGCGCGCATAGCTCTGGATTGAGGAAATGTGAAACTATAAAAGAAAATGGAGCGTTAGAACACTACAGCCTAACCTACTTTAATTTCTTGACATGAATTAGCGCAAATAAACATTTACTAATTATTTCATCGCAATTCCTAAACATTTTGCTTTTCAGTAAATCCAAATTTAAAGTGATGAGTGGCAGAATGTAATCTGGGTGCTATTGCATTATATAAAGGTCAAATAAATTGTCAGGTTTTGAATGTCTACTCCACAGTGGGATATAAGGGTTGCGCCATTCAAAAGAAATGAATAGATTTGGAAAACGTGAAACTGAAATTTTCATTCGTGGAACAGAAGAAGTCAACACATTTGCCTCCCATTTAGAAAGTTTAGGGTTCGGATCTCTGCTGCACCCTTCCTGTGCAGAGTTTGAATGCTTGTGTTTTCCGTGCTTGTGTTTTTTTAAATTTTTGGGGTGATACTCCGGCTTCTTCTATTGTTCCAAATTTGATCCATTGAAGACTCTAAATTGTCCACAGATGTGAATGTAAATGTGAATGTGTTTACATTATGTGCCCTGTTATTGGCTGGTGAGTAGTCTGGGATGTATCATGCCCCTGGGCCAAAGTCAACTGGAAAATGGATGGATGGTTGGAATTAAAATTCGTTTAAAAAAAAAAAAAAGAATAAGAAGGGGCCCTAAAACTGAACCTTAGGGAACACCGTAAGTAAATGAACCGAGTGGTCTTACAGGAATCTTACATGATTTCTTGATTGGTTGAAAAGCGTGCTGATTACTTTTGTCTATTTAACAATTAACTAAGCGGCCCGGTAGTCCAGTGGTTAGCACGTCGGCTTCACAGTGCAGAGGTACCGGGTTCGATTCCAGCTCCGGCCTCCCTGTGTGGAGTTTGCATGTTCTCCCCGGGCCTGCGTGGGTTTTCTCCGGGTGCTCCGGTTTCCTCCCACATTCCAAAAACATGCATGGCAGGCTGATTGGATGCTCTAAATTGTCCCTAGGTGTGAGTGTGGGCGTGGATGGTTGTTCGTCTCTGTGTGCCCTGCGATTGGCTGGCAACTGATTCAGGGTGTCCCCCGCCTACTGCCCGGAGACTGGGATAGGCTCCAGCACCCCCCGCGACCCTAGTGAGGATCAAGCGGTTCGGAAAATGGATGGATGGATGGAACAATTAACTATGTGCAAACTCCAATCAAATAACATTTATTTTGCATTGTCTGTCAGGTGAAGCCCACACAAAATAAGCATTCAGTTGAGCTCTACAATGAATGCGATGGACATCTCCAATGAGGGGAACATGTCTGCCAATGGGACCATGAACATTCTGAACATATCCCCACCCCTCAACAATGCCATCAACACCTTCACCATCATCATCCTCTTCATCACCATGATATCCCTCGGGTGCACCATGGAGATGTCCAAAATCAAGAGCCATCTGCTCAAGCCCAAGGGAGTGGCCATCGCCATGGTGACCCAGTTCGGCATTATGCCCTTGACTGCGTTTACACTTGCCAAATCACTGAAGATGGATTCAGTGAAGGCGGTGACTGTGCTCATATGCGGCTGCTGTCCTGGAGGAAATCTATCCAATATCTTCACCTTGGCACTAAAGGGTGACATGAATCTCAGGTATACAAATCATAATTCAACATACAGCTATAGAGAGATTGCAATGTTGGCCCTGAAGTCCGCACAGTCCGTCTTCTCACAAGGGACTCGAACAGAAGTTGAAAGCAGACCCTCACAATATGTTCGGGCCAGGTTGGATCGGCATCTTTCCCTATCATAGAAGCCAACATTGGTTGACAGCTCCGCCCCTCTCTTCACTTGAGTGTCCATGACATGCAGCCACAAGTCCAATTACAACGGTGGCCTAGAGTGTCCTTATGTTTGAACATGGTGTTTATTATGGACAATCCATGACAAGCACAAAAGTCCAATAACAGACCACCGTTCTGGTTCTGATCGGGGATGAGGGCTTTCCTCCCAATCCAGGTCTCAATATCATTGTCCATGTCAAGATTGAAGCTCCCCAACTAAATGAGGGTGTCCCCAGGGGGGAACGCTCTCCAGAACTCCTTCAAAGGATTCCAGCAACGGTTGTCACTCAGAGCTGCTGCCTGGTGCATCTGAACAAACAAAAAAGGGGGCGGGGTAGGAATATGAGTATGCCGTCAACTGCTCAGCACCTCTCACCGTGGGCATGTCCAAAGTGAAAGAGAATCCAACCCCTCTCAAGAGCTTAAGCTGCTTGGGAGGCAAGCCCGACCAACTACATCTAGTTGGATCTTTTCCAATGTCACACCAGCTTGGGCACTATCCCTGCCAGAGAAGTGGCACTCCTTGTCCCAAGAGCCAGTTTCTGTAGCTGAGGATTGGATTGCCAAAGTCCCCGCCTTATGTCGCCACACTGCTCTCTGAGCACCTGACCCCCTTGCCCTCTCCCACAGGTGTTGAGCCAATGGGAAGGAGGACCCATGTTACACTCTTTGGGTTGTGCCCCACCTCCTTATATCAAAATAGTTCATTTTCTATACTATTTCCCTTGTAATTTTGTTTTTTTTTCTGCAGTATTGTGATGACCACATGCTCCTGCATTGCAGCGTTGGGTCTGATGCCCCTGCTGCTTTTGATCTACTGTCAAGGCTTCAGCGGCCTGGAGAACGCAGTCCCCTACATGGGCATCCTCAGCGCTCTCACCTTCACCTTGGTGCCCTGTGGCGTGGGCATCTTGCTCAATCACTACAAACCAAAATATACACCGGTGGTCCTGAAAGTAAGATCACTGTTTTTTTTTCATTGGTTATCGAACAAAGCATTCCTTTAACACTGGAAGTTTTTGTCGACTGAATGTCATTTAGCAAAGTGTTTTCGATTCAAATGGAAAATTTGAGCAACCGTTCACTAAGAACAAATCATCCCCACATGTTGTCAGATAATTAAATCCATGTTTGTAAACAGGAACATTTTCCTC
The DNA here is from genome assembly GCF_054856545.1 of Hippocampus guttulatus. NCBI lineage: Eukaryota > Metazoa > Chordata > Actinopteri > Syngnathiformes > Syngnathidae > Hippocampus > Hippocampus guttulatus. The sequence continues at coordinate 11,636,072 of NC_141273.1, forward strand.
CTAACTTGCTTTTAGTCCTGTTGAAAGTTGAGAATAATTTATTGGAAATGGCATAATAAACCGTGCTTCTCTTTGTCAACAGTCTGGCCTGAGCATTCTGATCATCTCCGGCATCATTGTGTTCTCTTTGTCTGGTGTGGCCGTCAAAGACATGCTGTGGATGATCCTGACCACTGATGTTATTGCCGTGGCGGCTCTGATGCCCCTCATAGGCTTCACGCTGGGATATGTCATGTCCACCATATGCAGACTCAGCTCAAAGTAAGTTTGTCAGACGCAGCATTGTCATCATACAGGTTTGTGGAACCCACACACTAGGTAGACTTTTGAGCAGACTGGGTTACTTTGAGCCAAAGTTGTTTTTGTTTTTTTTGACCCAGCCGATTGGGTTGAAGATTGGATTTGGACGGGCTGAAAAGCAGAAACTGAGTGACTTGCTGTGGTGACCTGAAAGGGGAAAGTTCCCCCCTTGAAAATGTTGGTAATAGAGTTCATATAACTTTTTACCACAGCTATGCTGATAACCTTGTAGCCCATTTATTGATGGATTTGACCCCATGTTGGCTCAAAATCTTGAACCCAATGTGCTGGGTATAAATAACCCGCCACTGGATTAACTTTTCCAATTTGATTACTTTTGATCCAGCGGTTTTAAGAGTGTACCCTCAATTCAAGACAATTTCTAAAATTTTCCATAGGAAAGAAAGTAGTTATTTATTTCTCGTAGCACGTTGGGCTACGGGTTAGCATGTTTACTGCACACTTCTGAGTCTTGGCACCGGTCTGCCTGCATGTTTTTTTTTTCTCTCCCTGGGTCAGATTTTTAAGATTTCAGAAATCGCTCTCAAAAGTTCATCCAAATGAACAATATCATTCAGGTCATTATCGTCATAGGAAACAGTAAGCGCCATCAATCTATCTGTACTGAATCCAGATGCAGCAGGACCGTCTCTGTGGAAACAGGCTGTCAGAACATCCAGCTGTGTCTGGCTATCTTGAAGGTGGCCTTTCCTCCAGAGGTCATCGGGCCCATGTTCCTCTTTCCTTTGCTTTACTACACATTCCAGTGCGCCGAGGCTCTTCTCCTGACTGTGTGCTTCAGATGTTACCAAATGGTCAAGTCGCCAGCTGAGGGTAAATGTCACAGCTGCGTATATGTTTTTGTAGGGGTTGAAATGAAGTTGAGCGGACTTGCAGTTTGAGCAATTGGTCTTTTTATTGTTTATTTTTATAACATTGTTGCATTTTTATTTGACAGAAACAAGAATATATACAAATGTCAACGTCAAACAAGAAGAGGTGAAACCGCCTCAGTGTCTGAGAAACATGGAGGAAAATAACCAAGCATGATAAACTCATGGACTTCACTTTGGATCACAATAAAGAACAATGAATCTGGAAAGTATTTACTTCACTTGTCCCACATTGTTGCATTACAACAGTATTCCAAAATGGAATAAAGTAAAGCTTGCTACATTTTGGATTTGTGGACGTGCTATTTCACAAATTTTGTGCAGTTCGTAACTATATTTTGTTCTCCCACCCGTTTATTTTGGGTGTAGGTTCACTGTTGACCACTAGATGGCGGGGCAGCATTTAGTTTGATATTGTGTACGTTTGACAGGAGGAAGAATAAAAGAAAAACGGAAGTACAGTACAGTATAGTATTCCACCTCACCATAGTTTTTGCTTAGGGCCTCTTCTTCGAATGCTCATTTATGCCCAGGAAAATTTCCTTTCCTATCAAATCCGAGTGAGATGACTCGGAAGTACTTGAAGGATAGGATTGTTTGAATTCTAAAAATGCGAAGGAAAGGTGACTGAATGTAACCTTTTTGACGCCTTTAGCATAGGTTACTTATGACCAACCTTTATGAGGATATTACCTGCAATTCTTTCGGGCAGCAACATTTAAAGCAACAGGACACCAACGTAGTTGAGAGACTACGCGAAGATGCTTGTTTCACACTCAAGACTTACATTTAAAAAAAACCCCACCCATTTAAAAAATTGTACTGCATCTTACACGGAAGTGTTCCTAATATTTTGGCACTTTCACAACATTGTACGAGGCTCCCAAAATATTCTATTAAAATACAGAACGTGTCATTATTTTTCTTTTATGTTTAGTTTGACAGTCAACCTGAGAGTGGAACAAACACCTTTGAAGCCTTTTTTGAAGAACTGCTATTTGCCCAAGTGCCGATTATTGGGAAGAGAGTTGAGTTCACTGCTACCATGCAGTGAATTTATCTCTAGTCTGCACTCGCAGACTTCGAACAACTTGCATATTGAATAATATTTACCGGTAATCAAACAAGATCGTGACAAAATTCTACATAACAGTTAACCTCAAACTTTACAAATATTACACTGCGACTTTCACAAAGCAAAAATCCATAACATCAGTCATGTAAGTTCAATGAACAAGCAAATAAAATGTTACAATGACTTTAAACCAAACTTTAGTCTTTTTTTTCAGTGTGCATTCTCCAGACTAGTTTTTACAGTGCACACGGTGCAACTTAGGCAGTGAAAGGGAAAACAAAACAGGTACTACGCACCCGTATAAATAGGTCAAAGATGTGTCAACAAAGCCAACGCTGATCAACAGCATAATAAAGTAAACGCACATCTTTAAGCAGTAATAAATTAACGGTATAACATTTTCTGTGGCTGTGGTGACAAAGCTAAAGTGTCACGAAGCAGCGTTCAAACCTCATTGTACAAAATGGAAAGCTACGTGTGCATAGAAGTGGGAAGATAAGGCCATCGGGGACAACGGTGTGAACAAGTTAAAGAGAGCAAAGTGAGGTCATGTGGTATATATATATATATATATATATCGACAAGTGGAAGGTGGTTCATGATGGATAAATGATACTTATTCATCATCACTTCCTGCTCAGAGCATACATCACAAGCCTATAATGCTGTGTTGTGGTGTTGCGTGCTTAAAGCATCGGTTGAGAAAAAAGAAAGGCAGAGGTATGGTAAGGATGTTAGGTATACATAGACTGTGAGGTGAGTTAGTGTGTACATGTACAGAAGTGACCTTATGTTCTGCTTTGGGATGGTCAGAGACATGACTTAGCTTGCTGCCACTTTGAAGTGTGTCCACCGGTGAGTCGACATGGTTTGTGTTTCAGGCCTCTTTCAGCAAAGGCATATCTGCACAAAGCAAAAGCATAGCACTGTAGGATCCTCAAAATAAAGTTTAGCCTTTTTTTTTTGTTTGGTTTGATAGTTCATTTTTTCGTCCTTCACTTAGACTGGATGTCCAAACTTTTTCCTTCGAGGGCCACATACAGAAAAATCCACTTTGGCATGGTCTGACCCAGGGTTTTTAAATTAAACACTCTACAACCAATCACTCAAACAATTAGCTGTAGTTTGTACAACACTGAATTAGAAAATGAATATCATTATCTTTGTCTTATGTCATAATGTAAAAAAAAATATACTGTATATAAATTGACAAAACTTAAAATTGAACTGAACCCCCCATAAATAAATCACCTGATTTTTGTAGATTTTTAAGGAGTAAGGCCGACTAATCGGTCAGGCCATTCCTAAAATGCAGAGGTGCCCAAGTCTGGTCCTCGAGAGCCCTTATCCCGCCTGTTTTGGATGTCTCCCTCTTCCAACAAGTCTGATTAAAATAATCAGGCTTTTGCAACGCTTGCTGATGAGCAGATCATTTCAAGAAGGTGTGTTGGCGGTTGGAGACATCTAAAAGAGGCTGGATAAGCGCTCCTGATGGTCCTGTCAAAGCGTAAGAACCTTTGCTAGTTGCTTTTTTGAAGAAAAGTGGCTGGAGGGTTTGGGAGTGTCTCGTAATACTGTATAGTGACTTAGTCACTACAATGGGGAACACTAAACCTACTTTTGTAAACTAGTTTCCATGGGCATAGTTGATGGAAGAGATGGGTACCTTTTACATTTGAACCGGTTTGGTTCCAATTCTGGGTATCGGGGATCGATCCCGGTACTCAATGGTATGAATTTTTGGTACTTTTTTTTCTCTTTTGTTTGTGGTAATAATGATAATTTATTTCACAATTTAAAAAACAAAACAAAACAATTTCACAATTAGTTTTCAAAATATAAAATGGATTTACGGTCCCATCTGCCTTTATTCTAGACTCAGGTGTTGACCAGAATTGTTATTGCAGGTAAGGTGGTCCTCAGAGAATTTTCAGACTTCTATTGAAAAAAATCATGATCATGATCATTCCAGCCCTTATTACATGTACATGCCATGAATTGAAAATAACAAGTGTGTACGAAAAGAAATCCTCACCATCAGAACAATCCACCTCCGAGTCGAACAGAGGGAAGCCGCGCTGGTCGTCGTGAGGCAGAGCTGCGGTGCCGGCGTGCTGCAGAGTTCCGCTCGAGGGCGAAGAGAAGGATGAAGGTGGCGAAGGGTCCATCACAGCCATCTCCGAATGCAGCTGACTGAGGGAAGAGGGCTGAGAGGGGCCGGCCTCCGGTACCGTTGTTTGCGGGTAGCCCTCCGACAACACGATCTGCACACGAGACTCATTGCTTGGGTCGGAGGCCGAAGCAGAGTTATTGCTGACCGCCTCTTCGTACGAGGGGAGAGTCACCTGGATTCCTTCCACCACGATGGACACGGGATGGCCTGACACATCCCGCTCCCGTCTGGGTGGAAAGGGACAGAAGACACAATCTTGGACTTATCATCAGTCCTGGGAAATTCCTGTTGGAGGAAACCCACATTGTTGGCCCTTTCAACGATGATAAATCACTGGTTTTTATATTATACTAACAAAGTAATGCCAGCATCATCTTGTACTTTAAATAAAGATTTTGAATATGAAGGCTTCCAAAGTAATTTTTACAACAACAAAAAAAAAGGCTGTTGTGTATACGAATATGACAGGAAGAAGAAATGTTTTTTTTGTGTGTGTAATTTTTGGCTTGGTTTTTGCCTCACCGATGGAAGGACTTCAGTTTTGGCTGCAGAAGCACAAAGAGCACCACCAGGAGCAGGATGAGTGCAACTGAGCTGGCTGTGGATGATACGATTGACGAAGTCGGCATTCCCAACGATAAGGATGTGTCGTGTTCTGAGGGAAAACATTGTTGGAAATTCAATCATAGGATCAATTTAATTTGGACAATCTAAAATGGAGTTCTGTCATCCCTTGTTGATTGCGGAGGTTACGGTACCACATATCAAACCACACTCATGATAGATGAAATCCGCAAAGTAGCCACCCAATATTTATTTATGTCGATTTTAGGGCTTCATGCATATAATACCAAAGTATTATGGATGCGATGTGCAAGTATTATTTTTGTCCATGTGGGTCCACTATTCGCATGTTCGACAATGTATTTGTGATTTTTTTTTTTTTGTCGAACCCAACTAAGAATTAGTTCAAAGTCTCACCTATTATATTTGCACCAATCCGCATATTTGTGTGGTCTTTCTATAACGACCCGAGATTCCACCCAAACACCAAAAATAAATAATCTGTAAGACATCTACTTTTTTTTAAGCTAAAGTTGTAAGATGAGTGTGAAATAAACGTTTTGGGATCATTGTTTGTGGTATATAAATGTAGGCAGCTATAAACATTTTGAGGGTCGCAAGTATGTCGGGAGGGTGTTACCTTGCTTCATTACACAGCTGATCTGCATGAAGCCATCCCATGTGCCATATTGACAGGTGAGGTATTTATATTCTCCTTTCATGATGTAGCCTTCATCACAGAAATACTCAATCACAGTGCCGTGAGAGAGTCTTCCGCACGGGTAGGGGTGGCAGGTGTAGCCTCCGTTCTGCGGCTGATACGGAGGACGGCACACTGTCAATGAAATTGAAGAAAGAGTGTTGCACTTCTTTATGAAACTCAACAAGATGGAGCATACTAAGGTCATGGAGCAACTTATTCTCCAGACCTCAAAACAAGAGAAAACTTGTGGAGGGAACATAAGCCCTGTGTTTCCAAGCAGCAGCGACGAAACTTGCAGCATCCAAAATCCCTCCCGAGCTGTGTGCAAACCCAGTGAAAAACTACAATAAACGTTTCATCAGTGTGCCTGCCAAACAAGAATTTCTCTGCCAGGAACTGCTGTAATTCATGTTTGGTTTGAGGATTAAATCATTATTTCGCTCAATAACACACACATTTTACAATTGCTAGTAAAATAATTACATTGTGAGTGGAGACTGTTCATTTTGACGTACTTTGTAAGTAAACACATTTCAGAGGATTAAATATCAGATCTTTACCGGTGGTACGTATACAGCGAGGAGGTTCTGAGGACCAGTGTCCCAGGGCAGTGCAACTGATGATGGTGGATCCATCTGGTTGGTAACCCGGGTCACAGCGGTATTGTAGCACAGCGCCCACGGGGAAGGCGCCCATGTTGTTGTCGGTCAGATTAGACGAAACGTGCTGCTCTATGAAGGGTCTCATACATCCTTCAGTGACAGTCACGGGGTTAAGACACTTAATAAAAAGGAAGATACTCAGGACCTAAGATACGAGAACCGGTTTCAAGAATGTCCAACTCTGTCAATTGTCGTGAAGATTACATGAATAAATGGAGGTAACCTTGCTTGACACATTTGATCCGCGCGGGGCCATCCCACTGTCCATCCTGACAGGTCAGGTAGTAGTCCCCCATGAGAACAAAGCCCGGATGACAGAAGAACTCAATGACAGTGCCGTGGGAGAACAGTCGACAGGGGGACGGGTGGCAGGTGTAACCCCCGTTCTCTGGTTCAGACAAAGGGAGACAAGCTGGCGGAGAGGGAGAAAAAAATATAAATATATTTAGAGCGGAAACTCAAGTCTTGAACCCATTTAAACTTGTTTAAAACGTATCAAATTTGAAGCTCGACCACAATTAGCAAAAAAATGTTAATTACATTTATGATTTGGAGGTGGTCTTTGGGCAATTTAAAACCATTCACATGACAGCTTTTACATGTGAATACAGCGGACTGAGAGTCTTACCGCCACTCTGTGTACAATTGGGAGGTTGTGAGGACCAGCGTCCTGGCGAGATGCAGGTGAGAATATTCGGGCCGTCTGGCAGGTAACCAGGGTCACAGCTGTACTGCAGCACGGTGCCCACAGGGAACAAGCCTCTGTTGGTTTCCGTGTGGTTTACCCAGCTGTTTTCAACCACATACGGCCTCACGCATCCTAGGAGGAAGCCCAGCAAATTCTGGGAAACTGGTGTTTTTATTTGAATTAGACTTACAAATATTTTCAGCCAGCAGACACTGCTGTTTTCACTTGTATCAACGCAACAAATACTTTCAGCCTGGTTGACGGTAATTTACCCGGGGAGACCAAGAATAACAGTTGAATTGAATTCTTTGACAGTTCTTCTGGAGAACTTCTGAGTTTTTCTCATGCATGGACACAAAGATGCAGACTATAAACTGAACGTGTTCCATGTGGGAGAAAATGATTGGAACAATGTTAACAATATGAGGAAAAATATTTTTTACCAGTAATTTATACAAATTGATACTTGTCTGACAGTGTCAATAAACATTTTACAACTTTGGTGTACCTTAATAAATAACTTTCTTTTATCGGTAATGGCAGTTCATTATTGAAATTGCCAAAGTCAAATACCTTGCTCTTTGACGCAGCTGATCTGAACCGGGCCGTCCCACTCGCCATACTGACAGGTAAGATATTTATAATCTCCCTTCAGGGTGTAGCCTTCATCACAGGAGAATTCAATCACAGTGCCATGAGAAAGTTGGCGACATGGAGAGGGGTGGCAGGTGTAGCCCCCGTTTTTTGGCAAATGTAGAGACTGGCATACTGTTGAAAGATGGTAAAATGAGAAACTCTCGCTGATTCCAGTGTTTTAATTTTGAACATTAGCACTACTATGAAAACGCTTGTTAATGTGAGCCTGCGTCGCCTGCTCTATGTTGTGACGACACTAAGTGACTTTACCATCACTGTGTATGCACTGTGGTGGTTCCGAGGACCAGTGTCCCAGTGCAGTGCAGGTGAGGATGCCAGGTCCATCTAACAGGTAACCAGAGTCACAATGGTACTCTAGCACGGTCCCCACGGGGAAATCATCCATGTTGGTTTTTGGCACGGTAGCCGAGCCATGCTCCACCATGACAGGTCTGACACAACCTGAAAATAACAAAAAGACAAATTTGGGGGCTCTTTCAAGTGGTGAGAACGGCTCCCAATACACATAACTACATTTGACGGTCAGCATTTGATTCTCAATTTTGCACCCACGTGTTTTTATGAGGAACACGATACACATTTTGACCGCAAACTGCGATGCTTGACTATTATTTGAAAATGTTTGCGTTTTGCTTTGGAGCTTGGTCCCTCACCCCTGTGAATAGAGTGCTCATAACATTTTGAGTGCATGCAGAATCCCTTTACCTGAACCATCTTGCCCTGTGGTTACCACCGCCGATGCCAGCAGCAAGCATAAGGACCATTTAAAACAAGGGTTGGTCCGACAAGCTTGTGATGTTGCCTTTGACTTTCCATTGCGCATCTTTCCCCGCAGTCAAATGACCCTGGAACAATATGATTGACAGCTCAAATAGTGTACTGAGGTTGGACAGATGCCAGTGAAAAGACGCTATGATGATGATAGGACGTGACAGGTCTGAGAGAACAGTGTACGGTCGCGGTTTTCCACAAACATACACCTCATTATATACACAGTGTTTCATTCCAATGCCGCCGTAAACTACGAGCACAAAGCAATCCCTCGCAGACGCAGTGTAATATAATTAGAGTTCTTGTTATTGGTTCGACATCAACAACAAACGCGTACCTCTTCCCTGCACTACGCATATCTGACAAGAAAGGATTTGGAACACGACGTAAAACTTGATTCGAACATACTTGGCTTAAGTCCACAGTGATGCCTACATATCGACGACAATTGTCCTAAAACCCAATACGTCAGAACGACCAAAATGAGTCGACCGCTAGCTACCTAGCAAAAACAAACTACGTAATGCGGACGATAACATTTCTAGCTATTACCCACCTTCCTTCAACACAGCCCGGGATACTCCACCCTCCACAACATTTACTACTAATATTCCGGACGGTTGTGTATAATATCAACCATTAAAAAAAAATATTCACATAAACGAGGCGAGCTACCTGACGCGTAGACTAACTAGCTGAAAACTCGAGCCCTACACCGCCTCCATAGTAACGAAGGCATATTTCCATCGTTACAACATCCGGGAGATTTCGCGTCCATGGTTACCATATGCTTGACGTGCGTTTAACCTGGCCGCGTTCTCTCTTTTAAAACACACACAGAGTAGGAAAGGCATCAAATGAGTCTTACTTCAAGGGGCAATGATGGTATGTTTTTTGATATTTTATACAAAATACGTAAAAAGAGCCGTCGTTTTTACGCCACTGACGTGAAATAGGATGGAATAGAACGTCTTTGTGTTCGTTAAATGAGAACAACCCATCGTGATTGTGTCCGTGGTTGCAGACGAAATCACTTGCAAACTTAGTGTAAGACTTCCCCTCCCCTGCAAGGTTGTGCTCACCATATCGGAGTTAGACACCGTTAGCATTAGCATTAGCATTAATAGTTATAATACATTCAATATAGAAAAAAAATCCTACTTCTCTCTGCACACGCCAATCGATCGTCATGGAAATGAGCATACAGTGTGGTTCAGAAAGCATTTCCAGACCTGGATCAAGAGAATCTTCTGAGATCACACAAAGAGGTGAGTGGACGAATGCGCAACAAAGTTTGTGCGTGTCCCTACATCTGAATTTTTTTTATGGATTTTAAATGGGTGAAAGTCAGTATTCCCATCCATCCATCATTTTTATACCAATAATTCCCATCCGCTAATGTGCTACAAGGAAATAAAGGGATAATGAAGGATCGATGGATGGATCTATTTATATCAGATCTATAGTGCGTTCGTAAAGTATGAAGTCTTCCACCTTTTCCATATTTTGTCGTTATAGCCTCATGCCAAAATGAAATAAACGTTTTTTCCTCGATATGCCATGCACACGCGCACACACGCGCACACACACGCACACACACAACAGCCTGTAATGACCAATATTTTGGAAATTTCTGAAAAATATAATGTATGACACCACATGTACATAAGTATTCAGCTTTTGCTCAATCTTTTGTTGATGCACCATTGGCAGTAATTACAGTCTCAATTCTTGAATATGATGCCACAAGTGCAAAAACACAGAGTAGGTGAGCTTTTCAGTGAAACATCCAAAGATAAGCTTCCAAAAAATAGCTAATGGACAAATTTGTGAATGCTGAAGTGCAAATATGCAGGGGAAGTCAATTATAATACTGTACATGCATATCCGTTTTAGGTTCATATGATATTAATGCAACTGATGAAGAGAAGCAAGATCCAAAACTGCAGAGGGCAATTGAGGAGATGAGGAGGCTTGATGAACTACTGTCTGTATGCATGTGCAGAGAAAAAGAAGCCAAGCGTCAAAGGAAACAATGCCAAGCTGAACTCTGGCAAGAGCTAATGGTAACCCCCCCCCCGCCCCCCCAAAAAAACCAAACAGTGTCATTTAAAGGCTGAAATGACACAGATGACAGCACAGCCTCTGTTGTTTCTGCCATGCTTCATGTGTCACTTTAAGAACTTGTCTTCGGTGTGGTCTCGCAGAGACTTTGTGTGTGGTCATGTGATTGCCTGACTCTGTTGGAGTCAAACATTGAGAGTGGTTACGTTGGGATTGGTGAAACAGTGTTATGTGACAGCTAGACGTCTCTCTGACAAAAATAAACCTATCGCTCAATAATAGTCGATAGATGAAAAAGGTAAGCAAAGTAGAGAGTGGAATGTACGTAGTTCAACGTAACGGAATACAAAATCTCTTAAATCTCAAGTAAATGGAAAAAACTAGAGGATACATTTAAGCTGTTCTGACAAATACATATCTTTCCAAAAGTTAACTTCAATGAATGTAATAGAGTAAAAGTGTGTATTTTTCAAAGGAGAGCTTACCTGAGGGCCACTCTGGATGCGGCCACGAAGCCATGAACGCAAGGCTGTTTTGGGCTTTGGAGGGACCGATTGGTAAGCAATAACCAATAATAATCAATCATGTGAAATGTCACATTCCAAATTTGTGTTTCTTGTAGGCTCCCCACAGAGGGAGGACATTGAGTCACTGTTTCAGACTCAGACAGATGACATTGAAATGGATGGAAGACTACAACAAATATTACAGAGTAAGTCTGGGCATATCCCTGAAGGGAGACACAGATGCCTTTACATGGCGGAAGCTGTAATGCAAGGAGACAAACGCGCACTAGATGGCACCATAAGCTTAGTAAACGTCTTTTATTTTCCCCCTAAACTATTCCCGCAGACTAATAGCACCACAGTGTTTTAAAAACACATCTGTCACTTTGATACACTGTATTGCACAGCTACTGGTAGAAGTTCGTACATAGTTTTTATTTTGGAAGAAGTCAAAAATTTAAAAAAAATAGGACAAGGGAAATTTCTTTACCTTGCTACTCGACAGCAAAAACATAACCTTTTCATCTTTTTCCCCGTGGTATCTAAAGTACATTCTCATCCGACAGGTGAAGAGAGAGCAGACGACATGAGCGAAGGAGCAGAGTCTGTGCGCGAGGAGCCGGACGACGGGTGCCACAGTGACGCCACCAAGGGCAAGAAGAGACAGAAGAACTTTGTCAAGAGAAATATTGAGGTATGTCGAAGTTCATGTGAGGCCATGGGCAGTTCCAGGAATCTTCTCAGGACTTGGAGCACATCTCTTCACTGTTTGTTTTTCTCAGTCTGACTTGACTGACTAGGTAGGCCCAGTGAAAAAAAAACACATGCTGAATTTGCGAGTACTCCGTGGAGAAAAATGAAAGAACAATCGGAGTCCCTTCGATGAGACTGAACATTATTTGATATGTCTGTCTGTCCTTTTGAGTCTTTGTCAGTCGACCGACTGATCTGTCGTTAGGGCTGTTGTTCTGTCTGTCCCTCAATCGCAGGGGCATCTGAAGTTTTCTATCCGAGGGCCACATACACAAAAATCAAAATATGCAAAAGCTTCTTTGACATTCTCGTACTTTATTTAATCTGCTAATACCAATCAATCAAGCAATTATGGATTGCAATTAATTTAGCTTTTTTTGTAGTCATTTTATATATTATTATTCTTTTTTTAAAGGTCCATTGCCTATCTGTCTCCATCAATTTAATCTGTCTCTCCATCAAAACCAAAACCATTTTCCATAAAATGGCCAAAGTTCAAATTTTAAATCGCCATTCAAACTTGATCCGACAATTGTTATTTGTCGCACAGCTTCTTGTTTTTAAATAACACCCGCGTCAAAATATCTGTGATTTGGGTTTGCCCTGAAGGCGTGCATTTGATTTTGGGTAACATCTGGTGAAAGACATTTTTGTTTTTTTGTTTTTTGCTGGTACTTGTTTTTCTTCCATTTGCAAACACACACCCGTCTGCAGTCAAGGTCTTTGTCTTTCCTGCCGTTGTGTGCTTCACTAGCTTGTCAGGGGCAGAGGAGGCCAAGTGCTATTGACACAGGCAGAGGAAGAGCGTCTGACTGAGCTCTTGCGAGACATAGATGAAGAGGAAGAGAACAGTGCCAGAGGCACAAACAACAAGGTAAGCTGCCATGGGAGCGCAGAACAGGCAACATATGACTTTTGCAAATTCTTGAATACTTCTTCCTCCTGTCTGAGATCTTTTGGAGTCGCATCTTAGCAGGCGGTGATTCCATTTAACAGTGTCTGCTATCAACATTCTGCAAGATATTTTTACATTTTATGGCAACCAAAATATGTTTCCACTATCAAATAGTCGCTCTCACTCACATAGTTGAACCGGGGGCCCTTATCATGGTCACAGTTGTGTCTGCATTTTACAGCTCAGCACATGGACTAATGCTTACCGCTACGCATGTTTTGAGATCTACTTGGCCACTGAGAGGGCCCTCTGGGCAGACCATCCTCAACTACCCAAAGCCGCACACATGAGCCAGATGTAGTTCACGAGAAGCCACGTGGTACGATTTCTATTGTTGGCACATTTGCATGATGATTCTTCGGTCTGTGTCTTTGAAATTTGGAAGGCCGAATCGTTCATAAACGGGAAGACTGATATTGGCACATATAAACAAGGGACGGTGTGCCATCGGCGCTCCAAGTCTGAAACTGAAGGGTAGATAGTTGAGCAGTAGGCGTCTCACAGCAAGAATCTCCAGTTTCTACCATCTCTACGTCTTTATCTTGATTCGTTTGTTTTTCCCAAATAGCACTTTTTGGCAGCTGTTAGGCCTGTTGGGAAGCATTATCTTCCACATACGTTTCCTTTTTAGCTTGACTCCGGCAGCTTTGCATACATGGGAGGCCTCCAAATTGTTCCCGATACCATGGTACTTTTATTTATGACCTTTAATATTTTTTAACAAATACCACAGTGGTTGTAGTGGCAGCTACCGAATTGATGGGAATGCAGTTGCTCAGATTTCCATATTTTACTGGCTAGATGACTTTCCTGTTATTGCAAAGCACACTATTGCGAATGATCATGACGGCACAAAACCATTATTTATGTCACTGGGACTTTGGCAGTGAGTCCTGTTCAAGGACTGAGTTCCAGTTCTGCGTAGAATCCAATGGGACACATGAACTCGACATTCCTGCTCTGTTTGCCATTTCCACTTCTCACAATGTTATTTATATCTGTTAAACTAAGGCAATGCATTTACCAGTCCATAATCATTGGAACCGATGTAGACATGTCACCACAAGTTGTCTTTGCAATATGGGAGGAATTATGTACGTACTATTCTAACACATACATAAACCAGATGGGAACTTTTTTTTCCTCTTTGAACTCTAACGTAAATGTAATCTTTACAGATGCCAGAAAAAAAGGTGTCGATTTGAGGTGCAGAGCAGGATGCACTCAGCACTTGACTGGGGCACTACCTCTGTTACCCAGTCCTGCAAAGTCTCTTTGAATACATCCCATTTAGGTTCATCTTTGTATCTATGCTGCAATGAGAATAACACTCAGATAAGCGCAGACTTCTCCAAGTGCCACATTTTTTTAAAATGTCTCACTTGTTGGACTGAATAATTGACAATCTTCAAAGACATTGCTGTTCCAAGTACGTACATTGTTCCAGTCAGGGCAAATGGTAACATCCAGAGGCAAGACATTTTTCGGCCTATGCCGTTTCCCAGCCGCTGTCAATCCCAAACCTAGATTAAAAAAAAAAAAAAAAAGTGTGGGTTTCATTAGGAAGGCATCCGGTGTAAAAACTGTACCAAACTTATCAATCAAGTGACTCATAACCTGTTTCTTGTGAATTTTAACTCATCATTATGGGCTCTGACACCGTGTTTCAAAATATTGACCCATCATGCTTGGTCAAATCCTCAAACTAATGTGCTGGATATAAAATAATCCAGTATTGGCTCGGTCCCTTTCGGTGAGCTATTTCACCCAATTTGGGTTCCTTCTGACATTTTTAAAGTGGAAATCAACAAACCACACTAGTTTGTATTTTCCCTAAACACAAAATGTATTGTGACATCTGTCGATCACACTTTCCTCACTCATCAGAGAAACAGTTGCATCATCCAATTATGATCTAGATCTTGTCTCACCTCTTAACGCCAATGACCTCATCACTCTTCCCGCCGCTTTCCCTCTCCAGGGGCAGTTGATTCCGCATTAGACCGTTCAGTTGGCAATGCTGTGACGATAGGCGTGACCCACTATCTCATCCTTGTTACCAAGTGACAAATATGCAATTTTGAGCATCTCTCGTTGAGGTTGTCACAAAATAATTGAGGCCAATCCCGACGGTCTATGACTTAAGTCAACTGATGCGCGTCTTCCAGGAGGACATGTGGGCCGTGCCTGTTTCGGCAAGCCAGGGTTACACCCCGGAGACGTCTGACCTGCAGCAGCTGATTGCCATTGACTCCAAACTTCGCCTTTTCCAGCCTGCCGTAGAACTTCCCTCATTGCAACGCTCCTATGCACTCCTAAAAGAGGTATGCTTCCAACAGAACCGCATCTATACTGTGGCAGAAATAGTTCTTATCGTGCTCCCTTGACTCTTGCAGACAGGATTCAGAGCTGATATGATGCAACGTCATTAAGCTTAAATACAACCCAGCAGGGCATCAACCAACGGCAACATCATGTAAAATTCTTTCCAATTAATCTTCGGGGAGTCTCTGCACTATTTAGGTATTAGGAAAAATGGAAAAGTGCTTGCTGGGGTAATGACTTTTCCATTTTCATTTTCACATTAAATTACGCACATTGTGCTTCTTGTGCATTTTCCCCCCCGAGAAATTTTCATCAGGTTCAGCATTGTTCAATCATGATTAGCGATGTTGTATTTTGGACAAACAAGTTTAAAGACTCACAGGGACGAGCAGAGTACAGGCTACGATGCAAACGCAGCAATATCAAATCAGCCAGTATATGATTGAGAAAAATCACAACCACCATTTTGAGCTAACCGCCCAGTTTATGCAGCGTACCTAAGTTGACATAGTTTAAAATATAACCATTATTTTTGTTACGTGGAGGAAAAATGCTGTGCCTAATGTCAGGAGCACATGGAAATGACCAAAATCCAAGTTTCCTCCCTGTAGATGTTTTGGCAGACTTTCACTACGTCCACCTTAAGTTTCTGTCTTCAGTCAGTGAAAAGCATCTTCTTTTCAGTTGAAATCAGGACACTGTCTTGGACGTTGAACAGAATATTCCATTGCAATGATAGCAATTCTTTTTGGGCTTAGTACTTTCATTGTCCCAAAATCACTACCAATTTAGGATTGTCTGTATTTGAGAGGGGCCTGTGAGAAAGACGTTAGACCAAAGAGGGAGTTTGAGGGAGTTTCTTTGCCTCTTCGACGGTATTGCAGGGATGTCATGCACTGTTGTGACTATTCCACCATGTCTGACTGCAAACGACCCTCATCCCAGTCAATCTTGATTTTGTGAAATAATCCCATCATGAGCATCTGTTTTACATTTCACAAAGCAAGGCCCAGGAAAGACGATAAGTAGTCTATAATAGGAGGATAAGTAGATCGCAGCGTGTCATGCCCCGTCATGACTTTTCCAGCGTGTTTTACTACGAGCAAGCTTCAACCATATTACTTGTGACCTCTCTAAATAATCCCATCATGACCAGCTGTTGTACATTTTGCAAAGCCAAACCCACGAAAGACAATGAGTTGTTCTACCGAATACAACACCAACCAGCCCCTCCTTTCATTTTCTCCTTTTGCCAGCACTTTGCACCCCATCTTCCCGCAGGTTTGTGTACAGTCACTGTTAAAATGCAGTTGGACTTTGAAAAATCACTCCAAAAATGATCGCAGATTAATCACATGGGTAATTTACATTTGTAATAATTATTTTAGTGATCGGACTTAAGTCACTTCACCAAACTGGAAGACAGATTGTCAGACTTCCTGTGTAAGCAGCGATAACTACGGGCTGATGACAAGACAGTTTGAACCCTCATTTGCTTGAATGTTGTTTTCTTGATTGCTGGCTTCTTAAGACAAACGTTAAATCGGTGCATATCATTGATTTATACAAACTGTATATCACAGGTGGGCGGCCCGGTAGTCCAGTGGTTAGCACGTCGGCTTCACAGTGCAGAGGTACCGGGTTCGATTCCAGCTCCGGCCTCCCTGTGTGGAGTTTGCATGTTCTCCCCGGGCCTGCGTGGGTTTTCTCCGGGTGCTCCGGTTTCCTCCCACATTCCAAAAACATGCATGGCAGGCTGATTGGACGCGCTAAATTGTCCCTGGGTGTGAGTGTGGGCGTGGATGGTTGTTCGTCTCTGTGTGCCCTGTGATTGGCTGGCAACTGATTCAGGGTGTCCCCCGCCTACTGCCCGAAGACGGCTGGGATAGGCTCCAGCACACCCCGCGACCCTAGTGAGGATCAAGCGGTTCGGAAAATGGATGGATGGATATATCACAGGTGTCAACGTCAAGGCCCCGGGGCCAGATCTGGCCCGCCACATCATTTTACGTGGCCCGTGAAAGCAAATCAAGCATATCAAGTTCGATGATGCGCGTGCTAAAGTCTGAACTAAAAAATTCAAATTGTCATATGTAATCCACAATAACAGTCATTATTCTTGACTTCTGATTTTGAAACTAGTTATCCATCAATTTGTTGTGCGCTGTGTATGTAATATGTGGAGGGGATTCAACATTTATATGGTTTCCCCAAATTCATAACAGCCCTCCAAGGGAAACCGTAACTACAATGTGGCCCGCGACAAAAATAAGCTTGACACCCCTGCTGTATATGATATGATTCGTGTAAACACAAACTAAGCAGAGACATCGGATATGGCCATCTTTGTGCAGAGGTGTGCTGAACCAGAAGGAAGTGCTTTGTCCCGTTTTTAACCCTTTCGGGGACAGCGGTACTGTGGTCACAGCTTCTCATGTCATCCGGTTACAGGGTGCACGAAAGGGTTAATCACCATTTATTGTGACTTACCACGTGTATCGTATGTTAGCTGCCAAATTAAGGCATTTACAAAGTTGATGCCTTCCCTTTCGAAAATGGCACGTTTCATTGAATTTCCAGTTTGATCTTTATCTCATTCTCACATCAAACAGTGACGACGAAGTCTTTATTTTCAGGCCAAACGTCCAGACGCAGATCGTATGTTTGGCCACTATTCCAAGTGTGAGTTAAGGGTTATCTCACGATTTTTGCTACATGGCACGCTCACCCTTGAAGAACAAAACTGGGAAAAAACCCCCCCAAACAAAATCCCCCACGACATTTTATGTTTTATAAAGCCAGAGAATTTTACAGCGTACGTTTGTGAGCCAGCATATTATACTATGGCATACAGGACTAATGACCATAATTGAAGCCAAATGCTGAATCTATATCCACATCCACCAAAAGTGATATCTGTGGCCTAATTTTATCAGTTAAAAAATCCTCTGAAGTGGAAATGATGAATAAACCGTTCGAGGTGAGGCCTGATGTGCGCTTGATCATGCCAAGCGATCTGCATGCGATCATATAGATGAGCTAAGTGAACATGACAAGTAGTCCACTAATATCAGATCATTTCAGTGTCATGGTAAGAAAGTCAACTCGCTGATTCAGCTAAATGCATCCACCATCGGAAGAATAACAAGTTGTCCTCCTCCATCCTGTAGACAGTAAGGACAGCTCACGATTGAAATAGTCTCGAGTCTTTTCAGAAAAGACAATCCAGCCCTTGTTTGAGTCCCATGCTATGAATGAACCTTTGACTACTAGTGCAAAAATGTGTTATTAATGGCCAGCTGGATGTGTTACTTTCAATGACCTACTTTTTTCCCCCTTGCCTTTAATCTTGCAAGTTTCAAAAGATTTTGGGAAACTCAAATTCTTTATCATCCATCTGTCATCTGCTCTGTATTAGCGCTGACATGGTCATTGCAGGTATTTTTCAATAACCTCGACAATGACACAGTCAATATGCTCCGGTAGGATGTAGCATAACTAATACATCAAAGCATCAAGTCGCAAGATGGTGCTCACCACACTTGTGCCCTAAAAGTGTCTGAACCTGCCAGATTCTATTAAAGGGGATGGCGCCTCCAGTCTAAATCCATTCCAAAGCAAGTCATTCTCACAGCATCGGTGGCTGTAAACTCTCAAGGTGGTCATAAAAGCAAATGTGCTTTGTTTTGTGGTGAACTTTGTTCTCTGCAGAAGCTTGCACAAGTCCGCACTCCCCAACTAGAACCAGCTAGACTGCGGGTAGGAGCAAATACAAAACCAAGTAATTTTTTGGGGCTTTTTTTTTTTTTAAAGCACAGTTGATGCCAGACTACTTCCTGTCCTACTTTCTTTAATCGGGCAATGTCGCAGCGATTGTCATACTTCAAAACAAACAGCAAGTCCTCTGTCCCTCGTGAGCGCTGGCTCTTATTAGGATGAGTCAGGAAGGATGAGTCAGGACTTGCACCTGTGACTTTATGTTCTGATCCTTTCATTACACAATGAGTGTGAAAAACAACTACAATGCAACCACTCAGTAGTGGACTCAATGTTGGACATGTTTGATTGGAAATTCGGGTTTCTGGGTAATGCAGTTCTATTAATGTCCTGTAGGCGGGCACTGAGCTACCACTCACAGGAAGCCCCCCCCCCCCCCCCACCCACACCAAAGCCAAGACGATGCGAGGCATATCTTATTAATACACTACTTTACAAAAAGTTGAAAGTAAAATTTTAGGAATAGCCCAAATGCACTATAACCTGTACAGGTTGACGACATTGACATTCTCTCATCTTTTAAATGCACATGCCCAACGTCAACGACATCCAACTGTTCAATGTTTCAGCCCGTTTTAGACAACAGCAAATTGCGCAGAAAGTATTGAAGCATAGAAAACCCAGACACGTGCACTCACACATTTAGAAACGGTCATATTAACCTTTTCATGCACCCTGTAATCTGATAAACACGATAAGCTGTCCACTGTAGTAACCGCTCTCCCTGTATCTTCAAGGTCGCTAAAAAGGTAACAAGCCTCGAGCATTTCACACCTTGGCGGAGGTAATTGGTTCTGTTTGGACACCATCGAAGTTGTAGCCTGTCTGGTAAAGAAGAAAACAGTCATTTTGCCTGGTTGAGCCCAGCTTGTTAGGTCTTGTATCAACCAAGTCATTGCTACAACGTTTTTGTCAGCCCCCAAAATCAGAATCTAATTACAGGGTTGCTTGAGGTTGACGAGGAGGACCAGCTCCAGAAAGGGAAGAAGGTTTTCTCTTTCATTGGCAAATATTAAGACACGTGGACAGGCTTACAACGTCTCCTGTGCACTAGCAAATTATTTTGTACCGAAAATTCACATGCTTTGCCAAACGTCATCCTATGAAGGCTCCGTCTTAAAATGAGTGGGAAGCCTCAAAGTCATTGACAGTATGTAACGTTACTGCTCTCTTTTTTTGTATTTATTACTTTCACGTTACTTTTCACTCAAAACATGGCCTCCACAGCCATCCCTCTGAAATTCAACAAGATCAGGTCATAACAATTACTAATTATTAATGTAGGCTCTTTCATCAGGGCATGTTCATCAGCCGTGCGCCTACAGTGAACATTAATGAAGGCCTTATGGTTGTTCCAGTCATTTTAAGTCACTTCGATGGCATCACTTTGGTTTTAATTCACAGGGTCACCAGCTGTTTGTTTGTTCTTGGTTAGCTGTGTTCCGATAAAAGGCAATGAGGTCACATCATGTGGTAGGTCAGGAGCCCTGATGATTTTAACCACAGGCAATTTGAAACAAGTTTTCGTCATGAACGGTGCTTTTGGCCAACATAACGTGGTCGACTATTTTTGGCTCATCATGTAATTAAATAATACCACGACCGCAACTTTCTGTTGGATCGTCATCTCAAATGTCGATGACGCTTTTTTTTTTTTTCACTATGGATGCAGGGTTGATTAAAATAGGTTAAACCAGAGAGTTCTATAAAAATGATTTTATACTTATCCATTGTTTATGCAGCACTGTCTCGGAATTCTAAAAGAACCATTTAGGAGCACTCTGGAGCCCTGTCAACTGTTAGTCATTAGCTTAGCATAATGGCTGAACTCAACCTGTCCCTTGCGTACCCTCTATTCTTTGTAATTATGTCCCATTTAAATTACATTTAGTAGTTTTATAATACCACGCTCATCAAATTGAGAATGGAAACCTGCACCCAATTTCTCACTGGCTACGAAAATGTGGGCCACATTGTTCTTGACTGTTCACTGCACGTGTCAGTGGAAGTGCACGGGAAGTGCAAAAGACGCATGAACGTAGATTCTGTCCAGATGCGCTTGATATCCAACATTGGCTGTCCTGAAGATCTGCTCAGTTGTTTGCCGTGTCTGTGTCATTCATTGGACAATGTTGAGATTACCATATGTTAGCTAAGTGAGACTGATGAAATTGGGCATAGCCTTTGAAACAGGGTTTAGATCGGAGGGGGTGGGGGGGGGCACATTTTTGTCAGCACGGGTCACTAAAAGCTTCTTCATAATGAGCTAATTTATGAATGAACACTCCTTATTCATTTTACAGTATAACTATCGCGTTTTGCATGGTGGTAGGTGGAGGACTCCAAAAAAAGCAGGGAGACAGGGAGGAGCAGGGTGGCTGACCAAGATGTATTTAACAAAATGTAAACAGGAATACACTGGAGAAACAAACTCAAAAACTCCCTCAAATAAAGTCCAGAAAAAACACAAGAAATCAAAGTAACAAAAACCTAAAACAGAAAACAAAACACGACACGCGCACAGAAACACACACACAACAGCAACAATGATCCGACATCGACTGGTCGGGCAGGGATTCCTTTTAACACAACACAAACTAATGACACAATGACCAACAGGTGTACCACTGCAGGAGGAGCCCTACAGTGCCACCTGTTGGTCAAAAACAGAACCACCCTAACAATAACTATGAACTAAGTGTAGGACTGAGCCCTGCCACGAATAGCAGAAAAGCACAAGTTGAAACCACCCCTAAGGTTATTTTATAATGACCTATATTAACCCTTTCAGGGACAGCGGTTACTGCAGTGGAGACCTTATCCTGTTATCAGGTTATAGGGTGCATGAAATAGTTAATCGAATAAAGCTGTAAACATACCCCATACTATAATCCCCAAACACTTTCATGTAATTTCCACTCATCAACATGAGCCATAAAAATAAATGGCTTCCAGATCATTTGATTTTGCTTCTTGAGAGCCACTCAGCAGAGCACAAACATAAGAGGCAACAATTTCGTCACTTCCAGGCTAAACTTAGCTCCTCCCCGATACAGTCAAAGATGTAACACTTCAACACACTTCCTGGTCACCGATTTACACTTTGCCGTTAAGCCAAGGCTTTGGCGCATCTTGTAGTAGCTTGGCGTCTTCCATCAAAAGCATAATAAAAAATAGGTGAGTTTTTCAGTGAATAGCTGAGGGTAGGTTCTGCCAGAAAAAAAAAAAACGCAAATCGATAGGGGTTCGCTCTACTACTATTTTACATCATTTATACCTGAATATAGAATTTGCATAAAGTCACTATTTCTATTAGTGAGCAAAAAAAGTACTATGGTAACATTTTTAAATGTCATACAAGTGTAAAAAAAAAGCCGCTGTTCTTCATCTAACCTGAAAGAAAAGCAGTTTTATTGTCTCTGTTTCGTGTTACGAGGTGGACTCGGAAGGTAAAACGAGCGTGTGAAATGTCCAAGTTGAAGTGTAAAAAGAAATGAACCACGGTAGAGGTTTAAAATTACTGCAACAGTACCTTAACTATTGCTCTGTCATCTCACATGACGTGGTGAGGCTGCGCATTCTTTTGGAGCAAGCGTGAAAAAACAAACAAAAAAAACCTGATAAGATCATTCTTTGATTCTCGTGATTTATGCCGAAGTCTCGCTTGACACAGTTGATTCCACTGTTTTTAATATAATGTAAAGCTAACTCATTTTGTTTGATCTAATATACATAATTTATCTGGGCTCTACAATGATCCAATTTCTATTTCATTGCTGAATCCTCCACTACCAGACGTTGAAGTCTTGCCACTGGCAGCAGATTCTTGCAGACTTACAAGTGAACGCCGTCTTGGTGGCGAACCAACAAACTCCTTCTTGTGCAATCATTTTCATCCACCGCAGACATAAATTCTCAAATACTGGATGAAATTCTGCAAAGGTATTTTGAAACCCAGCGAATATTTCTTGCGATCCAACAAAAATAAAGGGCCTTGAAGGATCACCATTGTGAGGTCTCCCCCCTGCCCCACCCCCACCTGAAAAGTCCAAAATAAAACCAACCAAATGATCATACCTCTCAATATCCTTTGCATTGTTTAGCAAATACTGAAAACAGCCAATGTGGTGTTAGTGCAGTATCACATTTGTGGACGTAGGATGCATCACACGGTTGTAGTCTTTTCCAAAGAGATTTCTCCGGACCACCCTCACTTCTGGGAAAAAAAAAAAAAGTCCCGATGATCCACAAATGAATAGCTCCTAATACTTCAGGAATGTTCAGCTATTGGCAATCGACAAGTAAGAGGAGTCTCGATCTGTCAATATTTGTGGCAAATTCGAAAGAGCGAAAAGTCAAAACGGCCACGCTGATAGGAGGAGGGAGATTTTACTCTTGAAGATTTTCTTGCAAACCTATTCACGTTATGTAGCACACAGCTGTGTCCCAGACACCTCAGAACTTGGCAGTTACAGGTCAAAGCCTGCAAGGATGTCTGTGAGGAAAGAAATGAGAAAAAGAGAACGCAGTCAAGAGTCTCAGCCATCGCTTCCGAACAGCTCTCACAGGGTGTGCTTGTGGCAAGCCAAAGCATGTGGACAAGCCTTGGCTGGTGGCCTGAGTCCACGTGGCACATGCGGAGTCTTGACTGCGCCATCCGCAGGCAACCAGAAAAAGTAGAATCGCATCGACAGAGCAGACTGTTCTCAACAACACCAGCCGTGGTCAGGTGACTCAGCCAAACTGGAACAGAAACTTAATTACGCTTAGCCAAAGGCAACATGCGCCACTCTACAGACTATTTTATACTCGTGGCCCCAATATGTTGAAACCAAGCAAGTAATGTTCGAACTCTAACATAATGAAGATACCCGAATAACGTAAACCGTGCGATAGAAAGTCTGAATGTCGACAGATTTGGAATTGCACAGTAATTTATGGGGACCCCGACCAAACAGTTGTGCTTACGTAAAAGTAGATTTCATTGAAGGGAAACTACAGTAGACTACTTTGTTTTGTTGTCTGGTGTGCTATTTTTAAATTTTTTCCAATTTCTCTTCCAACGGCAATACGATAAATCTTACAAACAACACAAATCATTTGTGGTTCATCATAACTTGTCTAGCAAGCACGGCAAAGTAGATGAGCCCTCATTCGGTTTCTTGGTTGTGCCGCTTGAGTGGCCACTTGTTGAAAGGCAAATATAAAAGGTAAATGTGGAGAGAAATGTGTTTTCTACATTTATAACCCAAGTCATTTTCACATTTTTAAACTTTGGTGTCATAAATGGGTGCTTTTCGAGTCCTTCTGGTTTAAGACAACGTTTGTCACGTTTCATGATGGTGGAGGACCCCAAAAAGCAGGCAAGAGGGAGGAGCAAGGTGTACTTGAAAGATTGTATTAAAACACAGAGAAAACTAAATCCAAAACAAACAGTCCAAAGGATCAAACAAAAACCACGGCAGAAGCTCAAAACTAATAGTAACAGAGCCATGACCTAAACACGACACCAGCAAAGAAACAAACAAGCAAACAATGAGTGGTCGGGTGGGAGTCCTTTTATACTACAAATGACATAACGACCAACGGGGTGTGCAGCTGCAGGGGGAGCCCTACAGTGCCACCTGGTGGTCACAAACAGAATCATGACAACGTTACGCTAACAGACCAGTTGACCAGCCAATCGCAGGGCAAACAAAGACAAACAACTAATGTCACAAACTAGGGACATAATTTTATTAAATATATCACGAAACATCCACTTAATAACGATGTTTTAAGTTTTTCTTTTTAGTTTAAAATGGCCTACCGTGACCAGAATTCAGTGTTGCCAAAGGTACAATCCTGGTGGGTTAATGCGCCTTTTGGCACTGTGGATCCTTGTTAAAGGAGGCCGAAGGCTGGTTGCCGTGGCTACTGTTCTTCTTGCTCATCTTCTACTGTAAATGGAAGATGAGGAAGAAGAACAGCGTATGGAAGGGCAGGAGCGGTGGTTGTTGCGGCTGGCTTTACAGGATTTAGAATCATGAAGGGAATAGTGTATTGGGCGGGTTCGTAATGGCTTAATAGAGGCATAAATAAACCTTGTCTACCTCCACTTCGCGGAAATTCACATATTGCGAGGATCATGGAAGGTATCAAAAAGTGAGGGAACACTGTATTGAAAATTCAATTCTGTGCCTTACCGCCACTTGCAGGACTATGTAACAGCAGTGACCACAATTTGGGCTTGTTTTTGGCAAAAGCCTCTTTTTCTTAAAACAAAACAATACAAAAAAAGTCCCCTTGGCATAATTATCACCATTTGTGGTTTTATTTTGTCTTGTGCAACGGTACATCATCTCGCCACTGCATCTGTTTGCCTCGGTGTCCCAGTGACACTCGTGTGGAACATGTTGCACTAAAAAAATTGATCACGAGTGTGTAATGTGCTTGCCTAATCTTCTGAAACGCGTTCAAGTAGCACACTGACCCTGTTTATTCGTTCATGCTTCATAACGGTTGGCAAGCCGTCTGCTCCCTCAAACTGCGGTGAAGTAAAATGAGCTTCGCGGTAACGTGCATACATGTTCTCTGGAGGTGTCACATCCAGCATGACTGATCGCGTTCAATTTATATTGACATCCATTTTCCAGTGGACGACTATTTGGAGTCTCTAAAATTTGCCTCTTCCAATCAGGCAATTTAAATCAACTTATGGGGCTCAGCAGCCCAAACCCCAAATCATTCGTCTGATGTTTCTTCAATAGTTTGACACACTTGTGTTGAAAAATATAATTGTGTTTGACATGTTTTTCATCCTTCCCAAAAGTCGTGTGACCCAGATAGTGTTGGTGGTGGGAATGCCGGAGAGGCATGTCAAGAAGCTTCTTCAAGAAGAACAAATGCCGTGACGTATACTAACAATCTCTGGAGTTTGTTAAGGTCAAGATTTGATATTCACGCCAACAAGTGACTCATAACTACATTTAGCTGGAACAACTGCACGGACTAATCTATTCAAATTTGCCAGCGCCTTGACAATGAAATGTAAACATGCGTTTATTGTTTCTTACAAAGCAAAGCAACAAACAGGCTTCAGACCAGAGAGACATTTAAAACGAATCCCCGTGTCAATATCCAAACCAGAGACAAATGTAAGGAAAATAACACGTGTCCGTAAATTGTGGACCACCATGTGCTGCCAGAGCCGCCTCGGTGCATCCTGACAAGTTCGTGGAACGTGACTGCGGGGATTAAAGACATTTTTTTGAAAGACATTCCATCCAGAATTCCATTTTGGAGTTCTGATGGGGTAGTACAGAGGTTTGTCCTAATACTTCTTCCAAAAAGTCCCACAAGTATTCAATTAGGTCACAGTCTGGAGATTGTTCATGATCACGTCCGAGCGCACACCATCCTGTGACCCCTCGGTTCTGCATGACGGCATCTGTGTGTCATATTGTCCCAGTTACTTGTTCTTTCTGTGTAGTCTTTGAACCAGCTCGTAATACAACACAAATGTGCATCTTGTTTTTATCTTACCGAGGGGGTTACGACGACTACTACGACCATTAGCACTTGATCAAATCATAAATATTCATTTGTTGAAAAAATACTACTCGTTTGGAGTCGTGTATAGCCAAATCTGCAATAATAATGCGCCCACATTTTTAATGAGGATCAGTGTGATAAAACAAAAAAAATAGGTGGACAAATGGGTAGCGATTCTGAATTCACTCGACTGCTTCTCTTTACTTGATATTTTGTTTACGTCACAGGTGTCAAATTCAAGGCCCATGGGCCAGATCTGGCCCACCACATCATTTGATGTGGCCCGAGAAAGCAAATCAAACATGTCGACTTATATGATGCTTGATTAAATCTATACCAAAATGTCAAATTCTCATATGTAATATATACGAGTGTTTTCTTGTTAC
Organism: Hippocampus guttulatus; assembly: GCF_054856545.1. Taxonomy (NCBI): domain Eukaryota; kingdom Metazoa; phylum Chordata; class Actinopteri; order Syngnathiformes; family Syngnathidae; genus Hippocampus; species Hippocampus guttulatus. The sequence continues at coordinate 11,662,857 of NC_141273.1, forward strand.
CCAAACCCTCATTACAGCAACTTAAACTACAGTTGAATAAATCATCATTCTTGACTTCTTCATATGGTCTCACAGTCAAAACGGCCCTCCAAGGGAACCGGCAACTATAATGTGGCCCGCGACAAAAATGAGTTTGACACCCCTGGTTTACGTCATACAAAGTGTGTTAAGTGTGCTCATGAGAAATCGGAGGTGGAATTAGCAGTTTTTGTTGATTGACTCGTTTTTTTTCATCTCATGGTTGTACAGAATCAAATTATCTGTAGTAGGTAGATGTACTGTAAGTAGATGTATAGTCCACATAAAAAATGTATCAGGCAGAGGATTTTATTTTGTGAAAATACAAAGTGAAATTGAGTTGGGTTTTTTTCAGAATTTCATCTCGTAGTTGCACAAAATAAAATGATCTTATTTTAATTTATTTTATTTCGAAACAAGCATTTAGTGGTGTGAGAATTGTGGTTAAAAACAGACTTGAATTTAGATTCGCCCCCACCCCCCTGCTTGGAACACTATATTTTCATCACAGGGGTCTGACCTGCATGTGGTGCTGGATTTTGTAGTCTTGATGAACAAGGGAGCTCCAGTAAAGACCACTTTAAATAAACCTTAAATAGAAGCTGTCATTAGTTCCACCAAGAGAGATGAGGAGATGAGAGGTACTGTAAGTCCGGGGCTCAGTATATTATATTTTTACATTTACTTTTAAGTTGTATTCGTAAGGATGCCCCTCCCACCACTACCCCATATTGTATATGAATTATACTGTATTGAGTCTTGTAGTCTTAATTCAGAGCAATGATTCCAAGTCCACTGTTCAGGCTAAACTTAAAGCATAATACCATAGTAGAAAGAATAAATCAAATGTTAACGTTCACAGTTGCTCAAAGTTTGGTAGTCTTTAATGAATGATTATGGAGCTGTATGCGACTACCGATTGAGTTGTTGACGTTTTATGCAACGTCCATACATTTTAATTTTATGTGTGTGCGCCACAAAATTGGAGAATTCAACAAATTGCACCAGACTGGCACTCCAAAAACAACCCTGCGGGTTGACAGCTTCCTCTTTGCCTGACCCTATCATTTTTTACCCAGTCATTGCTTTTATAGGATATATATTTAGAGAGGTCCAAACAATCATTCAACCACAAGTCATTTGCTGACTAGCCTCCACTTCTAAATGGACCCATGACAAATTGAGCTGTCAGCGAAATCTTTCTCCTATATTTCAGTATTACTGGATTAACCTGGGCATCAGTAACCAAAATAATTTCATCAAGAGCTTTTGGAATAGTTGGGGTTGATAGATCATTCGAATAATTTAGCCAAATTGCAAATGGAAATTGTTATCTTTTTGATTTGTAGCTTTATTGTTATAGTGCATTTTTTGTAATAGTGGGTCAAAAAGATCCGTCAAATATTTTTTTCAATTAATCTTCAGGACACTACTCCATTGTTCGTCCCACATGGAATAAATCCACTCTACGAGGTTTCGTTCCAATTCCTTGCTAACATTCTCCTCCAGTGAGGAGTGCTTTCTTCTTGTCAGCAGACATCAGATTATTCTTTCGTTTACTCCCCCCCAACTCCTTATTCTTTTTAGGTCAATGTTGAAATGTTTAACAGCTTGAATTCTTTTCACTGCATACAGTTGTAAGCTCCCCAAAACTCCCTCTCAGCAACAATTTCCAATATCCGTATTGCTTTGGCGTCGAGTGATGTTCAAACCTTTGATGGTTCTTCTCATGCCAAATTCTTATGGATTTGGTAGGTGTATTGGAAATATTCTTTAAAACATATATTATTATTACCACCCGCAAAAATGACATGTCTAATCCGAAGATTTATTTATTTTTTGTTCCATTTCCAAAACCCACAAACTCAGATAAATGCAAATTCATGCTAAAAGTGTGGTTGTCCACACAGTCAGTTCAATCCACCAAAAAGCAACTAATCAATCTTTTTCCCCATTATTTACTCCAAAATGCAAACGATACTTGCGACCAATGTTGCTCCCAAATATTATCCTCTTTAGTCTCTATTCAGTTCACATTATACTCTCAAAAGGCATACTGCACACTCTTCCGCTCACCTCTTTCTGTAAGGTGCCGTTTCCCCCAAATTTGATGTACTTCTCCGTGGGGTGCAGAGAATGGAAGTCCATGTTAGTGTCACGTTGCGTGTTGGTGGTGGACCCCAAAAAGCAGGCAGGAGGGAGGAGCAGGGTGGTGTACTTGAAGAAGTGTATTGATAAAACACAAAAAACTAAATCCTAAACAAAGTCCTAACAACAAAACAAATCCAAAGTATCAAACAAAACCATGACCGAAGTTCAAAAAACGAGAACAGAACCATGACAGAAACAAACATGACAGGACAAACAAACAATGACCGAGTGGTCGTGCCAGGAGTCCTTTTAAACAACTAATTACCTAACGCCCAACAGGTGTGTAGCTGCAGGGAGAGCCCTACAGTGCCACCTGTTGGTCACAAACCGAATCATGACAGTTAGTGACAAAAGCTTGACGGCCTTACGCAGTTAAAAACGGACGTTTCCACCATTGTGGGAGTGAACACAGCCATCTTGCTCCCTCAAAGAGGCTCAATCAAAGAAGCATAACGGACTCACTGAAGTCAGTGCAATAGATCAGTGTGCACAAAGTATGTTTATAAGGAACTGCAAGAACATCTCCGTTTGCAGATGATGTAAAATTGGCCATTGCGAACTGGTAGGGGGTGCTTTTAAAAATAAGATGATAATACTACGAATAATAATAAAAATATATTCAATGAATTGATTTCTACAATGATTCTGAGGGTTCCATGCACGCTGATGTTAAATTCTTGAATGAAATACAGTACAATGACATCCACCACCACATATTAGCGTAGCGCAGAATTTCTCTGCCCGCGCCTGTATCGAATCCACCAAAATAACGTTTACACCACCTGCACCAACAATTTAGACATGTTTGAATCTGGTGTAGTTCAATTTCGGTTACCAAATTATCAGGTGCGCCAGGAGTGTGAAAAAGGAAGCGCCCTCAAGTCTATCAGAACGCCTAGCGAGGCGTAGCTCGGCCTGCCAAATCCCCCAAAAATGGTAAATAAGACTTGCCTCGGCACGAAAATGAAGATGCGCAAAGTGCATGTGTGTGTATGAAAATAGGACCCTATTAGTGTCCTTTTAGCCATTTCCATAGTATGCCTTAGTCAGCCCAGAGCACACGTGTAATTTATGTGAGGTTACAGCCATGGTATGCTTCTCGTGTGAGTATCTGATCTGATTCTTTGCTGAGCAGCGGCCGAGCCACAGCAATGCGCATCTCTCAAGTCTTGAAGCAATTTCAATCTTTCAACTCAAATTAATGATGATGAACTGCTACATGGATGGACTCCCAAATGTGAGAGCCATCAGCAGGGAGTGCGATTCTAGGACAGTGCCCAAATACGTCCATATGCTCGTCGACTCCCTTGACTCTTGAGTGACAATCGATCGTGTGTCTGTTGTCTATCAGGAACGTGCCTCGGACATTGACCTGAGGCATGATGGGGACCCTCAGCCAGGAGAGAAGGTCCTGCAGGACATCAAGGAGAGGAGGACGCAGGAGAAGCAGCTCCTGGAGATCCAACGGCAGCTGGACCTTCTGGGCCAGGACCAGGAGATGACAGTGAGTTGGCAGCCGCCATGTTTTCTCACACACTCACAACACAAAAATGCACTTTATCAACACGCCACCTGTGTTTCTCATTAGAACACCCTTCTTTGTTTATCTCATTCACATACATGACAAATTATAACAAGCACAAAGTTCATATCCAGTGAGGATGATGATAAACAGTGCAGCATTTGTGTCACTACAAGCCCACTGCATCCTTGATCTCTTTTTTTTTTAAATCCTTTTGCAGCAAACTCAAGATTCATTGCATTTTTTACGATTGTGAAGTTTGCTTTGGTCAGTGCAAACACACAAAGAAAAGGAGGATCCATCGGTGCCCTCTTGTGCAACGTACTGTTTCGTGCCGTCTTGGCATTCTTAGGCGAGACACGATGTCCGAGCTTCACCGTGTTCCTTGGAAACCGGTTGGAGCCCAGTCAGCTTTTAGCTCCCTTCATTTGAGTTCCAAAGAAGGGCCACTCGCTCTCTCTCTCTCCAAACACTGTAGTTTCAGACGGCACCACGGGAACGCTTTCAAAACAAAAGGAGGAAAAACTGTTAGGATGACAAACAATGTTCCCGGAAGATTAGGCCATATTTGGCTTTGTTGGTCTTCTAGAACAAATCCCCCTTTTTCATCCACGAGTGGCATTTGACCTCCATAAAGCATCCCCTGAGTAGCCTGCAATTTGCCCCTCCAAAAAAAGAAATTTTTTGGGGGGTAATCAAACACATGCTTTCATTCTGGCATGATGGACGAATGACTAATATGAACATAAAAGTTGAAAAGGGTCATAAAAACGGTGACCTAGCAATCACAGCTTTACTTCAAACAAGACATTATGACATGCAACCAAAACCTAACCCAGGCTTTATTGAGGTTTTTTGTATCCACCCAGCAGTCAGTTAACTGCTCCTGTCTTCAGAAAGTTGGTGTCACTTTCCTGTGGACCACCACTAAAGGTTGTCCTACTTAGCGCATCAAGGTTCATCTGTTTGTGAAGATTTATTTCTCTTAATTCGGAGGGGGGCCTATTTTCCTCCCAAATTGTTTCGATCTATAAAGTTGATTGGGTAATAGTCATGACTCAAATTTATTATGTAATGTGTGAAAGCTATCCTCCAAGTTTTCTTGCATGCGTGATGATGTAATTTAATCACTATGTCACTTTTACGACATTTATTATGAATTATATCGCACATGTTGTCCTATAAAAATAGTTAGACGAGCACGATCTAACAGATCCAGTGCAGAAGCGATGAAATAAATGCGCAGATGGACAAATGGCCTTGTCATACCTCACGACCTTTTTGTCATTCACGACGTTCGTGTTGTCAAGACTAACAGATAAATATCGTTCCGTGTCTCGGACCGGGCGAGTTGTCACACTGCAACACTACAAGCCCATACAGCCATAGTTACGAATAGGTAAGTGCTCCTTTTGAGCCACGACGATGCTAAGCTAATGTCTATGCCGCCGTCCCTTACTTCAATGGGACAGCCGCCGTTGCTAACATGCACGCCACGAATGTCCAAGGCAATGGCCTTTGATCGGAAAGTCGCCCCTGCCAAGATGGCCGCCACATAGGCACGAATCTACTGTACGTCAATGACGTGTACAGGTCTTTTTGTCAGTTTATTTCACCACAGCACCGTTTATTGGTGCTGTGGACATTTGCGACTAAATCTGGAAGTTACAGACTTAGACAGCAGTTTCGCAAAGTGCTATTTGGAGTAGACTAGACACATCAACATAACATGCCTCATAGATGGTCATGCTACCATGAAGAGTATTTGTGCTAGTCTGCTTCAGCCTCACTGTTCAAGCAGTTGCAACAATCATGTGACACGGAGGATACAAGTTGGAACAATTACTAAAGCATCCGACTGCATTATTGAAGGGCAGAATGACAAAAAAATACAAACAGCCCATATGAGTCACTCAAAGGCTATGTGTTATGGAGATAATTGGTTCAAGTTAAATGAACCAGTGGAGGCTTTGCGTGTTCCATTCATCTGCAGTCTGGACCGGGACGGGCGAACATTTCCTTGTTAGAAGGGAGTCTGAGTCTCCACAAGTTACTAATCACACCCCAAAAACGAATCAAGTGGATTTGTTGCTTGTAGCCTTTTGAAAAACAGGGTCACACAGTTGGCAACACGGAGTCGCCCTGACTACATCACAATTCCAAGTACTGTCCCTGGACATCCTGGTAAGAAAAGCCATAAATAGCATTTGAATGAGACAGAACCACACCCACCAAACCGAATATTTTCAACCACATTTAACAACTGGATGATGGGCGTGCTATAATTCTTCACCCATTGTAAATTTTACCCAAAGAATCTGAGAGCTTTATATAAAACACTTGCAAACTGTTTCAAATTGTGAGAAAAAAAAAGTCTCCTTTGAACATCCCATGCACGTTGTGATAGAAGTAACAATTCTTCGTCAACCAAACAGCTCAAATCAGCGCCTGGAGTCGTATCCTGACAACAACTCTTGAAACTCTTTGCAGTTGAGTACATTAACACCCGCGGCTATCAAATTCACCATTCTTTTAATTGTTTAGATGATTTTGTTTTATAAGCAGGGTCACTGATGGTGTAGCGGTTACACTCAACTGACTTGTGTGAGGGCAGCCTGGGATCGGTTCCCACTCAGTGACGGTGTGGATGTGGGCGTGAATGGTTGTTTGTCTCGAAATGTGCCCTGCGACTGAGTGGGTGTTATTTGCCTTCCGCCCGGAGTTAACTGGAATAGCTTTAACAATCAATCCAGTCGTGGGATTTATTCAGTCTGCAACATCCGTTTTAGATAAGAGTCACGTGCAATATCTTTATATATACACACACGTCTGTTGGCGCCACACTGACTCTTTAAGCAGAACCCTGCTATATGACAGCATCGACTTACGGCAAGGCTGCCCTGTAATGAACAGCAAGTGAACTCAGCAGATGGCCTCTTTGGTTGTAAACAGTCTACATTTGATGACTTGTTTTTAACATCAGCGATAAACGTTGATATGAAAAATGTTTGACCTACATTGACTTGGATTTAGTCCCAGTTACAAGATGCATCAATGCTCAACGTGGAGGTCCGTGACTCTTCACCGGTATTGTGCTCGGGGAGAGCGGCCACATGACGGAAGAAGCTCTTAGTACCGTATGCATCTTCAGCCACATTCTTGCAGTCACCAGCCAATATTTGTGACCATAAGTGAGTGCTGAAATGTAAATTGACTGACACCCTAAACTCCGATGGTATGGCTGTGCCCCTTTTGGATTGGAGAGAGGAAACCATATTCTGACATTCAAGTATTTCAATCCATCCATTTCCATCGCATTTGTCCTCATTATGAACTCGGTTTGTTGGAGCCGATCCCACTTCACGTTGGGCGAGAGGCCGTTGGCAGGATAGGGGGCTTCCAACGCCCAAACCTCAACACTGAGCACGAACGAGGTCACAATGTTACCTGAAATCATTCTAACAATAATATAAAAATATTTAGACAAACGTCTTCATTCACAGTGTCTTGATGAATCTCATCCGTATGCGGAAGCAGGAAGTAGTTGATATTGACCCATACGTCACATCATAAGGTGCAGAGAAAATTCAAGGATTTTAACTATCGCCCGATGGTCCGAAAAATACAGTACAGTATTTACATTGAAACAAAAACATTAGTGGAGCTGGTTTTGCACATTATTGGATTTGAAGTTGATCAAACATGAGCATAGTTGATTTATGTCCGTTCTAGGAAAACTGCATGCATGATTTGGCATTTCTTCCATTGTTGTCACTGATAAAATATTCCTCTGGAAAATATAGTCACCCCCCTCCCCCCAAAAAAGCAAACAATTCCAGAAAGAGGAGAATTCCAAAGAGTTTCCAAGGACTGACCTTACGAGGTTAGCTTCCCTGCAAACTCATCTGGCTGTGCTCCTAGATCAACTGGAAAAAGGAAGAACAATCCCGCCATTTACAGTAAGGTGGGACGTTTTCCAAAAGAGGGTTTTGCTCATAATTAGCCCAACATCATTAATCATACTGTCATGGTTTGCACTGATTTTCTGTTGTCAACCAAAATCACGGAGCTTTGCTTCCATAAGTCAGACAGTACAATGCATATGATTTCGCTGTATTTAGATACGAACCAACAAGTCAAAATATTAGGGAAACCAACGCAATCTAAAGAGATTCTATACAAGAGATGGATATGAAAATCTGCCTCGATACAGATCATTGCGATTTTGATCAGCAATTTCAGAGATGACAGTACATGAATACTACAGAGCAATTTGCACTCTGTACTGTATCTGTTCTGTTACAAATTTTCTCTTTTGTTTGTTTGGGGATTTTTTTTTTTTTGGTGGCATTGAAGTGAAAAAGATGGACCACATGTGGGAAGAAGGGGGGCAAGAAGAAGAGCCAGAGAAGGAATAATCTCCAAAGATAATTCATTTTCAAAGAACAAAAAGACAATTGATCAAAAGTACCAAATTAACAAAAGTCAGAAAAACAAATTTCAAAGTCATAAACCACAACATAGCAGGGAACATAGCAGACCAAAAATGTGACAATTGACAAGAATGGAAGCAAAAACAACAAATACAGACTGTAGCTAGAGGGCTAAATACTAAACTGACGAGACAGCGGAGGGGGGGGGGGACATCTGGACAAGGCATGAGTTGCTGAGGAAGCGTTTTGGTTGACACAAGGGACCAGGCTAACAACAGGTGGACCCATGGGACGCAAGAAAACAACACATTCCATGAAACACAAGTAATTATAAACGAGGCAAGAAAAACACGGCCAACAACATGCTCAAATAGTGGCCTGCGCTGTCATAGTTGCGTTAACTCAACATTAAGGTGACAACAAAAATCAAAATAGAAATCAGCATCCTCCCCGTCTGCATGCCCAAGGTCTTAATTATTCCAATCATCATTGATCTTTTTGGATTTTTATTTATTTTTATTTTTTACATACAATTCACAGGTCATTGCGGCGCTTATGTGCAATCCTTATTTTGTTGACACAGCAAAAGTCCAAGGGGGGTAGCCCAGTGGATTGCGGTGGTTGTAATGTACTCTATCATAGTCTGTTTTGAACGAAAGCAAAGACCGCAGCACATGTAGAGCCATTAACGAAACTATGTGCATCTTTCTGCCGCACGGAAAGCCACTTTTTATGAAAGGATCATTCCTGTGGTGAAATATTGCTAACATGCTGAGGTCAAGTGAGGACAAGGTGGTTCTGAGCCTCTGGACAATAAGTGCACTTGGACAGAAAATGTGGTACCCAAAACCCATCCCATCATCCTGACAGTTGACATACTTCCATGTTGGATGATATCATAAGTTTGCTAATGAAGAAAACATTGCTGGCCTTCATTGTAAGAAATTCCACATGTGTTGAGGGGAGCACATGGATCGAATATTGCCCTGTGAACCGAGTACAAGTGGACCCGGGGGTGCGTTGGACCATTAAGTTGACTTATTCGACTCAAGTCAGTGACCATGAAAGCCGAGCGGCTTCACAATTTGTGTCAAGCCAACCTGCGTCGTCCTGTGTGTGTACAGGAGCTGAACAGTGAGCGGTCCTTTTGCTGAACTACTGTGCGTTTGACATACCGCCGTCAAAGTGAGACTGGATAGCTTCAGGTCACCGTCTATTCCTTGGTCAACAGAAAACTAAATAGTTTCTCACCAGCAACGGAGGTGGGAAGACAAATGACTTCACGCATGAGAGCCAAATACAAAGACACAGTCTCTGCTCATATGGTTTGTGTCTCGTTGTTGGACACAAAACAACGGGGCCCGCGGGTTCTGGTTCTGGTTCTGGCTACCAGGTGGTAGAGAAAAAGCTCAAAGGGAACATTATTGGGATGCTTGGAGAATTAGTGCAATGAGACAGAGAGAAAGGCCACTAAAATGTTATCTTCTGCTGCTTCGTCTGTCTCCTTGTTGAGCTTTTTCGACTCAACATAGTTGTTCCTGTCTGTGATAACTTACAGTGGAATAAGTGTGCGATCCGGAAGAACATACATGGCGTGTGTTTTCTTTGGAAACTTCCAACACGTGCCACGGTCTCATTCTCTCCCGTGGTCTGAATTGAAAGCACAGACTTTTAAAGTCCTGCATTGAGACCTGTTGAAAAGGCTTTTCTAAAATTAGCCCGCTCTGTAGACAGGAGACAGACACATAGCAACATAGAAGAGGGGGAGAAGAGGTCAACTTCTTTTACAGTCACAGCGGCGCAAGAAAAAAAAAATCCTTCTCGAGTCCTTTTTTTTTCATCTCCGCAGGAAGTTTAATGTCCTTACATGTGTCATCGAAATAAAAATGGAAACTAAATGAACATTTTAGATATTAGAACACACATTCAACATTTCTACTCATTAAAATACATTTTCGACTGATTGGACGCACATTTTAAAAATTGTGAGCAGACCATATATCAAAATGACTTTTTGTCCTATCCGTGTGGCAGATATGAGGTGGCTTGTAATGTCGGCGAGCTGGGCAAGTCTGTGTGTGAGCTGTGGCTGACATCAGCTCTTGCGGTACTACTCGTTATGTTTAAAAAAAATCTATATTCATACATAGCATAGCTGCACCCAAGAGTAAAACCTGGCGTTTCTTTATTTTCATACTGACACAAGCCTTGATGCGCTCGTTTGAGAATTTGGTTCGGTTCTGTGTACCAAGCTGGGTGTTCCCGGCTTAACAACAGTGTTTCCTTTGAAACATGCCCTTGACCATTTGGTTGGTGGCTGTAAGTAGACTTAACTTTATGCTTACTGATACCACGTCTCAGTATTGACGCAGGTAATGTAACATGATTTTGGTGGATTTGATCAAGGTGCATTCAGACATGTGTGGTGGATATCATCGTATTTTATTCTTAATTATGACAACAACATGTATTGACCCCTCTGAATCATTGGAGAAACAATTAATTCAACGCATTATTATTACTATTATCTATTTTATGTATATCAAGTCGACTGTGTTTATACCCACAACGGCGCAAAATGCCCTTTTTAAACTCCGTTGAGCTGAAATACAAGCTTTGTCCCAGAACGTATTACAAAACATGTTTATCACGGCACCACTGTTCAACCAAGCATTTTCTTCCACTTATCTCAGGTATTATAGGACAGCCGTCTGACAAGGAAATGCACAAACCTCCCTCTGGGCACCTCCAAGTTCAACCAGGGTGATGCTGAGGCACGCCCAGGCCAGAGACCTTTTACACTGCCTCTTCGAGCAGGATATATCAGCCCATTTTCCAGGTCATTGACCTGCAGAAACTGCACAGAATGTTGGGGTTAAACTTTTTGTAAGAAGCAGAGGCGCGCATATTATGGGAACCTTCTGTTATGACCCGGATGCTGCGAATTTGCAGGATCTCAGTCTATAAAAGTTATTTTATGATTGTTTTTTTTCCCAGACCAATGTGCCCACAACCCCAGTCATACTACTCGTTTTTCATCATTTTTTTGTGTACACGTCCATGTGATCGAGGGTTGTTGTGCACACTATGCAGGCTTTCAAGGTTGTTGTTCTGTGGACGTGCGCTAACACATTGCTGTCATTCAAACGAACGGTCACAAGAAACTTTTCACGTTAAAACGGTGTCATGTAACCGCTCCTTAAACTTGCAGCCCTTCTCCATTGCCAGGACAACTGGCACTGTTGAAAAGACTTTCAAGCCCAGGCAGCGGGATACTTTATTGCCCTATTCAGAGAGTGAAAATAGTGACATATCAATTTGACACACTGCTTTTGTTTTATGTCTCAGCGTGCCAATTGATGTCATATTTGCATGTCCAGAGTTCCAAATGGGTCAACTTGAAAATTATTCATGAAAGGAATGTGTTGACAACGAGCTACAAGGCTGGAAGTTTCGATTTTTTTTCCTTCATAAAATGGTGGGCCACAAACCAATTAAATAGAGGTCAATACGTTTTTCTCTCAATTGCTTTTTAGTTTCATTACTTTGCAGTGAAATAAAAATACTGGAAGAATGAAAATAAATATCCAGCAAACCTTTTGCCTTTGAGTATTGAAGGTCAAGTCCACGGTACACCTTGGCAGTGCCTCGAGGGCGGTGGGGGGGGGGGGGTCATCGAGACTGGAATGCATCCCCCGGGGCCTGTGGACTCGTGCCTGTGGAGAAAATGATATACAGTGCCTGAGTAATTGAGGGGGTCATAAATGGCTAACACAAGCCAAGACTCCATGACCCGAAGGCTGTCATTACATTGTGGAATAGTGAGAGCGAGGGGCAGGATCCTCTGGTAGAGATGTCCATCAACACGTGAAAACTGTTCTACCCTTCACACGGTGGTCCGCTCAGGGGCAGCGTGCACTTGATCGATGAAAAGTATTAGCTGCAGCTTGTTGGGATAGATGAGACTCAGGAATGTGATTTTTTTTTTTTTTGGTTCAGCTGGGAGGCGGTAAAAACATGTGCACGGCCTCACACCAGGTGAGCGAAATTGATTGACAAATGTTTTACACCATAGGTGTCAAACTCAGGTCCTGGAGGGCCACTGTCCTGCATGTTTTCCAAGTCTCCCTGTTGCAACACACCTGATTCAAATGATCAGATCATCACCAAGTTGCAACAGGGAGACTTGGAAAACATGCAGGACAGCGGCCCTCCAGGACCTGAGTTTGACACCTATGTTTTACACTAAGTACCATCTCAAAAAAGACTTAGTTCTCCAACTGCCACCATCATAAACAATATACAATATGTATAGTAGTGTAGTAGGCCCAAGTGTTCAATAAAAAAAAAATGAGGCAATAGTTTTTGTTTTTTTCCCCTATATGATGCATTTAATGTTTTTTAAGTCACTATAACACTACGCACAATTTGAAAGTTCATACATTTTGCTCACCACCTCATGTTCTAACTATAGTAACTAACTTAGGCACAGTTTTTAAATTGACTAGCCTTCCTGATACAGCAGACCCATTTTGTTTTTATCCAGGCCTTACGCCTGGCGACGAGTTTTGTTATGATTTGAAATTTGTACAAAATTTGTTGAATGAAAATGACATGCATCAGCTTTCTCAACAAAAGTTGAGTTTCCAGGTACAGAGTGAGATCCAGCCACCACCAAACTGTTCTAAATCAGTATGTATAGTTAAATATATTGCGTTTTCCTAGACAGTAATACTGTATTTTTAATTCCAAATGTAGTTGTGGTGAAAAAGTGAAGCATGGAGAGTCTCTGTCCCCGAAATGCATGAGAGCTTTGACAACAAAAATGACATGAATTAAGCGAGATCCATCGTACCACTGGTTAATTAAAAAAATTCAAATAAAATCCAGTCCAGCATACATGGTGCCCTCAAACATTCTTTCCCGATGAAAATACCAGAAGTCACACTTTTTCTATTGGAGTGACGTAAGGGTCACTCACCGGGTGTACAGGTGTGAGTCACCGACTGTAATTTGTTCGTGATTGTCCAGTTCAGTCATGTTCGGCCGCATCGCTGATGCCTGAAGCAAACTCACGTGCACAGCCAGAGACCTGCTCGAGTGGAGTCAAATATTTAAGTTCAAATAAATCCAAGAGCTAACAAGCCTTCCATCAACTGGAACGTTGTTTTCCTTGGATTACGAAAAAGGAACATCCACTTTGCTGCCATACATTATTCTGATAAATAAACTTATTACTGCTATCCTCGGTCATCCAACATCAACGAACAGTTTGTGGTCATTATTCAAAAGCTGAGCATATGCCCGGTGAAGAATGTTTGTCGAGGAGCGTATTCGAGGGAGGACGCTGAAATAAGATGGAAAATGGCATCTACTCTAGTTGTAAGATAGAACAGGCATGTAAGATGTATTATTTGACTGCTGGCCGTTCACAGAATGTGTCGGACTCCTTGTAAAAGTCTGGCTCGTGTGAAACTCATAAAAGTTCTCGATATAACATACTCGATAAACTTGTGTCTGTGCACAGAACGAGCCGGAGAGCCTCAGCGAGGAGCAGTTACTTTACCTGCTGGATGGTTGTGAGCTGACGGAGACGGAGCCAGAATCCTGACGCAAACGTGGACCTCCTCCACGCGAGGCCCCGCTGTCAAGATGTCCGTCAAACCGCGCGCACCATCGTTTGACATCACGCTTCCTGACCTCCGGTGTACGAAGCGAGCGGAACGGAGAGATTGTGCCGAGTGTATTCATTTTCACTGTCACAATATGCAATTGTAACTCGTAAAACTCAGAGTGATTCACAGTCTTCTAGATACGTCGAGTCTTTTTGAATGTAAAGAGTTATAGATCAGATGTCATGTACACACCTGACTCCAGCTGCTGTATTTAACCAACTTTTCATCAAAGGTCCCTCCATGCATTCACTGGAGATAAATTCCCACACTTGTATTGGTGTAATGTATTGTTTTGTTTTGTTTTTTTAGTAAAAAGGAATGATGGTCTCTCGACTGGACTACTTTGTCATATGAACAACTGAATTGTTTTTTATTCCTGCATCTACAGATGATCACCTGCCAGGGCTGGATTGTCACTCATTTTCTTTATTTTTTTTTGGGGGGGGGGGGCAGTGACAAAGTGGATAGCTTTGAGTGTTAGCATTTGGGTTTGCTTGAGGGCTATTTTTAGCTCTATTGACAGCTTCTGTTAGCTTGTGCTTGCCCAGTGCAAGTAACAACACTGCACCTGGTTGACACCTATGCCCCCCCGCCCCCCGTTTATCTCACTCTTCACCTCACATTGTGACCCTGTGCCGACAGTAGGAATAATCTCACATTCCTGCGAACTGAAAACATGTCAGCCAGGTGGAGCCTACGAAATCGGACCCTGGCGAGAGCCTCGCTAAATGTTCTAATCTTGCATCATTATCAATCCAGGAACTGAAACATAAACACATTTTTGTCTGACTATTCCACACGTACGATTTGCCTATTTTCACAAATTATGGCATATTTGAGGTGGTTAAACAGTGATGAGCTAAACATGGCAAGAATGAGTCAGCGTTAATGTCTATGTAAAGAGACATGCTGCATTCTTCGACTGTCTGGGGTACTTTGGCCAAACCTTCCACTGCACCATACCTATTGCGCACAACTCGACCTCCTATTGATGCTTTTCTATTGGCAAAAGGTATTTCATCCATCCATCCATTTTCTATCGTGCTTGTCCTAATCCTGGTCACAGGTCTGACTTTGGACAAGAGTGGAACACTACCTCAGACTGCATTTCCACTTTGCCCTCGAGTCTCGGTAGTGTGTATATTACTCCACCAAGACCTTTCTTACTAGGATGGAGACCATGGTTGTATAAGGACTACATTTCTAGACTTTGCCTTCCACCTCATTCAGTCTCTGTTAGGCAGGGAACAAGAAGGCTGAGATGGGTCTGAGTTCCCGCCCTAGTGCTATGGATTACTATGACAGGTTGACCTTCCACTATGTAAGTCGAGGGTACTGTAGGTTTGGACTGTTTAGTTAGCACCACGGGGGAGGTTTGCAGAAGACAATTTGATTGTGGGCTAAATCAGGAGTGGATAGGATACAGGTGTCAAACGCAAGGCCCGGGGGCCAGATCTGGCCCGCCACATCATTTTATGTGGCTCACGAAAGCAAGATGTCAACTTTCATGATGCTTCCTAAAATCACTACCAAAATTTCAAATTCTCATTTGTAATAAATAAGAGTGATACTGTAAGCATGTTCTTTTTTTTCAAACCCCTCATTCCAGAATCTTAAACAATAGGTGAATAAAACATTATTCTTGACTTCTTTATATGGATTCAGTCATACTGGCCCTCCAATGGAATCTAAATAAAAATCTGGCCCGCGACAAAAATGAGTTTGACACCCCTGGGATAGGAGGAACAGTAACCAACACTGATTAAGGAGTGTCTGAGGTATGACTCCAACCACCTTCACATAAACCCCAACAAGACCAGGAAACTGGTCATGCTCTCACCCTGACCCAGTTTGCTTAAATGCTGACAGTGCAAAGAATGCACAGATGTACAAATACCTCGGCGTTCAGCTAGATGAGAGTCTAGACTGCGAACGATGATGCCAGGAAAGGACAGCCACCTGAAGCTGTAGATGTTCAACCAGTCTGCGATGGCGAGCACCCTCATGTACATAGTTTTCGTGGTGTCGCTGTCAAGAATAGGATGCTTCTGAGATCCGAGTTGGGCTGCGTCGTGGGCACAGTGTCCGGACGAAGTGAGATCTGTGGCAGAAAGGACACTGTTAACACACCACGGTCAATCCAGAGCACCTACGGCACAGCACGATTTCCAGACAGAAGAGCTGCTTCAGTGACAGGCCTCGTCACTGTCCTCATTCACCTAAATGCTGAGGAAATCCTTCCTACCACATGCCATTTGGCTCGATGTCCTACCTACATACCTATTGATGATGCTGGTACAATGAGTGACTTAAAATGACTGCATGAACTGGGACTGAAAAGCCAGCCAATGACAATCGCACAGTGCAGGGACACGTGGGACATAACCAGAAACGTCATTGGATGAGGTGTGATACATGCTGCCTAACTGAATGAAATCGCTTATAGACAGTTGCTGTGATTGCGTCATTTCTGCGATTTATTATAGCCGACACAGGGTACTAGCTGGAGCAGTCTGTTTTCTTGTTGCCTTCAGTCTTGTCTTGGATAAAAATGTATCATAAGAATGACAAAAGGAGACTGAATAGCAAATAGAGGAAATTTCAGCTCTTGGTTGTCTGTTCTAATGCCCTTTTTGTCTTGTTCCCACCGATGCATTCAGTGCAGGGTAGTTTAGGCAATTTCCAGATGTATAATTTCACATTCCACTTCAAACTGAGCGGTGAAAAAGCAGCATTGGATTGTGACTCATTTTAATGCACATTCCTCGCAACGAGGGCGCTCCGCAGAGAGTCAAATTTTGACGGCACTAAAGCGAGCGAATTCATCACTCCGGCGTGCTAAATTCCTCGATGTCTGCTGATCACATGCAACGCTCGGAAGGTTGAAAGAGATGCCTGCGTGATGTGTAATCGTATCTGTATGAATGTGCTATTTAAGAGTGTTATATTTCATGGCGAGTTTTCCTGCTGTTGACTCCCAAGGATACTCCCTTTTTCTGAATCATCAGCAGACCCGACTAATGGATTCCAGTTGCTTGACACAGCGTTGCTCGACTCCCTTTTGCTTTTGTAAGGACGAGATCTCAATCAAAAGTAAATATAACAATCAGGGTCTTGAACGATCCATCCAACTGTTGAACTTTTTGTTTCACAGGCGCCCAAAATAGAGACCACAAGTGACGAGAGATGCTTCTTTCTGGAAGCGTTTATTTTCCTCTTGACATATAACAAAATAACAAGTACCAGTATAAACAGCACTTTTTTTTTGTTTGGTAAAAACAATGGTACAAATGTTTATGGAAAAGCGTCATCAGAATTAAAAAACAAACAAACACATCCTCATATCAGTGTGCAAATGAGTTCATACAGACAAAAGCGTTCCCACGAGGCTACGCTTCAAGATAAATTATTTAAATAGCATATATCTACACAAATGACATAACTTCAACATAATAATTTATCAAAATAAAGGCACTGGAAAATACACGCAGCACAACACAGTCAAGACAACATTTCCTTATTTTTTTTTCCTGTTTGGGCCTTTTTTTTTCCTCCCCTAGAAAAATATCTTATATACAGCACATGACTGATAGTACAGTCTTGCAAAAAAAAAAAAAAAAAGTAACCTGAAGCCAATCAATTTGGTCTACGAAAAGTGATTTGTTTGTCCATCGCTGGCCTCGATACAAAAACCATTCATGAGGTAATCATTGTACTTAAATGATATCCTTTTGTTTTTCCTTTGTTAGAAATATACACACAAGCTCCGGCACACGAGTTAATGCATGCTGTGGCAACACATACATGGTCTGGGGTCTAATGCTGATTCACTGGAAGGGTAAGATTTTAGTTTAAAAAAAAAAAAATTTTCAACAAAGACCGGTCATTTAATGGAGTGTAGACATATCAATATTTTGAAAGGGGAAATTCTGAGCTTGTGTTACGATACCGAGTGGAATTTTGCTGCCAGGAGGCGTTGTCATAGCGCGGATGGAGCTCAGCTTCCCGTAGCTGACGTCACATTTCACCCCTTTCAGACAGCTAAGTAGTTGGAAGTGAACAGCACCGCTGTTGGCTGCATCAGCGCGCTCCGTGTTGACTCAGTTACTTCAAGCTGCAATTAATTCCCACACAATTCTACATAATCAATTAATAATTATGCCCTACCCCTTCGATTTAATCCCTTGATGGCGTCAGAAAAGATCATCGATACAAGACATATTTGCCAAAAATCATCGTTCCAAAGCATTTGCAAGAGTATACCTGCTTTGGGCCCTGTGCTCTCCTTTTTGTGCTCTTAACCTGAGAAGTTCTCCTGTTTGGCCATCCCTATGTTGTTGAAAGACCTTTAATAATTAGGTTTGGATGGGAGGGTGAATGGAATGGCAAAAAAACCCACACAAAAAAAATTGCCCTTTTTCTGAGACTTTTTGGGAGCTGAAACACATCCACATTCACTCAAACCACACTCACAATCTTATCTCATCACAGTCATTCCAAACTGTCCATGGTCCCTCAATGGCTCCTTCGAGGGGGAATATTCCCCCAGCCAAAGAAAGTTCTCCTACTGCTTTCTTCCAAATGAGTATCTTAGAGTCCACAGCAGATGTACATTAATGCTCGAGGATGAAAAGAAAATGAAAAGAAGGAATTTCTCTTTGATCCTTCCTCCGCAGAGGGATACCAGCAAAGTTCAGGTGTGCAAAGCAATAAATGTGCCCCCCCGCCCCACACCCAGCCTCCTTTGGATGCAAAAGCAGGGGGGGGGGTGGACAAAGTCTTCTGAGCATAGCTGTGCTCGCAATATGAATTTGGTGCAGATATATCATTGAACTTTCATTCAGCATTCAAGTTCTGAGGTCACATTACCTCACGCTACCACTCTTGCTCATCATTCCTCCAACGTGCATTGCCACGTCCTTCTGCCAGGATGTGTCTTCATCGCATTATGCATCTGAAAGAAATTGGAAACAGATGAGTCTCTTGTTGAATGTTTTACAAAGGCATAAAAGCAATGACCTGTATAAGCGTTTTAAATCTTACCTCGACATTCATATTTAAGGTCGGAGAAGTAAACCATCTCCTGAGAGAAGACGTACAACCCTAGTCGCCCCCCGGCGTAGGTTTTGTCAAAGATGTTTCCAGAGTCAGCCATGATTCTCTTGCCCTCATACATCACAACTCTAAAAAGCAAAGTGCAACCAGGTGAGATTATTTCAAATAATAAAAGATGTCACGATTTCTTTCTTGGTCTTTACAACTTACCTAATAAGTCCACTCTTTGGTCTATGGACCAGGTGCCATCTGTAGGCGGTGAAGTCCTTCCAGCCGATGTTCTTTGGGTCGTGCCACAGAGTACGAACCTGTCAATCAATATACATCAAATGTTAAAATGACTTACAACCTTTGAACCTAAGAGGACCCTTTGAGTCATACCGAATGGAGCGCTCACCTGTCCCGGTGTGTCTCCAGTGTGCCACAGTGCGTTCCTCAGGTGCTCACCCGGGCCGGTGGTGGAGTTCACCACTTTGATGGACAGACCCGAGTAGCCTAGCGCCCTCGTGGGAGTGTGAGACCAGTAGGTCTGCGTGATCTGCTTCCACATGACTGTGTAGAATCGAGAACTTGACTGGTAGCCAAACACAAATCCGGCGTAGTCGTCATCTCGGTCTGTGTTGACGAAGAACGTTCCGCTGAAGTCGACGGCGCTGAACTCGTCAAAACCTTGTCGGAAGAAGAGACGGTTTAGGTCTTGCCAAGTCTTACGTGGGTAAATCCCTAAAGAGCCACGAGGATATGTGGTTTCGTACCGACGGCAATGCCCGGGTCGCAGTTGACGGTCTGTACCAACTCCTTGCCCTGATGTCTGACCACCCAGTTGGGATCAATCTGGGAAGTGCCTTTAGGATCAAGGGGGACCATCTGGAAACGGCGGAAGTCCGTTTCGCTGATGGCAAAGTTCTCTGGGCAAACGTCATAAATATCCAGGACGCTGTCTTGGTCGAAATCATCTTTGCAAACATCACCTCGGCCGTCACCTAAATTGAAATGTGTATGTCATGAGGCTCAGACATTACTAAATACATTTTGAAGTGAGAGGATCGACTGAAGGAGTAACTCACCATCAGAGTCCAGCTGATCGGGGTTAAAGGCCAGCCTGCAATTGTCCTTGTCATCTGGAATACCGTCATTGTCATCATCGTGGTCACAGGCATCGCCCTTGCCGTCCTTGTCATGGTCTGCTTGGTTGGCGTTCGCTATGTAAGGGCAGTTGTCTAAATTGTTTTGATGGCCATCCTCGTCAATGTCCTGGTTGTTGTCACACTTGTCTCCCACGAGATCCGAATCTGAGTCAGTCTGTTGGAGAAAGGAATTCTTGGTTTTACGGCCCAAAGACTGGGATACTGTTATTTTTTAGTATGAGAAACAATTCTCTGGACGGAATTTCAAAGCAGACCCTTGTGTTCAGGCATGCAAGCGAGAACTTTTTTCTCCTCAAATCACATTGGATTCAAAGTTGGATGAAGCGGACACATTCCTCTCTTTCTATAAAGTCAATTTATAGCCCCTATGGCTTCCAGACACATCTTTGACATTTTTTCACAGCACGCCATTGGCCCTCGCGAGCAAACGAATATCGTAAAACAGCCGGCCGAGGCCTGACCTCACCTGATCGGGGTTATGCTCGAGAGGGCAGTTGTCGCAATGGTCTCCCACGCCATCTCGGTCTGTATCTCTCTGGTCCACGTTGTAAACGTATGGGCAGTTGTCATTCTCATTCAGAACGCCTGTTGAGTTGAAGCACATCGTTGGATTAACCGACGGGACCAAAACCCTGGGAAGCTCTGAAACATAATACCCGCGGCGGAGATTGTAAAATGCTCACTTACCATCACCGTCAATATCCACGGCGCAGGCATCTCCCTCCCCGTTATTGTCAGTGTCGGTCTGGTCAGTATTTGGCTCAAAAATACAGTTGTCACAACTGTCACCAACATCGTCCCTGTCTGCGTCATACTGGGAGGGGTTGTACACTCTCGGGCAGTTGTCCTAAGGAAATAATAAGGAAATGTACTTGAATATATGACATCGTATAGTTATGGTTCATTATTCAAATAAAGCAAGCGCATAAAGGGGAAAGTTAGCATTTCTATTGGTGCGCATAAAGCTGATTTGTAGCTACGTCCGGTCTGTGGGGAAGGCACAGTGTTACACCAATAAAATACACTGTTGGGATTACTCACCCTGTCATCAGGGATACCATCATTGTCATCGTCGTGGTCACATTCATCACCGCGGCCATCCTTGTCATGATCTTCCTGACCAGAATTGGGAAGGTTGGGGCAGTTATCCTGCATGGAAAAAAAAAAGGAACACCAGCAGTTTGGTTGAGTGTTTTTATCCTGGATTTGTGGCCTTTTGGATCTGTGCGGTAGTTTGAGGTTACCTTCTTGCAGTGGTAGGTAGCGTTCGCCACACATAGCAAGTCAGAGTTGGGCCAACCATCCAGGTCAGTATCCTCTCCGCAAATATAGCCATTACCAGCATACCCCGGCCTGCATTCGCAGCGGAACATGGACTCGGAGAAGACGCCCAAGTAAATGCAGTTGGCGTTTTTGTTGCAGTTGTGGCTACCGTCCTGGCAGGGGTTCCGTGGTTTGCAAACCTGAAAACAAAACATCTCAGAAACTTAATAAAACAGAAATAATTACTTCCTGGTCAAGAACAAGTACGAAGTCGCAATTCCAACCTGTTTTTTGGCAGTGGCCTGCTCCACGCCCCTTCCGAAGGGCTGAGGACCGGAGTAACGAGCAGGGCACGGCTGGCAGTTGTAACCGGGCTCTGTGTTCTCACAGCGATGGACTCCATTGTGCGTATAACAAGCATCGGGGACCTCCTTGCACTCATCAACGTCTTTGCAGGTGATGCCGTCTCCTTTGTAGCCGAGCGGACACTTGCCACACTTGAACGAGCCATCGGGGAAGCTGATACACTTTGAGCCAAGGAAGCATGGGTTGGAGAGGCAACCGTCTGCAGAGGAAAATCGTTTGGTGTCACGCAAATGTAATTTCTCAATAATTCAGAGATCATTCCACGTGCTTACCAATGGGACAATCCTGTTTGTTGCACACTTGAGACATGGTGGCGTCGCCGACGCAGTCCTTTCCACCGTATTTGGGAACAGGATCAGAACAGAGACGTTTGCGATTCTGGATGCCTCCGTTACATGTAACAGTGCACGTGTCCCACGGTGACCAAGGTCCCCAACCTCCATCGACTGAGAAAATTTGAAAAAGGCACAACAATGAGTTTGTTCGTCTAGACTCGGGAAGTATTTGCGATGATAAAAATTGAGCTTACTGGGACAAGGTTTCTTTTGGCAGATTTCAGTTTGGCGTCCCGCTCCCTGGCAGTCCTTGCCGCCCATCTGGGGTGTTGGAGAGTTGCAGAGGCGTATGCGAGTGATGACTCCCTCCCCGCAGGTCACAGAGCATGAAGACCAGGGAGACCAATGGCTCCAACCTCCGTCTTGTTTGACTGCGAGTGACCCAGATCCACAATTCATTCCTCATTCTTCGTCGCTAGAGTAGCTCCAACGTAAACGAAGTCTTACTTACAGCGTTTGTCACATTCTTGAGGGAAGCAGTCGCGGGTTTGGACGGACGTGCCCTCACAGTTGCTGTTGATGCGATCGCAAGAGCGTCCGCGCTGCTGGATGCCACGACCGCAAGTCACCGAGCAGCGGGTCCACTGAGACCAGGGGGACCAGTCGTCCTCAGAAGAGTCATTTGCTGTAAGCGGGGAGATGGTTTAGAATTATGACATTTTGGCACAAGGTAGACAAGAATCAAACAAGTTGAGCGGTGCCTTGACTTACGAGTTTAAATCATTCCGTGACCGAGTTCGGTGTATATTTATCAAGTGACTTTTCCACCGTGAAATGAACTGAAATTCCATTCATTTATACTCAAACTCATAAGTTGAGGCACTCACGTCACTGCGTTTGAAGCAAGAAAAACTTACGATTTCCACATCGGGGGCAACACTCTCCCTCTGGCACGGTGCCATTGGCGCAGGGAATCAGAGGGCAGGAGATTTTTCGACACACAGTGGCAGAGTTCTAATTCGAGGAGACAGAATATTGCTGTTTTACAACGTCATGAGTAGCAGCGGGACCTCCACACTCCTGCTTTGTTGAGATAAATCCTAACTGTCCCCATGCTTGCTTTTGTTTTGTTTCAAGGAAATCTGCACCGCAGCCTCACTAAGCTCTTCACATCGTGTTGGCGCACGCAGTAGGAAACACAACTGTTTCTTCACTTACCTGGCAGGTACACTCGGTGCAGTCATCCACGGTCCACTCGTCTCGGTCGTTGTGCACGATCCCATTGTGGATGCAAACGCTGCTGTGGTTCTTGATTTGATCTTGAATCTTGGCGCTTACCTCAGACTGCGGAAAAAAAACAAAAAAAAACAGGAATAGAATGAGGGAGAGGAGGGGAGGGGTGCTAGCTGGGGACCAAGGATGGAAAACTTTCACTTTGCCAAAGTTCCAGCACAAATGAATCACCATGCAACATAATGATTAAGACACAACCCGACTCTAGTGAAGCGATACAAATATCGGCAACATAGTGACTCTCATTAGGAACTTGGCCGCGTGATGCCACGACAGCGACAAGTGGCGGTGGGAATGCGCTAACTTGGATGCAAAAGGACAAGGGAGCCGTTCTGCAGTGCTCACCACTTTACGCAGGTCTTCCGTCACTTGCTTCACCACCATGCCGAGTCCTCGCACCTCCTTGAACAGACCTGCGATGTCCTCGCACGAGTGGCTGCAGAACGACTGCAGATCTGAATTGGAGAGAACCCAGTTAATGACTTCACCTTCCAAAACTGATTCCTACCCATATCTTTTTTTTTCCACAGAGACGATTCACAAAGTACAAAATACATTTAAAAAATGTAAGTAAAAGGTAGGACATTAAAATGACACCAAATATTGGAGGAGGTCTCACCTTTGGTTTTGTGGCCAGTGTAGTCGGTCCTAATGGCAGGGCTGGAGCCGTTCATTGTGTTTTCCAGAGTCAGGACGTCAGTCAAGGCAGCTACAGGCGGGAGGACAATGCGACGGATCAATAATATTGTTATGCAGATCAAGAATTAGGGACACCTTTTTCAGTCCGTTTCTGTACCCTGTACCGCAGTTACTTTCATAAAATGAACTTTTGTAGCCCTCTATTTTTAGCATTGCTTGACCATCATCATTTAGGACATAACAAATGAATTCTGAAAAAAGTTACAGATCTGCTCTTAAACTGGAGAGACAGCAAAGCCAGCCCAGAAAGCCACTCGGCGCAATATACTCTGAAGCCTTACCTCCATTTTCGCATCCCTTGTTTCTCAGAATTGTCTCCAGGGTTGTCCCAAAGACAAATCTCACATTCTGAAGCACCCCCTATAATAAAGATACAACACTTAACGGACATATTCCAAACAAATGTGCAGCAGTGAAGAGAAGACTTCGACCGAGTCCTTACCATAAATTTATCCCGAGTTGCTCCCTTAGCAATCCTGAGCCTAGCGATGTCCGCCAGTTCCTGAGACAAGACTTTCTGGATGGGCTCGTCCATCTCGGACACGTTGATTTCATCGCAGCCCACCAAGAGTTTCACGCGGTCATCCTGGAAGAAGAGTGTGATCTTCCTCCAGTGTCCCGTAGCTAAGTGGGCCTCCTCGATGGACACCAGCTGCTGATGGTTGCCGGTGGAGTAGAAAACGTCCAGAGTGTTGGCCTTGCCGTTGGAGATGATCTCCAACACGGGTCCCGAGCCATCTTTCTTCTCAATGGTCAGGAGGCTTCCTCTGTTCCTCTTGGACTGCTTCAGGTTGACCAGGAGCATGAAGCCCCTCTCCAACTGGATGGCATCGATAAGGTCCCCGAATGAACTATCAGGGACTGGGGGGATCAGCTCTGCATTCAGAATCTTGTACGCCGGGCTGTACGGATCAGCCCCTTTGACCAAAGTCACTCCATTGTGCCTCTTGTCTACCCGCACCAGATCGAACAAGTCGTAAACGCTGTTGTCGTCACGGCTCTCTGTGGAACAAGGACACATTTTTGAATACATTCTATAAAAGGAAATGCCGATGGAACTCTTTTTCCAAGTCATTTTTCGCCATTCTCACCTGCCAGGATTGCACCCTCGCAGATGCAAAGCATCAACAACAGAAAGATGCCACGCAGCATCATCTCTTTTTCTCAAGTCAAAGCTAAAATCAACACAAGAATAAATCTCATATCACTTTCATTTCACACCTAAATTTGTCATTTGAGAAAAGTTCAACAAAGTTTACATACCTGAAGAAAACAGAAGATTCCTTTAAAAGTACAGTGACGTGGATAAAAACAAAAACGATGTCCTTCTGTTATTATTTAACTTGTCTCTCGAAGCTCAAGTCAAAACTGGTTATTATTCATTGATTTTTTTTTTTTTAATTCCTATTGATGCTCTCAAGTTCGATTGCACTGAGTGACTGCCTGTTAGGGTGCCAGTGGAGCCTATTTGAAGGCTTGAGAGACATTCCTGAGACGCGGGCTGCACCAATGGCAAGCCAGATGCGCACACTCGCGCACTCGCTGGGCGGATCAGGGTCTCTTACCTCACACAGCTCTTCGCAGTCACATCCGAGACGCGCACAAAAATGCATTCCACAAGCTCAGCGGACAAATATTCCATATACTCAGCCGTGCCAGGGGCGGGGGCGTTTCCGGTCAAATAAAAGCTCAATCGCCCGGTTAAATACGTATGTGCTATTAATATCTTTGATGTTTTAGGCTATATTGTGTCAGGCAATGTGTGTAGGCCCAAACTACCTGGGCACTTTATAAACGGACAATGTTTATTTGTATAAATACATACCATCACTTCCTGTATACTTAAGTAAGTTTATCAATAGTGTTTGTTCTATATAGCAGCTCCCAGGTTGCAAGCTGTCCAGTTGAAAACGGACGTTTCACATTGTGTTATTTTTAAATGTGACCACCAGGTGACTCAGTGAGCAACATATTGAGACTCGTCTGTCCCTCTCGGCAACAACACTATTTACAGCAGACTAACACATACCATTCATACAATAAAAATAATACGCCATGTAATCTCCCCTCGTAGTCATAACATCTAGTTTGGGGTGTATCTTTGCATTCTTCCTGAGGACATTTTAAAATTAATATTTGAACATGACATCATTTTATCTATCTATCTACCCATCCATCTAGTCAGCTCGCTAGCTAGCAAGCTACCTATCTATCTTGCTAGCTAGTAATTAGCAGCAATGATATTACAGTATAAGCAACATTGTTTTTTTTTTTCATAATTTTGCCCAATACTTGAAGGTTGCAGCACGTTAATAATGTAGAGTAAATCATGGATTAAAAATTGAGAATATAGAAATACCCATAATTAGAGCTATAATTTGTGAAGTGAATCAAAATGCTACAACAATATATGCAATTGTCTCTTGTATACATCAGTTTATTCCACACTTTTGATCATTATCAATATACAGTGTGCACATGTGCTTTAGGTTCTAGCACAGTGCAGACATGGTGTGAAAGCCTGTTGGTCAATATGTTTGTCACACGTCGGCCATGTTTAAAGGTAGGTTAGACATACAGTATGTGGCAAAAGACACCTGCATACTGTACATGTTAGAAAGGCCAAAGGAGGCATAAGGCCGTAACACTTCTCAGTGATCCAAAACTGTGATTCAAATGGAAAACATTGTGGAGGTGGGAGACGAGTTTTGAGCCCGGCGGGAAGGATGTTTGCTGATAGCAGCCAGGTGGGATGACTGTGTGTGACCTCACGGCGTGGGAGGAACAATTGACATGATGGTACTGGAGTACCAAAAGACTGAACAGTCTCGCCGGAAGCAGCCCAAAGATAAGAAACGTTTACACTGCGCAAGCTCCATGCAACCTCCCTCTATCATGAAGAGTCCTCATGCTGAGTCATACCAGTGGATGATAGCATTTTGCTATTTGAAAGCACATTCTCAAGGCAAGTCATAGAGATGAGTCTTTTTTTTATTTATAGCTCATTAGGTTCTCGTCTTACACATCTAACTATAAGGATGAGAAGGAAGTTCCAGTCATTACATTAGTAATTTAGTTTATTGACCTCAAAAGACACCTGAGAATTTGTTTCATTTTATGTTGACGCTGCATGCACTAAGAATTATTACGCCAAACCTTTGAAACTGTTTCAAGCATCTTTTATGATTACGCCTGCAGCAGTAAGTTGTTTGAACTTTACTTATTTTTTTTTGGAGGGAGGAGGCCCGCCACTCCTGCGGTATCTGCTTGACAACGGCCCGGGGGAGACCTCATGTACGTCGAGTATCAGTGGCGGTTCAGGTAAAACAAACCGCAGCGTCTCAACCGAGATAGTGGAAAGTGTGCGTAAGAGGCCTCTGTAGCTACAAGTCCAAACACACAACACAGTGACTCACTGAAAAACATTAAGAATATGTGGACATTAGCCAGATGATCATTGTTGTTGAACACTGAAACTAATCAGTCAGTGCCACTTGGGAGAGGACCAACATCCACCACGTCAGACGAGTCCTCGGTGAAATACGCGACAAAGTGTCCCTGAATTTTGTCATCAGGATGATAACATTTCACTGAAATTCAGGAAATGTTTGTGTGGAGAATATATTTAACACAAGTACCACAAGCTCAGCTTCAATGATGCTTTTTTTTTTTTTTTTTTAATACCAGGAGTGGGGTTTGAACGCACGAGGACTGTAGTCCATTGGATCTTAAGTCCAACGCTTTAACTACTTGGCCATCCTGGTGCCGTGACCTTTCTGTTGGATCAAATGAATAATTAAAATGTGAATTATTTACGAGGCTTTCTCTTTTTTGGTCTCTGACTTCAGTTCAGCGTCAGTTTGAGAAGTCCAATTAATGCCCATCATGATTGCTCCAACGTGAAGCATCCAAATCAGGTTGTTGAGAATCAATATCTTCCATTGGAAGTATTGAAACAACCTGAATTTGGTACTGGTGAACCGTTATTCATCTTTCGAAGAAGTGATGGTGAGTTTCATTGCAGCTGTCTGGATGGACTTTCCCTAGCTTTGAGCAAACGCCTTGTCAAGGAGTTCGCAGTTTTCATCCAAGGTGGTCGTAACAGGATTTTCACTACATGCTTTTGAAAAACTCAACACGACTAGCGTAATTTGCACTATGCAATTGGAGCAGTTTGACAGCCATTAAGCTTCTCAAACTAGCACCGGACTGCAGTTGGGGACAAAAGAACTTCTCGCCAGGCAATTTTGCAACACCGCTCCCTTTTGGCGAGCCATGAAAAAGGAAGTATGGAATGAATTTTGGGATATCCTGCAAATACAAACTCACTCAGTTGACTTCCTATGTTCTTAACAAACAACATTTTCACATGTCATATACATTTTTTTTTCAATTGAACCAAAAAAGGACAAGAGGGGAAAAAAAATCAGCACAAATTGTTTTATTCATTTTTGTTTTGTAGACTAAAGTCTTTTATATATTCTGCTCCTGAGTTAATATTGCTGAACTGAATGTGAATTTATGATTATTTATTGATTAATTTTTGTTTTTAGAATGGCGCAATGATTCAAATGATGCAATAAATTCTTGTTGAAACAAGAATTTTTTTTCACTTCAGGCAAATTGATGCATCTAGATTATTTTCAGTTACAGACTAAAAAACAATGTTAATAAAGTTATTCTTTGCTGTAAATTGAACAATCTTTCTTTTTTCTTTTCTTTAATGTTAATGAAGATACAATGTAATGCAGAAGTGTACGAATGACCATTTTATAGACGAGAGATAATTATCGTGGCGGAAGAGAGTAGCGGGGGGGGGGGGGTTGTGAATTGATTTCTTCTAGTTGGGTGGGCGTAAGAGAAAATACTTGAGAAGCACCGATCTACAGGGACTAATACCAGTGTCCAACCATGTCAAAACTGAATATTTGGTCCGGAACGTGTTCACAAGCAATCTCAACCAGACCTCCTTCCAGGAAGTTTCTCAGTCAAAAAGTATTTTTCCCAAGAGATGCATGGGCGATGAATTGGGAACGCTTTTTTATTTTGTCTCTGCCGCATGCCTGAACAGTGGCCGCTATAAATCACTGATGCGAGCCATTCACCGCTGCCGCTGTCAAACAGGAGGGGAAATTATCTCATCTGTAACAGACTATCATCTCCGTGTTTGGTAAAGTGAACAGTCAAAAACATGCTCACTTTCCTTCGTCACTGTGAGTCAGACGCAAATTTACATTTGGAAACTGACGCACGTATGTGAGGAAAAATGCAAGGAAGAAAATGATAAATTGGTGGCAGTAAATATGTGAATCTTAAAAAAAACAAACAATTTGTTCTTGAAGCTCAATTTTTAAAGCTAAAATTAGCTAACATCCTCAAAGAGAGTATCCCGGACAGAGCCAGATTGATACGTGAATCACTCAAGAGTGGTTTCCACAGCCTCATTCTTGTGAATTTATAAACTCACAAATACTGTGAGAATTTAGCTTGCAGGCAATCGAGGGCTTAGTATCCAAGCTGGAAAAGGTGAGTATTGCTAATAAATACACTACATTGTCTTTTTAGGATTTAATTCAGTCTTTTGTGTACATGGAAGAAAGAAAAAAAAGTCTTACGATTTTTAACACTGTTAAAAATGTCAGTTTACTATCAAGCATCTAAAATATCACAACGGATCAAAAGATTTGCCACAAAAAAAAATCTATCTATCAATGTCTCCATAGGAAGTAGTAAAAGTCCCCCACGACGGTATCCATTGAGCTTTACTGACAAAAAAAAAAGATTTCCTTGTCCCTCAACATACATTTTCAAGCTCCACTTGCCGTGGAAACCCCATTTCCTGGCCTTTTCCCTCGTATAATTCAGCTCTGCTCTTGGGACGTACTGTACGTGTGTGCCGTGACTGTGGAAACATGAACGTGAAACTTCGGGGTTGCCACGTCCCAAGATATCAAGCGGCTATTTTACAGCATAGTGCCCCCCCCCCCCCGCAGTCCTAAATAAATAAAATGCCAGCTTTCTTTGATAGATGAAAATGGGAGGGGTATTCTGCTTAATTTGTACTCCATCGATCAGAATACCATTTTTTAATTAGTGAGGGTACCAAGAAAATATTGCAAAGAAAAAAAAATTTGATTTGATTTCTGCTTTAAGTATTGGAATCAATAATTCTGATTTTACCTTTAAAAAAAAAAAAAAAAGGTATATGTACTACTACTTTAGTTGTGTGAGTACTTTTGTTACCACGAACAGTTGTTTATTGCTTTCTGTTGTGTTTTGTGTTCCCTCATAAGTGTTTTTCCTACCCCACCTTGACTACCTGCACGTGTTGGCAATTATCCCTCCTTCCTCCTTGTATTTGATCCAAGCAAGGCGCTGTCTCCCTTGTTTTCAGTTTTAGCCTTGTTCTTTCTTCCAAGCCTTTCAATCTGACCCACTCTTCCATGACTTGAAGCCTTTAGCCTAACGATGCCAATTCTTCCACTTTATTGGATGCCACCGAGCGTCAGTTAAAAAGAATTCCACACATCTAGCTCTCATGTGAACAGTTTTGTGTTCTGATATGTTTATTTGGCTTGGGGCCAAATACATTACAGTTTGGGGGTGATTGTTTGTTATTAAAAAAAAACACACTGCTCAAGCACTTACTGCATTTGTTCACAAAGTTTCATATAGACGTGAATGGGTTCAGTGTACATTGGATGTGATCGACAGGAAAGTGGTCTCCCATAGTTCAGAACATCAGCCTGTGGCTGCAGATGTCAATTGTGTTAAAGCATAGAAAATTGCAGACCGAGTATAACCACAACCCTTCCATACATTTAAACCATTTGGAATCAACCCTTCCATTCATTTAAATCATTTGGAATTTTACTTTGAAATCGGCTTGAAATACAAAAATATTAAATCTGTTCTTGAGCTTAAATACAGTTTCCAAGTCTTCCTCCCCAATTCTCTACTTCACCAAAGTAGTGTCGTCTCTCAATCAGCCGTGCATGAGAGCATTAGCCAACCTGACCCGGAAGTAAAAAAAACGCACATTTTTTAAAAAAGCGTCGCCTTACAAGAAAAAAAAAAGTTTGCGTTATCTCGCAATCTTTGCAAGGGAATGCAAAACTTTGCGAAGGAACGCATTTTTTTTTCTTCCATGTCCCCATAGGGACTCCGTAGTTTCCCGCTATGCTTTAGCATTAGAATAAATTAGCAGACTAAAGGCTGAACTCAATATGCACGGTCTGGGGATGTGAAAGCAAGCCGAAGCAGGGAGATCATGCAAACTCTACATTGGAAGGCAGGATCTTATATCAAACCCTGACATGATTCGTGGACGTGAGGGGAAGCTTAGATGCGAAACACTAAATCCACCACGTTGCCAGGAACACAGTTGAAAACACAACACTGATTCTTTGATTATTGTATCACGATATCAGTTCAAGTTAAGTAGTTCAGGGGACAAGTGATGAGCATGTTTACCTTTGTTCCAGTGGCAGGAATGCGAGTGCGCAGGGTTGTTTGTTGAGACACACCTTCCATTGGACTGGCAACTGGTACTGGGTGGATGCCGCCCGAGGCCAGTCAACAATTGGCAATACACAGGACCTGTAGTCAGGTGAATGTGTGAAGTAGTCATGTGACGTTTTTTAATCAAGAGTGTTGCCATGCTGCTGTCTGCTGCAGTAGAGTCGTTTGATTTCATCTAATGTAATCATTTGGGGCTTTAAACTTGAATTACAATCAATGTTTACCACATCGCGTGGTAATAAAGGCTGGCAGAACATACAGGGTGTGGTGGGTTTGGCTCATTGTGGATCTATCTGACTGTGCATTCCTCATATGAACATGATTCTGTGAGGACAAAAAAACCTGAGGCTATTCAGACAAGGCCACCTGAGCGACGAGGCAAGTGATGGGTCTGACGGCGTGATGGATTAGTAACTGCCCGGTGCGGTTCCGGCTCGGCAGCTTCGCATCTTAATGGCCGTTACTGTCGAAAATGCGAGCAGAGTCCGCCCTTGTAAATTAAGATGCGGCGACACTGGATCAAAGCAGCACTCCGTTCAATATGCGCGCAAGGTAGGATGACGTAATTTGTCCGTGCGTGTGTAGCTCGCGAACGAGAACCGTGTCTGCAGCACTTCCTAATCCGTTTATTCTCCAAAGTGTATTTGGTGCCATCAAAAGACCACCCGGCGCTACATCTTTTGACAGTCCGACGTACCTGTGCGAGGATGTCATTGTGCAGTTCAACCCAACTGTCACGCTGCGAGGTGGTGGTGGACCCCAAAAAGCAGGCAGGAGGGAGGAGCAGGGTGAACTTGACGAGTTGTATTGACACAAACACAGAGAAAACTAAATCCTAAACAAACAAAGTTCTTAGAAACACAAGGAATCCAAAGTACCAAACCAAAACTATGACTGAAGCAAAAAAGAAACAAACTAAAAGGAACAGAACCATGACAGAAACAAACATGACAGGACAAACAAACAATGACCGAGTGGTCGTGCCAGGAGTCCTTTTAAACAGCTAATTACCTAACGACCAACAGGTGTGCAGCTGCAGGGAGAGCCCTACAGTGCCACCTGTTGGTCACAAACAGAATCATGACACCAACGTTTACACGCGTGGCTTTTTTAGTGACGTGTTCAACAAACATGGCGGCCGGATGTTTTTTCTTTTTTAATCGTTTTTCAATTTATTAAATTGATGTCAAAAATAATTAAATTATCAAATTACTAATAGACAAAATCAGAAGTTTTTACTCCTGCAAACAGTGGACATATGCAAGGGATCCCTTTAAATCTCAAGATAAATGATGACATGCCTTCATGTTCAATGATGTCTTGGGGACATAGTACAGAGCACACGGAATAGAGCAAACATAAGGCACACTTAGATTCAAAAACAATATCATTCTTGATCAAATAAAAGCACTTTTACAAAGTTCAGTCTTTGTCCGAGCCAATTCCAGCAGTGGACAGTCACTTGATTATGGTAAGTGGATATAATGACAGCATTTCAATAAAGTGCTGATGCATGGTGACATCAGGTTAGCTCTTATAAAACTCTGGAAAAGAAGATGAGCCAGTGCGTAACTCTTCGCACAGATAAAAGTGCCCATTCCACCATCTGATATAAAATGCAGTGACGTGGAGGTGGTCTGACAACGAAGGGTGGCGAGGAGATTTCATCCAGGCTCCTGAAGCCAGAGCACGCCTGGCTACTAGTCAACATTTATATATATATACATATATATATATATATATATATATACACATGGTTAAAATATGGCTTAGACCATTATTTTAGGAAGGTGACGAAATTGTACACCACAGTCGTATTTTTGGGAATCCTCCTTCTTCATGCACATATGCTTGAGGACAGCATCTGTGAATTTCCAAGAAATGGCCACTGCACTGTTCCATGTACAGTAAGAACATTCTGGGCGATTTTAATGTGCTGACAGAACATCCCCGCTCGGAAGGGCTCGAACTTCATCACCTCGCCACGGTCGGTGCATGGCGAGACATTTGGAGGTCAATATGTCACTTGGGTTCCTTTAGGATCTGCGGCACGACTTGACCTACTTTAAAGATAACGAACGAGGCTCCGAAGCGTTTCTTGGAACACATTTGACCCGAGATAAATACAAGTGTAACCATCTATTGTTGTCATCCTGTCGATAAACATTGCTTGCAACTTCACTGCCGTCTATTTTTCTTATGATGATATAATTCATGAAAGTTATATCAAATTCTTGTGAGGCCCTATCTATGAGATTCCTTACATTCCTACACGTGTTTTTGCTCAATAAAGCCAGGTGGGAGTTGAATATTTTCCAGTAGCTGTGTGGCACAGACTTCCCTTAAGCTGTAGGTGATCCTACTTGAAACACGTGCTGGGATTCCCTGTCTGCACTGCTCATGATCATGTTTGTCTCCTGTTTCACGGCCAATACCCCAGGGCCTGTAATGTATATATTTAAGTGTAGTTTGGGGGAAGTACAAATCGGTACATGATGTGTAATTGGGAACAAATCCTGTGCCCTCTTACAGTTGTGTTGCCTTAACCTAAATTACTTTCTTACCGTTATACCAAAGAGTGTAGGAGGCATACTGAAAAAGAAAAGTGAAATTATTTGAGAGGAGCAGAATAAAGTCAAATTACGATGCGGAAAATGTATGATAAAAACGTGTGATGTTAGGAGCAAAAATGTGCGAGAGCGATGATGAAGATATACGTGCGCTGAAAAATCTGTTGGTTGAATTGACTCCCATTTTATTTTGTCGTGTGGTTGCGCAAAATGAAAACATCTGGATCCAGATACATTTTTTTCAAGTCGATGTTTAGTCTACTTAGAAAGCCGAATTCAGATGATTTGATTTTGTGCAACCACTTCAACAAATAAAATTGAGTCAACACAGCACATTTTTTTTCAATGTGATTAATGTATGGGACACTGGTGTCAAAATGCTGCATTTATGTACGCATGGGAATTTTGACTCTCGCTCGTTAAAGTGGTGACTTTTGTTCTCGTAATATTGCAACTGTTTTTGTCATCATTATGTAACTTTACTCCTTGATTGGTCAGACCCCCCCCCCTGAAAAACTATAAGTTAATCCACATGCTAATCTTTTTTCTCAAATCTTCAAGAGTTTCACCTGTCAGCCAACCAGAATTTTTTTTTTATATCATGTGATATTAGCTATTCAACGCGCAGTATATCTGGTGCTGAGGGAGACAGTCTCAGTCTTCATTTATGTAATATTTTTGACACAAGAATTTTTTCCAACCTTTTTTCTTGTCATTTTATTACCTCATTCTTAGAACAGCTTTGATTTTATTGTGATAGTTTAATTTGCTCTTGGGGTATCATGATTACCCCAATAAATGAGTAATATTGCCAATTACATTTCATAATATTTGGATGTTCTCTGTTCCTGCATTAAAGTCTTTCATTACATAATTTTAAGACTTTATTCTTGCAGTTTTGCAGTTTTTTCCCCTCCATGTTTGTGTCTTGTTGATGTCTGTAAATGTCACAAGTGGCATTTTAGTGTTCATTTAAAACACGCGTACTGTGTAGTCACTTAGTGTCCGGTGCATTATGCTCACTCATTCCACGGCGTTTCTCCTGGAAACCATTCAGTGTTATCTGTTGCCATCTTTGTGAAGAAGCTAATGAAAAACAGAACCGACTTTTTTTTTTAATGGTCTTTGTGCTTCATAAAGCATAGTCCCTTTTATTTCCAGTGTCTAGAGCAGCCTCTTCCAGTCAGTGGCGAGACTTCAGCCAATGCTCACTTTTCAATAGCGTTTAATAGATCTCCACAAACAATACAACTGATTTTCCTGTATGGCCTGTGTATAAAATTTACCTTTAAGTGTGGGTTTTTTTTTTTGGTTTGTTTGTTTGTTTTTTCAATGTACCCTAATGTGTTAAAGCTCACATGCAGATACTCACATGGACAGTGTCTCTGTGCATTCAAAAATGTTTTTGAATTCACAGAGCCAAGACTTTGCTGGCCAAGACGTTTGACCAGCAAAACACATCTGTAATGATTTGCACACATTAATACTTTAATAATCAGCATCTCTGCTGAGTATCCATCCATCCATTTTCTGATCCACTTTATCCTCACAAGGGTTACGGGGCGTGCTGGAGCCTATCCCAGCTGTAGTGTAGAAGTAGGCGGGGGACACCCTGAACCGGTTGCCAGCCAATCGCAGGGCACACAGAGACGAACAACCATCCGCGCTCACACTCACACCTAGGTGCAATTTTCAGTGTTCAATCAGCCTGCCATGCATATTTTTGGAATGTGGGAGGAAACCCGAGTACCCGGAGAAAAGCCACGCAGGCCCGGGGAGAACATGCAAACTCCACACAGGATCGAGCCCACGACCTCTGCACTGTGAGGTCGACGCGCTAACCACTGGACCACCAGGCCGCCCCTCTGCTGAGTATGATGTATTTGTTCCATAAATATTGATTTGGAACTGATATAGATTTTAGTGGCACAGTTCCTTGAGGTTATATTGCGCTTCGGTGTTGGATACCCAAAACACAGGCCTCCATTGGTATGAAGCGATATTTCTTGGTCACGTCAGTTTGTCCCGACACAAGCAACAGGTGCCAACTGTCATGGTGGCGACATATTTCTTTAGTAAAGCATGAGTATCACTCTCTCTTTTCTATCTGCATCAATGAAGCGTCGCATCGCCAATTGCCAAGTGGTGACTCAATGTCTTGCAACAGGCGACTCTCCGGCCAGTGAAAAACAAATTGTTCCAACCAACTGCAAAATGGAGCCATCATTTCCAGTTCTCAAGTGAAGTGGGCACATGGAGATTTTTCTCCAAAGGCTTTTATTGCATCCCCTCCAAGTCTGTGAATTCAAAAATGTCAACAGAGCGTACTTCGTGGCTGATTAAGACATGTGTAAGACAATGACCTTTTGTCATTTTACACGTGTGAGCCAGATGTGGTGTATGTCCCCAAAACGCAATCCATAAGGACTTTAAATAGATTCAGACATGTTGAGACATTCCAATGTGGCCTAAATATTGTACAAATTTGGTGAAACCCCGCCGCCAACCCGCTTTATGGGATGGCCCAAAAAAAAAAAAAAAAAGGAAATTTCTCAGAAAAGGTGGAAAGAAGTAGCAAGTCATCAGACTTGAACAGTTCCGGGAACCCTCGCCTCCCCTTCCTCATGCCACATGTCTTTCCATGCCCGGTGAAATGAAGGGTCCCTCCGCCGCTCCAGTCATAATTCTTGCTGTCATGTCTGAGCATTAACGGTAAATCCTGAAATATGCACAAGCGATGTCTCGAGGGAACGTGTGGAGATTCCACAGTTCTGAGTAGGGGTCGGCCCGGATGTCTCATGTCTGCACAAGAGGGCTTTCCCCAGTGGAAAAAAAAAAATGGAGAGAGTGAGTGATTGTATGATGAGGTGATATTGCAGAGATTGACTGTAAGTTTCAGTGATTTATTTTATTTTATTTATTGACATTTTTGTAGAAAATAATTTCCTGAGACTCTCTGATGTACAGCCAGCAGCAAATGTTCAGAAAGACATTTATCTATTTATATCGCACGTGTGCATCACCCCACACCTGCATGCGTCACTTTTTATAGCTCGCGTAAGTTTCAAGATAAAATCTATGACCTGTGAATCACATTCGCTTTTCTTCCACGTACACTAGATTGAGTCTAACGAAGACTGACAGTGGACATGCAGTAGTTGCGGAGCAGTTCGGGAATTCGAAAGAGCCCGTGTTTTTTGTAACCAAAAATTCTACTGACGAAGAGTCCAATTTCTTCCTATCACCGCTATGACATCACATTTTTTCTTTGATAGTTTTGATCTGTTTTACATTGACTTACGAGCTGTGCAGAAACACACCCGAAGGCCAATTGTGTCAATATAAGTGGGTCCGTGTCCTGAAGAAACAATGGAATGTGACCTACATTTAGAATGACCTTGGAATTACCTTTCAACAACATCTTTTTACAGCACCATATCCTCGCCCGTTCAGCTAGCCATGCTCATGAACCGACAGATGTGTGTGAGCTAAGCCCCAAACATACAGAGTGATCAATCAATGGCTTCATCATTTTGGGGTTTGGCGCAAAAGGGAAAGAAGGGGGGCATCTTGCTGCAGATTTAAGGTTGAGATGTTCCGGTTTAATTTCCGCACATGAAACGTTGACGTCTTGAAAAGCTCCACGTTGAGATGAGATGACACCTCCAACAACACAAGGACGATTTGGAGCCGATAATCGGCTTTCTACATGACGCCTCCCGACAAGTTGGAAGGTGAATTCTAAACGGTTTATTCTTCTTTTTTCTTTGCTTTTTTCAAACAAGCCAATGCAGTGCTGACAGTTTGGGGGTAAATCCAGACAAACGAAATTATACAGCCAGTGAGTGTTCTAGTGGTTAACGCATCTGCCTCACAGTGCTGGGAGTTTGGGTGAAGCCCACCTGCGTGGAGTTGGCAGGTTCACCCCTGTGCTTGCGTAGGCTTTCTCCCCGCCTCTTGCCCAAACTCATCTTGAATAAATAAATGAAGAAGTGGATGCAGACATAAATCAATAAATCATATCTCGCTGAAACACTTGGCCTCACCTGAAATCGTGTCAGAGTGATCCAATTTAGAGTGTTCAATTGAAACGAACCATTCAATCATCGTAAATTTCTGTTATCGCCTATTATTGATCTCATTTGACTTGGATCGATGTCAATAAACATCTGAATAACAAAATCTGACTCTCTGTCAAAGGGTATGTCTCTGTTCAATTTGAAGTGGGTATTGACCTTACAAATAAAATCAATTTGTTGGAAGAGCGAATAAGATCTACACATTTTAAATTGTCTAAACTAATGTAAAAAAATATATATATATTTAAACAAGGTTAAAATAAGACCCCGATTTGTCTGGCAGGATTTGTTGATTGATCGCGCCAGTTGAACGCCGAACAGCAGGGAGCTATAACATGTCAATCATTGCCACAGAAGAAGCCACAATGAGAAAACATCGTGTCAAAGCATCTTTGTTGATACTTCCCCACTTCAGCTATGTCTTAAATAATCATTTTATTGTGTGAACATTACAACCGTGGCAGTCCGGTAACCAAGCTAGCATGTGTAGCATTGTTAGCCCTTTGACAAATTAGCCAGATGGAGGTAGAGGAACTTTCTCAATGCTCCCTCTTCATTGCTTTGTTCAAGTAGTTCTTCTGAAAATGCCCCCAAATTGTACAAAAATTGAAAGAATAAAAGAAAATACATTTTTTTTAGGTGGGGTTCAAAATCCTCATCGTTTCTTTTCCATCTTCGTTAACAATATTAAACGATAAAATGCACTGAAAAAATGGACGCTTTTCAAGAGTTTTTTTAAGATATTGAATTTCAGTCAATATTTTGACTGCAGTGGGAGGCAGGACAGCCTCACTGTCATATTCCGTGATTATTGCCAAGCTAAACTCCCCCCTGCTTCCATTCACCCTACATGTCTTGTTCTCTTATGTAACTTTTGGGCGTCTTTCTATCGTGCTGCGACTTAAAGTGAATACTGGGGGCACAGACGTGATGGGCATGTTTCTTCCACAAGTAATTTATAGAGTCAAATGTAAGCAGTTATCAAATGGGAATTTAGTTTTCCAACGACTCTTGGTAGGTTTATTTTGGCTTACAACGGTATCATAATGTCAGGCATTTAGCTCCCAATTGTGTCTTTTATTTCGTCAATTTGGTAGCGGGGTTATTCCACACACAAAGTAAAAACAAGCAAGAATTTCTCCTTGACCTCTCAGATTTTCTTCCGATTTTTTTAGGTGTGGTTGGAAATTGGATTGCGGGTTGACAAATGGACACTAGTTATGTCATTATTTATTTCTCAGAACCTTTTAGTGTACCTGTCACAACTATAACAATATTTAGAGGAACCTCCAAATTTAAGATTGTGGTCCTCAGTCCGAAATGTTGGAGTCCACCAAGCCAGGGATGAGATCCTGCCCCAAGAGGAAGATTTCAAGTGTGACAGACTTTTTCATCTTGTTTGTACTCATTGACGGAAAGGTCCCCCTACATTTTGTTCAATGGCGTAGTCATCGTAATCATCTCGGTTTGTTCAGACACAAAAAGTGTGACGATGATGAAAAATTTTCATCTGCAAAATTATCACTGACAAATGGCTATCTCTCATTTAGCAGAAAGTTTGCTAGCATATAAGGTGCATCACACAAGTTCCAAGACTGGTGGCAGAAAAGCTACAGTATTTGCTAACTTCACACTCCAAACTATAAATAGTAGCGCGCGACCTGGAACTTTTTCAGCACAGCTCATTAAGAGGTTTCAGAACTTTTTGATGTAAACCTTTTTTCTTTCCATCTCCTACCACACCTTAAAAATGAAGAACATCTGAGAGGTGAAAGGAAAAACCCTTGATTTATTTTAAATGGAATGACCCAGCATGGATATTTTTTCACGGCCGCTCACACCTGTGTTGATCAGATGAAGTGTCAACAAACGTTTTGCCTGAAGGATGAGAGGGGAGGTCAAACTCTTTTGACGATCGAAACACATGAAGAACTTGACTCGTGCCCGTCACCTGTCAGCTAAAAAATGCTCACATTGCTTCAGGGCCAATTGTATCTGTGGACGAACAGCCGCTGACAAGTTCCACCTAATATCGTTAGCTTCATAGCATAGACGCCCCTAGTCATATTTGAACATTTTTTTACAGCAGCGATGAAAAAAAAAAAATACGATTGAGGATTACTTTTGCTGGTTTGCCGTGACAATAGTAGCGATCGACGACGGCAACGGTCGTTGGCTACCAGCAGGTGAGACGATCTGGATTTGAGCCAAAATGGTCTTTGTGAGATCGGTTCATAATTGTTTGTTTTTTTCCGGTATAAAAGTTGTAATACACCGTACATGATTTGAAATGATTAAAAAAAAACGTACAAAATACGGGGAAAACGTACAAGTTGACAGGTATGAATGTGTCAGTGATGCCATGGCATTGCAAAAAAAAAAATTGTAGTATTTATAATACATCTAATCAGATAGATGGGACGCTTTTGCATAAGTAAAGGAGTTAATCAGTGACCAATCAATTGTCATTTTTAAGCGGGATGTTGCATTTCAAATACATGTGATGCTAGAAGCTGAATGTTCTGAACTCCTGTTTCGCTGCCAAGTGCTTCAACACTGTCTCCTCAACTTGGGGTTCAGTATCTCGCTCGTGACTTTGATTAGGTAACAAGAGCTGAGGATCAAACCCACAACCTTCAGGTTAGGAAAGAACCTGAGCCATGCTGCCACCCCCCCCCCCCTTTCAAATAGAGTGTCTTGACGGCAAGAATTCACATGGCGCAGGTTCCCATGTATAGCTTCAGTGGAATAAGTCGAAAAAGGCTCGCAGCCTATGATATACAAAGTATGTCTGGAACAGCTGGACGTGAGGATGCATTGAAAGCAGATGTGGCCTGGAATGTCCAACACATGGAAAAGTTGATTGTGGCTATACCTCAGCAGTAATAGGACAACTAACAGCCAAAAGTACACTCAACAGAGGTGACCCCCACCCCCCATCCCCTTCCCTCGACCCCCAGAAAAGACTTCTGGAAAACTGAGGGAATAGCACAGAGGGATCTGCCTGCTGTATAGTACTCTTCTTTGTGTCTGTGCGTTGTTATCGAATCTTTTGGACCCCCTTAGTGAAAATTTTGAAGCGGGGCAAAAATATGTTGTTGGAATAATAAAATGAGAGCCTACAAAATCACTTTTTTTTTTAAACATTCTGCTGTGGATTTGTGGATGGCAGCCCCTTCAAACATAAATCCATATGCCCGGCTGTCTGTTCCTCAAATTATCTGCAGCTCAAAGAATGTCAGGACCGCAAGTGAGTTGTTTTCAAACGGAGTTTCCATCTTCTTTAACATAAGGCTGTGTTTACAGCAGCGGGAGTGTGTGTGTGTGTGTGTGGGGGGGGGGGGGGGGCTTTCCGTTGATTGGATTGAAAACATGGAGACAGCATGGACAATGTGTACAAATGTAACCTTTGCATGGAATTCAGCAAGTTTCCCTTCTTTTTCAAGGACACGGCTCTCCCAGATATGAATCTTCCTAAGGACTGGAGCAAACGTAAATAAACGTGTGTGTAAAAAAAGCGTCAGGGTACTCTTTCAAAAGTCGTTTTCTTTTAAATTTTATATCCAGCAATGACAAATGCTGGAAGTCAAGGTCCCCAATTTCCTCCCTGTAGTGGTGTGAGCTTCACTGGCATTTTACATTCGAACCAACTTGCCAGACGCTTAATGTTAATTGCATCTGGCGGCGCAACAAAACATTTTATCTTCGGATCAGTCGCTCAACGGAGAGGAATATTTACTGTGATTTGAACATGCAATCATGGAAAACGTGCATACCTCTGTACAAACCTCTCTGCAGACGTTAGCCATCCAAGTCTCCTCTGCTAAATCACTTAACGCTCTCGTAGCTTCACCGACTTTGCATTGATCTCACTCTGGAGACACAGAAAAGAAGGTATCCACACCACAAACGGGTATCGGACTCTTAATGGTTTTGACTGGACTTTGGCTCTGTCGTCCTTGTTAATATTTCCAGCATAAGTTTTTCAGCAGGCTAACAAAAGCTCTTGTGACCGCCGCCTCACTGCCGAATACCCCCGAGCAGACAACACACTGACGTCTCCGAAGACGCAATCTTAGATGACATTACAACGCGATCCGCAGACGAACCGTAACGCTGTAAAGTGGCGGGCCTGAGAGGTTTACAGAATTAGCTCATGTCTTTCGGAGCACCCGGCAACAAATCTGCGGTGAGTCTGACAGGCTCATTAACGATTCGAAGGTCTCTCGCTGTTGGCGTCATCTACCGCACCTCCGCTCCGAGATCCACAGATGAAATCAGATTTGTTGAAATCTTTCCTCAAGCCTCGCTTTGTCACGTCTTCTTGATACAGGAAGCCTGCACGTGCGCGACTCACGATGGCTCCACGTGTTATATCCTATCCAAAACATCACACGAGGCAAAAGGGGAAACTTGTGATTCATTGCAATGATAATTATTTTTAGTTTTTTTTTAATCATTGCGATGAAGAAAAAAAAGAACACTTTACGAATCTCCCCACCCGGAGAGTCTTTTTTCTAATTGAGCAAAAAAACAACAACAATAACAAATATTGATAAAGTCCATTTATCCATCTGTTAGCAAACCAGCCAGTGAGCCAGATGTTCACTCTATTTTGTCATTTTATACTATTATAGTCATTTATGCCCATTTTATTGGGGTGAGTGAATAATAGCCTTTGGTTTGGAAGCAGAAGTTGTCCAACAGCTGAAGCATTGCGGGAATATTGTGCGTCGTAATTACCTCATCGCTCAGTCGCCTTAAATCGCATTGTTTAAATTCACTTCGATATTTACGTCCGCTTAAACTAAAAACATGTCTCTCGATAGACAGACGGCTCTATTTTTCATGAGAAAAAAAAACAGACTCCTAGTCACGTCATTTAGTTTGTTTATTGTAAATTTCCATTCGCAGTAATGGCATGAAATGTTTGACAGAAATACATTTATATTCCTTGACTCGAAGGGTTGTGAGTGGCGACGAGTACAGGAGCCCCTTTTTTGTTGGGCCTTCGCCCAGAGGATGACTGCATTCGTGATGCTGTATACAATTAAAGGCGGAGAAGAACAACTGTAAGCACGTTAGAATTTTATTAAATGTTCCATTCATCAACGGGGAAATGATGTGCTTCCTGTTCAAGGGCCTCATTGTAAACACTCTCTGCGGGGATGCAAATGAGACAGCCGCAGAAGCATTAGTCTGCTCCACATGAAGACTTTCCACAGCTTTTCACCACCAGCTTTTCAGTCTCGGCACGCAAGCACCGTTGGCACACATTTCATCTCTCGGGGATGGGGAACTTACATAATAAATAGCTTCGAAAATGACTCCAATTAGATGTCTGGAGTTACCGAGAAGCTTCTGAACACATTTGTCACATAAATCGGCCGGATATCCAAACATACAAGCTCACCAAAACGAATGTTTTCTACAGTTTATCTCCGAAGAAATTTTCTGGGAAAAAAAAAAAAAAACGTCTCGAAGGTGGTCCAAAAAGTGTGGTGGTCATTTGTTTTCAAAACCCACTTGGTTGTCGATGCAGTGTCAATGACATGTTGAACGGGCAAAGGACGTGCCTTGGATGTGACTCCTAGCATTAAGAAGAAAAAAAAGGATGACTCTGCTGTGTACATTCCGTTTGTTTGTTCTTGATGATGACTTATCTCTGACAAGGTCTGAACAAAGACTTGGTGGATTGTGGACCCCCCCCCCCCCCCCAAACAATGCAGGATCCGATAAATGATGATGATACAAAAAGATATTTGTTCCAGAAAAGCAAATTAAGTATTAAGATAAATCACTGGTGACAAAAAGCCAGGAAAACCATATGAGAAACAAAAAGCGCTTGCAAATGGCAAGTTCAGGATGAGCACCGAAAATCCACAAACTGAAATAAGAGTCCAATCACATGAACATAAAATAAAACAACAACA
Organism: Hippocampus guttulatus; assembly: GCF_054856545.1. Taxonomy (NCBI): domain Eukaryota; kingdom Metazoa; phylum Chordata; class Actinopteri; order Syngnathiformes; family Syngnathidae; genus Hippocampus; species Hippocampus guttulatus. The sequence goes on from NC_141273.1 coordinate 11,706,858, forward strand.
GCAAGACAAAAACATACTTACAAAACCAAAATCTTCTACAATGAAAGCGAGCAACAGCTAAGAGCTAAGAGCTAACAGTTAACAGCTAAGAGCTAACAGCTAACAGGTCTCAACAATGGCACTTGGGCAAGAACCTAAAATACACAGAAGCTTAATTGCATGACGAGACACAGGCGAACCACTGAAGGGTCACGCCCAACACTGCAGCTGGTGCTCAAACAAAAACACAAAACAAACCAGAGTAGAACATGACAATTTCAACAATACAGGTATTCAGACGTGAGTCCCACTTTTTTTGGGACTCTCAAGTTATGTTAAAGTCTATGTCGCGTCTCAGGACATCAATATGTTTTTCTTCTTTTCCATCACTGGTGCAGAGAAATCAGACAGATGAAAATAACACTGGACAAATGTACCTACACCCCGCAAAGGACTAACAGAGTAAAACGAGATGCAAGACTGTATATTACCTTGAAAAATCCAGAGTAATTATACGGGCCTTGAGCAGAATAAATATATTTAGTCACCGTTTATGAAGCTTTGGTCGCCACCATAAGCGTCATCCGAAGGGTCCGCCCTTATGAGACACTGAACATAAGGCGCAAACGAAAACATTCTCAAAATTTCACCCTGCTTCTTATAGCCGCAGATACGCTATTTATGTGCGGCAAATAAACGTGTTGTCTTACAGAAATAAAAATGTCATGGATGAGGTTCCGTCAGTCCGCCACATGATTATGGAGCGTTCACAGCCAAAATAAAGTCTGTATTAGGCTTCTGAATACGTCTATTCAGTAGCTGAGTGCATTACCATATTTTCAAAGGGCTGAAAAGAGAATCTGCGGACATTAGCTATTTGAAAGAATTTTAGGTAAGATCTGAGTTTTGTATATACGTCCACCGAATGGGGTTAAATTGTTTGTATTTGAGGCAATATTTGGTGCATTTTTGCTACGTCGTCTCATTGTCAAACCGCAGGTAGCATTAACCATGAAGTGTATTATGTACACATTTTCCATCATCTAAACATCTTTTATTTGCCTCACCGCGAGTGCTAAAGCATTTCGGTTAGCATTCAGCACCTCGCATTGCTCCTAGACAGCGAGCGCAACAATTCACTATGTCAGATTTTCTCGGAAGAAAAAAAAAAAAAAGACCGCAAGGTATAGTGTGTTATCTATAAATAGCTTTAAATGGCTTATTTTTATTTGTTCACAGCTAGCATTTCAGAAAACAAAGCATTTCTGCCCCACGCCGGGAATTAAAACCGCATCCAAACAAATTGAACGATCATCAGTGAATCATCATTGCCATGAATCTGCACCGTGTGCCCTTTCTTGCATCCCAGCTGGAACAAATTCTTACAATCTGTTTAATGTTACATTAGTAACTGTGATTAGAGCATTTCCCTCATCTAAATACAAGACATTTTCGAAATCATCCCATGTTTGGGATGTTTGAAAAGAATAGTCATCTGGACCGCTGGACTCATTATTTGGGTGTCTGCTCGCAGTAGGAACAGTAACCGTGACGGGAATGCTGTGGCGAACCACAACTATGACTGGAGTGAAGCTACACATAAACCTGGTTGACTTGTTTGATTCCATATTTGTTCCGTTTTTAAAGAGGACAACTTTGGGTAGTGTATACAGAATATCCTCAGACATATTAATGGGATTTGACGCAACCGTCTCGGCTTTCCAAAGTTACTCTTTCAGTGCACATACTGTACAGTACAATACCACTTTTCCATACTAAAAAAAAAAAAAAGGAAAAACAAAACCCACCACTGTTCGTTTTGTTGGAATTTTCCTGCCATTCCTAATCAGTCAGACTTGGCCTTATAAGGACTTTATTGAACAGGGCAGCATCATCTCCCAAGTGTTTCAGGTTCACAGACTCACTAAGGAGGAAATGAATTTCTGTGTTTCTCGCTCATTTATCACACAGCTCAGAGTGCAAAATCGCTCTGCGCATGGCCCGACTTCTTCCTGCCAGCAAGGATAGCCACAGCATGCTGACATGAATCCACTTTCATGAGTGCAAAATTGCCTTAACAGCATATTTTAACACACTTGGAAAGATAAGTTGCCACTATCTTCACCTTTGAATTATGATTGAATTATGGGGCTATTATCGAAGCATTAATGAATGTACCGTATTTTTTGTACGATAAGGCGCTCCAATGAATGGGCAATTTTAAAACTGTTTTCATTTATAGGGCATTATAAGGTAAGGCGCATAGAATAGAAATTACAATAATGGCTGCGGTTGCCTTATGTATCCAATAGATGGAGCTATGCTAAAGGGAATACAATACAATACAGCTTTATTTATGTAGAGCTTTCACAACCGCCGCAGCTGTAACAAAGCATTTTACAGAACATTTCAAATACTACATCCAATAAATCATAATATTGATCCATATATAAGGCACATCGGATTATAAATCGCGCTGTCGGCTTTTGAGAAAATTCAATGCTTTTAGGTGCGCCTTATAGTGCGGGAAATACGGTATATATTGTTCAATCCCAAGTTCCGGTAGCTCCATTTAGCAGGTATTCCGCCATCTTAAATAAAACAAATGCCAGAGAAAAGTATTTTGCCCACCGTTCACCGCTGTTTTCAATAATTCTACTTTGACACACAAACTTGCAAAAAATAACGATAAATAAACATTTTGGAACTTGATAGATTTTTGCTTGAAGCTAGGTACATTTATTTTTAAAAACATACTGCAGGTTCAGTGAGGAGCTAGGGTTTTTTTTTTTTTTTTGGTCTTTATTTGTCACTCGCAATTCATGGAAGTTGAATATTCTCTCTCTCTCACTCTCAGAAGATTTGGAGTACAACTTTATCCATTTTAGTAAGTATTGTGAGTTACAACCAGCTGATTACAGTTTGTTGATATCTTTGGTTTTATTGATTTATTTATTTATATCCGATTTTTGTTTCAAACGTGCACATTAAGCTCACAGCGGTTTCTTGATCTCGAACGCAATGTCATGATGTCAACCCTGTCCCTACTTCTAAAGGATAACATGCTGAGTTTTAAGGGCTTAGAAAGTGAAAGAAACGATAAACACTTGGTGAAACATTTACACTTCCATGGGCAAATTCCCAGTGAGTGAGCTAGCCAATAAAATGACTCAACTTTTTTGATGCTCGCTCTTCTGAAATTCAACATCTGTGCAGGGAAAAGAAAAAGAAATACATTTGCACATGTTGGATGTCAAATTTCAACCCAGGTTTTAAAGCCCATTTGACAATTAAAAATGTCTAGCATGACTAAGAGCGGGAAATGAATGACAGTCCTTTTATTACCGACTATTAATGACTTGAATACAGAATAGAACCATCATCTAACAGAGTTTTCACGTCATGTTTGGAAGCGATATTGCTTGCACCATACTGCGGGTCAAGATGTGGCTGTCTCAAGGGGTCTTCAACCGTGAGTTGCCTAATGAGGTGATACATAATGAAAAACAGGCATTTGATTGAAAATCTCTGAGTCACGTCTGTTTCAGTAAAAGAATAATCAGATAATCAAGATTTAAATAAAGGGCCCCTGGGAACTTACTGGCAGGGTGGAAAACCCGGATTTTGACTCATTCAAAAGACCAGTCTGCTGATTGTTTACTCTTTTTTATGGAATGATTTCTGGTATTAATTGTACACGGTCCATCATGGATCTTTTTGTACATTTACAGACAGATGGCAAGGGAACGGAAAGAAATACAGCGGAACCTCTCCTTACGAACGTCTCTTCATACGAAGTTTCAAATTACGAAACGTCTCAAAAGGAAAATACTGTATTGCCTCTTGTTACAAAAGATACGGAAGGTAAAAATACAGTTTGGACTGCTAGTCGCAGCTCCGAGTTTCCTGAACGCAACACACTTATAGCTGCTCTGCCATTGGCTATTACCGAGCATCATCCTGGCATCCCATTGGCTAAGAGGGACCTCTTTCCGTACGTGTCTATGTGTAGATAGATAGATGGAACGAATGATAGCATTTACATGGAAAACAGGTCGCTGCTTATAAAATTTTTGAGTTAAGAAATTTCTTCCAGAATGAATTTTGTAACTAGAGGTACCATTGTAAGTGGAGAAACTGGATGACATATGTTGGGCACAAAGGGTCAGTAAAAATGTGATGTTAGCGGATCTCAACTCTTTGTAGACCATCATCAAAACACATACTCTGAACCCGACTACAGAAAAACAGAAAAATATGAGGTTATTTGGCCAAACGTTCTTGCAGTTCTGTACGACAATACTGCTCATCAGCAAAAGCTCAAATCTCTCCCAAAGCTGTTCATACATTCTTAAAAGCGAGATCCCTCTCCCATAAAACGAGCCAGTGATCCGTCTAATGAAAATACAATCAGTTCGACTGCATTTTGCGCCAGATTTCCACTGGACAAGAAAATGGGGCCCACCCGTGTCTGAACGGCAGGTGCAAACCAGCATGCAAAGCAGTGCCATCGAAGTGTAAACATTTTTGAAATGCCATCATGACAGATCGTTGATTCAGCTATACAATTTTGGAGCTTCTGAATGATGTAGCGTAACGATGGACTTACAGCCAGTCACAAGAAGGAGTCATGCTACGTCACCTGTAATGAAACTCATTTCAACTCTGCATTTCCATGCGTCTGGGTCATTTCAGCGCCCCCGAGACAGGTGGTGCTGGGCTCTCCAAATTCAGTTTTGCAGCTATTACAGAATAATAATTAACATGATTGATCGAATAAACGTTTCAGGTCAGGCTTACTCACTGTACTTGGAATGCCAGAGGGAAAAGATCAGTGACCATAACAAAAGAAAGTCACGCACACAGCCCATGAAAATGCGAGATACGTATCCACACGTACCGACAAATGGACGTTTCCCCCACTTCAAGTCAAAGTCAGCAAATCGGCTGACTATTCTGAGTCATTATTTTACAAAGTTTTCAATGCAAAGTTTTGCAGGATGACAAATACTTGGAGCGAGTCAAAGAAAACAAAGCATGACTTTAATGCAGTTGCTGGCCCCCCAATCGGCGCCATGGATTCTGTTTAATATAACTCGGCAATGTTTGTTTTTCTTCCACTAACACTTTCAATCCCATCAAACTTCATTTAGCGCTTGCACTGCTCTCCTAAATGTTCCATGGTACTCACCATCAGCACAAGGATAACTAGATCTTAAAATCCTCTTTAAAGATGGCGATGGATGCCACTTTAACACCTGCCAATTGTGCGTGCAGACCAAGCGAGTGAAAATGCAATTCAGCGCCCGCTGTTTGGAATCTCAGAAAAAGACCGCACTCTTTGTAATGAAACACGCCCACCAACCGTGTGTGTTGCCCATTAGCCTTAACAGCTCATTTAGGATAATTCCTAAATTAATCAATTCATCATTAAGAATTCTGTTGGATGCTGTGGAATCGATTTTTAATAAAACAGGTGATTCAGTCTTAACTCGTTTGCTAGCTACAGCCGACGACATAACGTCATCTGGAAGTTGAGCAACCTCCACTGCGACTTTATGAGTACAAGTTCAGAACGTTCAAAGACGTTTTCTTCCATCCTTTAAAAATCGATTCAAAAAAGCCCCCCACCCACTCCACCCCATAAATGAGTGAGGAAATCTTGCCCAAATGTGCATCGCTCCAAATAATCACAGACAGAGCAACAAATAGTCGTAATCATCTCCGAATGAACAAAAGCATTGTTGTTAAATTTTACGATGACTAGAGTGCACACAAAGCTACCGCGTTCGTCTCATCACTTGAACTCTCTTTTTTTTAAAAAAAAAACGCTTTTCATTTTCTGTGGTCGGTTACACAACATGACAATAGGTGAGATCGAATATGAAATCAGTACAGTCCTTTGTGTGTGCGTGTGCGTGTGTGAGTGTGTGTGTGCGTATACGTGCATGCACGCTTTCAGAGATAACATCTACATTGTTTGAAAAGAGATCTTTCCAAAAACGCTTCAGATTATTTTGTTTAAGATTATGTTTTTAGCACTCCAAGGGGCACCATTTTATTTAGCTTTTTCCACCTTGCTGCTCAGTAATTGCCTTTACAACGACTACACAGTGTCATCTGCAACCGTTTTTCCAATGTTGATTTGCACATCAAGACCTCCATATTTTCCCCCTGACGACAAAAACCGAGGCGTGATTCGAGTTTTAGACTCAGTGGCAATGATTTTTAGCGCGCGATGTTGGCTGACAACGCTTTTCCTTCCATTTTTCGCCAATCTGTTGTTTCATTCACCTCCTCGCATGATTTGGCTGTAAAAAACATCTGCGGTTCTCTTTGCAAGAACAATAACGGGTTTGTTTGGATTAACAAACAACGGATTTTTCTGCTGCGCGTTCTCGCCGGCCATACCAAACATTCCAGCCACCACCATTGAGAAATCCGATGAGGCTGAGTGTTGAGGCTTTCAGCATACGCACAACGTCACGGCCAAGTCTGTTACGTAATTGAAAGCCCGTTCTTTCTTGGACTTCCACAGTGGCTATCCCCGTCAGCCGGACAAAATATGAGGACCACTGCTGCCATGTAAGGGCAAAGTTTCAGTGTCGTCACAGAAGTTCTCACAATCTGAAGACGCCCTCCCCCGGACTGGTGGTATGTACATGGAAAAAATGACTCCGCTTTTCAGCTTTCTTTTATCAGAGACGGCATGTGTGTGTCTTTATTGTTTGTCGGCAGCTGTGTCCTCGTTTGGGTTTAAAGGAGGTGACGGCAGGAGTGCTTTCCATCAGTGTATGTGCCCTTTTATTAGTCTAAGACTCTAAGGCATGTGTGTCAAACTCAAGGCCCGGGGTCCAGATCAGGCCCGCCACATCATTTTTTGTGGCCCGCTAAAGCAAATCAAAGTTGTCAACTTTCATGATGCTTGCTAAAATCGCTACCAAAATTTCAAATTCTACTGAACCTCTCATTACAGTAACATAAACAATAAGTGAATAAACATTTATTCTTGACTTCTTTATATGGTTTCAGTCATAACGGTGCTTGCTCTAAGCATTAGAACCTTGGAGGTTCTTTTCAAGGCAGGCACTACGTCACTGATGAGGTTTTGTACTTACATAAACACATTCAACCTAGATCAGTTTAATCTGAGCACAAACATCTTTGTTTAAAAAAAACCCCATTATTTGTGTCATACATTTTTTCTCAATTTATTAGATTTGTGAGTCTGTTTTTATGATAATAACATCTCAGCCAACATGTCCTTACATAAACCAATTTTATTATCTTATCCAAGCATAAAAGTATGCAGTTGAATACAAAGTTATTTATAGGCTGGCCATATTTTGACTTCAAGTCATGTGGTGAATGAGTGTTATTGTGACTTTTCCAGAGGTGACTTTCTTCAAGCTTCCATTTGGCTGAAGTAGCCTGATAGATGGTTGTTTCTTTGATCTTTTACGAGGAAATTGTTACGACGTTGGACTGAGGTCAAAGAAGACTTTTTAAAAAATGCTTGTGTATGTGAGGACATTGGAGCCTGAGTCATATTGCCTGCGGTAGCTACTGAGCTGCGCTTACATTATATTGGATTCATCCAATGTTGATGACTACTGAATGTCTTTCCTCAGAAGCGAGAGGCAGATAAATTCCGGATGTTTATCATTTGGAATCATCTTCACAGACATAAACACGCTGTCGTGACTCCCCAGACTCTCAGCTGTGACTTAGAGCATTAAAACTAACATCTGTGACAAACGGCATCAGCGCGGAATGCAGATTGGTGGATGACTTCATTAAATGAGCAGTAAAGTATCTCTGATTGTGTCAATGCTGGTTGAATGTGTTCTATGCGGCCGTACGGTGTGTGGACGATTGAGGATCTTGTCATCCATTTTGGAACATTTGGGGCACGGGAGCCGGGAAAGCACAGATAATGTCAAAAATGACGTGACTGCATTGCTAAAATGTCAATCAAGTATAACCGGACTCGGTTTTGCTCCCGCTCCCTTTTTAAAATCATCGCATGCTAGCGGATGATTGCAGGCTAGCGGATATTTTAAGCTCGCGTATGTTTTACCATGCCGGCGTCCCATAATACAATGCGATTGTGGATGTGTTGAGTACAAAAATAGCACCTTCGGGTGGAAATTGATTTTACTTTGTACAAAAACCCAAACCAAGGACCATTTTCTAATGGTTACATGCCATGGATGAAAATCTTGTCAAATGCTCGTCTCAAGTAGCTAATTAGTCGAGGTCAAGCGGGGTATTAAAGGTAGCCTGCGTCATCTTGTCATTGATTCTGAATGGCCAATTTGGAGAAGAGAGAGCAAAGGTTAAAACTATAACAATAGCATTTTGTACTAATTGTAAAATGATTCAGAGTAGACTTGTTGAGACACGTATGGTAGGCATTCCGGTCGCCAAGCATTTAGAAATTGTTTGGAGCTCTGCAGCGTAGGCAGGATATATCTGACTGGGCAAATACTTTTTTTTGTAATGATCTGCGCAAGGCCGGGCAAGTTAAATGGTGGTCCAAGTGCGTCATGGTTTTCAATGATTCTTAAAGTGTCAACAGTTAATTTATTAGCTCGAAAAATTCCTCGACTCTGCGGCAGGGAATCAGCAGATTCAAAGAAAAAAATTGAAAATTGAACAAACAAGTGTCAAACAATGGCCCGCCGGGAAATCCGGTCGAGCCATGTGTTATGATCAAAAAGAGAAGTACAAATTGAATTAAATTTGTTTCGTAAGTGTGAAAGGGGCCATGGAGTTGGCAGCGTCTGCTCTTTGTCTGCAGGGTGGGAGCTGATTTCCCTCCCTCACTTTCTCTGCTTCTCCCCGTTGGGGTAGAAATGAGTCAGTCAGCAGCTGGTCTCCATCAAGCAATATCACTCAAGACTCTCCACACAAGCGCAGCTGCCCGATCATTACAAAGTGACATCACTTCCCCTTTGCCCTTTTATGGATAGCCACCGTGGTCGTGTTAAAAGAAAAAAAAACATCAAATGTGGTCCCTGAGTAAAAGCATTTGCCAACCCCTGCAGTAGAGGCTAGATGTGTCACAATTATAAGATAAGATAAGAAAACCTTTATTAGTCTCGCAATGGAGAAATTCCCAATTCACAGCAGCAAAGTTATGAAAGGAAGAAGTAGAACAACAAAATATAGGAGCTGCTGGAAAGGCAGCCACTCTCGCGGCGCCATTTTGAAGTCAAAATAACAAAATACATGATATATATTCACACTCTACATTTTATTTTCGGTTCTTACCACCGGCCACCACAGCCGAGACACATTTTGTGTACGACAACACAGTGGAGGGGACCGTTTTATTTGGCCTTGAGATCTCTTGAGATATGGGCCAAATGTGATCGTTTTTGTCCAGTTTTGACAGCTAACAGTTTTATCAGAGCTGAGCTTCTTTTGGAGGACCCGTGGGTTTTTTTTTTTGGGGGGGGGGGGGGGGGTTCTGAAAAATATTTATGGTCAAGCCTATAATGATACAGTATCAACAATTGTGTGATACTGTATCACTCAAGCATGCAAACATGAGCTCACTGTGCAACCAAACTTCCTCCTCCTCCTCGTCCTCCTGGGCAATCCGCCCCCGTCAGGGACTTGCTCTCCCCCCACGCCCCCATCCCGAGTCCCACACCCGGCACGACTTTTTGTCATCATCATCATCATCATCATCATCATCATAATGCGATTATTGTTGTTGTTATTTTAAGTTAACTGAAACAAATATCAGACAACTGTAGCCCGAAGAAATATTTCTTCAGCAAGTCTCCTTCAAGTGTGAGTCATGTGACTCCTGTTGTCCATCGATGGTCGTCTGACCAGAGAAAGCAAAGCTGCGGCTCCCGCTCATGCTCGTCAAACTATGCCAAGCGGAGCCGAGTCGGGAAGGAAACGTGTCTAATTCTACAAATTGAGCTGAAATTGGAGAGCCTCCAACATTATTTATGCCAACATTTCGGCGACCCGTTTGAGAACAGATGTGGAAATCGCGGAGTTGACAAAAAGCCAGACTATTTGCCACCTTCGCACATCCGCCTCACAGTCCAGAGGTACAGGGTTCGATTTTGGCTCCGGCCTTCCTGTATGGAGTTTGCATGTTCTCTCCGTGCCTGTGTGAGTTTTCTACGGGTACTCTACTTTCCTCCCACATTCCAAAAACATGCATGGCAGGTTAATTGAACACTCAAAGTTGTCCCTAGCTGTGATTGTGAGCATGAATGGTGAATGGTTGTGTGTCTACGTGCCCTGCGATTGGCTGGCAACCAGTTCTAGGACAAGCTCCAGCACACCTGCGACCCTCGTGAGGATAAAAAGATTAGAAAATGGATGGATTATGGATGGATTATTCAAGGATTTGTTCATTAGTTTTGGCCCTCACAATATTTGACTGCTGAATAAACTCAAGAAACTCCAAAAAGTAAAACCGTCGACTCAAGCCAGCTGCACTTTGTCATGTCGTCGACTTTGTTTTGCCCCTTAATAGCAGGAACTCCGAGCAAATGCTTATTATATTTTTGTTTTATTGGATAGTTGAAAAATGTTTAATGAAAACAAAAGGGAGTCGCCGTTTTTTTGCCCAAGGCCGTGAATCGCACACCAGTGGATCCCATGATTGAATGTTAAAAACCGCTGTGTTTATTTTTCCCATTCCACTCGCCGAAAGGACAGGCAGCGCAGCTCTCCGCCTTGGTCCAGCTCGCCTTCCTTCCACTTCTCCTTCTCAAGAAGCTCCCTTTTGCCTCGTGCAGCCTATTAGTGGGGTTCCAGTGGAATCTCCTTGTCCCTTCTGTTTGCAGGCATGGCAGTGCAGACGTGAGTTGGAGCTGTCACTGCCCACTGTCACTTTACCCGAAGACAGCCCATTCCGCTTGATGTTTATCCACATGTCTCAGTGGAAAATAGCGCCTGAATTCTTGGAGACAGGCGGATCTGTCTCCATCCTCTTTTATGCTTTCAGGCAGTATTAGTGGGCCGGCCCAACGTTTTTTGGGGGTTTTTTTTTTTTTTTGCTTTTCTTCATCTGGCCTCATTTTTCAAAACAAAGCAAGTGGAAAGAAGGGGTTGTATTCCGACTCCCGGAGAATGTAATTACATCTCTGCACTGCGCTAAATTGTTGCTTTTTGTCACGTAATAAGTCCGCGGGATTCAGTGGCAACATTTGCATCAGGTCACAGAGTGTAATTGGGCACTCTTTAAGCCACTACATTCACCTTTAAGACTGCGCACATTGACACTGAACACATTCTTAATACCCTATTAAATATTTAATAGAGCATAACAGGGCACAGTCATCCGTGTTCAATCTAGCATATCCTCATTTAGGGTTACAGGTGAGGCTAACTTTGTCTTTAATTCATTATTCCTGTTTTGATGCACAATCTTTAATTTCGAATTAGAATCCCTGCACTGTGGGTAAATTCACCCACGGAGACAAAACTGCGTGCAATGCTCGACTTCAAGCTGCGGAGAAGCTTTTGAGTCAAGTAGTGTGCAGGCCAAAAGAGATTTACATAACGTCAATTGTGGGAGATTCCGTTACATCCAGGCAGATCTGTTATGTGATCCTCCTGGAAGCATTTTTGGACTCAATAAAACACTGACTTTGAAACAGGAGCTCAGAACCTTCAGAGAGAAATGTTCCCGTCCTAAAGCATTCTAGGGGTGGTCAGTTGCTATAAAGGGAAAATGATGACATTCCCAGTCAGTTATAAAATATACTTGAACATTCTGCTGCTGGTCAATAAACATTGAATGCTCATGGAATACAACCCAATTAGGGCTTTGAATTAGTGGAGCCTAGAGTTAAAAGCAAACATGGTGAAGCGGCATTCAGCTGTTCTGCTGCATGAAAATGGAATAATCTGCCATGCGAAAAAAGGTGCCTTTTTCCCATACCTACGAAGGAGGACTTTTAACTTCTGAGGGGACAGCGGTTACGACAGTGGACACCTTATCATGTTATCAGGTTACAGGGTTTATGAAAGGGTTAAAGCATTTTAATAATCTGTTGTTCCAAAATCCTGTCCTTACACTTTTCGTAATTTTAGTAAGCTACTTTTCATTTATTTACTTTGCTTTTCAACATCTTTTAGTTCTTTTGTTTTTTTGTTTCTTTTCAATGACTGTACAACCCAAGTCCGCTCTTCCAAAGTTGTAAACCAAACAAATGTTGACATTAAACTCTCAACAACATCAATCAAATCCAATGTTGGTCTCTCTTTCTGTTCAGCAATTCGAATCCTTCCTTTGTATGTTGCAATTTCTCCAGTTTGAAGTGCGTTCCACATGTCTGGCTTCGGTATTTGTGATTGTGTGACATCAACACCGCTGTATTCAATTTGTGTTGAGTTGTTGAGTGCTAATACCAGCTGATGATTTCCCTCAGCGACTACTTCGAGTAAATATTTTCACTCGTCAGTTGAGCATCTTTGGGAAACACTTGACCAAGAATCTATTTAACGACTCATCTCTATAGACCACTTTTGTGAGCAGCCCTGAAAACAAACAGATTTTTGCCAATTTTTCTCCTTTCGCACTTCTCCAGCTTTGATGGAACACAAAAAGGGCTGATTAATTTCCAAACATGCTTTTATATGTTGGCCAGAAACGATTACTGCATGCTGTAAACACTTTCTTGGGTTCGACCCGCTGTCACGCAAACTGCCAAGAAGCTGCGTAGGCGGCCATTTTATGATTTACTGAGGTCAGTGTGAAATTGAGGGTGGATATAAAATTGGTATCAGGAGTCATAAATCATAAATCAGATTTCAGCAATACAATAATGCGAACAAATATGTGGCCTTGACACTTCAAACTTTCTTGTTTCATCAAACAATGTAAACGTGAACTTGGTCAACATGTGAACTTCACTTCGAAAGCACTGACCTTATCTCGACACGATATAAATAAAAAATTAAAGAGTTTTCAAATTTTACGACAAACTGCAGCCTCTAGTACACGGTGATATTGATTTAAATTCGATTAAATGTTCAGCCTTGTTGGCTACTGAGCTTAGAGTTTCACATTGTTATCAGCGGGTGGAAAGAAAGAAAGTCTGGGAGACTAGAAGCGTCACAGAAAGGCATCGGGAAGGGTTTTCCGATTTATCGGTCTGATCCTGTGTCAAAATTGTGTGAGTTTTGCCATTCAGCTCCTTAATAGAGAATAAAAGTAGTGAATTAATGAATAGTTTGCATGTGCATTCAAATCTTTCGAGGTGAATTAAATCCTCCTGTCATGATTCCTCCATTCTCTGTTCTGATTATTCCCACCAGTAGTGCATTTTAGGTTCACTCTAAAATTGTAAAGTATCACTTCCTTTTTGTGAGAACTCTATTTAAAGCATACCCAAGTGGTTCGAACCCCACTATTTTTCATAGCAGGTACAAGTGTGTTGAGCAAGGTAGCGAGCTAGCTATGTTTAGCTATGTTTAGTCTCGCTTTAGTGTGACTCTTAGGAGTACTTTCACACTGGGTTATACCCAGAACCCAATGACAAAGCGAAGGAAGTAGCTCCAAGTTCATCAGGATAGTAACACGAAAAGCATTTGTGGCATTGTGACAAAAGACAAAGAAAAATATGAGGTCATTTCTTTTAAGTCTGGTCTCACTCGAGGTCTTTCCCGCTCAGGAGATCATCACACACTCCATTACAATATTCAGCAGTGGCCAATCCAAAGCAATGAGTCAGTGAAGTTGCTGTTAATGAGCACTTCAGCTAAATTGAGACAAACTTTACAAAATGGTTGAATGCAGACGGACAAGTTTCGGCATCTGCTGCTTTGCTCTCCTGTTGCCATCATCTTAGAAAATATGACTATTGGAAACCCAGTGGATGAAAACACCTTCGACCCATCATCTGGTCTTCTTTAACAGCCAACAGTCGTCCTCGTGTCATGCTTCGAATCAATAGGACGTCTTATCATTTTTTTATTGTTATTGTTGGACTTATTAGCATTTTTTTTAACCTTACGAAGAAGTCAGGTCTCTCCCTTCCAAGAGCAACAGTCTACACATGACAATTCTCCATAGAGCTGACAATATTAAATGATTTAGGAACATTCATGGTTCAGTGGCGAATGGGAGCACTTGGACTGGATATGCGACAGAGGGACACATCATTTTAGTTGGTGGAATTGCAAATGACTTTTGATCTGTTCACAAGTTGTTTGTCATTGTTGACCACGTGCATGGGAATGTGAACAATCCCAGGACTGACCATTGGGAGGAGAGTGGGAATGAGATGAGGAAGCAGATGCTTTTGAGTCAGGCAGCACAAAAAGGATGACTCACACCGATCTGATTGACTGCTGTTTGAATGTATCAGCGGTGTAAAAATGGACGGAATTGAAGCTCCACATCTGCGCACTTGACAGGAGCGTTGTATTGATGAATTACGCTCATTAAAGCCCAACGTCACATGAGCGCAAATGTTCCCCTGGTGGTCTTTTTGAATCGGAATATGAGGATGACGATTGTTATACAAGGTACAAACAATGTCTGAGCCCAATGTTAAGTTCATCACAGGTACTATTAGTCACACTTGATACTGTTATTCCCCTCCAGTCTTGTGGACAGTTGTAATGCACATCCCACGCCATCTGTTATCCATATTCAGACCTGTCAATTTGCACCCATTGTTGAAAACTAACTGCCAAATGTGACTACACCATTAGCACATTTGCATTTCATTATCTCAATGTGGACGGCACAGTGGTTGACTGGTTAGCACGTCCTAACAGTGCAGAGGTGCAGTGTTCAATTCAAGTTTGCATGTTCTCCCTGTGTCTGTGTGGGTTTTCTGCGGGTACTCTGGTTTCCTCCCACATTCCAAAAAACATGGATGGCAGGCTAATGGAACACTAATTGTCCCGAGATGTGATTGTGAGCATGAATGGTTGTGTGCACTGCGATTGGCTGGCAACCAGTTCAGGGTGTCCCCCGCCTACTGCCCGAAAACAGCTGGGATAGGCTCCAGCACCCCCGCGACCCTTGTGAGGATAAGGCGGATCGGAAAATGGATGGATGGATGTATTCGGGCGCGTCGCGGTCACCCCCCTCCTCCCCCTTCCCATTCATCCTCCCCCTTATTACATGTTATGTCTTGTGACTTGTTGTAACTGTCATATGCTTATTTATGTGCTAGGGTCTTTTTTTTATCCTGGACTTAAGTTATCCTCGGAAGAGGATAGTTCAAGCGTGTTTTTTTTCCCTCTCCCTACCCAGCGTTTTCCTTTCTGAATTCTGACTGTAATTTCCCCATTGCGTGACAAATAAAGGGATATCTTATCTTACCATTCGTTTCCACACTTTTCCCGAGCGAAATGTTCCATGATTTGATAGCAGAAAGTCCGCAAAGAAGTCATTTTAAAATAAAAAGGAAAACTTTAACATACAAAGTAATTAGTCAGTAAGCGGATAGCGGCAAGCTAAAAAAAACGAGCCTCTTCACAACAAAGATTACCTCACAACACTTTGGAGTTGGTCTGGAACCACACTCATCTCACATAAAAGCAACTTGAACTTTTGAATGAAGGGTCAGAAGCTCAAAAATGCAAAACTGGACCAAGAGTTGCTCGTTTTGTATCGACATTGCCGAATAAAACTAAGCTGGATCCATTGCTGTCCCGAAATTGAGTGGCCCCTTCTTTGACCTGCTCGTTGCCCTTTCATGTTTCCTGGATCAAATGACACAGGATGACTGAAACAGCAATGTCTGTACATGAGCCTTTTAAAGAAACAAAAACAAAAAAGTATCACATTGAAAACGGTGTAGTGGAAATCTGAGAAAAGGAGTTGCGTCTAAAATAGTTTTCACACTTTTTGGGGGAGAGATCATGTGACCAGTACACAGACGGAAAGTGCTAGACCATACACAAGATCAGCTTCTCATCTTCATGTTAAACCCATCGACCCCATCATAGATACTGGTCCCAGCAGGAAAAGCTAATATTAGACACTGAGGAGATGTCAAATGTCTGTTTAGGATGAAAAGATGAGTTGCTGACACAATTTATTTTCCCACACAGCCCATTTTCAACTTCAGATTTATTGCGTGTTTCAATTCGGCAGCGCGGTAGTGTCTGAGGTCTTCTCACGCCATAAGACATATATCTATTTTTTTCTTGCCGGGAATCAACCTGTTTGCTCCTTCACAGTACGCGCAGGCTCACAATTGAAAACATATTATGAAAGCTCGCGTTTGAATTCATCGGAGGAGTGCTGCTGCAGCTGCGACAAACGGGGAATGACCTTTGAGATAAAGTGAAACAGATTTCTGTAATCAGACACTCAGTGGCTTTCCTTTCACGGCAATCACACAAAAGACAGCAGCCAGTGTCTCCCTGCTCTGTCCAAAAAGATTTAATCGTCTTCTCTTTGAGGTTGGAAAGTGAAGGAACCTGGAGGTGCTGCGACGTCTTAAATCATCAATTGGAGCCTGTCCGTGTTTTCTCGTTTTTCTTCCTCCAACCATGCCACACAATGTATCGCCTTGAATCGTTCTGTATTGAGACATGTGCAGACCCGTACAGCTCATTTCGGGCGAAAGCCGGAAGACGCCCTGAACTGGTCGCCAGGCAGTAGCACGGCACACAGAGACAAACAACTAGCCGCACTCTCACATCCACACCATCACTGAACGGGAACCGATCCCACGTCGCCTGCACACAAGACAGGCGAGTGTACCACAACACCATCAGTGACGTTTCATTATGGTTAATTTGATGCTCTGAATCATCAAACTCAAGGACTGGGGCCGGTTTTGGCCTGTCACATTATTTTATGTGGACCATGAAAGCAAATCAAACATGTAAACTTTTGTGATGCTTGCTAAAATGCATCCATCCATCCATGTTTTGATCTGCTTTATCCTCACATGGGTCGCAGGGCATGGTGGAGCCTTTCCCATCTGTCTTCGGGGAGTAGGCTTGGGACACCCTGAACCAGGTGCCAGCCAATCGCAAGGCACACAGAGACGGACAACTATCCGCGCTCACATTGACACGAGGAACAAATTACAGTGTTCAATCAGCCTGCCATGCATGTTTTTGGAATGTGGGAGGATACTGGAGTACCCGGAGAAAACCCACACAGGTATGGGGAGAACATGCAAACTCCACACAGGAAGGCCGCAGCCAGGATCGAACCCACAACCTCTGCACTGTGAGGTCGGCGCACTAACCACTGGTCCACTGGGCTGCCGCTTGCTAAAATCTCGAGCAAAACGTAAAATGATCATATGTCAAGTCAAGTCAAGTCAAGTCAACAGTATTTATAGAGCACTTTCAAACAGCCATCGCTGCATACAAAGTGCTGTACATGGAGCAATTTAACATGCACAATAAACAGTAAGACAAATCGGTAATAAAGGCGGTAGAAAGCACCAAACAGTAAAACCAAGAACAAATCTAAGTCATGCTGAGTCGAATGCCAAAGAATACAAGTGAGTTTTGAGGAGGGTTTTGAAGATGGGCAGCGAGGAGGCTTGCCGAATGTTTAGTGGGAGGTCATTCCAGAGAGAGGGACCAGCAACAGAAAAGGCTCGATCCCCTCTGAGCCTCAGTTTAGTTCTTGGTACTTCTTTATGTAATAAATAACAGCCATATTGTAATCATTTTCTTGTTCCCAAACTCCTCATTACAGTAACTTTGAGAATAAGTTGACGAAACCGCTATCCTTGACTTCTTTATATGGTTTCTGTCACAACAGCCCTCCAAGGGAAACACTAACTAAAATGTGGCCTTGACAAAACTGAGTTTAGCACCCCTGGTCTAAATTGTCCACACAGTTGGCCCCGCCCACTGGCTGTTTGGCACCTGCAGATTTGCATAGTTCTGGATTTTTTCCCCCAATTTTTCTTTAACCCTATGAGGGACAGCGGTTACCACGGTGGACAGCTTATCATGTTATCAGGTTACAGGGTGCATCAAAGGGTTAATCATGTTTGTTTTTAAAGCCTTTCAAGAATATCAGATGCTTTAAATTCAAACAATAACGTGCATAAAACAACATTCTGTCGAATAGAATGTCACAAATGATCTTGGCCTCTATCTTTCCTTTCACATTTTTGCGCATAAACGAAGGAACAAAGCCATGGAATGAGAGATACATTTAGGGGATGGAAAAAAAACAGCAAGTGATTGATTTGTAGGTTTTTGTGAAATGAACTGATGTTGGTTATTTCTTTGTTAGGTAACTTGAACAAAGTGTACAGTGCCTGCTTCTTTTGAGACCCATCTCATTTTCCACTCCAGTTTTCTCCTGTACTAAACACGTGCTGATCTTCAGCTGCTCGGCACGTTTTGAGCATGTGCACATCGCATATTGCCTTTGTGGGATTAATCCAAACAACGTATCCAAATTTTGTGCAGCCCTTAATCAAAACACGCCCCTCATTTAGTCTGCCCTGTTCAACATCAGTGCTCTTGTGTTGAATTGAGATGGCATTGGAGCAAATGCTACCTCGGACAAATTTGAGTTGGCAACACCAAAGCGCATGCTGCCGCAGCATCGAGTATTAGTTGTTGTATTCGTTTTCTCGGGGAAAGAAAATACCAAAGTCACATTTTGAAGGAATCCTGTTTTGCTCATTTCTCTGGAGCTTACAAAAAGAGAAGGTGACCACAACACCCCTCACCCCCCCACCAACCGCCTCATTGTGTGCAGCTGTAGCCTCCTTTCAGCCACAACACGGCAGCCTCAATAGACATCTCGAATGACTGCTGTCAACACGGTCATTAAGTCTTTCAGTGTGCGTCTGTTTAAACAAGCTTCTTCGGCAGCCGCTGGCCGCACAAAAACCCGTTCTTTGCCACGCAATGATCTGCTTCTCTCAAATTCATGAAAGGGACCTTTTAACGGATGGTTAAAACATATTTTACATCAAACAAATACTGGGAGTCGTTGATGCAATTACTTCCAAAGGAATGATATGAATACTCTCATTGCCTGTTTTGTTACCACCCACGAAGAATTTAATGTTCCAAGTTGGGTTTAAAAAAAAAAAAAAAAAAAAGATTTGGTGACATCATTTGTATTTGTATCTTCAAAGTTGTTTTGTAGCCTGGTGAAAATTTTACAATAACATGAATATTCTAAAACACCATGACATGAATGCTGATGCATGTTTGGCAGGAATCAGGAGTACCGGTATTTATCAGCAGTGTACCGCAGTGATTTACAAAAATTAAGTAGCACCTCCAGTGGAAGGTCCCAGACGAGTTTATGGGAGTCTCAGTAGCCTAAGAAAAATAAAGAATCTCTTTTTATAATGTTGTTGTTTTTTTTTGGCATTGTCAGCATCTTTTTACACGGCTGAGAAGTCATTGTTTGTGAGACCAATTATTGTCAAGGTTTCATGAAATACTGTACAATGCTTAACATTTTTCAAGATAGAAGCAGGAACAAACAGTGTTTAGAATTGTTGAAGCGGCAAGGGTCATTGTGCTTTGTAGATATGATTTAAATGAATGTGCCATACATTACATGATGCAAAATGGTGATCACTGGAAGACCTCCGCTGGCCGGGTTCTTTTCGTTTGTTTGTAGTCTGTAGTGACTTTTTTTATTCAGAGCCCAAGAACAGCATAGTGTCATGTTCTTTGAATATATTCTACCACACCATTGGCAAATCAATAAATGTCCACATAAAACTATAAACAAAAGATGAGCCCAGACAGGGACATACACTACCTGTCTGTCTGCATCGAAGGGCCGCATGTCACATGGCCAAGAATACGTCTTCTAATGACAAAACCGAATGTTATTCCTGGACACATTAGTTAAATATGTTCTAGTCTGTGATTTGAGACATCTGTGTTTTTGGTAGCGGATGCGTCAGTCAGTCCACATTAACAGGTTACTGAAGAGGATCATGTATTTATTTATTTTTATTTTTTTCAAGGTGCAATGGAGAGCTCAAATTGGCCGTTCCTTTGGACCTTAAAGCGCTCCGTAAACATTGAAAACCGACATAATGTCAGTCGGGCATGCTCACTCTTTCGAAAACAGTGCTGGATTCCATCCCCTTGAGATAATTGTCATTACAGCCTAAAATTTGATTTTGAGTACAGTGGTACCCCTACTTACAAAATTAATAGGTTCTGGAAGAAATTTCTTAACTAGAAAATTTTGTAAGTAGAGACGCGTTTTCCATGTAAATGCCCTAATCCGTTTCAAGCCCCCCAAAATTCAGACATAATTGTTTTATAAAGCATACAAATGCATCAAAAGATGTAACAAATACATGTGACACTTACTGTATATGAGGTATCAAAAGATGTAACAAATACATGTGACACTTAGATTATTGCACAATAAATGAGAGTAGTGCATAATGTAAAAAAAAAAACAAAGAATAAAGAATTAAAATGTCATTGTCATTTAACTTTTAACTGCGTCCTCATCATATTTTGCCCTCTTTAGTTGAAGTTCTCTCTCAGAAGTGGTTTTTGCCTGGTGTTTTGTGAAGAACTGATCCGAGGACGTTTGATTTAAACCAATAGGATGCCAGGATGTTGCTCGGGCATAGCCAACGGTCGAGCAGCTATGAGTATGTTGCGTTCAGGAAACTCGGAGGTACGAGTAGCAGCCCATTCTGTATTTTTACCTTTCGCTTCTTGAAATTTCTATCGTAGCAAGAGGCGATATTTTCCTGTTAACCTGAACATTTCGAATGAAGAGACGTTCGTAAGTAGAGGTACCACTGTACCCCAAACGCATTTGGCCTTCACACCCAAACTCCATAACTTACGTTCACGATGAGTTGTCCTTCATTGCTGACAAGACCTCTCATGTTAAGTCCAAATCAACAAGGTCTCAGATGATTCCCTAAACCCTCATTTGCTTTCGAAGAAGTGGTTTTGTTTGACATTTCAGAGTGCCAAAAGATCCCTCAACTGCATGAATACCAGTAGCCTCAGCATTTTTTGGCTGTTGCAAATGATCCTGCAGTGGGTCCCGATGGGAAACAGGGTGTTGAAATACTGTCGAATGTCGGCAGTCGGGTCATGCCCTTGTCATAACACTCTTGCAGGGCTTCAGGATTTCCATTAGGCGTGGTGTTGCTTTCTACCGGGGCAAATGTCGTATTAGGTGGTAGCAGTAGGCCTGGGTTTAAAATGCTCAAGGAGCTTGTGGTTTCCACCCTCTCTATTTGTTCCCCTGATGAGAGAGAGTGCAAAGTGAGGTCTCTGCACGTGCCTGGAAGTTTGGAAAGAGTGTCCTTAGACTCACGGAGGTGTTTGAAATCTGGAAGGGTTTAGCTACCAAAAACGCCAAATCATAACATGATAGTTTTTAATGGAGTTCCCTTGTTGAATCTCTTTTTAAAAAAAACTGCATCAACACAGGTAGGTGAGGGACGTCTATCGTAATGAACTTTCATTCGTGAAAGAAGGCCAGAAAAAAGGCCTCTGTGAGAATTTGAGAACATAACGGCAACCAAACTGATGGACAAGCTGTCTGGCAAATGCACAAATCAGGACATTCCACATCTTAACCAGCCTGAAACGCATGTTGGATTCGATTTTCGGTCAGTCGTGGCAGATTGTGAAAAAAGACAGCGCCCAAACGGGCATGACTGAATCCAGAGTGCATCGAGTGCGACCCTTGTGCTACCAGACAATATGGTTCATCAGTTGCCACTGATGTTTCATGAAGTGCCTGTTCTGTGGTTGGAGCTGGAACATTTCCACGTGCGTTATACACCCAAATGAGTGTGCCAAAAACTCAGTCATACCATGACATAAATTGGACGTATAGGCTTGATTTCCACTTTAAACCACAGGCATCCAGTAGGAACTGGAAGATTGATCCGCTGCACTTTTTCTGCCACACCAACACAAACACAGGGACACAAATAGATATGATTTATGACGATGTGTTCTGAGAAATGGCCCGGAGGATTATTGGTGTCATTTTCGCCATTTTTCAAACCCAGGAGACCTCCCAGAAAAGTGTTGTGTATTTTCACAACAGGCTACATTTAGCTGTTTGTCATGTCGGTCCAAGACGGCTTCGTTTTCACGCTTTAGTTGTGGAGAAACACTGAGCTGCAGAACTGATAAAATATCCTCCAAAATCCCAGCATTTGAGGGCCTTGAATTCAGAACACATGTCTCTGGTTTCACATGAGGAACATCACACCGAGATCTGCTCGTGTATTCGAACTGAGTTTGTTGTTGAGACTCTTTGAAATTAGATAATATCGGTGAGCCGCAAAATTGAGCTGGATAGGATCGAATGCAAAGTCTTCATTCACCCTTTTCATGCACCCTGTAATCCGATAACATGATAAGCTGTCCACTGTAGTAACCGCTGTCCCCGAAAGGTGATGGATGAGTCAGTGCAAATTATTCGCTACTGGTCTAGTTTTCTGATTTAGGAGGTCTGATGTGTTCACATCAGGTCATGTCAACACAAAGATGGGATTTTTCAAAAGGCACATTGTCTGTGTCTTTGCATGAAGTATGTTTTTTTTTTTTGTGTCGCCAAATGTTTTGAGGTCTCAGTCAAGATTAACAACAACAGCAAAAACAAAAATCTTACTTTTGCAGAGCTCTACTACCAACCCCAAAATAATTTAGCCGGTGCTACAGTGGTACCTCTACTTACGAAATTAATGTGTTCTGGAAGAAATCTCATGTGAAGGCTCCAGACTGGAAATACTGGCAAGGATAGCACAAACAACAACAGTGCTGACAAAACTCCAAATCCATCTGGAGAGACAAAAACATCAGTCTGCGCTCCAAAATCCACCTAATGCGCTCACTTGCCCTCTCAGTCTTCCTATACGCCTGTGAATCATGGACCCTCACGGCGGAGCTACAAAGAAGAATACAAGCGATGGAAATGAAATGCAATCGGAAGATCCTAAACATCCACTACACTGAACACGTGACAAATGAAGAGGTCCGCAAGAAGATCACAGATGCAATTGGACCACACGATTATCTTCTTACTACTGTGAAAAAACGAAAGCTAAAATGGTATGGTCACACATCCCGCTCATCTGGCCTCGCTAAGACCATCCTGCAAGGCACAGTCAAAGGAAACCGAAAACGGGGAAGACAGAAAAAGAGATGGGAGGACAACATCCAAGAATGGACAGGATTGGGCCTGGCAGAGTCCCAAAGAGCAGCGGAGGACAGAGACTGGTGGAGGAGAGTGGTGGCACACACAGGCTTCGCAGGCGCCCCAACGACTTTTACAGAAGTCAAGGGATAAGTGAAGAAGAAGAAGGAAGAAATTTCTTCATGAGAAAATGTTGTAAGTAGAGACGCGTTTTCCATGTAAATGCCCTAATCCGTTCCAAGCCCCCCATACCACTGTATTGGGCGCGATATCAAAGAACGAGTCTGGAAAGTGTTTTCTGTATTTTAAATGTGCTATGTAAATAAACCTTGACCTTGACCCCAAGTATCTCGTGTCAAAAACGTTTGATGTTTGATTGCTCCAACATTTATTAATTGCATTACTCTGTACGACAAAACGTTAGCGGTGTTTTGTTTTGGGGTTTTTTGGTTTGTTTTCGAAGGACATAACCAGGTTCTGCCAAAGGCCTTCAGTGAAGCAAATGATTGGTGTAATATCTATCAGACAAGTAAATAAAAGCAAATGTTTTCCTCGTAAAATGTCAACAGTAGCTCTTTATAAGGATATCACGACTCTGCTGTGTGGCTGTGGCACAACCGCACCATAAATCAACAAGGGCAAAATAATCTGTAGCGACACATAGTCAGTGCGTTCTCTTTTTCCTGGATTGTGATCACTGCCTTCTTCTGCAGTCGAGGAAATCACAAATGATGGCGAACGTGTGTACCATGTGGCGCGCTCAGTATTTAAACCAAGAACTTTCCGCGTCTGATTTTCGGAATGATTTGGATGACAAAGTGGAAAAAAACAGGCATAGACCAATAAAAGGTCTATAAAAGTGATCGCATTGCATTTGTAAACATACCCACTCTGGGTTACATACAGTCCGGCGGCAGATATTCTCGTCTACCGCTGGTGCACGCAGTACATCACTTACAGCCTGAGCGGGTCAATGAGTAGAATCTCAGCAGTGTTTGATTATTGACGATAGATACAATAATGAGTCTGTTTGAGTGGCATTTCGCGGTAGGTAGGCACACAGAGAACACGTGAGCATGATTGGCACTTGTGTCTCTTTCCATAGGCCAGACACCAACGCACTTTGGGGCGTCAACATCAGATAGAAGTTCAACAAAGCTGTGCTTTCACAGATTGTCCTTTCAGGTAACGGTCAACGGAGAATCGCTATAGCTTATTGTTAGTGTTAGCTTTATCGTGTAATTGCCTCCTTCATTTTTAATTGACACTCACAATATCAATTACAAAAAAAGAAAAAAAAAAAGGTATTTGCTAAAAAAATCTTTGTGAGGCAAATGGAATCTTTGTGATCGAATTGTTTTCTTGTTTGCTAAAAACAGTAAAAAAAATAAAAAAAAGACTTGACAGTTAGGCTATTAGGCTAACGTTATATGAAACAGCCCGCGTTTGTTGACAAACTTCAAACCAGAATAGATTCCAAAGTAGTAAATCGAGATGCTATGTGAGAAACTCAGGAAAGTCTCCTCTGTCGTTCTGCAATCGCCCAAGCCACAAGCATTTACAGGTTACATAAGAGCCTTTTGTGTAGGCGGAGATTTCCATTTGTCTATTTGTTTGTTTTTTTTGCTCCCGTTGGCGACTCAGAAGTTTCCAATATACTGATAGGGTTAGTTTCAAGCAGAATGTCATTTTAATGAAGTGATAGAAAAATGACTTGATCTCCCTCAAAGTGCATTCCCAGCTTTTTGCTTTCAACCCCCCCCCCCCCCCCCCCCAAAAAAACGCTTAACCCTTTATCACCTGTCAGCTTATTTGGCTACTGACTGGATGTGGGTGTTTGGTATAGCGCCTGCGTGGTACGCTAGAAACTACTCTATTCCTATTTTTCCTACCAGCGATTCATCAAACGGAAACTCTGACAAGATATCTGATCATCAAAAATGTATGGGAATATAATGACATTATGTAAAGATTTTCATCACAAGAAATGAGTGTTCAACAAGATATGTATAGTATAGTTTTCAAATGAAATTCCTTATTTAAACATAATATAACTTTGGAGCTTGAAAAGAATCTCTTACAGGGTGGCTGTCTGATAATCAATTTATTTTGGCTTTCATTAATTTGTTGATCGACTTTTGAAAAAAAAAAAAAAAAACATCCGAATGCCACATTAGCCTCAGACCGTCAAAATCTGTTTTCCCTTGAGATGTGTTCACCTGATCCTCATTATAAAGTTCGGTGGCCTTGACGATTTGCATGCAGCTGATAAAACCTCAAGGTAATTAGGAGCTACGTGTGTCTCATGAGCTTTGTCCACAAAGCCATGTGTGACATTTACCAAGCACGGGATTTGGCTCAGCTACGGTTTAATCTGCCACTGACGAAGCTTGCGGTTGCAAGACAAGGCATGCAATGCGCTGTTAGCGTGACCACAACACCCAGCATTTGACTAGTGGAATATCTGGCAAAGTGTCCGTAAGGCTACAAAACAGAGAGCCCATGTGTACAATGCGTCGGCGTGTTTTGCTGGCCTTGCAGTCTATTTGTGTATTAATTTAGAAATATGCTACAAGCAATGCTGCCATCAAAGTCCTCACGGCAGACAGACACAATAAAAATGCACGCTCAGGCTCTGGGATTTATTTTCAGCTGCTCCTTCAGGCAAATGTCCACCTAAAAAGAAAAACATCATCTTTTCTCTCTGGTCTAGCCAACACTAATATTGTAAATAAGCTTTCTGAATATTAAGAATGCGGGACCGACATCGTCACCATTGACGAGCCAAAGCATCCCAAATTTATGCCTTAGCCCCACATCCACACATGGGAAAAAATGCGAAAATAGTCTGACTGTAAGTGAAAATAAATATTTAACCCTTTCATGCATCCTGTAACCTGATAACATGATAAGCTTATCATGTCCACAACAATATTCAATATACAGTATATGCAATCTTAGATACATTTGGCCTATTCAGTCTCTGATCCTTCGTCTGTTAATCCGGACAGTGACCACTTTAAAAGTGTCACCACAGTGATATAATTAAACACAACAAACAGCCCCGAGAAACCCAATCCAAGAAAAACATTTGGGAAGTGGAATGTCAGCCAGGCAGGCCAGAGTCCTGCTTTTTGAATTGACGGGACATTGGGATCATGCTGCTCTCTCTTTTTTTTTTTTTTTTTTTTCAACTGTCAAGGACATCAGTTTGCCTCAGCGTGCAAATTTGTGAACCTAAACACCCATTACTCGCACACAGCTGCTTGAGAAATTAGGCCCCCATTTACGATCACTATAAAACGTTAAGGATCATGCCCCAGCCTGACCTAAGATATGGAAATGGGAATCATGATGGCAAGAAGGCATTGGTCTTTGTCACGACACCACATGGTACAGCACTCTAGTCAAGTCAATATTATGGCCGGAATGCCATATATAATGCAATACAGCATATTAGTTATATAAACTATGCTACCTATGCATGAAATGTTTTGTGATATAAACCATGGACACTGACACCAAAATGTGTGGTTGTCAAGTGCGGGTACGCATGGATGGGGGGGGGGGGGGGGGGTCTTATTTGAGACTGGCACAGCTTTTGAGTTGAAGATAAAGATGAGAGGGTGAATTTCAGCTCATCGTGTCGATTTTGAAGGAAAGAAATGACAACACGCCTCCGTGGGTTTTCTACGGGTACTGCGGTTTCCTCCCACATTTTAAAAACATGCATGGCAGGCTGATTGAACACTGCAAATTGTCCCTAGGTGTGATTATAAGCGCGGATTGTTGTTCGTCTGTGTGTGCCCTGCGTTTGCCCGGCAACCAGTTCATGGTGTCTGCCGCCTACTGCCCAAAGACAGCTGGGATAGGTTCCAGCAAGTGGTTCAGAAGATGGATGGATGGATGCGACCCTGATCCACATGCATTTTCCCACCCCAGCTTTAGATGAATCGAAATGTTTACCCAGTAAATCTTTCCTCAACCACTCATTCTGCTTGAAAGAGGTCTTGGTGGACGTCGGGCCAGAGCTATATCTCAGCGGGGAAGCTGATGATGTGCGCAGAAACCAGCTTCCAGCGATGGATACATGCTAAAATGATCCCAAGACTTGATCTACAGACTTTACCGAGTGGCGCAGACATGCTGAAAGTCAGGCTAGGCTTCCTTTTAACCTCCGCCTGCCTAAATGTCATCGCCTTGCGACAATAGGCAAGACATTATTGTGACAGGCCCACTCAGAACACTCAAGAGTGTTTACACATGCAGTACTTTGAAAGGGAACGTGTGTCCTGTGCATATGAATCAAGTGGATTTTCAGTGGTTGCAGGATTGCCTTGGTCTTGTTCCTCCCTTGAGTTTGCAACAGTGCAGATGGCGGCCGGGCTCAGGGCCAGCGGGTCTGTGGCTGTTTAGTGACAGTGACTTCTTGTAGGAGTGGGCAGCTGTCTTGGAGTTGACAAGCAGACATCTTCCTATCTGAGGACTCCTGTAGGTGGTAATGAGTCACCCCTGCAGATGTATAGCTCCTTTGTATCATCCCTCGGATAGAAGGCACTAAGTTTAGCACTCATCTGCTTCCATCTTGACAGTTCATTAAATGTCTACCAATGACCAGAATGTTTCGGGCCTGTTTCTGCTGTAGGTATCTTGTGAACAGGAAGGGTTGAAGGACAAAAATGTTTTGCGGTCGACTATAACGTGCTGAAAGCTGAGTCTGAGTCAATTAATCAATCGCCATTGAAAATTTTTCAGCACAACACGGGGGTCCCGAATTTTCTTTTTGTTTAGTTTTTTACGCCACTGACTGGTTTCATGTAAGGATACTTTATATTTCTATCATAATATAAGTACTATATAAATATAGGCTACCGGTCTAATTGTCCCGGATGTTGGTTGGGGCATGTTGGAGTCTCATTATCACACAGTTCTTCACCGTGAATTATTGGATTTAACATTTTAGCAGCAATCAAAATAGTCAAAGCAAATCAAGCTAATTGCTATTCTGAACAGCACGAGTCCGAAGCTGTCTGTGAAATAGCCAATTGAAAAAAAGAGATGCCAGAAGCGAACATTAAAAGGTACAAACGATCCACTGGATGGTTAGTGTGCCGACCTCACAGTGCAGAGGTTGTGGGTTCGATCCCGGCACCGGCCTTCCTGTATGGAGCTTGCATGTTCTCCCCGGGCCCGCGTGGGTTTTCTCCGGGTACTCCGGTTTCCTCCCACATTTCAAAAACATGCATGGCAGGCTGATTGAACACTCTAAATTGTCGCTAGGGGTGAGTATGAGCGCGGATGGTTGTTCGTCTCTGTGTGCCCTGCTATTGGCTGGCAACAGGTTCAGGGTGTCCCCCGCCTACCGCCCGAAGACAGCTGAGATAGGCTCCAGCACCCCCCTGATCAAAAAATGGATGGATGAAAAATAAGTACCTTTTTCTTTACCATCAGTTTTTGTCGTTTTTAATCAAAATGTAAAACAGTCATTGGCAATTATCTCAATAGACTCAAATGTGGTATTTTCCATATTCTTTTCACCATCTCCATAATTTGCGATTTGTGGGCAGTATTGTATGTCAGCTTTACCAGTTGAGTCAGGAATGTATGGAAATATACATTACATCCCTCAGCATCGTGACCATTAATTTGTGTTGGTAACGTCTTCTTTGATCTTTCACAGAAGTGCATGTTTGGGGGGGGGGGGGGTGGAATCGCTATATCTGTAGCCAGGCCATCAGCTGCATCCCCTAAATTAAAGGAGTTCGAATGGACACTGATTCCTTGACAACACCCATTGGTTTTTCAGAGGGAAGCTGCAAGATCGGAGTTGACTGCAGTTGCTGTCATTGCGGTCGATGTCTGGAGCCACATTTTGCAAAACTGGGGCACCTTGGGGGAGCCTGGGCTGAAGTTGAGATGAGTCATTAGAGGCCATACAGCTGAGTTGGATCTATTTGAAACACTTGTCACTCGACAGAGGAGGCCTTTAAATACACCCCTTACGATCCATGACCGTTTTAAATGCCGCTAATGTAAAGTTATTGCCATCGAGGATTCACCAGGAGCTACATGGTTGATACAGATGTTCTTCGGTTCTTTGCAGGCAAGAGAAAGTGTGTCCTTTAAAAGCCAAGGGATATGCAGAATGGAATTGGGAAAAGATGTCCAAAAAAAGACACCTGGAAATATTTCATGGAAAGCTCCCCCCGATGCCTATTTACCTATTGCGTTGAGTTTTTGTATTTTTTTTAATCCATCTTGAAGACAGCAGGATTTCTTCTTCTACACGGGTCATTAATTTGCTGATGGGGAGGATCGTTTTACGTAATGTTATGTAAGGTTGACGCAAATAGAGTTGCTCAGCCACGCATACACAACAAGCACTTCATAAAAAGATGCAGAATTCAATGTCACCAGAAAACAGTAAATCCTGTATGAGAGACAAAACAAAAACAAGGAAATAACTAATTAGTCATGTGTTGTTTGTGTGAAGACACGGTTTTGAGGTGTACACTTGAATTGCCACATAGGTACAAACTGTGCATTTTCTATTTACACATTGACTTTGGCCAAGAATATCCTCACAAGAACATGAGTTGCATGTACAGTTTCAATATCCCCACAATGGCCATTGTTTTACTGATTTAACACACTAGAGAATACAAAATCCATTTCAGTTGACAGGGGTCAAATTTGATCCAACACAGCCTCAATGTACCAAAAACCCCCAAAAAACCTGTGTAGAACTTGTACAAAAGAAACACATTTTTAAATATTTCATTTTGTGTATTTTTTGTCTTGGTGAATTAGATTCAACGGTGAAAAAAAAGTCAATTACGGTGTTTAAAAAAAAAATAATAATTTAGTATATAAGGAAAAACACAGGTCTGTCTGTGCTACTGTTGACGCGTTCAAACTGAATGAATATTCAAAAGCGAAGCGGGTCCGTTTTCACACATGGATTCATGCTGCCCTCTAGTGGTTAGAAAGTGTAATAAAAGCCATTCGTGTGAGTGCCAACAGTTTCAAAGTAAACACGATCGATGAACTGCCGCTGGCTGGCGACCAGTCCAGGGTGTACCTCGCCTCTCGCCCAAAGTCAACTGGGATGGAATCCAGCTCACTCGCAACCGCAAAGACAATAAGTGGTATAGAAAAGTGATGGATGGATGGATGGATGGATAAATCAACGAAATCTTTTCGAATCAAAACCAATACCGTGCGTGCTCGTCAAGGACTAATCAAACAATAAGTCCACCACAAGGCTTTAAAGCTGTGGAAATGTTTTCGCTATAATCAATGTACAGTATATTTGTGTAACCCATACTGTGGGTGTTCTGCTTGACATATGCGTCATCCTCCGATCTGTAACCAATCACTTGTTCCCATTTGCTTGCTTTGCCATTAAAATAAAAGGAAAGATCGAAATCGTCTGGACATCACATTCAATGTGGATGAGCTGAGTCTTAAACTGTCCCCGTGAGACATTCCCCACCACGTCACTTTCTCCCTTTCATCATCCGATGAGCTTCGGAGTCCCCTAAATGCCCACTTAATCCCGATGTTGTATTCTTTAGGAAGCATAAGTAACTCTAATCACAGGACTTGGTTTTTGCCCAGTGACAGTGTCTCCTATTCTTGGACTGATTAAACCACACAATGTGCCCGGTGAACAAAGAGCGTCTTGATTGGGGCCTGAGCATATTCTCCCGTTTCGCTCATCCTGCAGGAATGCTGACTGAAACATTCTGTGGTCAGTCCTGTTTAAATTGCCTTTTTACCCATCAGGCATAAAGCTTGGAAAAAGAAGTGTAGCAATAGCGCAACACGGAGCAAGGAAGGGGGGAGAAAAACAAGAGGCCCGCTACTTTTTTTGGACTTTCAACACCGCAGAACAAAACTCACACTGAAGGATGGAGAAGTCTGTTAGGTCTAACGCGGGGAGGTTTTTCTTGATGTCGGGATGTGGTGCCAAGAACAAGAGACTACTGTTAGTGGTTTCTCCGTAAAACCGCGTTAGTGCAGTTGGCAAGGCCAGACATGTAAACATCGACGGCAACCTGGTTACATGGTAGGAAGTTTGGCTTCTAGTGTTGGGAAGCAGCAAGG
The DNA here is from genome assembly GCF_054856545.1 of Hippocampus guttulatus. Taxonomy (NCBI): domain Eukaryota; kingdom Metazoa; phylum Chordata; class Actinopteri; order Syngnathiformes; family Syngnathidae; genus Hippocampus; species Hippocampus guttulatus. The sequence goes on from NC_141273.1 coordinate 11,738,047, forward strand.
AGAGCCGCCGTAGATTTTATGGAATCATTTGCCGGTACGATTTGTCACACCCTCACAGCCTTAGAGATAAGGTGAGAAGCTCGGCCATCCGGGAGGGGGTCAGAGTCGAGCCACTTCTCCTCCACATCGAGAGGAGCCAGATGAAGTGGCTCGGGCATCTGATCAGGCTGCCCTGGTGAGGTGTTCTGGGCATGTCACACCGGCAGGAGGCCCCTGGGACGAACCAGGACATCCTGGAGAGACTATGTCTCCCAGCTGGCATGGGAATGTCTCGGGATCCCCCGGGAAGAGCTGGAAGAAGTGGCTGGGTAGAGGGAAGTCTGGGCTTCCCTGCTTAAGCTGTTGCTCCCACGACCCGATCCCCACATAAGCGGTGGAGAACAAATGAATAAAAATGAAAAGGTACTAAGAAAAAACAAAACAAAAATCATAATTTAAAAAAAAGATACAGTATATATACTGTATACATATATGTATATATATATATATATATATATATATATATATATATATATATATAGCTATATATAGATATTTATATATATATATCGGCAAAGTCAGCACTAAATTTTAAATGAGGAGGCCCCATAGATTTGGTTTGGTGAATTTTGTCGAAGGTAGCAAATAAAACTGCTGTATTTTCTGAGCACTTGCGTCACGTCCAACCTCTGAAACGGTGAATCTCATCCCTGCAGGGGGGGTGGTGGCCATCGGGAAATTCCGAAGAGACCCGAACGGCCGATCCATTTTGAGCCGGGTGGACTACGAAGACTGTAGTACAGAATCTCTAACTGACCTAACATGCATATTTTTTGGAATGCGGGAGAAAACCCACACTCTGACTGCATCTTGACAGTATGAAATTAAACCAACAATTATTGAAAAATCTAAGTTAAAAAGGGCAATGATTTAACAACCTGTCATTTTGTCAAGTGTCTCATAAGGGTTATGCAATTTCCAGGCACCTTTCGGTGTCTGGCATGGCACAGAACTGGATATATGAGCGGATGAAATGAGAGATTAACATTACAATATGAACAATTTATCCAAATTAGGACTGTCCATCCCCGGTGGTGGTCTGTACTTTTACTGCTTTTAATACATTCCAGCTCCAAATGAAAACAGCTCGAATGGTTTATGGTCATTATTTTTTTGCTGATTCTATTAACATTCTGTCGGCATTTGCATTAATAAAGCTTATTTGAAGAAAAATGATCTGAAAATGAAGCCCTCGAAATATCACAGATGGCAGCTGCAAGGTTTTCCGATCAGCGTCTGCGATGTCGGGACTCGAAACGTGTGGTTTTTCAAATGTTATTTTATTCCTGAAATGTTTGTGGCGGCATGACCCCAAGTCTCACCTTTCACCGCAGGCTTATGGCATTTCACAAAAATGCCACTAATGATGTTGGGCTTAGCCACAGCCAAGGGCCCGGACACCCAACGATAATAAATAATGGAATGCCGTCGGGAACAGAACAGGTCAGTTTATCTCATCTGTCACTGCGGCGTTGGTCGAAGATCAGAGTGGAGTTTAAAGTATTTACACGTTGAAGGAAATTTGCTGTCAGGAGTCTTTAGTGGGCAAATGTCTTATTTGAATACACGATATGAGGAAGAGACAATCTCAGGCGTGTCATAGGCCGAGCCTCCCGAAAGCAAACGTAACGGTGAAAATGTAGTTTGGGCCTTGGAGAGCTTTTACATGTTGTCGCATATGAAAAATACACAACCATATAGAACCGAAATGCGATATTTAAAAATGTTCCATCTTTAAATTGGCATCCGGCACGTCTGACATTGTGGTGGCAGAAAATTGTCGAAATTTTACCCCTGCTGCAACCACGTCTAAGTTTTGGCACAGGTAGTCAAACATGATATTCGTTAATTTGATGGAGGGGCGGGTAGACCGATTGAGCTGCGCGGACATGTGGTGGATGTCATCTTATTTCTTTTAGAATTACCACAACTGTGTGCTTCGAACCCTTGACTTTGAAGTCAAGATGGCGCACGAGTAGGCAGCCGTCAGCAAGTGCTCTCATGAGCCTTGCTTTTTTTGTTGTTTTTGTGTTTGTTTTGTCACTTTGTGTTTGTTGTTACGTCGTGTGGACCTGATGTGGACTTTTTCAGCATTTTTTGGCCACGACATTCATCAAGGAGGAGACTCTGTGCTTGGTGGTTGCGCCTTCTCAGCAGCATGGGTATGCCAGCACTGTTTTTGACTGGGAGGAATGTCGGCGCCATTTGACTGTCGTTGCTGGACAGTCCCGGGGCGCTTGTGTCTTGCGCCTGTAATGGGCAGCATTTTTCACAGCCCCACTTTGTTCAACGGTGAGATCGGTGCTATTGAACGGTCTGCGGCTGGATGGATGTAAGTCTTGAGGAGCCGACGATGAGAAGAAAGGAGCGTTAGCGCGGAGCGCCGATGCGGATTTGGAACTGGGAGTCGCGGCTTGGAGTTTGAAGCGGATTACGTGGGACAGGAGAAGTGAACTAATCTCTTTTCGTCAATGGACGCTACAGCTTCGTGTTTGCTTTCAAAACTTAGCTTGTAGCAGACGTGTGCACATTTTCAGCATGACGTCTCTGATCCACTGGTGAAAGGACACTTTGATCCTCTCCTCTTTCATCTATAACTGCTTCAGACAACAAAGTGTATGCAGAAAATTGGTGAAGATTGCACGGCTGTCTGTGTCCTATCTGTTGTGTTGTGTTATTTTGGTTATTTTGACTTCAAAATGGCGCCGCGTGAGTGGCTGCCTTTCCAGCAGCTCCTATATTTTGTTGTTCTACTTCTTCCTTTCATAACTTTGCTGCTGTGAATTGGGAATTTCTCCATTGCGAGACTAATAAAGGTTTTCTTATCTTTTCTTATCTTAATCAGTGCATTATTATGATTATTGTCTTTATTATATATATTTAAGAGAGTCCCACTGGCCACGCCACAGCTATGGAGGGTGGGGATACACGGCGGGGATCCTCACAAGGGTCGCGGGGGGTGCTGGAGCCTATCCCAGCCGTCTTCGAGCAGTAGGCGGGGGACACCCTGAACCGGTTGCCAGCCAATAGCAGGGCACACACAGACGAACAACCATCCGCGTTCACACTCACAACAAGGGACAATTTGGAGTGTTCAAACAGCCTGCCATGCATGTTTTTAGAATGTGGGAGGAAACCGGAGTACCCGGAGAAATCCCACATAGGCCCGAGCATGCAAACTCCACACAGGAAGGTCGGAGCCGGGATCAAACCCACGACCTCTGCATTGTGAGGTTGACGCGCTAACCACTGGCCCACCGGGCTGCCCAAACTCAGTGTACACGGTTTTTAGGCAGTTTTCATGAATGCATCTGTTTCTCAAGGTATAATGGACTCCAATTTGGAAGACTTGGAAGACCAACATTGTGAAGCGACCCTGGAGATTGAGTCTGCTTGTGCGGATAACAAGGTAACTCTGCATTTTTGTCCTCACTCAAGTCTTATGTGTCAAGTATTTATTTTTTCCCTTTCAGGCAGATAGTGCTAAAAAGGAGGAATCCAACAAGAAGAGGTGTGGCCTTTATGATCACCACAAGTGCACGATGTCACTTTGTTGACAGATTGTCATGTGTCCCGTCAGTCACTCTGGCAACAATCCGGGCAGAGTCAAGCGAGTTGTGTCTTACAAGAGGAAGACGCGTCATTTGGTGAGGGCTCAAAAAAAGCCCCAAAGTCCAGGCAGGACGCATGACGCGGCAAAGAACGACAACAAGAGGCAGGAGATGTTTGACATGGACCCTCAGGTGTTGATGCCAAACAGCAACCACATGACGGGCAAGACTGATTTCCAACACGATGAGTACTCGAAACTTGCTGAGGTCAGAAATAAAAGTCACCTTATGTCATTGTCGATTATTCTGAATCATTGTAGCTTGGCAGATTTTTTTTTTTTTCCAGCTCACAAGGGACCACAGCACAATCACCGAAGTGCTGCTTGGAAGAAACCTGAGACTTAAAGTGGCTTTATCACTATGGAAAAGACATTTTGGAGAGTTGATAACATACTTCCAGAGGTACTGTACAGTGCTTCATTGATTTAGTAGACCACCTGTCATACAAGTGAGGCAATCCATCATCATGAAGTGCTTTGACGCTTTCATTCAGTTTAATTCATGATTCATCTGCGCTCCACAGAATCCAAGACACCGGTGTCTTTGTTGACATGCTTCCTCTCATCAGCAGATGGTAAGCTCGTAACAGCGACAGTGTTACTGACTATGAGTGAGGCCAATGTGAGTCTAGTCCGGGGGTCGGCAACCTGCGGCTCCGGAGCCGCATGCGGCTCTTTAGCGCCGCTCTAGTGGCTCCCTGGAGCTTTTTCAAAAGTGTTTGAAAATGGAAAAAGATTCAGTGGAAAAGTGTGTCTCATGCCTCGTTCATCTTCGCGGCCGTTATGGCTGTTGCTCTTTATGGCATGCGTGTGCGGTAACGGGTTGATCGAAAAGTAGATCTTAGGTCGCAAAAGGTTGGGCACCACTGCAGGGGAAAAAAAAAGGTTAATCATGAAGGCTCATTGTGTATTTGTAGCCAACTTAGTCATTTTGATAGTTAGCTAATATAGACACATACAGCATGTGTTGCCTTCATTATAAGGCTTATCTAAGGTTTTTATTTTTCGCGGCTCCCGACATATTTCTTTTTCGTGTTTTTGGTCCAATATGGCTGTATCAACATTTTGGGTTGCCGACCCCTGATCTAGTCCAATGTTCTCCGTAGCTTGGATAACAACTCCTCCGACATCACCATCGGCTGTTGCGTGGACCTGTTCCCATTGGTGCACAAGGTGCTCATCAGTCCTTACGAAGGGTGAGTTTGAATCTCGTCGTGAGTTGCCGTCACACTCGACCGCGACCGCGTATAAATTGAGTCGTCTCGGTCCGCTTAGATATGTCACCGTTGGTTTAACGTGGATCCATTCGGTTTTGAAACACTGGCGGGAACCTCTGAAAGCAAGTGGGTGCACTGGATCCACTGAGCCTTCTTTGGATCGGTAGGTATTTTCTCACTTATTTCGGTAAGCTAACGATCCAACAAACGTCAAGCAAAGCGCATTTCTTACCTCGTTTGCGTTCACGGTCCAGTTCATCTGTGTTGCAGAAACTTTCCAGTCTTTAATCAGCAGTTGCTGGAGTTATGGCATCGAGAGCCGAAGCTGAAGTCTTTTCCCGGAGCTGCGGGAGACGTGGCAAAGGTCAAAGGTGTACGTATCACCGTGATGCTGTCTAAAAACCAGAAAGTTTCCCTGATCGTATATCATATTTTCCTAACAGGTCATTGATGTCTTCCTGTCTCAACTTACTTTCCATGAATGAAGAGCCAGAAAACAAACTTTCCTCAAGTACAAATCCATCCCTTGAGGTTCTGAAAATGCGCAGCGGTCTCATGCAATTCTAAACTGAAAGTGATTTACTATTCTGTCGTCCAGGCAAGACGAGAGAAGTTTTGTACGGCATGTTTGTTGATGCTTTGCTGTCTAACGGTGACCATTAAATGTGTTGATTACATTGTTGGTTGGTTGATTTTTATTTATTTTTTTTTAACCTTGAACGCATTTGAGCTGAGCGGGCAGTTATTAGGAGCTGAACTTTTAAAGGTTCCAGCCTGAGCTGGACTTCAGCCTTAGAAGCACTTGAGGGGGATTTGAGTTGGCGAGAAATACGAGCTGACTCATTTTACCACTCACATGTGGCTTTATCTGACTTGACACAGATAAGCGGAAGGGTTGTCGTCTGCCATTGTGAGGTGACGTTGAGGCCGAAGTCCGGCCGTGATGAAAAGGGACGGCCCATTGCTTTTTAATGTATGCTTGATTAAAGAGGCACTGTGGGAGAAAAAAAATCATTTTTTTACTGTGGTGACACCAGTGTCGGTAAGACTTTTTTTTTTTTCCAGTGGCGAGGTTTTACGTGTTTTTTTTAAAAGTCACTTGTGCTCGATGCATCGAATACGTTTCAGCAGGAAGATGATGACGTTTGACGTTTGCTTCGTGCGGCTCACGCTTTTGCTCTTGCCGAGTCTATTTGGAGTCAACGCGGAGCATCTCCGAGCGGAGAACGTGCATCTCCTCCCCGATGATCAGCATCATGTGGTCATGAACTACGGAATGAGAGGTATATTCCGTTTTGGTCGATCAAGTGTAAGCGAGGTGCTAAGTTATTGCAAAGATGTGAACGTCCTTTGATTGAACAGCAATAAGAAAAAAATATTTCAAATGAATCCATAATGGCGTGAAGGAAAGTCATTCTTTCCAAATCTGATCATAAGCATGTGTGTGCACTTTGTTTGACACGACGGCAGTGATTACTTTTAAAGGCTTCATTAAATTGTCTTGATCATCGGTGGAATCTTCTGAAGTGCGATGTGTCAAATTCCACACTCGGGGCCTAAATGACTCATGATTTTCCTCTGACATCATTTGTGTATTTTGGTAAAAGCACTACAAACAAATTGCGGTAATCTTGTGGCAAATGTTCAAGGTTTTGGGGGGGGGGGGGGGGGGTTGGGGCCAAGAGACAATGTGCCGTTAATGTACTCACCTCGTTGCATCACTGCTGTGTCAGCAGTTTTACAGAATGAAATAGAAATAGATTGGCTTATTAAACATGCCAAATACGGAAATCTCTCAATTTATCGAGGTGATTCCCAACCACTGTTCTGTGACACACGTGGCAAAAATATGCCATTTCACTGAATGGCTTTGAATTATAGACAGAAGAGAGACTATAATATATGGTTAATTTTAGTATTCAATATAAACGGAATAAAGCAAATTAAGTAACTCTATGTAACTTAAAAGAACAGTCATGATTAATGCTTTTGGGGTTTTGGGTTTTTTTTTTCCTCCCTTCAAATTTTACGGCTGTGCTTGTCCCCACAGTGCTACCGAGAGATTGTCATGAAATGCTCCTGAGCTCTTCGGGTCACGCCAGAGATGGTGTGTACCTGATACGGCCGGGGAACTCCGCCATCGTGGTGTACTGCGCCATGCGGGAAGGAGGATGGACCATCGTGCAGCACATCACCGTGAACAGCAGCGTCAGCTTTGACCGAGCGTGGGCCGACTACAAGCATGGTTTTGGGTACGTCACTGGGGATCACTGGCTGGGGAATGAATATCTTCACCAGCTCAGCGCAGGCCCAGCACGCTACAAGCTGGGAGTAAAACTTGTGGATCGAGACGCTGTGACAAAAACGGGAGAGTACGACCCTTTCCTGGTGGAGGATGAATCATCGGCGTACAGGCTGAGGCTGGGTTTGTTCCAGGGCACGGCCGGGGACGCCCTCATGCAGCACACCGAGCACTACCTGCACGATAATCAGAAATTCACCACCAAGGACAGAGACAACGATAACTACTTCCAGAACTGTGCCAAGTTGGAGTTTCAGGGCGTGGCCGGTGGAGGTTGGTGGTACGACGCCTGCGCTGGTGCTAATCTCAACCGCAGAAATGTCATCTATTGGCAAAAGGACTGCAACAAGGAGCGACTGTGCAAGTACGCGTGGATGATGGTGAAACCGTCAGAAACTGTTAAACCCGTTCGTTGCAGTGACTGTAAAAAGGATGAGCTATGAGGACATTTTTAGGAGAGGATACAAGGTGGCGCCGAGCAACTATCAAGCAGAGGTGGCAAAAATTCTTGCACTCTGTCCATACGTAAATGTACAGGCACTTAGGTAGAAAAGACTGGTATTGATTCATCGCTTTACGAAGGTCAAAGTAAAACAATTACAGACTCGGAAATGTACAAATTAAATAGTAAAAATGAATGCCTGTCAACTAGCTCGCACAAGATAACACGCTTGCCATCAATCATTCTTGTCGCTGACAACATTAGTGGAAAAAAAGCTTCTTGTTATTCTGGCCACGGATGGGGAATAGCTTGTTTTTCCAAGTCAGTTGCATCATCGTTCTTCATGCTCCCTGGTTCACGTTCTGCTTTGTAGTTGCACCGCTGTTGACTTCACGTCTCTATTTACATTGCGTCGTCAACCGCAAGGGTTGAAAAAAATTGTCTATTTTGAAAAAATGAGAAGTAGAAAGTACAGAAATCTGAATTCAAATATTGAAAGTAAAAATAAATACTCAAGCTAAGTCGGTTACGGGCAAATAAGGATTAACAGCTTTGCATCAGACATCAAGTCCCCCAAAAATCTGCAGCACATGGATATTTATTTGAAAAAGGATGAACACGGTTTCTAAAATACAGAAGCATAGCAGCAACAAATAAAACGATTCAAAATTTAAAAGCAACCAGCTTCGTTTTCCTTGTACATAACATCACGAAACATTTGAAATGCACACATTTCACTTCCTGGTTTGAAAAAAATATATCTTTCCAAAAAGAGAAAAATATTGGCTTTGCGACAGTGTTTTGTAAAATAACTACCGGTATTTAGAAATCGCGACTTGATGATGATGAGTTTATTTCAGAAAGGCATATGGAAGTGCTGTAGTTTAAATATCGTGAAGACGAAGCGCACTAAGGTTTCATGGTGCCCAGCAAAGCAGGACACTTACACACCTGCTCGTGCTTGTAAACAACAGCACAATAATTAAAAGCTCGACTGACTTTCATCCCAACCGGGTTTCGCGCTGTACCCTTTCACACAGACGCCGTCCTGCATCTGATATTTCTCTGATACTACCTACGAAACAGAAAAACAACTTACCCCCACCGTCCCCCCTTTTTTTGTATCAGTGCAGCAGTTCAGACAGAACTGCGGCGGGAATAAGCTCTCCCTGGCGGCTAGTATGAAAAATACTTCTCTCGTCACGCTGACCTTTTAAAGACTTTTTACATTAGTTACAGTTACAGTATGTTTTTAATCTAGGATTATTTCATCGTGAGTTAAATTATGCGAACGCGGGAACATGAATCTGATGCTGTATATAAAAAGAAAAAAAAAAAAAAAACGAAGTCCCTTCCTGTAGCCACAATTACAGCTATAATGTACCGGTTGTAGGTGAGGCCTGCAGCCATTTCACATTTTGAAAACTTACCCTAACTTAAAAGTCAGCAAGAAAATTTACTATTGGCTGAACGCGAATGTTTTCGAATGTTGTAATGTGGATGTCTGTGAGGTGTTCAATGGCGATTAGCAGTTCTTCAGGTGGAAAATGCAAATGTTGACATTAAAATAATGATTGGCAAATGCCACGTGTGATCAGGTGGTGATTGAACTGAATTTGCAGTCCTTTGGCATTGGAAGCGTGACCAGCCTATTAATGTGGCAAAACATGTTCCCGTAATATTTACTGTCGCGAATTTCAAATGGTTCCTATGAGTAATCAGGACTGAAAGCTTTGCGTTCCAAAATATGCATCTCGAATACAAACATGGCCCAGTGTGAAATGTGTGTCAATTGTTACATTTTCTGCATGCAGGTATCAGCATTTGTTTTAAAGCTAGAGACAACTATTTTCAAAAAAACTTCTTGATTTGAACATACTGTACACAGTATAGAACAGTGGTCCCAGCTTTTTTGGTGTCACAGACTGATATGATGAAAAGCACTGCTTTCACAGATAGCAAATAATCAAAACTAAAAATATGACTTCACATAAGGTAAATGGACTAAAAAAAAACTATTGAATTAGGGGTAGCCCTGTGCTTGTTTTTTTTTTAAATGAGCTGGTCCCATCTTTGGGTAGTGAGGGAAAATGATACCTCAAGCGTCTGAGACGTATTGTTTTGAAAATGATCAATTTGGGGATTACTGTATTGATTTTTTTGTGATGAATTTTTGGTTGGGCCTCGCGGCTGAGAATGGTCAGAAAACAGGCAAAAAAAGTTTTCAATCCGAGATGATGTCCACGGATGTCTTGTTGATCATCAAATCACATTCGCATTTGAAATCAGAGGGGTTTGACTTTCTAAAATGATATCGAAAAAGTTTTGGAAAACATTTTCACCTTTCCGTTTTGTGTGTAGTTAGCATGCTGACAACAACATTTTGTGTGTGTGTGTCCACCGTTGCCACTGGACATTGACTTATATCCGGCTACTTTTCCTGCCATTATCTCAGCCAGAGTTGGACAGTTTTGGTTATTTCGTTCTTTGGCCTATTATAAGCTCGCTTGAATACAACCAGTGGAACCACAAACACGTTTGGATGCAGTTTTACTGAATGAACCGCATATATTTTTCCTTCTGACCTATACGGGTACACTTTACGCGCTTGAGACTGTCCCGCCGCAACCTGCTATAATTGGGGGCGGCCAAGTGCCATAGAAGATCAACTTCGATAGCGTCGAAAAAGAGTTCAAGTAAGTTTGGAGGCCGCCGTTGGGTTTTGTCCATACCAGTAGAGTTTTTCCTCAATGCGCTTCTTCTTCCATTGGCAGAGTAGAAGCATGCGGAAGGTCTTTTGAAAAGTCTTGTTGCAGAGGGCGTAGCACATGGGGTTGACGGTGCTGTTGACGTAGCACAGCCAGTAGCCGAGATGCCACAGGGAGACGGGGATGCAGTCCGAGCAGAAGGTGGAAATGAGCACCATGATGTTATACGGCGTCCACGTTAGGATGAAGGCCAGGAGGATGGCGCTGAGGGTCTGAGCCGCCTTCCTCTCTTTGATCAGCACCATCCGCTTCCTCTTTGTTATCTGGTTTTTCAGCGTGACATCCTTGGACGGAGAAGAGGCGGCGGCGGGAGGGCTGACTGACTCCGCCGAGGAGAAGGCGGTTTTGGTGTCGCCGTTTTCGCTCTGGTGCGGAGCCAGGGTGTCTCCGGCCGCCGGCTTGAACTTGTACGACCAGCGCTTGCTACTCCTCTGGGAGTTGCTTTTGGGCGGCGTTTGGAAGAAGCTGTCTTCGTCGTAACTGCTGAGCTGTTCGTTCTCGCTCCCCGCCGCGCTCTTGCTGCCCTCGCAAACTTGCTTCCCGAAGTGGGGCTGCAAGGCCCCGGGGGACACGGCGGACCTGTCTTCGTCTTCTGAGGACGCATAGCTGTTGTGGGTGGTCGGGTGACCCGCTTTGGAACACTCCACGTTGGTGGAGGCGATGGATTTGGCAACGTGGCTCCTGCATGAGGATGACCATGAGGCTGTCGCGCGGTCTTGTGACGGCGACTTCAGTTTACAGCTAAAACACGACCGGATAATCCGAGGCCGGGTGACGTCGGGTTGTGCGGCCTGGTTCATTCCCTGAAGCTCCGCTAAATCCTTGGTCCTTCTTTCTGTCTCTTTGTAGATCCGGCAGTAGAGCATGGTCATGACTGACACGGGGATATAAAACGCCGCAATCGCTGTTCCAAACGTTATAATGGGTTCTGAGAAAAACTGAATCTGGCATTGTCTTTCCGGGACAGTTCTTTTGCCCACAAAGTATTGCCAGCACAGGATGGGCGGTGCCCACAAAACAAGAGACACCAGCCAGGCCAAACCGATCATGACGCCTGCCCGCTTGGGAGTCCGTTTGGCTCTGTAGGTGAGAGGCCTAGTGATCGAGAAATATCTGTCGAAACTGATCGCCAGCAGGTTCATGACCGAGGCGTTACTGGCCACATAGTCCACCGCCAACCACAGGTCACAGGACAGGTTCCCCAGGGCCCAGTAACCCATCAGGATGTAGGAGGTGTACAGGTTCATGGAGAAGACGCCGATGATGAGGTCCGCCGCCGCCAGACTCAGCAGGTAGTAATTGTTCACCGTCTTTAGTTGGCTGTTGACTTTAAAGGAGAGCATCACCAGGATGTTCCCCACTATGGTGATGAGGCTGACGATGGCCGACACGGTCGCTATGGTGACCACCTCCCAGAGATTGTGCGTGACCAGTTGGATGCCCATTGTACTGCTGTTTCCTGTGGCATTCTGGGCATGTTCCTCCTCCATAGTTGTGGGCTTAGTTGGACCACGCCATGAAGAAACACTCGGAATTTGACATTTGCTGAAAAAAGGGGGGGGGGGGGACATTGGTTAGAATAAGGTAAATGCATGACATCCATCCATTTCGAATTCCTCCGCATATCCAATCGATCTCTCCCCGCGGCCTTCAGAATCAGTAGCATTGGCCCGAGCAACGACTATATTAGCAATGGGACAGTTTCTTGAACCAATCAGATTTCAAATTCTTCCTCTCAGCTGGCCTGCATTAACATCGTCATTGTTTGGTCAGAGCAAAACGTGTCACGGCCAAATTCGTCGAACAAAACATCTGTACAAACAATATATTCAATCATCAGCATCTGCTGGGTTTGTTGTATTTCATGTGAAACATGTGTCTTGAATTACAGTACTGGAGGAATATTGATTCTCTGAACTGCTCCATATAATGTACGTGGCACCGTTGTATGCTGTTCTAATGCTTTTTTTTGGGGGGGGGGGTTATTATACACGGTCTGCCACTGCTTTGTCCTTTTGTCTTCTAATGTCTTTGAAAGCGGGGATAAAAACAAAAATTGAAGAAGATACAATGCAAGAAACTCCGCAAAACATTTATCATCGCCAAGCCGCATAACCGTTTTCAACCAGCAGATGGCGCCCCCGAGCTTTCATGTTTGCAGCCTCGCCGTGGCTCCGCTGACACACGCGTTTATCAAGGTTGAGGGAACTTCACGTGTCGCGCTTGAAATTAATGTGCTGTGCTTCTCATGATCTACAAAAAAAAAGCAAAATTTCCTACTCATGTGCTGATTAAATTTGCATATGTGAATCTACAGAGAACTCAATCTCTTCCCCTCACGGCCGTAAGATTATTATGACTCGCTGTGTGTTGGTGTTCCCATCGAGGGTAACCTTTAACTTTCACCTTAAGGCTCTCGCATATCTTGCTTCAATTAGGCCCCAAAAAAAAACCCTGATATTTTAAGTCATGCGCGTTGCTTTCCATGTAATACAATAACAGCTCAGCATTTCTAGCGTTACCTACCAGGTTGTCAAATGTGTATTTTCCATCACAAAATAAACCTCAAAAGTGAAAGCAATATCACATTATTATTTATTAGTTTCTTCGTTACGAAACACTGAACACTATTTGGTACATGTGTCCCAATGCAATGTTTTTTTTACCAACAATATCCCTCCTTGACAAATGACTTCCTCATGCATCAGTATTGACTTGACAGCTCCAGCAGAAGCCTGAGGCTCACACAAATAACATTCCCGTCTCCAGGGGGGGGTCCTCCACCAGGAATTGGATTGGACCCCACCGTATTGTACAACATTTCACATCACATCACTCCAATCTCTGATCATTAGACTGAGCCCGAACAGTAACTTCTTGCTTCGCTGTTCAGGAGAAGGCAACATTGTTGAAATAACTCTTAAAGAAGAAGAAAGGTGTAAGTTGAGGGGTTTGTTGTTTATTAATGGATGACTCTAAGTTAAGAAACGGCAAAAGGAGAGATGGACTCCGTCTGAACGCAATTTTAGTTCCAAAACGTTTGCTCCGATCGAAAACACACCTTCTCGGCAACTGAATCACTTCCTGCTTTGCTTTTATTCAGCCAATCAGAAGCTATCAACATAAAAACACGTTTAAGCAATTATTAAACGACAGAATGTAATTTAAGTCATCTTAACATGAAATAAATTGATGCTCAAACATAAAATGATAATAATTAATAGTATAACATAAGCTTACAAAACCAAGATATCCCAGCCATTTGCTTCGCGTAGCTTGACGATTTATAAAATAATTTGAGAAAATCTCACATTTTTTTTGTCTGCGCTGTACTGTATGTTGCACCCACACTTAAAAAAATGTATCAGTTGGGGAAATATGAAGTCTGGCTGTTGTTGGAGTGAGTTTGTTTCAGGATGACAACATCACACCAGGGATGTCACTCCCCGCCCTCCATTAGCCTGCTGGAATAATACATAAAAAAAAATAATGTGCTCATAAGAAGCACACTGAAATGCACAATAATTTCAGTGCACGGCTTTCTAATTTTACGTAACAGCATTCACACTGCGCATAATGCCACACACTGGCGCAACAGGAAAAAGTTAGGCAGCATTAAAAATCCAATCTGTCGTAATTGCTCTTGAGGGAATATAATTAGGTGGAGCAACATTTTTTTTGTTGTTGTCGCTGTTGCAAGAATTTGAATTGAATTTGACTTTTTACTTTGTGTGGGTTTCATGCATCTGATGTCATTTGCAAAACGGATTTGCTCCTGAACTCTGTGAAACGCAAAGATTGGAGCTGAAGTGGGGTTGGCATGAAAGTGGGGTGATGTGGGCGTGACGCGATCTGGCGCACGCTGCTCGTGCCAGTACAGATGGGTGCCAGGTCACCATTCATGCCGCCGTCTGTAATTACGGCATCATTTGCCAAGTAGGGTGCCAACTATCCACTCATACAATTCATCTTAATTCGTTTGATTTGATTGAAAGAGGCGTTAGTTCCTGCTGCAGAAAAGCAGCTGCCGATACGTTTCAGGACTCAGTTTGTCATCATGCTGCCTTCCCTCGACTTGTGAATGGAAGTTTTACAGCACAGCCGCGTGTGATGATAATGATGCACTTCCTCCCTGCATATTCCAATTTGCCAAATCTCATTTTCTGTCTAGTCATTGGAGGAATATGATCACACGCTGCAGAGACCCGATTCGTGTCTGCAGGCGATATACGGAGCGGAGGACCGTGAGGGATATATCACGCAAGGAGGATTTTCCTCTTGTCAGATAAATAGACTGCAGGTTAAACTCAGGAATGGCTAGACTGTCAATTTAGGAAGACCTTTGAGGGCACTATAGATCGCCCAACCCCATCAATTCACAGTTGGCTGCTCGCAAAGGCACTTACTTGCTGGTTTTGTTTGGGAACCTATTCTGCTGAAAAACGCCGTAAGATGTGACAAATGGCACCTGCATTTCATTTTATGAAGGAGAACTCAAGTCAAAAAATGTCTTTGCAATAATATGAAGAAGAATGATTCATGCAGATTTTTTTTTTAATAGCAATCTGCCATCGAAAATGATGTTCAAGTGCCTTCTATCGAATATTTTAGTTGTTAAGTATTCCATCCATCCATCCGTTACCCAAACAGTTTTATCCTTACGAGGGTTCCGGGTGTGATGGAGCCAATCACAGCTGACGTTGGGTATTAGGCGGGGGACATCCTTAACCGGTTGGCAGCCAATCGCAGGGCACACATAGACAAACAATTATCCGCGCTCACACTCACACTTCGGGACAATTTAGAGTGTTCCGTTCACCTGCCATGCGTGCTTTTTTTAAGTTTGGGAGTGAACCGAAATACCCGGAGAAAACCCACCCAGACACCGGGACAACATGCAAACTCCACACAGGAAGGCCAGGGCCCCGGAAGTGAACCCATGACCTCGGCACTGTAAGGCTGGATGTGCCACTCGACCACTGTGTGTCGCCCTTGAGTAGTCTATTAAAAATTCTATTTTAAAAAAATCAATAACATAAAACGGATTTTCCTTTGCTGAAGAAAATTATAAATACAGACGACAAAATAAAACATTCGCCTTGATAATTAAGAACCAATTGGTTTTCTTCACTGTATTTTCTTGTCGAGAAACAGTGTGAGATTTTGGGCTACGGGGCGCAATGATGTCAGAACCACTTCCTTTACAGCCACCCTGTATTCTAAACAAATACCTTCTACTCTAATTGTCTGATCTCCATATCAGTGGAAAATGTGCATCGTCAGATTATGAATCCACGCAACAAAAAGAACACGATTCATCCTCATGACATCCCGACAGCATCAATATTGCACTTGGGCCATCTGAATGAGTAATTCTTAAGTTTCCTTCAAAGTCAAGCTGAAGTGATAGAATTCTACATCTTCTGTGGTCATCCCGTTGCTCCCCTCCTGCAGCTACGATGCCATGCTTAATAACCTTCTCTCCACTTGGGCTGCAGCACAACAAACCTGAGCGCCGATCGCGTATGTTTGGCATTTGTGCAAAGGGGAGGTCGGAAGATGAGAGACCGAAAAGAAGAGATTAAAAAGGGAGCGAGTTGAATGTGTGTGTGTGTGCGCGCGCGCGCGCATGCGTGTATGACACACAAAGAAGCCCAGAGGTATCTGGCACATTGGTTATTGCATCTTGCAGCCAGCCTACTGACCCATAGTGAGCACTTGTGCCCACAGTAGTATGCGACAATGTAGAAGAGCACCTGAGAAACGCATTCTGTGCACTGGAGGAGAAGCGAAGATGTTTCGACGTCATAGCCTATTTGCGTGCAGCAATGTGAAATAACATGTGCTGTATGTCCTCCAGTTGCTTGGTGGCATTTAATGACTCAAATGCAGAGAATATAAGGCAAATGAGGCATCTATTTGTACAAACCGTATGCTTGTTTCAGCGTGGAGGCTTTACTTTACTTTACGTACGCAGTGGAAACTAACCTGTGGTTTTTTTTTTGTTTGTTTTGTGTGTGTGTGTGTGTGTGTCCTGCAAGACAATGAATGAAAATACCAATAAGCCCTGCCGCGCCCCAAATGTGTTGTTTTTTTTTATTTTTAGAAATATAGTACTCTATAATGCATTGTATTAAAAAACAATGAGTAATGACATAATTAAATAAAATTTAAATAGCCATGGTGTAATCTTGGGTTTGTTTGCGTGTATAGTTCAACCGCATTGCTCGGTATGCGGTGGGTTAGTCAGTTTTAATCTCTGCATCCAACAACACTGCAGCTCTGCTCATCTTTTTAGCTTTTGATTTTGTTGCACGGCATCTCCATTCAATCTTGTCATCACGTAAAAAAAAAGAAAAAGAAAAGAAAATAAATAAATGGGAGCGCTTTGCCCACATAGCTGCCAAGTCATGCACTTGAAGTGCACAAGGACATGGCATTAGCATCCACTTCAAGGAATATTTTAACTACGTACTATTTAGTTCATGCGATGGAAGGTTTTATTAATGTACCATCGCAGAAACGACAGCGTCCTCTGACTCACTTTCTAAATATGAATCTGTCTGTGTGTGTCTACTGGCCGCGTTTGTGCCTCCGGCTCTTCTGTTCCTGCCTCACAACATGCATATATGAATAACTTCATTACATTCATCTTTTATTTTTTTAAATAGCAGATGTCAAGTATATTGATATATATTGAAGTTATTGCATACTTTGTGTTATTCTCTTCCCTTTCGGGGAAGCATTTACTTCATTCAGTTCAATAAAATAGATTAAATAGGGTGCAAAGAGCCGCTGCAGGGATAGGCACCTTTTAAATGGTCAAAAATGTATAGAAGATACAAGCAAGTGTTCCAAAGGAAAAGGTACACATACACACACACACACACACCTTTCCGTCAGTGTTCAATGAGGTAAAAGTGTACATTAATAATCCATGCTGCCAAGACTCCTCAGGCATGCACTTGCGCTGCTATTTCCTGTCAAATCCAGGTCAAAGCCTTTGAGCAGTCATCAAAGAATTGCATTATTAATCGCTTCAGAGTTGCCCAAGACGATGACACACAAAGAAATCGATCCAAAATAAATAAATAAATACTCACCAAGGCGGAGTGAGAGAGTTTCGCGTTAATCCCTTTTTGTTTTTGCCCAAGAAGTCTTCTGGGGCGGAGGTCAAGTGCGTCTCCGAGGTTCATAACACAGTCGGGAGAGGTTGAGGAAATCCCGCTGACTTGGGAGGCAAAATGTGGACAAACGGGAGGAGGGAAAAATAGGGAGGAGGCGAGGATTGCGGCTGCTCCACACCGTCACGATCCTGCCGACCGCAAGAAGTCGACGTATTCTTAAGTTGTCTTCAGCGTGGAGTCAAAGGAGAACTTTTGCTTGATGGAGTTGCTGCTTTTTTCACATCGTCTTCCTCCTCCTCCTCCTCCTCTTCTTTTACTGTTACTACTGCTGCTGCAGATGATGATGATGATGATGATGATGCGGTTGCATGTGGCTGAGGGACAAGAGAGGGAGCGACTGGTTCATCATGTTTCGGGACAGTGAGCATGCAAACCCCCTGAATCACAGAGCGTGAGAGTTGAAGGAGGTGGAGGATGGAGGGGGGGGGGGGTCCCCACAAAGCCGGTTTCGCATCAAGCGGCGTTTTGACTGACCGTCCTGTCGGAAACAAAATTAAAATTCAGGATTGCACATGTGAATATGCAGATTTTTTTCCCCCGCTATCCCACTAGCGGAATATCTGAGGATTTTGATCAAATTGGGTTACTGTTACTCAAATTTGGGTTTGTTATGTTGACCCACGGCGGCCCGGTAGTCCAGTGGTTAGCACGGCGGCTTCACAGTGCAGAGGTACCAGGTTCGATTCCAGCTCCAGCCTCCCTGTGTGGAGTTTGCATGTTCTCCCCGGGCCTGCGTGGGTTTTCTCCGGGTGCTCCGGTTTCCTCCCACATTCCAAAAACATGCATGGCAGGCTGATTGGACGCTCTAAATTGTCCCTAGGTGTGAGTGTGGGCGTGGATGGTTGTTCGTCTCTGTGTGCCCTGTGATTGGCTGGCAACTGATTCAGGGTGTCCCCCACCTACTGCCCGAAGACGGCTGGGTAGGCTCCAGCACCCCCCGCGACCCTAGTGAGGATCAAGCGGTTCGGAAAATGGATGGATGCATGGATGTTGACCCACCAGATTGGGTTGAATATTGGCTTTGGGCAGGCTGGAAAGATGAAGCTTGGTGAAGTGGAAGTCAATTAAATCATCTTTTCAAACTCATGCAAATCCCCCATAACAACCCAGGCTAAACTTACCTCCTCCCCAACCGCCGAAGAGTTTCTCTTCACCGAGATATATCACTTCAACATGTTTCCGTGGACCAATTACTGTGCTACTTTCCTATTTTGGTGAGACTTTGGCACCATCTTGTGGTATTATGAGGCATTTCAAAAAGTGCACAAAAATGTGAATTGGTGAGGATTGCAGCAAATAGCTGAAGAGTGGTTCCATTGGAAAAAAATGTCAAGAGGTTAATTGATGTTTGGTTTAAGAAAACTGTTGACTATTTTGAAAAAAAAATTACGAAAACAGGATATGCTTCATATTTTGGAACACACTGACTGGATACATACAGTTTCATAAATGGATTATTGACAGCAGATGGAGATATGACCACATGATGTACCGCATCATGCATGCTTGTTTCTGCAGGCAAAAATATTCACTTGACTGAAATCAAAGAACTGATACTTACTTGTGGAAAAAAAATAAAAAGACCATGAAGTAGAGATTCAACACCTGGATTTAGGTAAAAAAAATTACAGACTCTGAAACGTACGAATGTGGGTAACAAGTAGAAAATGTATTTTAGCTGAGAACTACCTACCTACTTGGAAACTTCCCACGACCGTGTTTCTTTCAGTGCCAGCGATTGAAAAGACAGGAGACGTCAGAGGAGACCTGGTTATCTCCTGTGTGGTGTTTGAACATGATGGAGGCCAAGGCGGCGTGGTGACGTGTGGACCGTAAAACACCAGCATTGCTTTTGTCCTCACAAGGGAGGGGGGGGGGGGGGGCACTGACATGGCCATGGCAGATAAGAACTGACAGATGTTTCATCTGTGTGTGTGTGTGTGTGTGTGTGTGTGTGTGTTCGCGCATGTGTGTGTGAGTGAGCGTGCGTGTGCTTAACAGGGAATTAATTATTTCAGCCGCACTGGGCGGCGGTGAAGCTCATGTATGTTTTATCTGGATGATGGGTGATGAATTGTCCGATATGAACCAGCCCCCCTACCGCCAATGTCAAGTAGTTATATTGTTGAACTTGAAGGGTATTCCTTAATCCAGTGCGTGGCGTCGGAAATGACACTATTCTATTTAAATGGTCCAAAATAATCATGTATGTATAATAATAAGAGTTTTGTGTTTGATTAAATCGACGTAATCCATTGGTGAGTACATTGGGACGAAATCATTATTTCGGTATCCATATTTTTGGTGACATTTTTCCTCAAGTGATGTGCTGTAACCTTTTTCTGATGTAAAATATGTGCCTTGGCTCTGTAATAGTTGGGCGTGTTGGTATGTCACATTTACAAGGGCACGGGATTACCAGATTTGCGATAATAAAACTACTATCTCGCAGATGAATAACCTCATTCCATCTGATAGTCAATCTAATTTGAGGTTATTGTGATTTTCCATCCATCGATTTTCGACAGTGCTTATCCTTATTAGGTTCACGGGTGGACTTTGGGAAAGAGGTAGGACTGGATGTTTTATGTTTGTACAGTATTTACAAAACGATATAGTACACATTCTAAATACACCTGGGTGAAAAAATATGGGTAAAAAATGAACTGACCTAACTTTTTAGGTTAGTCCTTTCACAAAAAAAGTTGGGTCAAATCGTTGTTTTGCACAGGCCAAAAGATTGGGTTCTTTTTGTGCGTTCTTTTTGGGTTCGATGTGTCACCCAAAATTTTGTCTTGGTCCCTTTTTGACACATATTGGGTTATTTTTGACATAACTGTTTAGCTATTGGCGGCCCGTGATTAGCACGTTAACCTCACAGTGCAGAGGTACCAGGTTTGATTCTAGCTCTGGCCTCCCTGTGTGGAGTTTGCATGTTCTCCCCGGGCCTGCGTGGGTTTTCTCCGGGTACGCCGGCTTCCTCCCAACTTCCAAAAACATGCATGGCAGGCTGATTAAACACTTTATTATTATTTTTACCCAAGGTTGGGTTAATTATTTTCATCCAGCAGATGGGGTTGATGATTGGAGTAGGACAGTAAATATTTGATTGATTGATTGAAGTGCATTTAATCAAGTTCATTTCTTCATCGTTCTTTTCCCAAACCCAGTCGGACAAACATCAAGCTAACATCCGTAAGTTTTTTTCTGATTCATCGAACAAAAACTGTGGGCAGAATGTTACATACTAATGAGTCAACCAAATGTAAGTCGACAAAACAGAACCACCTTGACAGAGGTAATAAAGCTGCCCAATTAATTTGTGGCCACTGCTCCCGCTGTCCTCCTGTGTGGCATTTCCCTTTGCAAACAGGCAGCACTGAATGATGGCGCTTCAACTGTGTGCCAATCTTATCTTCTGTCACATATACTAAACGTGTGGGCGCACACCCACACACACTTTGGTGGTCGCCAAATTAGACCTAAGCCTCCATCACTATAAAAGAAGAGAATGCAGGAAAGTCAGATGAAAAGAGTCACTCAGGAGTGCCTTTAACCCTTTCAGGGACAGCGGTTACTACAGTGGACAGCATGACATGTTCGCAGGTTACAGGGTACATGAAAGGGTTAATATCGACGATGCTGCAACATCATAATGTGGAGATTGACTAGACAGGTTTAATGCCTTCTATCAAATGTCCGGGAACGATTCACCAAAATGTTGCAGTCCCCCCCCCCCCCCCCCCGCAACATTTACAAATTCACAGCCAAATTAGTTCTGCACATATTTAACGATAAAGTCAGATTTTAGGATTATCCATTCATAAGTCATATACTGCATTCAATTTGAAGCCAGATCAAAACACAAAAAAATGCCAGTCACCACAAAGCTTCCAGAATAATAAGAAGTTATTTTAATCTTTTACATACACTATGTACAATACACTGTTGGGGGACATTCAGCATACATAAATGTGTATACATATATACACACATATACACGCGCACACACACACACACACACATATATATATATATATATATATATACTGTAGATACATACACATATATATACATCCACACACACAAATATATATATATATATATACTGTATATATGTATGTATGTATGTACGTATACATATATTGGATGTGCAATGGGCACGAAGTTTGAGGGGCACACAAACGTTGAAAGGTTCTGAATATGAATGGCAAGTCCTCTTTTGTCATCACTGATTAAGCAGACAGACGGCTTGTGACTCATCAACTGAAGTGTGTTTACGTCAACCTTCATCATCACATTTGATGTCATTGATAGTCTTGAAAAATAAATAATCGTCCCAAAACTACTGAAACGAGTGGCTCGTAGATAACGGATGACATTATGAAGGCACTAAAAGTACAATAACAAAACAAAACATTGTGTACTTTTTTTCAAAAGTTTTTTTTCCAAAGCAAATTTAAATTCTCTCACTAATCAAAACAAGATCTAAAATCAATTCCTTAAAATTTATGATTTTTAGCCCCCCTAAAAAAAAAAAAAAGAATCCGAAAAAAGTTGGATATGATCTCGAAAAATATAACTTTTTCCCCCAAACTGACCCCAAATTTGCCTAATGTTACAACTTTTTTCTCATAGAATTGCATTTCTATTTTTAGTATGGCATATTACTCCTTCAAATAAACAAATAAATAAACGCTAAAACCTTGTTCAAAGAATCAATGACATTTTTGAAAAATTATTTTCAAGGGCATTCCACTCATTGAAACTCAAACTGAAAGAGAGCCGTCTTGTCGCTTTGTTGAAACTATAAATTAAAAGATGAAATCCAGTGATAGCAGCTCAATAAACAAAGCAGCACTTGTATTGTCACGTGTGTGTGTGTCCTGCTTCCCGTCCACCCTTGAAATGAGAACATCAGCATCCCTCGCTTCATAAGAAGTACGTCGACCTTGTCTAACCTCTGGGGCCGGTGGACGCCGCCTTCGCTTTCCTGTCATCCTCCTCAGATGATGTCGAGGACGTCACAGGGCACGAAGCCTCGCTTCTTGCCACTCGCCACCCTGATGAAACCGTTGCCTTCATCCTCACTGCTCACGCAAATCTGGTGGGAGAGGGACAGTCATGAATGATACTCCTTCACTGGGGGAAAAAAAACGTTGGATTTACTCAATTGGAATATGTACATTAAGTGCACGCGGTGAAAACGTTCCGGTCAACCAATGTTTCTCTCTTCTTCGAAACTTTTGAGTGATACTGCCATTACATGCTTTGTCCTGCAGAGGGTGCTCTCATCCTTTTTCTGACACTTGCCAACAGTACTGGGATCTCATAATATCAAACTATTTTGTATGTTTCCAGTGCATTCTTTTTTATTTTATTTTATTTTTTTGTGAAATGTGCACCTTTCCATTTTCGAACAAAATACTTTAAGTTACAACCTGTGTATCATTCTAACTGCAGAGTCCAGAAGTAAACGGTTTCATTTATTCCACATAAAAAACGACAAATGCTGTTGTTGCTGACTGTCATGTATCACACGGGCATATATTTTTTTAATGTATTTATTTTGTATGCATGGTCGCTCATGCATTCGCAACCAGGGCGGTCAGTGAGGTCTTCTTAGACTTAATCCTCCTCTTCACAGCACCACTCACATCGCAATTACAGAAGACATGCCAAAAAACAAACAAAAAAATGTAAATGCATTCTGACCAGAAATGTACAGTGTGCACCCCAGTAGTGATTCAAATATATTAGCACAATTTGAGAGCAGTTTCTCTTCCTCGTGGTGAGGTGAGTACATTTAAATTTCAAATTAAAGGCGCTCTCAAGTGCTGTTACCAACACACAAAAATGTTCCAGATCATTTTGCGTGACCTGTGTTCTCCTCAAACTATCACATTATGTTCGCTGCTCAGTTTTTTGGGAACACGCTGCTCTCGTGGTTGGTGGCTTTAAGTTCACTGGGAGTTTGTTTCCTTGACTTCTCCTCTGGAGTCCCACCATGAGTATTGTGGGAAAAAAGGGACGTCTAATTAAAGAGCATGCATATTTGACGGACAGGTCATATGCGGTGGGGCGTGGGGGCTAAAAAACCTTTGATGAGATGATGCGAAGGCAAGTGACATAAGAAGCCTCCTGAGAGTTCTTTGAAGATAGTTTAGGAGGCTCAAGATATCAAATATCTGTTTGATGATCATAAATGACTGGTATAATGTGGACTTTCGAAAGGTCAGTCAAGGTCACTGCTTCCTCAAATCAGGACGTTTCTTTTCACTCAATGGCCAATCCTGCTTTTTATGCCTACACAAAGCAATGAATGTTGCTTCATTGTACTGTATAATATACATCTTTGGGCATGATCATTTATTTATACAGTGAGATGACAAGTTTGTTAGTTTGAAAAAACTGAATTTGGATCGGTGCACTGATGCACTTTTTATATTTTTCTCTGATCCATTGCTCTTGCTCTTTCTTGTAAATGCTAATGTCTAATGGGTATTTAAATGTAATATTTCAACATCGTGGATTTCACTTGTCACGTTAGAAAAAAAAAAAAGAAAAAAAAGACCAAATCGTACCTGTCCCTCCTTTAGCGTAATCTGGCCCTGCTCTCTGCAGCCGATGAAGGTCCTGTTGCACCTAAAAACCTGGTCTCCCGTCCGCAATTGATGTGCAAAGGATGCCGGGAAGAAACCGATCCTGTCCTCAATCACCCCCTTGGAAAATATCAAACAGATGATAGTTGATACATAACCAGTTCTTATGTCAGCTTCAGCGTTATTGGTTTCACTTGCAAAATACTCAGAACACTCCAGATGTGTGTGTTTATCCACAGCCTGATGAGAAACAGCAGTGTTAGATGCACAATGAGTTAACTCTTGGTCTGCTAGTAGCATGCCGCCTCTGCTCAGCTGTCTTTTTTCTTTCCCTTTTTTACACACAATTTTGCCTTTCTGACTTTTCCGTTGTTATTATTTGCTGCTCAGCTCATCAATCAGTTCATTGGGGTTCATTTAGTTGTGATTGATGAAAATACGTGCACACACTTTTTATCATTGCCACGGGAAAACAATTCATTCTTCATCATAGGCTCACAAAGTCACGGTGAGTAAAGGTAATTTAACGCTTACCTTCCACCAATCATCATTGGATTCATCAATAAGCAATATCCGGTCTCCCGGCCTGGGATAAAAGGCAAAACAAAGTAAGACAAAAAGGGTATTTCTTTTCCAAATATTTTTTGCCACTATTAGGTGAATTTAAACTGGCTTTTATCATTTAATGAAATGAATTTCTGAGCTTTATGAACTCAAATGACTTTGTAAAACAATGCAATCGTGAGCTAGCATGCTCACTGCTTGGAAAGCTAGCTAGATTTTAAATCGGATGTTTTTCCTATATTTTTCAACGGTTTGTGCATTATTCATTGGTAAACTAATGGGAAAGGGCCGTATCAGTTGGTTGAAGTAAAACTGCCTTTTCTAATTAAATGAAATCTGTTTCCGAGCTACCACAATCGAGAACTACCGTAACATGCCCGCTCCCTACAACTGAATTTTGAAGTAGTACACTAGCTGCATGTAAAGCTCGCTAAATTTTGATATTTTTCCTTGATTTATTTAAGATTTATGTGTTATTCACCGACAAATTCAAGAAAAAAATGCGCTAATCCAGGTGTATTGAGTGACATAAAACTGCAGGTTGTCATTTAATTACGGGTATGTAGCAAAATGGAATCCTGTATTTGCACGCTAGCTGCTATGAAATAGCATTATCGCTTGGTTTGAACTTATTTTTAGTTTAAAGAGTATTTAAAGATCAAGCCAACATCCTCCCAAGTTTTAAATGTAAATAAAGCCTATTGAAGGACTATTGCACCCTTTTTCTAGTCATGATTATTTTCACGGTAACCGTACTGTTTCCACCTTGTTAAATGTCATTTGCTTTAAATAACAAAACACAAGTCGTACATTAAAATATCTAAAGAAGGGCGAATGTAACAAACAGATTACATTGTTTGTGATGAAAGTAGCTAGCGCAGCCAGAAAAGAAGGTGTTTATCATCATCATGTCATTCGCACCAATCTCGTTTTACTGCGAGGAATTCTTCTTTTCCAGGAAAATCGTGAATCACTGTACCGCATGTCTGTATGCGCGGTAGTAATTACAAGCATCTGCTCACAGTCATTTTTGGCAAAGTTTGATGCTTGAAAAAAAAAAAAAAAAGGAAAAGGAACAGCGCGACTGAGGAAAATGTGGGTTTTTACGTAATTTTCCCTAGTTCCACCTCTTGTGATTGTTGGAGTGTGTCGTTATCCTGGTAATAATCAAGGTTACTGAGAAAAAAAAAACCCCAAAACGGTTCAGTGTGGTCAAAAAAAACCACACCCACATTTCCAAGTCTTTACAATGACGCGAACCACGTGAGCATCTTCAGAAAAGGACGCGGTAGAAATTTCTGACAGTTGGACTCATCATCATTACAATCACCACGTTGTTGAAGCAATCACGTAATCAAGCAGAATTGGAACTCCTCTAAAAACTGATTTTCTCACTTAAAAGTAAAATGATTTTTTGAAGAGGATTCTTTTTTTAACCCTAATTTTTGTTGAATATGCTAATTAAAATGATGGTGATAGAACCCGTTTAGCGGACCACAGGGATCAGACTGGGACAGCGAATTACACGAGCGTGTGTGCGTTTGTGCGTGCGCGTCAGAGAAAGAGTGCACTCTCGTGTCTTTAAATCCGTATGAGTAATTTGGTGGGAACTGGAACAAATGGATGCTTGAGATGAAGGGCTGCCCATGATGACTAGTGCTTTGCTTCCTGTCGTAGTCTTAAGAGCCTGCTCCAAAGTGTGTGAAAGAGTGCGGTGACATAGATCGGGCAGTCTGACGCCTTTACAGCAGAAAATGCAGCATACGTAAAGTTTGATGAATCGTCTCATGCTGTATTGCCGAAAACCGAAAAGATACACATTTTGGAAGTTGGGCTTCCTATTGGTGAAGAGAGGGCATATGACTATTATTCTACAATAAACCTGTTTGCGGTTCGTGATCCCTAAATTCACTTATTTCTGTAATGGCCTGAGATGCCACCAAAGGCCGAGATAATAGGGAAGTAGTCATTGTTGGTAGAGTAGCAATAAAATGTACTCAAATAAGACTATTATTAGAATGATATCATGATTAAGTTTAAGTAGTCCCTTAAGTAATTACTTGAGTCAGAGAATGTAGGTCACCATGACTCACCCTCAACGTCATCCGCAGTCCTGGGACAGCTGTTACAGGTGCTAGTGACAGCGGATATTGTCATGGATGCTGTGTGCAAGTGTGTGTGTAAATGCAACATGTAGAGCAGTGGTTCTTAACCTGGGTTCGGTGAATCGGTCTCAGGGGTTCGATGGATCCTCTGCCATGGAAGTTAAGACACACCCGATTCAACATGTCAATTAATTATGACACGCCCGCTGCAGATGATCACATTACGTCTCTTGTCCAATCAGTGCTGCGGGAAATTTAGTTCGCTCAGTAGTCAACGTGTGACTGTCGTGATAGTATGTCATGTGTTTTTTTTTAAGTGTTTTAATACATGCTAACCATGTCGAGCAAAGAAAGAAAGTGGTTGGACGAATATGTACAACATGGATTCACATGCATCACAGGCCGTGATGGGACTCAGCGTCCTGTCTGCAGGATTTGTCATGCCAAGCTGGGCAACTTTAGTCTCGCACCAGCAAAACTGAAGGAACACTTCTTGAAACTGCACAGAGATTAATTTTGTTCACAATTTCAAAAAACCTGTCTCTTTCCGATGTCAATAAATGTGCTTTTTATGTCTTGAATTTGTAAAAAAAAAAAAAAAAATCATATTTTAATTTTTCAATCATAAAGGGTTCGATGAACGTGCATATGAACTGGTACCTCGAACAAGGTTAAGAACCACTGATGTCGAGCATAGGTCATTAACACAGTGTGTAGCCCCCAAGGACAATATGTTTTCATCTCGCCGACCGTTTGATTTATATTTGATTTATTTGTTTATATTCATTCAGTCATTTTTTAAAAATTGGGTTTTATGTTTGGTTTACATAATGCATCACACTTTGTTTCACCTGCGATGTGTGTGTGTGTGTGTGTGTGTGTATGTGTGTGTGTGTGTGCGTGTGCGTGCAAACGAGCCTCATCTCCAGGTCATGGCTCTCCTGGGCAGTAAAGCTGTACAAGGCCACGTAGGTGTTGAGCTGGAGTGCATCTTGGTGAAGCTGGCTGTCTTCCAGCTAGACACACACAGACACACAGCAACGACGATGCGTGAGTCGGTTTTCAGGGGCGAGTTCCGCACAGCACCTGAACACAACTACAACACAACGCCTCAAAACTAAAATTACAAATGAGAAAATATTTCTAACGAAATAAAGACGAAAATGCTTTTAGATAAAACAAAAACGAATTGAAACTACATCTAATGTTGCTCAAATGAACCAAAATTAACTATTTTTTATAATACTATTTATATTAAATATATATTATTTTTTCCATTTCATATCATCCATCTGTCTTTTGACGTTCATTTTAAATGTATTTAATTTTGGCGTTGCTGTTCGTCTGTAGAAAAGCTGGAAGGTCAAACAGCTGTTTGAGAATTGTAGTTCACTATACTTCATAACACAATACCCCGTGGCTTTTTATTTATCTTGCACTCGACAGATAATTCATATATCTGAAAAAATAAAATAATACAATCTTTAAAAAAAAGAACCATTTGAACCACATAAACAGAACCTATTGAAAAGTAAGAAACCGAACATTCCCATACATGCATGGCACGCGGCGCTATGTAAGGCTGACACACCGACAAGCTGCTAAAGTTCAGGCGCAATCTGTTATTTTGAATCCACCGTCAACACATGCGAGAGAAGCGCAATCTCAGAAGTTAAAACGGGACAGGTGTGAGACACACAGGAAGTTGTCAGAGAAGCGTTGGGCCAATTAGCACCCGTCCACAAAAACGTCAGGTATGTTTTGCTGTTGTCAGTTCGCTACATTTCACACTGCTTGAAAGCAAATGTGTTTTTTTTCTAGGGGGGGAAAAAAAAGACCAGTGAACTATCGAAAAAAAGTCAGGTGGTCTTTTTTCAAGATGGCAGGAGTTTGCTTTCCTTGAGGCGCCAGATCCTAATGAAGTCATGTGTCATCCACAAGGACTGGCGGATGGATGAGTTTGAAGCAAGCACAAGGCAAACTGCCTGTGTGGCCTCTGGGCACGGAATTAAAAATGATTAAAAAAATAATAATAATAATAATAAAAAAAATTGCATCAAAAGGTGAAAGTTTATTTGAGCTGACTAAAAGCGACTTGGCAGCCTTGATGCTGCGGATGTATGAACCAGTGGAAGAGAGAGCGTAGTTCAGACTCACTTAGTGAATTTTCCACTTCCAAATAAGACCAAAAACTGTTTATTTTTTATATTTCGTTTTGACTTTTGTTTAAATTCACCTAGCGGCAATTTTAATCAGTTTTCTTAAACCCGTATCTCACTGAGCGGGTTTGCGAGTGTTTGCGCACTTAGTGAATGTCGTTTTTTTCCCCACCGGAGTTCGTGGAAGGTCGCAAAATGTTGCAAAGACGTTTGGCCAACATTCGCCAACAATTTGACTGATCGCAAACCGTTTTTCTTATTGCCATCAAATCATGAACATGTTGAAAATTTCTTGACATTTTAAGTTGGGCAATTCAACTACATTTTAGTAACAAACTTACAACAATTTTGGGGCCCATTTCATATCTGAAATACTGTCAACAACACACATTTCCTGCTTTTTAAAATGATTTTGTCAACGTCATGATAACTTCTCTTAGCTTATTTGACTCAAACCACACAGTTGAATTGCCCTTTTCCAGCAGCGCCTCCATCTGTCTGTGCCTTTGCTGGATCTAATGGACCTGTCTGAGGACGCGTTAACGGCGGGCCGCCAGCTGCGCTTGGCCCGCCGAACGCAGCGTGATGCATTCAAGTCTCTTCCCCTTTGAGGAGCGAGCGGACGTTTGTGTGTTTGCCTTGTATGGTTATTTGTTCCCTATTATGTTTGCCCGAGCATGGTCTATTTTCCACTGACAACGGAGATAAACATGCCAAACTCAAAAAGTAAGCAAAAAAAAAAAAGCACTCAAAAAGCTCCTCTGCACATTCCATCAGGCAGAAAAAGATAAAGAGGGGCTTGGTTTTAAAGCTTCCGATGAGAGCGCCATCGTCACCCCACAGGAGTTGATAAGATATTTTTGCAGCCCTGACTAGAGTTGTCTTTACTGCAGAGAAAAAAGTCGCAGAAGGTCTGCAGCCCCAACCAGTGAGGTCAAGTCTTGTCTTGATCAGTACAGGCCTGCCGTGCTTGTGTCAGCTCCAATTTGATTTGTTACCACAGGAAAAAGAACTTGTCCCTCCATTTCCTGGGAACTGAAGCGGTAATGGCGGAGGGCATTCTAGACAAGATGAGCGATGCGATGCTGCATTTTCTATACCCACCAGTATATAGAACAAACCCCCAGACATTCCTCACCTCTGAATTGTTGGGCGTTCTCTCTGGTTGATGGTAGTAGTGCTCAGCCCCGTTCTCAAGAACTGCGAAAACTGAGTGAAAATAAACACATTAAATTGGATAAAAGAAAAAAAAAAAGATAGTTCACTCCAAAATGTGTGTGCCAAAGCAGATTGGTTGATACATCACAGCATATAAATATGTTTGTCAAAGGTATTTATAACAAATCATCTTTGCCCATCAAAATGAATGGAAATGCCTATAATTCGTTCCAGCCTCTCCAAAAATATAACTCAAAAATGTTTGTCATGTTTTATTTTAAGAATGATAGCAGGCCCCATTATTGTACTTAAAAAAAGCATACAGAAATTACATGAATGAATAGAAAATAAATAAAATTTATAAAGAAATGTAAAGGAAACATTTTAATGCATTTTTTGATTCAATTCAATGGATATTGTGCTGGCCCCTCTGGTGTAGATAAGTTCAGTGCTTAATAAGTGCAGTGCACACATCACTGTTTCTTGAAACATGAAAAACTGAAGTTATAAAGCCACAGATTTGTTTTGACTTTTTGTTGTAATCTGACTTACTGATTTATGTTTACGCCACATTTGTTTAGTAGATTTTGTAGTATGAAAGCTTAAAATGCCTAAGATATAAAACCAAAACATTGAAGTTCAATAAATCTGATAATGTTTATTGCAATACAAGTTAATTTTTGCTTGTTTTTGTATTTGAAAAAAACTGAAAAAAATGGAAAGATGACCTTGAATAAAATGCTCGCATATTAAATTGCAATCATGAGAAATAAATTAAAAGGGGATTATGTTTCTAAATCGTTCAGCCCTAGCTCCGTCTATCCTTTCATAGTTCCACTTCGGAAAGTTTTGATCTTTGCGCACGTCTGTCTTCCTGCACCAATGAATGCCTCTGATTGGGTCAGTGCTTTGTCCTTCAGTACTGAGATGATTATGTACTGTAGCTGAAATAACATAACAAAAACAACAACAACAAAAAACATTGGCACCAATACCAAAGTTCCAATAATTCTTGTGTTTTCATCCGCAAAATGTGTCCCTCTTAGTGGAAAAAAACGGGGGCCAAACCCTCATTTGATGGATCGCAGAATCCTGAGGTTTTTTCCACGGCCCTGTTGCTGCATGGCTCGTCGGCTACTCACCATCATCGCTGTGTTTTCTTGACAGTGCCTGTCTGCTGCCATGAGCCACCACTTCCTCCGGAACGTTATCCAAGTCACTGGTCTGCAAAGAAAAATTGGTATGAATTCAATCATTCAACGACCTCAACAATTTATTCTCATGGCTGTTGTTTGCAGTAGGGGAAACTGCACTGCGTCATACTGAGGATGCAGTCAATGGTGGGAAATAATGTAAAAAAAAAAAAAAAAGGTTCAAATATTTTGTTGCCGTACTTACAGCGAACGGAAAAAGTCGACACACCCATGTTCAAAGGCTAGATTTTTGTGATATGAAAAAATGAGACCAAAGTAAATTGTTTCAAAACGTTTACCACCATTAATGTGAACAAACTTTTTTTTCCTTTCTCAAGAGGGGAAGCGAAAATAAACAGCTGGGCTTACACAACTATGCACACCCACTTGTAACTGGGAAAGTATCTGTATCCAGAATGAACCCATCACATTCAAAATCATGTTAAATGGGACTCAACAACGTGGTGGAATGTGAACCACTAGATTCAGAGAGGCAAGATATTACATATTTATGACATTATTTGAAATTTAAAAAACACATATCAGTAATTTTTCTGTGATCATTTATTTTCTCTTCGCGGGCCAAAGAAAATGTAATAAACAAAAGCAAAACTGTTTTGTGTGAAGAGATTTTTTTTTACTTTGGGACATGAGTACATTTCAGAGTATGTGCTTTATTCATTCATTTTATTTTAAGTCAAGGAGTTGAATTAGTACTCTTGCATTTGCCAGAGTTTCATTTCTTGCATTTTCTTTTTTACACATGTACAGTATCTGTACTTCTACTAAAGTATAGCGTGCCAGTACTTTTGCCACCTTTTGGATGTAGTGCAGTTGGACGGCACTGCTAATTTATTTTGTTTTTCATTAGATTGTGCACGGTTGGGGCCAGTGAGTGTAGACAGACAGTGTTTCCAAGCCTGCATAAATATACTATTTCCATAACAGACGTGCACGCACACAGCTGCACAAACAGCCCTAACGTCTTCTTCATGTCATTATACAGGGGCGCACATCCAAAAAGAGACAGACTTTGTCAGCCTCAACATTGAGAACAGCGCCCCAGCAGATGATGTTGATTTAAGCAATACGGCGCAGTGATTCATTTGCAAAATGAGTGTACACTCGTCAGTCACGACAGTGTTGTTTTTGGAGTAATTTCCCCCAGTGTCCGATTTCCTATTCCTGCTGACTCGGTGTTCCTGCGTAGCATCCTCACACCGTCGTTTGTCAGTGAAACAGCCTTGTGGTCGTAACTAATGGATGGCAATTTGGTCATTATGAGGAGTTATGATTTTGCCGGAATCTGTTACCTGTCATCTGAGTAAGTAGACACACAATTGAGCGTTCGCTATTTGGGATGTTAGTAAATCCGGCCCTAAGAGTTTTTCTAGTAAGAATCTTTCCTAAGAGATTAGTGCCCCTCGATTTGCTCCCGTTTCAAAAAAAATAAAACGCCATGGACAGATGCAGAGGTGGCCCGTTTATAATCAGTCCAGTTCATCTCGAAGGGCTGTAACATGAGCGTTTGCACAACAGCTCGCTTCGTGACTGCTTGGACCAGAATGCCTTTATTGGTAGTGTTTATGGCTCCGCAGAGGTGGTATCTATTTGCTCCATCAGCTACAACATGTCAGAGGTAGCGGTACCAAATAAACAAAGTGTCTGAGGTGGACCAACAGTCGGATGCATGGCGCCCGGTGACATGGTGCTGGGTGAGGAGGAGAACAAATGGGATGTTTAGCAACAACTCTTTATAATTTGGGTGGCAAGTGTGACTTTATGAGGCCACAGACTTACAAACTGTAGATTAAGGCAAAGTCATGCCCTCACATTCACCGAGTGGGAACTGAAACCCTGCAGATTGCACAGCAAGTAGAACATGGGTGTCAAACGCCGGTCCTCGTCAGCTGGCACAATGGCGCAAACACCCGTTCTTACCTACGGTAATCTCATGCCAATTTAGATGCACAGTTACCCCCAATTTCATTCAACTAGATCATCTCAGGGGGGACGGTAATTCAAATTTAGAACTTCATTTGTATTTGATCCCCGGTTTGGACCATGTTAAGATCTAGAAACAACCAAAAATGATCTCCTTGACACAGAAAGACTAAAGATATTAACAATTAACTCCAAATGGCCTTACCGAGTTTCTTTGTGGAGACTCAGAGCCACTGGCTCGTTTGGCCTTTTGAGCCAACGATGTCCCAAACCTGAGGGCCTCATAGACGGGGTCTACTTTATTACCACAAGCTGTTGTGGAACAGAAAAAGGATATCTGAAAAGCCATGTCAGTCGATTTGACAATGTATGAGGAAGAGTTAGGCCACTCACCGATGGGCATGACTTCTTTGATGCAGCCGTACTGTTCCTGGATCAGTAACGGTGAGCTGTAGTACCGCCGGAAGCCTTTTGGCTAGGAAGAGACATAACAATTCAATGTTAACATGACAGTGAAGATAAGATAGCAAGAATATCACAGTACCGTGATTTCAGATGGTGGGGGTAAAACATTTCCAAAAAAAAAACTTGCAAAAGCTGCTGGTTGATGTAATCAAAGTGTGTGTGATCTATTTTTCAAGAAAAACGCATTTGAGCCGACACTCAAAGTACAACAACAAACTGAACCAAAAATGACAATAACAAGCACTGATGTGAATAGACCAAAACCTTGGTGGAAATGGAGTCGGAGAAATGGTCTCAGTCGCTGAGAAAGCTAATGAAGAAGCGATGAGAATATCACCTTTGCGGAAATTGACATCAGATGCGAATTAAATAGTGAATGATTACCGCCGTAAATCATGCATGACCATCATGAATCATCCGTCCATATCTACAGATGCCTTTCAGTGGCGAAGAGGGAATAAGTCGGCGTTGTCTGACCTCAAATAGGGACACCAGAACTGAGAGCTGGTGTATGCCAAGGTCTTCTATTATTTGCCTGCCTGATATCTAGCCCAAGATAGTTTGCATTGGCTGCCACCACAGGAACTGTCGGCAACTTCCTCAATTTATATTTATATTGAGGATTGTGCTGGCAGGGTTTGCGCTTTGGAGGAGCGATGAAGAACTGTACCATGTGCATAAAGATGAGCGTTTGAGTGTGTTATTCATTTAAATAGTGAACAGGCTAGGACTCAATATTGAGCCTTGAGGAACACCTTTGGTTCATGAGAGGGAAATAGGAGTTACCAAGAGTTGCGTATTGTTGCTGGCATAGGTAATTATGAAACTAGTTCAGTAAACCGCAGTCTAATCTAACATCCCTTGTAGTTCCCTTGGTCCATAGCACATAGATACATGACAGATATGATAGAACTGCAGTAGTGGTACTGTGTTTGGGTCAGAAACCGGGCTGTTTAAAACTCAGTATGTCACTGTGACAGGAAAGATTTGGTCCAATTATTGAAGGATTCCAGGACTTTGGCAAAACATAGTACGTAGTTGGGAAATTGTTCAAGAGTTGTTGGGGTTTGATTATCTCAAATTTTGTGTGGTGGGGCTACATTGTCTTTTTGGAGTCTTTTTAACAATGAAGATGTGAATGGCTGACGCGTGAACAGAGAGCAGGAACTGGATTTTTGGTTCAGGTTAGGGTTAGTAAGATTGGTTTTGAAGGGTTAAAGATTTATTTTTCCCAAATTCCATCACGGAATATGAGTCAAATATCAAACTACCAAAATAACCTTTTCATTATAAAACCAAAGCTGACTTATATTATTGAATAAAAACACTTTTATTGGTAATGCTCTCTTGCCGCATTATCATTAGCCCATGCAGGTGTCTCTAATCCTGCGTCCAACGAACGCAGTGACGCAACAGCTGTCCTCTTGCTCACGAAGGCTTCACAGGCCGAAGGGAAACAAGCATGCCCGCAGAAGCGTCCCAAGATTAGAGAGTCGAATTTAGAGCCGAATCCCACTGGGGAAACTTTGTCCTCTTTAACCTCTCGACCTCATTTTCCACTCCTGAGAGCCGATCGCATCATTGCTCCCCTTCCACTCGTCCCCCGACAGGATGTACTGTATGAGCCAGTTGTACAAGTATCCCCCCGCCCCCCAAAAAATCTCAATTTATAAAGTATAAAAATGTATGGTTTTAAACAACCAAATGTATGGTTTTAAACAACCAGAACCTATCCAGTATTAGAATATTGTGGAAAACTCAATTTATTTCAGTAATTCAATTCAAAAAGGCATTTGAATATTACAACATTCTTTTTACTTTTGACATTTTAAAAGGTATTTTTGTGTGTGTTTAATCAAATGAGTGTGACTGCTGAAACAAATATTTCGACCATATGCTAATTTGTGGAGACACACCTGTGTTATGTTAGAACAACTCCTGCAATAAGAAACATTGTTCAATTAATGCCGGCTATATAGAATCGCGCTGTGTACCTAATGTAGTGGCTGTGCTTTACACCTAGTGGGGTGAGCACCTCTCTCTAATACTTCCTGATTTGGTTTAGGCACAAAAAAATGGGTTCAGTAAAACAGTCTCAAGTTTTTGACAGGGCTGCAGAAACATTCCAA
Organism: Hippocampus guttulatus; assembly: GCF_054856545.1. Taxonomy (NCBI): domain Eukaryota; kingdom Metazoa; phylum Chordata; class Actinopteri; order Syngnathiformes; family Syngnathidae; genus Hippocampus; species Hippocampus guttulatus. The sequence continues at coordinate 11,773,931 of NC_141273.1, forward strand.
AGTCTCATCTTACATACTGCGCATTGGCTGTCTCTTTAATTATGCTAATGTTAGGTTTGCTTTATAAAAGCTATCATTTACATTATAAATAGTGACGGTGACCTTGATTGTGGCCAACGACATCAGCACTACATTCGCATGAACGTAATGAAGCTCTCTCGCGTCTTCGCGTCGATACTACGACGCAAATAGGTTGGCGATGACGTCGGGTCGGGGGCCGGGCGGCGGGGGTCAGAGGTTTTGTGTCGGTGGCGTGGTTGGTGGCAATTGGTTTGCAGATTGATTGGCATGAGGGATGACATAATGAGGATGAGGAGGAGGAAGAGGAGGATGACGAGGACGGATGGATGGCAGTCACAGATGTACCGGTACACTCACACATACAGTGGAGTGTGATTTCTGAATAAGCGCATTCTGGCGCAGGATAAGCCGATACTAATGCATCCGTTTTGGCTGCTATTAATCAATTTCTTGTAATAATCGTTTCATTATGTGCGAGGATTTATACCAATTGCATAAATTCATATTATTGTGATTATTATTCTTAATATTGTTGGCGCTGTTGTAAATAACAAGAATCATCAACAATATTATTGAAAAATAACAATTTCCTTCGTAATTGATCAGGGAAATGTAGCCAGGACATGTATCTCAAATTGCAACTGCGACAATGTCACTAATTCGCTTCCCGTTGACAGATGCGAATGTGATCCGGGCGCTGCACATTTAATGAAAAGAGGAGGTCTGACCAGTTTGCCCATGCAGCGCTGCTGCCCGACGCCGTTCTCGCACTTGTGGTGGAGGCTCATCTTGCAAGCTTTGCAGCGCAGGCCGTGCTTCGCCGTGTTGCCCGCCAAGAACACCACATGCTTGGCTGTGGTACCTGACACACCAAGACACACACGCACACACACAGACACACACAAAGACTTCAAATGAGGACGCTTCACATATGGCAGCAGTCTGTTGACATGTTCCGTGTTTGTCAAACGGTTCAGCAAAACATAAATCGGTCTTTCCGCCGCCATTGCTGTCCAAAGTATGTTACACATGGACATATGGTACGGCTTGGCATTTGTAAATTCACTTTTTTTGTGGACAAACTGTTTTTTTTTTGCTGAAAACTCACCTATTTGCTGTTTTTGTTGCATTTTGTTTGTCTTTTGCTTAGGCCAATGCCATCTTTAACTAACAACAATGCTTTGGCACCATCTTGTTTTTGGGGGGAGGACCTTCATTGAGGTAGTTTTGTCTCATAGGGAAAAAAAATGTGCTTTGCCGCCATTTTGTGGCATCCATAGGCAGTTATAAAGCTTTTTGGGTCTCTATTAATTATTCACAGATTTCACGCAGGGATTCACTGCATGCAAATGAGGAGTATTAAATAAATATTGGTTGTGTGCTACAGTTAAGAGTTTCTCACTGGGACTGGGGGTGGGGGGGGGCATTATGAGTGTGATGCAGTGCTTGTCACCAAAGCACTGCATTTACATTTTTCATTGATAGCAACATATTTCTTAATTTAACAACCTTAATTTAGCCATAGCGTCAATCCACACGCATCAATTACACCCTGTTCTGTGAATTGTGATCATTTGTTATCTCTGAATTCTTAAGCGATGTTCAACAGGACAATTATTGGTATATGAGGCTTTGTAAGAGCTTTGGGCACCACATAGTGTAGATAGAGTGCTTTATAAGTGCACTCCATTTACCATTTATTTAATGTCTCCTTTAAAATCCCTTTAGAAGAATGTAATAATAACTTTCCATGGAGACATATGTTCATATTTTCATTGAGACATATATTTGTATCCTGTTTTTGTGACATTCTGAGAAATGGTTTTCCAAGGAAACGAAAAGGCAGAGGACATGGAACTGTGAAGCGCACCGCCGCGTTCACATCGTCGGCGTCTTTGCACGTTCAAAGCGCAACGTCGGCAGCTTTTCTCGGCCGAGATCAGACGTGCGAAAAATGACACGCGGAGCGTTCGAAATGTGTCAGATCTCGAGAAATGGGATACATACATGTGCATTTCTGCTGAGATGGATTAATCAATTATGCGCCTTCACATTCTCGACACTTGAAAGTTGGGTCTAGTTTTAGCATGCGCCTTACTTCGCTCCATTCTAGTTTTATGATGCCTTGCAGCTATTTTATTGGATCGTATTAAAAGGTGAACCAAGAAGAAACCTACTTTGCCATTTTTCCACAAATTAAAACCTGGCTGTGTCTTAATAAAATCCACGACAGTGCAAAATATCACAAGCATTAAACACTACATCACACTAGTCATCCTCTTTAAACGTCCCTGTTCCTAACTGTTTGGGCAGGGTGCGCTGTGTGGGGTGAGCAGTACGGCTTTGCTTTACTGTAAATTATACCACGAACTACTCTGAGCAGAATGCATATAAATGTTTTCTGCTCTCATGATGAGCTGAACCCAAAGAGGCCCTTTATTGTGGGCATTTATTGGATTATTTTAGCAAAGGAGAAGTACTCACTGACGCAGGTTTAGACAGATTTGGGAGCAATATTTGAGAGAAATAGGCCCTTTATTGTGGGCATGAAAAAAAGTTTTAGATATTTGAATTCAGCTCATTTAAAAATAATAATAAAAAAGGTCTGTGTCAAAATTTCCGGTCAGAATAAGATCCCTTAACACATCAATATGATTTCAAAGTAATTTAGCAACATTACCCAAAAGACAAAAAAAAAGGGTCACAGATGATTTGATTTTGAAAAAAGTACTCTGGAAGTGCGCACATTTATGTATGTCCAAGCAGACTAAACTCAACTCCTCCCCCAACATAAAAAGCATGTCTCTCAGTTAAGCCGTGTCAACTCAACATATTTCCTCGACACCAATTCCCATTTAAACACGACTTTGCCTGCATGTCTTTTAGCAAGAGTACAAAAACATGAATCGGTACGTTTTTCAACAAAAAGCTGGGAATAGGTACTATAGGAATGTAGAAGGTACTATTGCAAATTAACCCAAATGTGATGTCACAATTGCACCAAAATCTGATCTCCTCTCTTCAAGACACATTGTCTGACAAAGGCAGCTAAAAAAAAAGACTTGGTTCTAGAATTTCCCAGTCGGTGGGAAGGCAGGAATTTCAGAGACCCATAGATTTTAAAAAATCTATTTCCCATTCGACCAAGATCACGACAAACCATGTGCAACAAATGGCGGCTGCTAATATTCTACATAAAGGAGGGCAGCTTTGTTTAATAGTTTGGTCTGTAGTCGGGTATTGATTGGTCAGCGTGCACGTGCTCCGGCCCTGTCCCCCACGCTGTCCGTGTGAAAATATGGACATGCCAAGGCACCACTGGTGTCTTTTTAGATCAGCAGTAAGCAATTGTTTTCCTTTCAAGCAACCGTTGGGAAGTAACAAAGTAGAAATACTTGGCTGTTTGAAAAACAATAATAAATCCCTCCAAGAACTTCTATGGATATCAATTATACGCGAATTTCATGATTTAAATTCTCAACTTTTGTTACTTTTATGAAAGTAAAGGAGTTTCAATCAGTACTTATATTTTTACCTTTTTTTACACACGTGTCTGTACTTCTGCTTAAGTACACAATGTGAACTTTGCCACCTGCTTTTAGAGAAATAGTAGTTTTTAAATACTGGAGTCTGAGGTAATGTTTTAAGTTAAACCGGAAGTACACCTGATCCCTGAAAAGGACCGCAAGTACAAGTGGAAGTGTACTTGAAGCAACAAGGCGTGAAAACAAATCCGTCACTCTCTGCTTTCTCTCCACGGGCTGACCGCAACACGAGCCGTTGACGCGAACTTGAACCTCCGCTTCTGTGGCTAAGACGGAAAAAAGTAAGAAACATGATCTCAGTTTAAACCTCACTGGGTGACGGCAGATCGCCGCGGCAACAGTGTGTCGCCATTGCTCAAACAACACGGGTCTCGTTTTGAGGTCAGGCTGAATCAGGTCATCAAAGCAGAGTTAAACTGAGGTCAAAACATCATCAGTCTTTTTCAATACTGACATGTATGCATCAGAAAATTTTTGATATTGAGAACAGTTAATGTCGATGCTTTGAGACTTTTACTGGAGTTATTTTCTGGAGATCAATAAATAAATGTCTTGAGATATGAGTTTTATTAAATCGAGAACACTCATATCGCAGGTGACTTCGTGCGAAAGCTGGACGAATCCCGGAACTGGTCGCCAGTCAGTCACATGGCACATATAGACACGAACAACTATACACGCCGTCACCGAGTGGGAACCGATCCCACGCTGCCTGCACACAAGTCAGGCGAGTGTACCACTACACTAGGATAGGGAACTAATTAGCATTAGCATCAAGCTATAGATGATATAAGTATGCGGGGTTTTTTTGGGAGGGGGTGGGGGGGCTTCTAAATACACAACTTTTCTCTTTGTTTTACGTTTGATATATACTTCAACTGGGAGTGACATTAAAGGGGAAGTCAAGCCAAAAAATGTCTTCTCAATCATATGTTCTACACGCCTCCACTAGTCCAAACATGGTATTCTGATTATTATTGTTTTGCTGTTTAACTCATATTCAACAAACGCAACATTATTCACAATGAAAATTTCAGACTAGTAGGGCTGCACAAAACATATTATGGTAAAGAAAATTTGCTGGTTGACTTCCCCTTTATACAGCATAAAGCCTCTTTTGGATGAATTGATCACTCATTAGCCAAATGCTACGTCATGTGAAGTATGGTAAATTGAGTTCGCTGGTACCTCAATGCACCGAGTACTTGCTTTCGGGAACTTTATACAAAACAGTTACAGTACACGCATGTCTGTGTCACGCAGCTGTCGATCAGCTTGTTTGGTCTGACTCACTCTAATGTGGAGAGCAGAACAATACGCCTCCATGCTAGCAGCTTTGTGGATCACAAACTGACAGTTGGGCAGCGGCGGGTGGGCTGGGGAGGTGGATCTTGGAGTGTGTGTGTGTGTCAGTACGGCACTACATCATGAAGTAGCTAAGTTACTCGCAAGCAGATTGCGCGGTCATTAGTGAAATGACCTCCCGTATATGAAGAGGTGTTGGAGTGAAACACCCGTTTTAGTTTGTAAAAAACAGGAATGGCATCAATTGGAACTGAAATTGTCTTATAAACACTTTTAATATGGTCTTATTCACACAGGTGAAATGCTCTCATACACACGACTAAAATCCTATCATACATCGAGATACACTTTCATTTCAATTAGTTATTTATTTCATTCTTTAAAAGAAAAGAAATGAAAGGGGGCAGAAAGAAGAAAAAAATGTATCATATCAACCCTTTATCAATACAAAAGACACTGATATAATATACTGAAAGATGTGATTCAGTTGTGTGCGTGAAAGCATTTTAATAGGGTGTACAAAAGTGTTTCAGTATGAGTATCAAGCTTTTCAGCTGGGTGTATGAGAGTATTTCAGGAGTATGTGTGTGCAGCCGCATTTTAGTCGTGTATGGCATAAGCAAAAAACTACAAGTAGCGTTTGAGAACACTTTGCGTTGTCAGAGCGGTTCAGTAGTGTGTGTTAGATCATTTCAGTAGTGTGTATGAAAGTCAGTGTCATATTTGAAAAGCGTGTCGTTTGCATTTTGGAGAATGTTGCTGTAATATGAGAGTGTCTTGGTGTGAATGAGAGCATTTTAGTAATGAGTAAAAAAATAAATAAAATAAAATAAAGATTCAGCGGTGTGCATGAAAGTGTTTCAGTCGTGTGAATGAGTAGTATTGCAGTGGTGTCACAGTATTTTAGTGGCTTGTATGAGAGTATTTTAGTACTGAGTAAAAAAGTATTTCAGCAGTGTGTATGAGAGAATTTCAGCAGTGTGTGTGAGCTAAAAAAAACCCCAACTAATTCACCCTGATTGATTGATTTGTGTTGTTGCTCTTAGAATAGCATTGATCCATTAATCCAGCAGTCTTACTTCACACCTTCATATTTCCTCTGAGAATTTACCTCCTCCTCATCTGCTTACACTCTCCCCGCTGCAACTGTGGTTCTGCAGACTAATTAGTCGCCGTTCCATTTTTGTTTGTTTTTGCTCTGGAAAAAAAATAGCCTCCATCACTCCCCCAAATGACTAACTTATTGCATTTATTACACCACTTCCTTGTTAAAGCTGTTAAAATACTATTTATTCTCAGGTCCCACATGAAAATTACATTTCACACTCATTCAGACACATAACCACGTCCTTCGCCCACGTACGTGTTGATTTAATTAGCAACTCACTGCGTGCAATCCATAACACAGCGTCAGTTGGCGTGCAGGTATTTTTATGATACGCCACCAAATGTAATTAACTTTTACACAACGGCAAATCTATTTGACTGTGCACCACAAACTTTAAAACAACATGAAGTAGAATTGACTGATGTCTTTAAATGGCTTTTTTAAAAGCAGGATATTTCGACTTCTGCTTGTTTTTGTAATGTAATTCTTACATATTTATTATGGCTGGCAAATCAAATTTGTGCCGAAATTTATAATGACGGATCATGACGAAAGGAGGAGGTGGGTGTTTAATCTCGCCTATATGAATCTTTGCACATAATGTTGACTGATTTATTCAGGATTTGTGTACTGTTAACAGCAATAAAGCTTTCCAAAGTGGCCTGAGTGCCGTGTGACTCATTAGTGTTCGAAGATCTAAGCCAGGGGTGTCAAACTTATTTTTGTTGCGGGCCACATTTTAGTTACCGTTTCCCGTGGAGGGAAATTATGACTGTCGAACCATATAAAGAAGTCAAGAATAATGGTTGATTCAACTATTGTTGAAGTGACTGTAATGAGGGGTTTGGTCACAAGAAAATGCTTACAGTATCGCTCTTATTTATTTCATATGAGAATTTGAAATTTTGCAGGATTTTAGCAAGCCTCAATCATGGAAGTTGACATGTTTTGATTTACTTTTGGGGGCCACGTAAAATGATGCGGCGGGCCAGATCTGGCCCCTTGGCCTTGAGTTTGACACCTGTGGTCTAAGCTGTGAATGGATTGCAGGTGTGTTAAGTTTTCACTCTCATGGTTTTGAATTGTCGAAAGTGGACGTGATTCTTCCCTCTTCCAGCCATCACAAATCTTAACAGACAATATAACATTATCTGTAGTTTCCTTCCGAATTGCCCCCAGTTTGGAGAGTTTCACCTACGGGTGCACTCACTTTTGTTGCCAGTAGTTCGGTCATTAACCCTTTCAGGGACAGCGGTTACGACAGTGGACAATTTATCATGTTATCAGATTACAGCATGTATGAAAGGGTTAAGAGTGTGTGTTGTTATTTTGAGGGGATTGTGAATTTACACTGCTACTTTACATTGCCGAAAATGCGTGAGTGTGTTAAAATAGTATGTAAGGAATGTCGTCGTCACATTTGTGGGATGCTGTATTTCGATGGAGTATCGATTTGTTCAACATAATCCAAAAATCCTAACAGGCTATACCGCATATTAATTTCACACGTGTGAACCCCATACCTACGATCATGTGGTTGCAAACGTCGCAGAAGGTGGGCTTCTTGAAGATGTGCTCCATGAAGCAGTGTCCGGCCGAGTCCACCTGCAGGGGATTGCGCGTCTGGGAACGCGACGTGGGAGGGGGGGCGCAGGGGATGGCAGGGGGCACGGGCGGGATAGACGGGCCGGTGGTGATGTGCGGCGGCGCCATGCCGATTGTGTACAGGTGGCTCGTGCTGCCACTAACGTCGGAGAGGAGCTCCGTCTTGTTGTCGCCGCCGCTCCGGAAGAAGTTGTCAGCACTCTTGCTGCGAATGCTCTTGGTTTTGAAGGACAATGAACGCTTGAGCTTCTGGAGCTGGAAGGAAAAGAATGGAAGTGACTCTTTGGAATTCAAACAACAAATCCCTCAAAATAGAAGAATTGGCAATGTTGTCAGACTGGCCTTCACCAAGCTGGGTGGGACAGCACAGCAGAAGGAACATCTTGGAGAGAGATGGTAGATGCTCATCTGTACTTTTCTTGTCGCAAGGGAATTTTGAACATATCGGCGAGCGTTTAGCGAACAATTACGACCTAGATCGGACCCTGGCGAACTTGGAGGAGAACGCAACATCCGCTGCCTTCACAAATAATCACCGCTCAGTGAGCGAGTAAGTTCCCACTCCCGAGAGCAGCGCGTGACCACTCAACTGTTAAACAATGGCATGATATGTTCCTTTTCATTTCCACTTGTCCCAACATCATAACAAGCACCAAGCTAACAAGAAGACACACGTTTCTGTATTGCTAATGGTCTGGTGCCTGCTGTCTGTTAGACATACAAACCATTTTGCTCTCCGTCAAAACCATCCGGAGGCTTCCCCACCAGGATGCCTAATGTGATTTCCAGGTGGTGCAGTTGTGGCCATCGCCTCCGTACCATTCGCCACACGATTGAGCCGCCTGCTTCCGTTTATCAATCTCATTACCTTCCACGCTGACAACCGCTCATTTCATCTCATCCTCCTCCTTCAGTCACTTTATAAAGAATCCCTGCGCTACTGTAATGAGACTGAAGGGTTCTCATGCAGCAGGACTGATTCTGTTTTATCATCATTGATGAGTTAAGAAGAACTCCAAATGAGGACTTTGTGTCCTAATTAGGCTGCATAATACCGAGAAGAATTTGTTTGCAATTGCGAGTGAAGATCCTGCTGCTTTCATGTAAATGATAAGTTTTGTCTGGTAATATTGAAACAAATACTGTAGCGCCTAGTTTCAAGTGCTTATCATTGGAGCTTTGATTCGGTGAGGATCAATAAGTCCTGTGGGTAACGACGAATCAATTTGGCACACTCAAAAGCCAGTGGTGTGTGGTCAGGATCAGTGAGGCCTTCACTGCTCAAAACAATATCAAGCACTGGCCTGTATTTACTAGCTAAAGACTATTTGTTCATGAAATTCTATTCATCTATTTGCAACAGTCTACCTTAGTGATGTCATAACAATCAAATTTTAGCCTAGAGATCAGGGTGTGACCAATATGCTGTCCACAGGCAACAAGTAGCCCCCAAGGACCACATGAGTAGCCCGCGGCCTGTTCTAAAAATAGCTAGCCAGTGACCCTGAGCAGTAAGCGAGATTGAATATTTTGGTTGCTCTTCTTTTTTAAATAACACTTGGTCATTAAAAAAAACAAAAAAACAACGCATGACAGAATCACAGCCTTCATCTAAAAAAAGCTTGCGGGTGCAACAGAGATGAGGAGATGATTTCGGCCCAAATAATTTTAGCTAATTAGTTCCTTTAAAAGTGCATGTCAAATGGGTAGCCCTTCGCATTAATCATTACTCATGAATTAGCTCTTGGTTTCAAACATCTTGGGGACCCCTGCTCTTGATGCTGCCGTATCAATCTGATCCACTTTCAGAATCAGTCGGGTTGGCGCCAGTGGCGGTTCTGGGGGGGGGGGGGGCCAACGCCCCTGTAGCACCGATTCTGGCCCCCCCTGTGGCCCCTCCTCCGAGCGCAGATTACGCAGTCGTGCCGAGTCGCCGACGCGAAAGGGAACCAAAGTGCGTGATTTAACATTCTAGTCGGACCCTTTAGTGCGCTGCGCCACTTAAAAATGAGCGGGAAAATGAGAAGCAGTCCGCAGAGAAGGAAATTACCACGACACGAGTGCTATTTGCGTGTGTGCATGCGCGTGTGTGTGTAACTTTTTTAGTCTCCCTTTTTATTTTTATTTAACAGGATCAATATATAAGACATTGCCTTTTTAAATTTGGATAATTATATGCATGTAAAACATCTAGCTTCAGTGTATTTGCAATTTTTGTCCCCGGCAGGCTGGTACCATATCATCCCCTGGCTTGAATATTCTCAACAGATGGACACGGCGTATTGTTACGCTTGCAGACATTTTAGCCCTCCTAATACTGTTTTTTTTTCTCATCACTGTAATGTTATGACTACAATTTCAAAGTCTGAAGAAATAAAAAGTCCAATTAGATTTCGAATCTGTCTTTTTAGCCCTGGGTTGAATGTGCCCCCCCATCAAAACCCCTGGCCCCAGCCCGGCCCCCTCAGTGAAATTAATCCAGAACCGCCCCTGGTTGGCGCATAGAATTTCAACATGCGTCAATATGCAACCAATGGCAGCAACCAAACAAAGCCCCAAAATTTGTGACTAGATGACATGTTTGGAAAGAGAGCACTCTACGTTATCCATCCATCCATTTTCAACACCGCTTATCCTGAACAGGGTTGGGGGGAGTTGCTGGACTTTGGGCAGAAGGCAAACGGCACTCTGAACTGGTCACCAGTCAGTCGCAGGGCACATATAGAGTCCATTCACACCATTCACACCTACATCCCTCTTGTTACTTTTCACAATTTTTTTTTTCTCGGTGTGGTCCATTTGTCTCCAGCATTTTAAACCGAATGAAAAAGAATATAATTCAGACTGTTCATGTGTCAGGTACTCATGCTTGTCAGTAATTTAAATTTTAAAAAAAACTTATTCTTACAATGATCTCATTGTCATCCAAAACAACCCAAACAACCGTGCGTAAAACTTGGATTTGTTCATACGTTTTATGCTGTTGGGGTCAAATTGACGGCTGGGATTTATAAGATAAGATAAGAAATCCTTTATTAGTCTCGCAATGGAGAAATTCCCAATTCACAGCAGCAAAGTTATGAAAGGAAGAAGTAGAAGAACAAAATATAAGCGCTGCTGGAAAGGCAGCCACTCTCGCGGCGCCATCTTGTTTTGTTTTTTTGTACAGAATATTGAAAACAGATCATCATAATCATAGACAGTCACATATTTGGAGACATTGAATAGGTTCAAGTTGACCCCAGAGATAAAAGCGGGGCTACGAGGAGCACATTCTTTGCTTGACAGCACTTAACTTGCAGCTCCGCTCATAAAGCACGGGAGCTTAAGAATGAGGATGAAGTCTCATAAAATGCAGCAAAATGAAAAATAGATTCAATGAGACTTTAAAAGCAGAGTCATCGACTGGATAATCGCATTGATTAATGCATGGGGTTGCTTAAATCCACTATGATGCAATGCGCTAACCCTCCTGGATGATCAAAATGATGAAGAAATTTAGAACTCAATATCAAAGAAATGAAATAAATAAAAAGAGGAAAAATATAGCCAGATGATGGGGGGGTTTTTCAAACATTTTTTTATAAGTCGGTTTGTTCCGTAATATCACAGGAGGGTTAAGTTAAGGGTGCGCAACAAGATGGATTCTCACCTTTCGTTTGGGGTGTTCAGGCCTTGCAGTATTCTTACAACCGGAATACAAAAAATGTATTATTCATTTGATTATGTTGCAGGGAACTTTGTAAAACTATTTAGCCTTTCTCCTGTGCTCTTTTGTACAGCCTCGTTTATATGACGGGTATATTTTGATAATTTACAGCCAACACCAAAATGACCACTAAAATAAGTCCTTGGAAAAGAAGATTACATTGCAAAGTTACTGCGCTGCTGTAGCTCAGTGTATCCCAAACTTGGAGATGAGGCCAGTTTTGGGTCCTGGCTCTGTTTTTATTTGCGAGGAATGCAATTCGTAGTTTGGGGAAACATACTTTAAGACACAACATTAGGCACACTTGCACAATTGAACGACTAAAAACGTGACAGGAATAATAATGCTTAGTTTCGATTGACACATTCAGAAAGGTATTCATTTGATAATTTATTCATTGCTGTATTGTGTAGTTTGTGCCACATCACAGTGAGAGCTGCTCCGAAAATTTCACCCCCTACTGGATCTCGTTGATTTACATCATCAACTGGTGGAATGAGTACAAGAGGGCATTTCTGACCCATAGGTTACATTTAGGGGTTATTTAATGCTTATTACTGCACTCAGAGGTCACAGTTTGTTTCTTCCTCTGGGCAAATGAGGTCACACAAATAATGAATCAAGTCAATGGTGGTTTTAATGGCATCGCAACACCATGACAACATATTACCCTATAACCTTGAATATTGGAATTTTCATATTCGTGTGTAAAGTCTGTGCGCAAATAACTATAGCTAAATGAAGCTCACAAGATTTACACTCCGCACTTTCCAAACTCATATTCGGGCACTTCTGAGTTCAAATTGGAAGCAGTTTACCGCCACACACAAGGTAATTAAAATATTTTACTTCATCAAATTAAAAGCAATTGCCGTCCTTTAACAATACAATTACATATTTTCTTATAGATAGATAGATAGATATTTGTAAGAAAATATTGAGTAGTTTAATTAGGTTTTTTGGTACTTAAATACAGCTCCTTTATCCAACATATCCAAGCACTTTTCCAAACCTTTTCAGGACTTTGAAGTAAAACTGGGAGGTCTAAGAGTCCTTACCCGGGTCTCCTGGTTGGACGTGTTGCTTGGGGATTTGGGAGTCTCATTCTGCTCATCTTCTTTTCCCCCACTACTCTCCTCCTGGGTAGAGTTGGCCGGCGGGATCATGATTTCAGTTTCTAAATATCTAAAAAACCAAACAGAAGGTGTTTCCTCTTCTTGTTCTTCTCCTCCTCACGTTTCCATCGTGTTCATGCCTTGATGGTCACCGTGACTCGAGCAGGGTGGCCCGAGTCATCCAGAGCCACGCTGCTTTCGCCAGGAGCTCCTAATCACATAGGAACATACGAGAAGGTGGAGTTAACAAGTCCAAACTGAAAGCAAAGGGAAAGAGCAGTCCAGTGTTGCCGGAGAGAGTGGTAAGCTTCTTCCTTAGTGGTTGGTGCGTAAAGACTCCACAAGCATGCTGTGCTCCACTATGAGCTGGAGCGAGAGAGAGAGAGAGAGAGAGAGGGGGAGAGAGGGAGAGAGGGTGGGGGGAGAGGAGGGAGGATCTATTCAGTCATGCACTAAATTATGCTCCCAGTCAACTTCAGAGTTTTGGCAGTATATTTGTTTCAAAGCCAGTAGGAGGCACTATTTTTTGGAAATGATTTTTTTATATGGACTGTAATACAGAGTAGTCATTGAAATGTGAAATGTAAGTGCATGAAATCATTGAGCAGAATTAACCTTGTGTTGGTTTTGGAAAAAGTTTGACCGCTAAGGGTACACGTACCCCTGGATGGGAAACATTGCTGTATTATATGAAATGGTATGACATCAATGGCGGCCCGGTGGCCCAGTGGTTAGCGCGTTGACCTCACAGTGCAGAGGCCATGGGTTCAATTCCAGCTTCAGCCTCCCTATGTGGAGTTTGCATGCTCTCCCCGGGCCTACGTGGGTTTTCTCCCATCACTCCGGTTTCCTCCCACATTCCAAAAACATGCATGGCAGGCTGATTGAACACTCCAAATTGTCCCTAGGTGTGAGTATGAGCGTGGATGGTCGTTCGTCTCTATGTACCCTGCGATTGGCTGGCAACCGGTTCAGGGTGTCCCCCGCCTACTGCCTGAAGACGGCCGGGATAGGCTCCAGCACCCCCCGCGACCCTAGTGAGGATCAAGCGGTTCAGAAAATGGATGGATGGATCATTTCACATTATACCGTACCACACCATATTCTTCTTTGTTCATTAATAGTTTAAATTAGCCACATCATATGATGCCAAATTATGCTAAACCTTAGCATATCGTACCATACCAATACGATATAATGCAACACATCGAATTGAATGGTGGGTGTTTAAAATGCCAAAGAGGTCAAACAACTTGTTCACATATAACAGCATGTCAACCCCCATCGCTTATGTGAAGTAAAGCACCACTTTCTACCGGACCAAAAAAATAAAAAAAAAGTGACACATAGTAATGTATCACTAATTTTGTAAAATAAATCAACAAATCAATAACAATTTTAAAAAGTATTCCTTCCAATGAAAATTCACCTGTCTCTTTTGTAAGAGGCTTCTGTTGAAATGAGACATCCCTTGAGGCTTCCCCCGACAACTATGATGCCATGTCCTTGAAGTTGCATTGTGGGACGGAGGAAGAAGGTGCCAGACTGCAGCCTCCTCACTTTGACGGGGACGCGAACACCCACTACCGACACATACCCAATGAGCCAACTGAGCACTTCCTGCTCAGCTTCCGTTTCATATCGGGAGGGATTCCCTCCCCCGGAAAGTCTAAAGGGACGCAAAAAAGTAAAAAGCGAAATCAAAGAGATATTGACTCCCACTGAAAAGTATGTAATTTCCCGTAGATACCTCAAGATCGTGGGAAAGAATTTTTAGATGTTAGACTACAAATTAATGACACTGCCCCTTCACTTGAACATAGTAATTAGACAGATATATTTATAGAAAGCACAATATGGTACAACGATATTTTAATATGTGTATGTGTATTTAGGAATAAAAGAATTGACAGTTAAAATGTATTTATACAATCTGTGCTTTTTTCTTAATCTCAGTTTACTGTAGGTACAGAAGTTGAATCGGTACCTATACTTTTTAAAAGTTTTTTTTTGTTTGTTTTTCACACAAGTATCTGTACTTTTACTCAGTCGAGTGTGAGAACTTTTCCCAAATCTGGTAACACGGGAGGGCAAAATGCGACACAAAGAAGTCGAGCACAGCTTGTCATCATGGCCGCCATATCGAAGCAATCAACACGCTGGCTATTCAGCAGGGGGAAAATAAAACACAAAAAGGGTGAGTCACTCTTGTGTGTCTGTTTGCATGGCGGTGGTATGTGTGCGCCTGCGGTAAAAGTGTCGGTGCAAAAATGCGACAACTAGCACAACTGAATCAGGAGCGGCAGAACCAATGTCAACTTGGCATTTCTGTTGCTACTCTTAGCAACTTCTCAGACAACAGTTATCTACCCAAAATACATATAATATAATTTAGAAAAAAGTCATTATAATGATTACAATTCAAATGATTACTTATAAATAAATAACTAAAAAGCCTTTTGGGGGGCTGAAATGGCTCATCAATTTGAGTGACGTCACTGTGCAACCGACATCCTGTTTGACATAGATATCCGTCATCAACTACTTGCACACATCATCTATCAACTTTTTAGCCACAACCAGACCCGCCTTGAGCAACATTCCTTGAAACTGAGTTGACGACACTGGAGATCAAAAAAAGAAAGGCCACAGCAACAGGGGGGTTAATTATTCCAAATGCAGGGTTACATCACACCGTTGCTATTTCTACTATCCCTGTGATTAGAACACGGAGACCTAGACCGTAATGGACATGATGAGTGGGAAAACAAAAGCAGCTTTTCTTAGAAAGTGGATCCCATAAGTGCAAAATGTTCCCTGCGAAACGTGTGGTCAGATTGTCTCGGGGGGATAGACGATGATGAAGAAACATGGAAAATAGACGCGTTCGCATGGAATCGAGTTCCATACGAGTGGCTGGATTGACATTTGTATTCACGCTGATGACGTCGTGTATTTTTCGGGAAGCGTGTGTGAATAATACGGCGCTCGCTTGTTTTCCAAGCGTGCCACTCTGAATATTTAATTTCTTCTCCACACATTGTTGTGATGTGCAAACAGCCACGTCACTGTGCCAGCTATTTTTGGACTCCTCCAGATGTTGAAAGCAGTGTAGAATCACTGCAATTAGTGGCTGCTTAAAGGATGCAAGGGGACACAAATCTCAGGTCGTTTCAAAGGAGTAACTCAAAGTTTTGCTTTTACGTTGGCTTGGAGTCCAAGACAAATGAAATCAAAACTTTCCCCACCTTTAATGTGATCTATAAACTTTACGACTCCATTTTAAACAGATCTTTTAGAGAGGGGAAGTACAATAAACAACTGAGATAATATGTTTGCACAAGTGTGCACACCCTCGTATAACTGGGGACCTCACAGCGCAAGCGACATTATCAGTTATAAACTCCGATATGTAGCTGCTTACTTTCAGAGCCTTGATCGCAAAAACCAAGTCACTGAACGGGGTTGTGTCGACTTTTTATACCCACGGTATTCAAAACGATAGGACACCAAGTCTAAATCCCTTAGATTTCTTTTTGAGATTCAATTCAACTGTATGGCTGGCTCTTGATGGCACTAGTTTTTACAGAGTTTAAAAAATATACAGTATATTTGAAAGTTTTTTTTGTTTGTTTGTAATCCAAAGCTTTAAAAAATGAAAACTAACTGAAATTGCATTTGACATTTCTAAAAAGAACTTTAAACACAACTAACTGGAATTAGCAGAAGTGAAAATGTCCTTTGTTTTCATCCTATCATGACCTTTATTTTTTTTATCTTGCCTTTGATGAAAAATCCATGTATTTCAAGAAAGAAAAAGAAAAAAACTACTCATCAAAACTAAACTAAAATGAAGCATTTAAAGTAAATTAAACAATTAATAAATAATAAAGTAACTGAATTAAAGAAAACAACCCTCCATGACGAAAAATCCAAAACTAATTCAACGCTGGTAAGGAGACCTCAGTTCAGCAAGCATCAAATGTTTTGCTTTTTTTTTTTTTCTTTGACACTTGTTGTCAGCGTGTGGTATGAGACAGCCACTGGAACTTCATTCCACAAGCATCAATGGATAAATCTTTGCATTGGCTTTTTCTTTATATTTTTTGTGACATTTATTTAAAAAGACAAACAGGAACAGATTGTTTTCAATGCCAGAGGTTCCTAATATTTGTACTTATAGTATAGATTTGAGCCGGTTGTAGCAGAACGTGATGAAACAAATCCCCACTAAAGCGTCATCATCGTCGCATTTGCATGTGCACAAATTCCACATTTTGGCAACCATTTTCCAAGTTTCACGTCACTCACAGTCTCGTAATTTGAACGCATTACAATGGTGTTCAAGTGGATTATCAAGATCTCTTATCTCGTCAAATGAAAGGAGGAACATTAAATGTCACATTCTGTTAAATGGTTGAAATAGCCCTTTCATGCCTGTCATCTAAAAGTGTGCCAATTACGAGCTTGACATTACACGCACACACACCTTCCTCAGCATGTGGCTGTGGGCAAATAGATTCCCTAAGAACCAAGGGTAATTAGGCGATCTTATTATGTTGCTGTCCTAGGAATAGTCTCTGCAGGGTACATGGCAAAGTAATGAGAGACTGGTGTGTTTGTGTGCATATGAATGTCAGTTCGGTTAAACGACGTGCAAAGGCATTCCAAATCACATTTAAAGGGTCAGCAAAAACAAATAAGAGTTCTTGAATGAAATTGTCAATGTCATTTAGAGCGGTACACATATCGTGTCGAGTCACATGACCTTTGATCACTATGGTATGTAATGTTGTACAATGAATTTTCATCATGGTGATTTTGCATTATGGGCAGGGGATGATGTGACCAAACAGATGACGATGTGTTGAAATAAAACACAGTATGGTGCCCTGATATATACGTGACCTGTTTTACAAATTTATCAAGAAACAAGTAATAATTTCGCTGATTTTTTTTTCTTGCAAGCAAAAATTTTAGATTTTTTTTTTCTTCAGATGCTGCAAACTCAGTTCTCTTGACACCAAGCAGCAGTTCGGCAGATAGTGAACATTTCTTCAATAAACAGAATGCAGTAGACTTTCAGAGGAATTGCATTGGGATTTTGGATCAGGAATAAAATTGTCCTATATTCCATGTAGTCTTGTTTTGTGTCTAATTAGCTTAGTTCTTGTTCCTGACACCTCTCCAAGTTGCCGAGGAGACAAGATCGTGAGCGAGATTGGGATTCGGCTGAGAAATTGTAATTTTTCTCGTGATCATAAAAACTCTTCTGATGACCATAATAAACAAATAAATATTTTTTTTTAAAAAAACGATTCGGATGCCGAAAGGCACAGCCTGTGTGTTCCTCCGCTGTGAATGCACCTTGTTGCTCGCAGCAAGCATGTGACTATTCTTCTGCCCTCCCCGTTGACCGCGGTTAGCACAAGTTAGCATTTGACATCGCGGGAGGGATTCACTTTCAAATAATGAATATTCAAACTTAAACACTGTTGAAACATAGACAGACAAGTAATGTACCAATATTCACAGATACTCACTCATTGTTCCTAATCTGTGACAAACGATTTATATGAATAAAATTCGACGCTTTTTTTTCTATTCATTTTAACTTCGTGTAACTGCATCTTCATGCGTGCACCACACCGCCCCCAAGAGGCCAATGTGCATATAGCAGAAATATACTCATATTGTTTTGATTACAGTTAGTCTAATAAAT
Source organism: Hippocampus guttulatus (assembly GCF_054856545.1). Lineage (NCBI taxonomy): Eukaryota > Metazoa > Chordata > Actinopteri > Syngnathiformes > Syngnathidae > Hippocampus > Hippocampus guttulatus. Next base: position 11,792,061 of record NC_141273.1, read on the forward strand.
CATTTTGCTTTTTAATCATTTATTTTCTGATTGTTCTTATAATTCAGTCGTATTTCATGTAGAGTTTTTGCAATTTAATATGGTCTGATTTTTTTTTAATCTATGAATAACCGCGATGTCTAGTCCTGGGTACGACGTTAAACTGCATCCAACTGGTCCTCCAGGTTGGGGGTTGGGCGTGAGGTTAACAACCTCACCCTGTAAAACAAAACCTGTTACAGAAACGACGAGAGGAAGCCATTCCGGTAAACCACGGCGAAGAAGAGACGGCACATCCTTGGATGTATCTATGACGGGGCCGGGTGAAATCCAGCAGGAAGCCCGACCCCTGATGACCCCGATCTTTGGAACCAAAACCAACACCAGAGTAGGCACCTGGAATGTGCGCACAATGTTCCAGTCTGGTCGCATGGACCAGGTGCTGAAGAATATGAGGGACTATCGCCTGGACATCTTAGGCGTTAGTGAAATGAGGTGGACGGGGCAAGGGCGTCTCGTGGTTGATGGAGCAACTTTTCTGTACTCTGGGAAGCAAGACCACCATTCCCATGGAGTCGGCATCATCCTCTCCAATAGTGCAGCAAAAGCATTGATTGGATGGAAGCCGGTGAATGAACGGATTATTACAGCAAGGCTCCACACCAGATATGCCAAAGTAACCATCGTACAAGTCTATGCCCCAACCGAAGCTGCCTCAGCGGACGATAAAGACACCTTCTACAACCAGCTCCAGACCGTGCTTGAGGAGATCCCCAGACATGATATCAAAATGCTGATTGGAGACTTCAACGCAAAACTGGATAATGACAGAAGGGGCCTGAATGCCACAGTTGGACACATGGGTCTGCAGGCTCCACGAACGACAACGGGGAGAGACTGTTGATGCTAACCAGTACCAACGGCCTCAGCATTGGCAACACCTTTTTTGAGCACAAGCGGATCCACAAAGTAACCTGGGTTTCACCTGGTGGCGGGACCCAGAACGAACTGGACTACATCTGCATCAACACAAGGTGGCGCTCGTCATTGCTCGACGTTCGCTCCCACAGAGGTGCAGATGTGGGTTCAGACCACTTCCTTGTGGTGAGTAAAATCAAGCTGAAGCTGAAGAAGGTGAAAAGGGTGCAGCCCAAGAGACCTTACGCAGTGGACAAGCTAAAGGATAACAACATCTCAGAAAGCTTCTGTGAGGAGTTGAGTAGGAAGCTCAGGGTATCACAACACCTTGCAAACATTGAGGAGCAGTGGAGTATGTTCTCTTGTGCCATTGCTGAAACTGCAGAAGCAGTTATCGGCAGAAAGAGGGGTACCAACAAAGAGAGATGGATAACAGACAACACCTGGAAGTTGATTGATGAAAGGAAAGTGGCCAAGATAAAAAGAGGAGGCTCCGGAGCTGGAGGATGGAAGACGAGGAGTACAGGCGCTTGGACAGGGCAGTGAAGAAGAGTTGCAGGAAGGATAAAAGACAGTGGCTAGAAGAGAAAGCAAGAGAGGCACAGGAAGCAGCCGAGAACAACAACACGACGACCCTATACAAGATCGTGCGGGAGCTAACCAACTCCAGGAGCAGCTCTAGCGTGCCAATCAGGAGCAAGGATGGCAGGACACTTCTATGCGACGAGGAGCAAGAAGCAAGATGGCTGGAACACTTCAGGGAGGTTCTCAACCAACCAATGCCTCCCGTGCTCTTCAATTTCGATCAAGAGACACCAGCTCCAGCTCTAAATATTACATCGAAAGAGATATCCGAGACTGAGGTTGCCAGAGCAATCAAGGGCCTTAAGAACAACAAGGCACCGGGACTCGATGAGGTAGCTGCCGAGATGTTGAAACACGGCCAAGACGCTGTTGTGGAGAGCCTTACCCACCTGTTCAACCTGATTTGGCATGCTGAAGAGGTTCCTGCCGACTGGAGACGTGGGGTCATTGTCACGCTTCCTAAGAAGGGAAACCTCGCAGACTGCAATAACTGGCGGGGCATTACACTGCTGTCAATCCCCAGCAAGGTATTCTGCAGTGTCCTGCTACATCGCCTTAAAGATGAAGTGGATAACATCTTGAGGGAAGAGCAAGCCGGTTTCAGGAAGGGAAGGTCTTGCGCCGAACAGATCTTTACCCTTCGAAACATCATAGAGCAGTGCCAAGAACTTCAGACACCACTCATGATCAACTATATCGATTTCAAGAAAGCCTTCGACAGCATCCACCGGGAGTCACTGTGGCAGATCGTCCAGCTGTATGGTGTACCCCTCAAGTACATCAACATCTTCAGGTCATTGTACCACAACTCAACCTGTTGTGTCAAAACCAACAGTGGCACAACTGATGATTTTGACATTGTCACTGGTGTAAGACAGGGTTGCATTCTGTCACCCCTTCTCTTCATCATCATAATTGACTTTGTGATGAGGAAGTCCATCACAGGGGAAGAAGTTGGTATCAAGTGGGGAGGGAGCAGACTAGCTGACCTGGAATTTGCAGATGATTTGGCTCTGTTAAGTCACACCCAGCCCGCACTCCAGGAGTTGACCAACAATCTGCATGAGCACGGAGTTAAGGTCGGTTTACGAATTAGCCAGGAAAAGACCAAGGCCATGGCCGTCGGACAGCACCAACACCTTCAACCACTCACTCTACACCAACATGACATAGAGTACATTGACAGCTTCACATATCTTGGGAGTAACATCTCAAATACAGGTGGTGTGGAGAAAGACGTCAACAGTAGACTTGGTAAAGCTGCGGGAGTGTTCCAACGCCTCCGCAACATCTGGTCATCGAAAGCCATCACTACGACCACCAAGCTACGCCTCTATATGTCAGTGGTTATCCCAACAGCGATTTACGCCTGTGAGACATGGATGAAGACAGCCAACATTACCAACAAGTTAGATGTCTTTCATCGGCGTTGCCTGAGATCCATCCTGAGGATCTCATGGAGAGACCACATCACCAACGAGGAGGTGATGAAGAGGGCAGGAGTGGGTGAACTGTCAGACATTGTCTCTGAAAGGAGAAGGAAAATGATCGGCCACGTACTCCGGCTGCCAAGAGAGAGACCGGCAAGTGTGGCCATGGACTGGATGCCAGAGGGTGGAAAGAGGAAGAGAGGTAGGCCAAAGAAGACGTGGAGACAGACTGCCAAAGAAGACCTCAGTGAGATGGGTGTCAGCTGGCATGGAGCAAGAAAGGTCGCCAGTGACCGGAACAAATGGAGGAGGCTCGTCGCCCAATGTTCCAAATAGGAGCGGGCGGAACTAACTAACTAACTAACTAACCGCGATGTCATTATCAATCAAAATTACTTGATTATAATCCCCCACCACTACAAATCGTCCATCACTAATTGGGCCAGACACACACACACAAAATGGTGTCAATCCAAATTGGGTTCTTTATGGCTCGGGTCAAGACTGACCCAAAACATATTACATGTTCAATTAAATGAAATGCTCATTAAATGAAGGGACTGTAATTGAAAGCAAAGCCATTGCTTCTTATATGAGACGGGTGCTGTCCTAAAGTCACCAGCTGCTCTCCCCGGTTTGTTTTTAGCTGCCGCCTCGTTAGCACTGACCGCCACGCACCGAGAGTCCGAGATGACCAGCTGGAGACCAGTTAAGGTCAGCGGCACCGTTCCATCAAATAATAGAAACAACATGAAAAGATTGATGCCTGACTTTGAGCTAGGTCGCAACAGGAGGAAAGTGTTTGGCATTTCAATCAATTTTACGCCTTCTGGGCGTCAAACACGTGGTGAGGTGTGCTTAAGATTCATGAATTATAGGCTCAAAGGCAAACTTGGTGTCGGTTTGAACTTACAGGAAGGGAAACTGACTGTGAATGACATCTCTATAAATATGCACTGGTATTTGAATGTTTAAAACACCGGTGCGTGTCCATAAGTATTTTGACACTGATGTTTTGAAAAAAAAAATTGAACTAAGTTACCTGATTCTCTACAGTCGCTGGTACCAACCATGGAGCGTAAAAACAGATCAATCAGCGGCGATGCATCTGCTCGATACGCTCAAAGCTGAGCTGTAAGACTTCCACCTCAGTGTCGTTGGAGCACTGAACAATACCGCACAGGCCTTGAGTGTCACAGACAGCTGCACGTTTTGCCTAATTTCTATTGGCTAAATGGCAGAGAGAATACAGGCAGGCAACCCATTGTGAGTCATAAGTGTCAGCTTGGTGTCTTGATGACGTGGGTGGATGCGTGGGTGACATCTGGGAAAGATTAGGTGGATAGCCTGGGCACCAATGACTGTCTTCACCCAGACCTTTGTCATCCGCTCTGCGTCAACTTAGTTATGGCCGTTGCTAGGAGACCACGGGGATGTTGTGAATTAAACTGAAGAAAAAAAACAACAAAAAAAAGAAGGGGTATGGGGCAACAGTTCTTTGGCACGGATACACATTACATGTGACTTCTTAATCCCTTGGACACTACGCTGGCCATTTATGATGTGCTATTTACTGGAGTGAATCATACTCGTTTGGATTTTTGGACAAAAGAGCAATTTCATGTCATATTCATAGTTTCTGGGGGGGAAAAAAGTGATTACTGGCTTATTGCATAACATTCATTCATTGCCACTGACAATGGGTGGGGGCAGAGGGCACAACCACCAGTAAATGACATCAATGCCTCATTTTAGATTGGAGATCAGCAGGTTGTGAGAATTTGCCTGCGGTTTGTGCAAACTACCTTTTTTTTTTTAAATCAAACAAAATTACACAGAGGCAGGTGATCATGTTGCCACTCTACTTTCACATGCAACGACTGCGCACTTTCAGAGCTTGTGGGATCATCGGAGCATTTTGTTCTGGCATTTCCTTTGACTTTTTCCAAAGTGGAAGGTTACGCAGCCTGGAAATGTGAGTCACAGTTTGGCATGGGGAAGAAAAAAAAAAAAAGAGCAAGCAGGAGACATTTCACATTTTCATTTAACTCTCACAGGATAGCACTTTGTTGTTTTCTTTCATTTGGCTGTTTTCAGACTCTCATTTCAGACTGGAAAAAGAGGCAATGTTGGGAAATGTGACCCGAAAGCCAAGCTATTTCCTGTCGCGAGCTGGGAGGATGCTACAAGTTAAAGACTATTAGCTGTGACAACACCTGCAGTCTGCAAACAACAGCTGCTAGAATGGTTTGTCATCCACTAGTTTCATTTCAGGACAGCTGTAGTCCAGAATGATGAATGGTTGACACAACATTGCTAGACATACTGTATTTTGGCAGGCTTAATCGATCAGTTGAAAAAAAACAATAATAATAATTTTGGCTAAAAATGCAAACAAGTGAATCATATCAACAAACCAAGAAATGGAAATAGGTCACTCCAATTTATACAATCATGGCACACAAAAAGATTGAAACCCACAAAGCCAAGGTTGTCAAAACGTGGTGTAATCAATAGCACTTAATTTAAAAAAATAATTAAGGTAATCAACAGAGGTCAAGTAATTTGAAACAGGAGGCGACATGAACACAGGTAGGAGAGTTGACACCAATAGTGGGAAGGGGTAATGAACATAATTTAAATAGGCGAAAGATTCAACACAGACGGGTACGGAAATAGAAATATGGTACCGGTATTCAGGACACGACGGGCAATCCACACAGGTGAGGTAATCAAAACCAGAAAAATCAAAACAGCTGAGATATTCGAAAAACAGGTGGGATAATCAACAAGGGTAGCGTAATTGAAACTGGTGGCCAAATCAACACAGCTGACCGAAATGACAAAGCTGGAGAAAACCATCCCAAATTAATCTTATTGGGCAGGTGGGGGGAGGGGGGTGTAGGTGAAACAACTGATCAAGTTGGAAAATCTTACCACAGGTAGTGATTGATTCAGATGAGACAATGAACACAGTGATGTCACCAATGCAGGCCAGGTGGTGTCGTCATAGAAAAAGATGGGCAAATCAACAACGGCAGAGTAATTGAAACAGGTGAAAACATCAAAAGGTAGCAGGTGACACACTTAATTGACAAAGGAAAGGCAATCGAGAAAATGATCACCAGCAAAGAATCTGAATTAGGTGGGGGTAATTCAAAGTGAAGTAATTGACAGGGGACGGAAAAAGGCGGTGTAAGATACCATTAACACAAGTTAGTTGATTGAAATAGGTGGAAAAATCAATACAGGTGAAATTGCATAGACACAGTAGGAAAAACACAATCATAAATGCAACCTATATGAAGTTGTACATGTAAAACAAAACCAAAAGTAGCACCAAAAAAAAATCTGTTGATTGGAGATCTATCTATATTTAACAGAGCCTAATTATGACGGTAAATCTTGATGTCGCCCCCAGACATTTATCAGGACCTACATTTAAGATTTTTATGGTGGAGGTGAACTAGGCCAAGGAGCCTCTCAGAAAATAGACTGTGGCTCACTTAGGTGCGGTTCCATTTTGGAAACTAGGTGGGAATGAGACAGAAAGTATGGTAATAATGTTTGAGATTAGTGTGATACGTTGCATTCATGGAGCTAATCCTTCTTTCAATTGGTTAGCTGAGCTCCTCTGCCTCCTGGTGGTAACATTTCAAACTGTATTTTTATGATTAAAAACACTACGAACATTGTGGTTGCAGTTGTGTTTTGTTTTTTGTTTTTGGGGGGGGGGGGGGGCAGATCGGTAGTCTTTGACCAGTGCACATTACACTGATGTGGCTAGTCAAAAACCCAAAAAATGACAGTTTCAAAACATCTGCTGAATCTTTATTTACAAACATCAACAACAAAAAATGTCAACATGTACAATATGGAGGTGTGTTCAACTCAACAAAGACGATCAATGGTGAGAAAATGAGGTAAAATCTAACCTGTCAAGAGACTGAAATGTCTTAATGGTATTCTTCATTTTTTTAAAGGTTTGGATATCCCTCCCAAAAAATGCATGATGAAATAAAAGTAGCATATTACACATTACTTGGTGTGGAAGGAGAAATAATAACAGCAATCTAAATACATTGCATCAAATAACACGAACATAGTTGGGCAATAAGGGATGGTCTGATAAAAATGAAATTGTGGCACAGGCGGGGGTTGGGGGTGAATAATATCAGGCATCTGAGCAGGCAACAGACGTGCGGTAAGGCGTCATTAGGAATACTTATAATCACCACTCGCAGGTTCCTGTACAAAGTCATGTAAACACACACACACATTTTTCTTTGCTTGGTCGGGAATTCCCAGTCTGCTTCAAAAGGCTGCCACCAGCTTAGATCATACTAAGCGTCTCACACACTTTCTTTCAGGGGTGGGGAACAACTGTTTTTCTATCAGGGCCCATTTCAGTTTAATCAAGTTCTCTGACATTTTGAAAGAGAGATTTTTGGGGAGATTTTTATCCTAACAGTTCCACTGAGGGTTTTTTTTTCTTTTATTGCATCAAACGTTCAAGTGGTTCCTTTTTGGCTCCAAAGACTCCCTCATAATCATAACAGCAATGAAACTTACTCCTTCTCTAACTATCATGTTGTACCTCCAAATGGCATATTTATTTATTTTTATAGTTTAGTCAATTTGGGTTTACCCCACTTGCCGTATTGGAAACAATGCATCACAAGTACAGAGAACTGCTGCACATATGCAGTGACGCCAGATTTATGTCACAATCACATTAGCGTGTTTAATTGGCCCAACGCTAACAAAGGGAGGAGTAATAAGTTTATGGTATGGACATTTTGGAGAAAAAAAAAGTTATACTATATAATAGCTGATTGCAAATTCTTTTGTGGACTCCCCAAAGTGTAAGTGAATCTAGTGGGTTGATTGAGGCTCAAAGGTTTCCCACCCCTGCTTTAGACAATATAGGCTAAATGTATACATTGACTTTAAACTTGTTGTGTGTACTCGCAAACGTTTTTCAAGTATGATACAGAACTGGAAAATTTCCGAATTAAAAACCCTCCTTTTTCAATGCTGGATGGGTAAAAAGTGCTCCTTAAAAGGGACCACTGCTCACTCCTCAGTTGAATCAATATGTTGAGTCACTGTTCTGAAAAACGGAGCAAGAAATAGGCGATATATGATACAGATTTGTTTACGAACAGCAGGCAGCTACTGCGTTGAGGTCTGAGGAGGAAGGCTGCAGTCCATGGCAGTTCTTGGGAAAAGGCCTTAAAAAAAAGCGGAGAGAAAGATCTGCTGAAGATTGAGATAGCACTGACCCTCATCATAATATGTGGATGAAAACGCAGTCGGGCTTACATGGAGTAGCAGGAACGGCAGGCCTGGGTGAACTACTTCTGCTTCACGGCGACGCTGTCTTCCTCTTTCAGGACAAACTTTTTCCTTAGAGCTTCGGAGATCAGAGAAGCAGAGTCCTCCTCTCTTAAGGACGTACAGCCTCTGTTATATCTGACGATTAAAACACGCGCACACACATGCATCAGTGACTGTGGCTCTCCTTTCCCACTTTCCAGAGCACTACAACAAGTATACTCTTAAAACACATCAACAAAGATATGAAGATTTTTTTTTGTTTTAATAATAACAACGAGACAGTTTGTACCTGTCTTTATTCATCTTCATTCGGTTCATGTCCTTCAAGATGTCCATCACGTCGGCAAAACTGGTGGACTTGGACAGCGACACCGTGTCCTCCTCCGCCTCGCGGTAGTCCATGCTGGGCCTGTCAAGGTCAAAGGTGGCCGACGCTGTCATGGAGACCGGGGGCAGGGGGTCGGGGACCAGCTCCGACACCACAGACACCATGTCCTTGTCGTCGTCGTCGTCGTCGTCTTGCTCCTCCAACTCTTCTTCGTCTTCCTCGGTGACGTCGCTGATGACGAAGGAGGCGGCCGCCGTGGCCGCCGGCTGGTAGGGGGCGGTCTCGAAGGGCGCCATAGAAAAGCTCATGGTGGTATCATCGGGGGAGAGCAGGTCAGGAGTCAAGGGGTTGGAACCTGGAATGAAGCCATGGGGACATTCGCAAGACTTTACATTCAATGGCCACAAAAATACTTCCGGTTGCGTTTATATTAATCACGATCCTTATTTTCGGCATTTATAATGGACTTACCAGTATCGCCAGCCACAATCTTTGCAATCTGTGCCCGAAGTCTGCTCAGCTCATCCTGCAAGGCGGTGGTGCGGTTTAGTGCAGTTACCCCGGGTTTCCTCAGGCCCTCCACCCGCTTGCCCTCCCGTCGGAAGTTGGGCACAGACGAGTTCCTGTGTAGCACCAGGAGCGGCGTGGGCCTCCATTCGTGTTTGAGGGGGCGACTGTCACTCCTGGATGGAAGGAAAACTTGAGTGAGTTAAGCTTGTTTGTGTCCTACATTACCACGTGGCTGGTGCATTTCATTCAAAAGATACAAGTGAATTGAATCAACTCTTCATATAATTTGAAAGACACCCCAGAAAATAAATTGGACAAGTTCCTGTGATTGTCTTTACCGCACTCTGGCATACGTCTCCTCTTCATCTGCAACAATCCAGGCAATATCTGCCAAAGTGGGTACCATGGGGCCATCCATAGGGCGAAGAGCGGAAAGGCCAGGTAGTTCCTGATGTTTACAGGTTATATGAATGCATTTTAGATTGTATACAGTGACTGCATTTCAAGAACGAGTGGTCAATACCTGAAAACACGCCCTTTGTGGGGGCTTTAGCGGGAGAGTGGACCCTATTCTTCTCACCACACTGCGAGTGGATCCATGAGGCTTGTTCTGCCAGATAGGAATAACGTCCTGATACAAGTAAAGACAATGAATCAATCTCTGCACATCCATAATCCTTCCACTGGTGAAAAATGCATCTGCCAACCCCATCACGTGCGAAAACGGCGTTGCTAATTGATACGGCATCTGAAAAAGGGCTGCCTTACTGTTTGGGTTTCCATGGTGATGTCTCAGCTTGCCGAGGAGCACCGACGCTTTGGTGCTCTTAGTGGCTCAAGAATGAGCAGTTCACTGAACAGATGCCACGTTAATCTGACAACTCTCGGGATGTAAATTGGAGATTAGTCAGAGCATCTGTTGGGGAGACACAAGCAGAGTTAGCGAAGACACATCATTGTGTTACCCATTATCTTTAACTTTAGAGGAATGAACTACGAAAATGAGCTCAGATTTAAAGCTGTTTCATTATGAATTGGTGGATGTGACGCGATTGTTGAATGACATGACTTCAACGAATGAAGATTAATTCATAGATTTTCGCTAATTGTGGCAGTGGCACCGTTCAGTGTGTATGAATAGTTTGGTCTCTGGAGTACCCGCCAATCCATCAACTTTGAAATTGAAGTAGTAAAGTAATTCTTTAGTTATCCGCCTGCTTTGGGAACTGTTTCAGTCGCCTGGTTTACATGGAGCCATGTATTCAGATTTCAATGTATCCCAATGACCAAATGGAATGAAAATGCTCCATATTAAAAAAAAAACTGCATCCAGTCAGTAGTGATGTCACCATATACGCACATTGAAGTAGCAGCATCTCACCAGAGCTTGTCTGAGATGGGAGAACTTGTTTTGAAGTATTTGTAACTTATTTTTATCAAGCTGTTGTTTGATAAAGTGTTAAAACTATCACAACTACTGGGCAAAAAAGTCAAAATTACGGCATCTTGATAAATCACGTGAGGTTTGCATCAATCTCTGATTAACTGAGCGGAGCATGTAAAAGAGAGGATCGGAAAAGATTCACGACTTGGTCGTCCTCTCAAAACAAGCGCATTTCAGTATGACAAAAGCAAACGTGTAAAAAATGCTATCATTCTTGACCTTTGAATATTTTTAAGACCGATGAAATCACGAAGTCTTTTTGGAGTCGTTAATTCAATGAAAAAAATCACCATACACTCTTCATGTCGTGACGTCACCGTTTACACACTCTTTAGAAAATTCACTCTAGTACGAGGATAACAAGAAGAAAGATGCCAAAGTGCATAAGTGCAGAAAGCGTCACTGAATTATTAGCACCGGTGGCTAACTATATCAAATATACACACAAGGCCGTGTCGGTAAAACAGACGATGACCGTGAAAGTATGCCCGATTTCCCGGAGGTTCCGTTTGAACCGGAAGATGAAACTAAAAACAAGAAACGTAACTTACGCCAAACGAAAGCTGGGAGGTTCCAATGGGTGGATTTCTTTGAAACGTAGTTTCTCCTTTTCGTCTTTCACAGTTGTGTATTGTTGTTCATTGCCGGAAGCCGGTACTCAATTTCCGCTGACGGATTGGGATAACTTTGTATCACGGCGCCCCTACAGGTCGCGGCGGACAGTCTTTGGGTAAAGTTTTTTTCCCTCAATTACATTTTACGGCATTTTAATTTAAAATTAGTTGTGGTTGGAACTTCTAAAAAAGCACCGAAGACACTGTGTTAAACATTGCAGAAAGAGAAAGTCGCTGTTTCGACTATCTTTCATTTGTGATATCCAAGATGATTCCCTCGACCATACTTCCGCTTTTACAGGAAGTCGGCCCCGAAAGGGAGAAATTTGTATTCTTTTTAAACCGTGAACGTAGCAGTGTCTTGAGTGCGACGATATCATAACATTTGAGGACGGCAGCCATCGGCATCTCTAAGCGAGTGACCGGTATGTGAAAGCCAACGTCTATGCTCGGTTCACCCGTTCAGAGGTTGCTGTGTAGTTATACATCAGGTCCATTGGTGCTTGTCAGACTCAAATGCCTTGGATAGTTCTGTACTTCCCCTGACGATTGACATACACTCGACAGCACTTCCTGGAAGAACACTGATTATTTGCATGGGTGTGCGTTGTCATAGGACGCTCGACTGGTCAAACAAATCACCACCCGCGAGTAAGGCTGCAGGCCTTGGGAATTCTGCATTCCTGTGCTGTGATTTGATCAAACAGTCCTATGCAACGTAACATTCATGTCGGCGTGTAGCTCTTAGGGGTAGTTGAATGCATTTAGAGTAGCCTCTATTGAGCAAAGGTTCATATTTTGCATTAGAAAAATCTCACAAAATACCACTTAAACAACTATATTTAATTAGTATGAAATCTAATTAGTTCAACCAAAAATTCTTTGTACAGTTTTAATAATGGCAACAGGTGGATACTCAGGTTAACCGTCTCCTCTGCCCCCCAGAGGAAGAGCATTTAATTGTTCTTTCTGTCACAATCTGTCGCTGACCCAGGTAGATGAGCAAAGACACACTATTTGTTGTAAATACTTCATAATTCCAGACTCCCAACTCCCCTTTTAAGACTCATCCAAGGCCACTGGAAGCTATAAACGTCAAACATCCATTTTAAGTGGTCTGGCAGTGAATGAGTTAAGCCACCTGGGAGCCGTTTTAAATTGTGAGAAAAAAATGTCTCCTTTAAAAGCTGCTTGCACCCCATGCATACACCCTCCCGATTGATTTGACATACTAATGGAATTGGCCAACTGGCTCCATTAGTCCACTAAGATCACTTTCCTGCGTGTGCAGAAATCCATCCATTTATGCAACCTGACCCCCCCTCTGCACCACAGTTAAATTGCCGCCTTGTGTTGTGCGCTGCAGATGCTGTAAAGCGGGAGCGAGAAAGGAAGGCCAGTCATGGGGAATAAGAGGAGGAGAAAGGATGCCAGTTGAGCCCCTCGTCCTTTTACAGCAGGACAGCAGCCAGTGTCAGATTAAAGGTAGAGGATGGCTCAGTCTGTGAGGAGGATGGACATCGCCATGGACCACAAGCCACAGGGGGACAAGGCCCGGACCAGCTACTTTGGCAATGTGAAGGCCAGGTTAGGATTACAGCCTGCCGCATGGAAATAAAAACAAGCCATGCGACACATTTGACTCGTTTTGCCTTTCGGGTTTAAATGTGCCACAATACAGCCTTTCATTCGTCTCTGTTGATGTGAGGAGAAGGGCACGGTGGTGCAAATATTATCTGTTGTGCCAGATTATGGAATGAACAAGAATATTTTTAGCCCAGGAATGCAAAGACACGGACTACAAAAAAACCCCAACAACGTTTCGTTGTATTTGTTCTTATTTGTTGTTACAAAGAAATTAAATCTTTGCACAATTTTATTTAAGAGCCCCAGTTTTAACACATCTCGAATGAAAACTGCCCGAAGACAGCTGGGATAGGCTCCAGCACGCCCGCGACCCTCGTCAGGATAATCGGATCAGATAATTGATGGAAGGATACATCTTATGATGATCTGCTGACATTTGACAGCAAGTAGTTTCGTTTGGAGGGTTTTTTTCAAAGAAAAAATGCACTCAACAGTATCACACTACAACCAACTACACTTGAGTAACATTTGCTCGCCACATAACACAAAGAAAACTGCAAACACAGAAAATGTGAGCGCAAAACAGGACTAATTGTCGTCTCTTCCTCACAACTGATTTTAACGGTAAGTTGGGAGGACTGCGATTTTTAAAAAAAACAGTTTTTTTTCATATTGTCTGATCTAGATTATTATTCCATTTTTTGTATATTGTTTTTAAACTGCCAGTTTGTAGACTTTGTACTGAAAACTGAAGAAACTCGAGAGTACTTCAACATTTTATTTACAGATAAACTACTGTAAATAAAAAATAATGAAGATGAACATAGAAAAATATTTAAAAATTTTACTCTACATTATAACATATCTAGAAATATTTATTGACATTTATGGCAATAATGTCAGTTAGCACAACAAAGCAAGCTAGTTCTTTGCTCCAAAATAGTTTGCTGGGTTACATTTCTAAGTAGGCTGGCCCAATACATGAGACAGCCATTCTTATTTCTTTGTTTTGAAATGAGGTAAAGCCAACTTTCACAAAAGCAAAATGTAAACTATTTAGTTGAATTGGCCAACTTAAAAAATTATCACAGTTTGTTGCCTTGAAATTTCGAATACTGTACATTCAACTTTTTTTACGCAGTGTACCAGCTATGAGACTTCTACAATTAGTGAAATAAATACTTTAGACCAGTGTCTCCCAACTTTTGTTGAACCACCGCTATGCAAGACAGAGAATCATGAAAAACACTTTGTTCGAACGTCTATGTATGTCAAGTGTTGAAACAAGCATCAACGTGAACTAAGCTATTCATACGTGCACATAAACAATAATTGTAATTTCTGATGAGAAAAATGAAAAGTGTCCTTTCCCCATTTGTGTCTTCAGGCTGGGCTCAAAGCTGCCCCCGGGGGTCCCTCAGCCTCCTCACTTAGCCAAGCGGCCCTGGGACACTCAACCACAGGCCCGAGGATTTGAGGAGATTTCAGCCACTTCTCACCATCATCATCAATATCAAACCCCCCCTGGCCGACCTCTGGACCACATCCCACACATCAGAAACCCGATACTGCGGCAGTATTACCTTCAAGGTACCTTACAACTGACTTATACTTGGACAGCCATTATTTCAAGTACCACTAGAGTGAGCCAGAGTAGTGGTACTAGTGCCGCACTTTAACAATCTGATCTGTTCTAAACTGAAATGTTCAACTTGATGGTTCACTGTCACATTATGTGATATTAAGGTCAAAATTGTCTGGGGATTTTTTTATAGTTTTTTTTTTTTTTTGATGATGACGACATTAAAAGCATGGCCTTTTGGTTTCCTCGCAGGAGACTCCAACACTGCTGTGAAGCAAGAGCAAATGGGACAATTGCCACATGAAGACAAAAGCACCACGGTCAGTCGCACACTTTTATTATGGTTGATGATCGAAAGCAGGGGTGTCAAACTAATTTTTGTCACTGGCCACATTGAAGTTACCGTTGCACTTGAAGGGCCGGTATGACTGAAACTATATAAAGAAGTCAGGAAAAATGGTTTATTCAACTATTGTATAAGTTAAATTATTAAAATGATGTGGCAGGCCAGATCTGGCCCCCGGGCCTTGACTTTGATCTAAAGCCTAAAAAGAAGGAATACTGGGTAATGTTTTCTCAACTGTACAACGTTTAGAAAACGTATGTTCTTCCTGACATGACAAATTTATGGCTAGGAAATGATAAAGGAACAGTGTCCAAGGTTCAATTCATCGACGAGTGCGTCGGTCGGTCATCATGGGTAGACTGAATGTGTTTCAGAGCTTCTACAGAAAATACAACCGAAAAACTTCATTTTCTCATGTTGATGCAAAGGTATTTTCTCTTTTTTTTTTTAACCACGCTCTTGAATGGAAATAATTCACTAGTCCTTGTGTCATGTAGACAAACGCTGTTCATGCTGACCACGATCTTTCCACCTTGGCGGAAGTCTCCGCTTGTACGTATATTTCTCTATAAGTGTACCTAATCAAGTTTCTTGTGGTGTTTGTTTGTTTGTTTTTTTTCCTTCCCATACAGGATGAGTCAGTGTTTAGCATCTCATCACACTTCGGCAGTGATGACACAGCGCTTCGTTCTCATTCCCGGTCACAATCGTCACTTTTGTGCTCTGCCCTTGTCCGCATAGAGGTAAGAGTCAACATATGTCACATGATGCAACCTCACTTGTTGTTGTTGTTGTTTCTGCTACCCAGAGTTGACATGCAAAACAGCACGTGTGCCTGTAACTCAGGGCAGCAGCTGATGGTTGGAGAAAGTGTTCAATTTTAATCATGAAAAAGCTGACGTTAGGGTCAACTCGTGACCATTTCTGATGTGCTAAATGTATCGATACTCTTTCTTTACGGTGGCTCTAATGTCTTAAACGGTATCATGTGGAGCTCTGCTATGACTACAAACATAGAGAAAGGAGGGGGGGGGATGCAGGCAGAAAGAGGAAGTACTCCACTGTTGCTGGGCTATAGTCTGTGTTAGACTTAACATGTCTTCCATTGTGAAGCAGCAACAAGCAGAGGAGGGAAAGAGCACTAAAACAGGCGACCCGGAGACTTGTAAGGAGAAGACGACGCCGGGGATGGATCCAGATTTTTCTGATCGACTTGAGGCTCCTGCACAGTCACCCTTGCCCGAAGCAGAATACGACAAACTACTGGTAACTAGTATAAATTGTTTCTATGTAGCAAAATCTTAGTTATATCCATTGACTGTATTTACATTATGAAAGTAGAGTGTATAATTCAGCTCTGATAGCCTTCTAATGACATTTGAAAGTTGGTTTAACGCCTTTTAAAATGTGTATTTGTTGAGCATGTGTATTGTCTAATAAAGGCATTTTGTGCATGATGTCAACACCCATTTATGATATCTTTCGATACAGTTGGAGTAGGGTGTTTCAGGAAGTGTGGTCCAGGAATGTGACATCAGAGCCCAAAAATGAAATTGTTCAAAACCAGGTCAAAATTATAGATGCTTTTAATCGAGCTATCCTGCAGTGTGCACTGAATAAATATAGTGAATGCCGTGGCACTCCATTGTTTCAAGCTGGAGTGCTTGGTACCTGAGCATTGAAGTTAAAATAACAACAATAATAATAATAATAATAAATAAATGAACAATTGATTCATTAATTTTGACACGTGAACAGATTCACGACCTTCATACAAAGATATTCAGTTCAAAACCGGTGCAAATGATACATAGAAAATTCTGAATGGTGAACAATGGTGGCGGCGCAGGAAAATCAAACTGCAGATGGCACAGTGGTCGACTGGTTAGCACGTCGGCCTCACGATGCAGAGGTGCAGGGTCCGATTCCGGTTGTAACCTTCCTGTGAAGAGTTAACATGTTCGTGCCTGTGTGTGTTTTCTCCGGGTACTCCAGTTTCCTCCCACACCAAAAATATACATGCCAGGTATATGGAACACTCTAAATTATCCCAAGGTGTGATTGTGAGTGTGAATGGTTGTTCGTCTATGTGTGCCCTGCGATTGGCTGGCAACCAGTTCAGGGTGTCCCCCGCCTACTGCCCGAAGACAGCTGGGATAGGCTCCAGCACCCCCCGCGACCCTTGTGAGGATAAAGAAAATGGATGGATGGGCGAATGCATGGAGGACAATGGTTTACATTCGAGGATCACATGGACACCGCAACTTATTAGCTGTTCGCATCACAAAATACAAAGTGCCTGCACCTGCTTTGTGAATCTCAAAACCAACAAAGATGAGGTAAGATCAGTCATTCAATCACCGAGCAACATCTCATCTTTTTGATGCTAACAGGATGTGGAAGCGGTCCCGATGCCCGACGGACAGCTCTGCCTTTTGGCTCTCCCACCCGAGTGCTGTCTGGTGGAAGGTCCTGATGCCACGCCTTATCTCAAATTGTTCTGCCGCCACATCACCGACCGCAAGGTAAGTACGGTGGTACCTCTAAATCCAGTTCTGAGACTCTGGTCACCCTCCAAATAATTATGTGTGTTTTACATATATTTATTTACATTGTCAGGGTGTGGTTTCCGGTATCCTCCTGGTGACGACAAACAAGCTCTTCTTCGACCCGTGTAAAACACACCCACTGGTGAAGGAGCATGGTTGCGAGGAGTATCTCCTGTCATGCTCCGTGGACAGGCTGTCGTCTGTCTCCTTCTTCTCAGACATCTCGCATGTTCACTTTCACTACTCTCAGCAGAGGTAAAAAAAAAAAAAAGAATTTGGTAACCATCATCAGAATGGATTTCATTGTTTAAATATGACTGCACTAGTACCTTATCGAACTAATTTAATTTGTCTCCTGAACAAGCGATAAACCCAATTTAACATAAAATCAAATCCACTTTTCCCATTAAAATGAATTCAGATACCATTAATCCGTTCCAATCTCCCAAAAATACCAACATTCTTTTGGATAGATTTTAACAGTACTGTATTGTAAAATTAAACACAAAAATATGGTATCACATAGCAAATGAGAATATAAAAAGTTAGTTTTACAAGGTGAGTATTAGTATCTTCTCCATGTTCCTTGCTCTTTGTTCCGTTCAATAAACCGCTGAAAGTACATCGGCGACTACGGTTCTCCTTTTCTTTCTCACTTCACCTGAGGCGCAGCGTATCGAAAGCTCTATAGTAAGTTCAATATTTTGGATCATAAAACAAAGCATATCCTTGTCCATATTATTATACGTCACATGAATTATAAAATAAAATATTATTGTAGTAAAATTAGAATCCTTCCTAATCTTCATGGGTTTTTTTTCTCGTTTTTATTCAATTTCAAATTTAAAACATAAACATTTAGATCCCAGCTGTCTATCTAATCTGAAGATCTTTGGTTTTTAGGAGAAAAGGGAAGAAACTTTTCCAGAGGTTGAAAAATGTCAAAAGCCACGATCAGAAGGGGCAGTCAATTTCACTTGTAGTACCTGCAGCTCTCTCCGGTTTGAGTCTCAACGAGGAGGCTTCGACACCAAGTGAACCCACTGACAGTAGAAACATGTCTGGCGACCAGCTTGACAAAAGCCCGTCTGAGATAGCGTCAGAAGCCTCCGGAGGAGCTCTCGGCGTGGCCGCCACCTTTTGCTGCGGTGCTCCAGACGTCTCCACTCAAGTGAATATGAATGAGGTGCAGTCCTCTTCTGTGGGGAGTCAGACTGCAGGTACCTACAGCGTGTGATGTTGAATACAGTCAAGAGTGTTTTCAAAAGAAATAATACATGATCTCTTTTGAAATCTCCAGCTCCTGGCAGATCCTCTGCTGAAAGTCCAAAGTGTGTCATGTTTGTGCGGCTGCGGGTTCAGTCGAGTGCAGGAAGGAAAAAGCGTACTGGAGGATTTCAGTTTGGCACGGCTGCCAGACGAGAAGCCTGGATCGCCCTTTCGCAGCAGAGGTACACTGACTCATGACATGGAGGTGGGCTGGTACATAAATAATATGAGAGCAGGCACACGTATCATGTGGCGTTTGGTCCTTGGAAGGCACTTAAATACATTTCCCACAAGAAACTCATCATGATTTCTGTGATGGACATATGGTGTCAGAAGTGGGATGCTTAGCCGCACTATTTCTACTTTCAAGGAGTGTCTGACTCATGGTTTCCTAAGGGGGAATGCTTAGCCAAAAGGTCATGTGTGATGTGCCACATGTTTGAAATCCCCTTTGAAAAATGGACATCCATGATGTACCAGCCTGTACAAGATTCATCTTGTATGTGATAGATAGATATAAAATGCAGAAAAATTATCCGTTGAACTCTGTGTGGTAGTGTTTTAAAACATATTTCATAGGTTTGAGGTCAGGGCTTGCACGTTGTTCCACACCGCGATCATCCACACAATATATAGTGTTCTTTGCAAGCGTAAAATTGTCTAAAATGTCTTTTCTCAAAATTAGAAATTCGAGGCTTGACAGGACAACAAACCAGCGCCGGAGTGTATCGTCCTGTCTGAGTTAATGTTTCAACACAGAACAACGTGACTAACTGGAACGCTAAAATCCTGAATTGCATTCGGGGGCCGCTCAGATTGTCCATTCAACCACTTGTTTGGCAGCTTGTTGACACAGCTGCTAACCTGTTTGTGCACCCGAGCTGTCCTCAATAACGACTTCCTGTCCTCCCGCTCAGCTCCAATGAGCTGCATGCCTTTCTCCAGCACCGTCGACCCGACTTGTGTCTGCTCAAGGGCGGAGGAGGAGGAGGAGGAGGAGACGATGGGGAGGCGGATCACAACGAAGAGGAGTTTGTCCTGGTGGAGGACAATGACGACAATGATGAGAACGAGGAGGTGGAGGAGGAGGATATGTTACAGAAGCAACACAACTCGGGAGATGACTGGGAAGTGAGTGGTTTGTTTTTGAAGACGCTGCCGATCATGGCTGTGTCTCTTTGAGGATAGTAGAATGAAGTTACGTTCTCTTTGCAGATGGTATTGATGGAGGACAACAGGGACAAGCCAGGCCAGCTCACTGACCGGGACCTGGAAGGACTGAATGCCATTGTGGAGAACAGCCACATTTTAGAAGCCTCACATGTCAGAGAGGTCAGTGAGCCACATGCACAGGCCTCACATGTGTACTTCTTAAACACTGCTCTTATCTCAACACGTTATGAATAAATAAACAAAACATACTTACAGTAGTTATAAAAAATAAATCAAGCCAATTGAAGCAGGGGGTTTTTTCCCCCCAAAAAATTGCATTCTACTATGTTGCGATTTTATTTCATTTGAATTAAATTCCTTGTGCAGGCCTATGTTACCCCCCCCCCCCCCCTCTTCCATATTAATTTTTGTCATCACCTCATCTTTTCTCAGCTGTCTAAGGAGCTGCCCCCAAAGACGGTGGGCCACACCTGGCAGCTGGCGTACAGCACGTCTCGCCACGGCGCCAGTCTCAAGTCCCTCTACCGGAAATTGAGCGCCTCGGACTCGCCCACTCTCGTCGTCATCAAAGACGCCCTGGAAGAGGTGAAGTCTCTGCTTTACCGCATCTTAGAAGAACATAACGACTACCACTCGTGCCGGAACCTCTCTTTTCTTTCTGCAGGTATTCGGGGCTTTCCTCTCGCACCCGCTGAGGCTCAGTGAGACGTTTTACGGCACGGGAGAAACCTTTCTCTTCATGTTGCATCCTCGATTCAAGGTAATTATCATTTTGTGTGGTATGAACTGAAGTTTTTAATTGCAAACCTGCACTGTGAGTTTGTGTATTTTCCATCATTCCACAGTGCTTCAGATGGACTGGAGAGAATTCCTTTTTCATTAAAGGGGACTTGGACTCATTTGCCATTGGTGGAGGAAGGTAAAATTTACAATGAACTAATGCACAAATGGAATTGGGAGCTTGGGGGGTTCGGGGGGGGTCCACCAACACTCCACTATTTGCTGGAAACTCACCTATCTGCTGTTTTTGCCATGTCTAAAACGTTGCTTTGCCGTCTTCATATCAACCAGCTACAATAGTGCCTTTTTAGTTGGACGTCAATTAATCAGATTTACATTCACAAACTATTATTTGAAGTTCACCTGCACATTCTAGTATCTAATATCCCCCCCCTCCTCTCCCCGCAGCGGTCACTTTGGTCTGTGGGTGGATGAGAATCTATACCTGGGCCACAGCAGCCCTTGTTACACCTTCAATAACTGTTGCCTCTCAGAAACCGACGACTTCCGAGTCATGGAGCTGGAGGTGTGGACGTTCAGCTGAGGCGTCTCATTGTTCACTTGCCACAACCGGCACTGTGTTCCAACACGGTTGTCCTTTCATGGTACCGGTCAGGTCAAACCGTTGGATTCATTCATACAGTCAAACGGATCAGGATGATTGGGACTTTTTGAGCACTGGCTCCTGTAGGGACATTTTAATGGATGACTCATTCCTGCGGGCACGCTCTTGAAAGACTTTGCACTTTGCTTCATGTCTGAATTAGTCGTCACTTATGATGTCAACAACTCTGCATCTTCATGCCCAGCCCTGTAGCCACATTAGCTTGTAAAAGAACGTTGTGAACAGTATTATATCATGTGTACGAATACTCACGTATTATGTATGATCATGCTCCCCTCTGGACAGGATGTCATCAAAAAGTGTCACATTCTGCATAAAATAAATATATTATCTATGCTTAGGAGTTGATCACAATTTGCTCAATTTTAGGCTCACATCTGATGCTGCTAAAAAAAAATTGTGTATTAAAAATTTAGACATTCAATACATTTGCACAATGTAATGTAGACAGGCAAAGTACAGCCCGGGGCCTCGGCCCAGTAAAATGTGGTGCTTTTATTTTGAAAGGTATGGTTTTATTTTATGTGCGCAACTATCTTTTTAATCACAGTTCTTGTGGTTTAAAAAATGGAGACATTTTAAATCTAATGTGTGTATAGTGCGTTAAAAGATCACACTTCATGCTTGGAAAAAAAAAATTGGACAAAAAGTGTCAGAGAATCAGTGTTTTACTGTTAAATTCAGAATTCTCATTTATGAGAATCAGCAACAGACCTGAACAATTTGTCTTCTGCTCAGGGTCAAACAAAATGAGACAAATTAAACAGTCACACATTTTCTTTTTTTTTTGTAACAGGAAATAAGACCAAGGTCCCTTGAGTACAACCACAGGCAAATAGTGTCGTTTTGCCTTTAGCTAAATTGCTTCCTTTGAGATGAATCAGTGAGAAACGGAAGACTTGTCAGATTGATTTGCAACTGTTTGCTCTTTTAGCTGCGAGTCAACAACTATAAATTATAACAATGTTCTTTGGTGTAGTCTATCTCCCCTCTGGCAAACGAAAATAGTACAAAAAAACATGAAATACAGACAAAATATGTAGCTCAGAAAAACATTCATAAAAGTTATCCAAAAGAATGCTCGTGCTGCTCTTGTTAGTGAGTTTTGCTTCTTTGCATTGCACAGAGCTATCAGAAGGCTGCTAAATATTCTGACCATGCCCGAATTCTGCATATTTTGCGCCACAGACTGATGGGAGACTTCTCCTGCTGCATCGGTCCCCGACAATTGAGTAACATGGGGGTGTTTCCTCTGGCAGACGCTTCATCAGCAACGATCATCAGGTTCTGCCCGGCCCTAGAAGAGCTTTCAGGCAGCACCGTCACAAACTGCTGAAAGGCGCCCGAGGCCACACTTCCACCTCCTCTTCTGGAGGCTTTGATTACTCGCAAAAAAATAGCGATATTCAACTTTGGTCAAATTTCCAGATGAACCTAAAATGCACTACAATCATTACAGGTTAACTTAATGGTGGAGTTTGCGATTTAAAAACAAAACAAAACAACTTCAGCAGCTCTCAGTGCTTTGCCACTTAAACTCTGGAGAAGCTTTCTCATCACACTTGTTTAGCCACAAGAATGATCTCTCACACACACACACACACACACACACACACACACACACACACACACACACACACACACACACACACGCGGGCGCGCACTCTACTGTGCCAGGTACTGCTTGGCCCTCTCCAGCCCCTCCTTCAGGAAACTGATGTAAGTGGAAGTGGAGGGGTCTTCAAACACTCCAGAGAAGCTGAAAGTGGTTCCGTCCTGCTCCTCGCCATCATCAGGCTTCATGGACGTTTGGTCCAGGAAGAAGTTTGCATTTATGTGATGGACCTGTAAATGAGAACATTTTAGACTCATTTGGCTCATTCTGTCTGTAGCATCGTGAGTCGCGTTATTTACAATGGTTCCATTCGGCAGGGCGACCATCATCTCCACAGGGAAGGTGTACTTGTCAAGGTGAAGGCGGGCCTTTTCGCTCAGTGCGGGGCTACGCTCATCAGCCTGGAGCGAGGGACAGAAATGTTTGTTTAAAAGGGGACACATTATGGAAAATTTACTTTTTAATTGCTTATATGCAAATATTTTGGTCTATCACCTGCATGTTCTCCAGCTCTTTGACCAGAGACCAGCTGCTCACAAAGCTCTGGTTGAGCAAAGCCAGAACGGGCGAACTTTCCAGGACGGTCTCCCGGAGAGTTCGCCCGGAACCTACAGGCCAGAGAAAAGATAGCGAAACATGCAGATGTTTAGGGCACCAAAAAAAATGTCAGCTTGTATACCTGCCTCACACATTTTAGGGGAGCCACTATGATGTGGGACAAATAAGCAATCATAAATCAACTTTTCACTCAAACTTGGCTCCAAATCCTTTGCAGTCAATTACAGCTTGACATTTGGAACGCATACACATCACCAGATTCTAGATTTGAGCCCTAACTTGTACTTTGGGTATTTTCCTTTCAGTTTTGTCCAAATTCCACTTCTTTGCCTTTGAAAAGTCTTCGATTGCTTTCGGGACGTTGTCCATCTGCATTGTGAAGCGCTGTCCAATGGGTTCTGAGGCATTTGGCTGAATGTGAGTACCGGTAGATCATATTGCCAGAGACATTTCAGAAATTATCCTACTGTTTTTGTCAGCATTCACATCATCATTAAATAGTTCCCGACTTGAAAACTTTTGGGGTTATTTCTTCAGATTGAAGGTTTTGCACTTCCATATTTTGCCCCAAGTGTACAAATAAGCTTACCACAGTAAAAGTCAAATTGTTTACTAAGATGAGGTGTCGCATGTCAACTTTACATAATTTGGTCTGAACTGTCCGCCTTCAGAGTTTTCACTGTATGCCACTAAGTGGTGATGAGGAATCTAATTAGTGACAACAGAGCATTTTAATTAGATGGTTAGTGCAGTGACATCATTGCCACAGACTAGCTTTTATGATGTTCTTGATCATGCAGAGAAAAAAAAAGTATAAGTACTTGGGCTAAAAAAAATACGCATCCCAAATGGGTCATTTTGTTCCCTTGCCCAAAAATCTGAACTGTGCTTTTCTTCTCTAAAATACCAATACAATACAATACATGCTGATTTATATAGCGCTTTCACAACAGCGGCAGCTGTAACAAAGCGCTTAACAAAACAGTTAACATAAAGTAAAATAATAAACACAACACATAACATAGAACACGGACAGTCGTGCAGCCACCACAACACACAGGGTACCAGCAACAATTAAATGATGATGGTAAAATATGTATTTACCAATAATCACCAGTGTAACAATTTTGCATTTGACAAACTTTAAAAACTAGTTGCACGCTATTAGTAACAGTAGTAGTAGTAGTAGAAGTGGTAGTACCGGTATTTAGTCGTGTGTGTGTGTGTGTGTGTGTGTGTGTGTGTGTGCGCGTGCGTGCATTCAGGCATGCATACATGGTGATCTCGAGGTCCAAATGCTGCCATCTGCTGGCCATAGTTAAGGTCTCCCCCCCCCCCACCCCTTTCCGAATTTAATGGTCAAACCAAAGCTGGAAAATCCTTTCTTCTGCCTATTTCCATAACTAAAAGGTAGTTGACGACATTTTCCATTGCTGGCAATCCTCATTAGGGTTTCCGTTGATGATATTTCACGTCATCGACTCTCAAAGAGTTACGTTTGAACCTGTCAGTCTCACCTCAGCAGGACTGGTCGTCTAGTGCTCCCCAAAGTAGAATGGAATGCACCAACTTCTTCTCTGCTTCGGCTCGATGGAAGGCCTCCGAAAAAGGCAGGTAGGAGACCTATGGTACAGTCCAGTGTTAGACAGCCATGAAGCGACATGGTAAACAACACAACAAAGTCACGTTTACCTTCTTGAAGGGATACAGGGTGACCTCCAGGCGACGAGCGGCTTCTTTGTGATCGATCTCTACGCTCCAGTCAATGTCCTCAAAGACAAACTGGATCGGCTCAGCGCTGCCACCTCGGCTGTCGATGACGTTGCCCTCTTCGTCCATGATGACGGAGGGAACGGATGGCCCGGTGGACTGCAACTCCAACTGTGGAAGAAAATGCTTATCCATCTGTTACCACACATACTAAAATATGTCATGGCTTCTTGTGAGTATATCTCCTTTGTGTTCAATGGAGCCGTGACATTTTTTTTTGCATGTAAAATGGATACCTTGCGTCAAAAATGGTGGAAAACATTGGATTACTGCATCTAATACCTGGACTATAAAATAGACGAAAAGTAGCTGGAAAGGCTTTACCAGAGGCAGGTAGCCGATGTCCACCTCCATGTTGCTACTTTCGCTGGCGCCATACAGCCACTCCATGTCCACATTCAGAGACCTTTGACACAGACGGAAAAAAGCACACAATAACGACTCTGCCACTAACGTGCTCAGTTTTGTGATGTGCACTCTTAAAAGGCCTTTACTTGTCACTGGGGACGTAGAGGTGAAAGTGCCGCACGTGAGAGGCGTCTTTCGCGAGGACAATGCTGCCTGTGAATTGGCCTGGCGTGAACCAGAAGGGAAAGTTGGGGACATCGTTTAGCTGGAACTCTGCATGAATCCTGTTTGGGATTAAGAAGAGATTTTTTTTGTGAAAACGACAGCGTTCTCTCTGACTTTTCATCAAAACCACATGTTTTAAAACCGCACAAATATTTCAGAATTGCGCTTGTGCACATGAGTGAGGGATGCGGCTTTGGTCAGAATGGAGGGAAAGATTAGTGAAGTGAGGCTATCTTCAAATTTTGGGAGCAATTTTAAAACTCAACCTATCCCCTTAATTGTAGGGGTTTTTTTTTGGTCTCCTTTGGACTGTGCTGCTGCTCCTATAATTATCACTATTATTAATTAAAATGGAAATTTAGCTACGAACGGGAACAATTTTCAAAATATGTGTGACATCGAACTTTGTTTCTCCTCACCGGAACACAATGTCGTAATAGAAGTCGTTACTGGCACGTATGCACGCGATGGTGCCCTGAGGCGCAAAGCGAGATTTTATGAAGGGTCGGGGGTGAAACATGGTCAGCAGTGAGTGGATGAGAACCTGCGGTGAGAACAAAAACGCAACATGTAGCACTCATTTTTGACTTGAAGTGAACAGAATCAGATTTTTTTTTTTAAAAAGATACCTCTTTGCCCTTAGGTGTGGGAGGGTGGTAGCGGTTGTTGGGCAGGTACCCGGTGAAAATGTTGAGTTCGCTGGGGATCACCCACCATGTGTCTCCAACCTCCTGCTTATTCTTGGGCGGAAGGAAGACCTTGAACTGGCTGGCGAAGAAAGAAGAGGAAGGCACGGCTGGACTCTTCCATGAGCGCAGACCACTCAGGCAGCTGTGAGAGATCTGCAACATCAATTATCCTTATCAACAAATCTGCAAACTTTTTAGGGCTGATTGTGGTCTGTCAGTGAGAGCCTGACTTCTTCCAGATGCCAATATTTGCCATAATCTTTGGTAATGCCATGAGTCAGCTGAGGTATGTAACTACCGGTATGTTTTATCCAAGTTTTCCACAGCATTTTACCAAATTGCGACGAGCGAGCATTTTGCTGGTTTTGTTCTTACCCCAAGGAAGCCATCTTTGCTTTTTGTCATGGAGTCCATGAGCAGAGGCTCCATTTTGGCCTCCAGCGTTAAAGTCTCCCCATCTGGGTCTTCAATCACCTCATCTTCAATGTCCCGCGGTGGTGTAATCCCTGTGGAAAAAAAAGATAAGGCGGTGTCATCGATCATTACAGGAGGGAACGGAAATGTTAAGTTTGAGCTACCTGTGAGTTTCTCCACAACTGGTTTAAATTCCTCCGGACTGAGATAGAGGTCATGGTTGGTGTCTAAAGAGGAGAAGAGAAAAAGCCCCTCGGCACCCAGAGTTTGCACACTCTCCTCCTAATAGTGGGAGAGAAATTCACATTCATTAGACATACTGCAATGATTTCATTCTCAATGTGCACCGCAACAAATCTGGGTTACTGCTGCAATAACAGATTTTGTAGAAACTGGAAAGAGTGGAAAAGGTCTGCCCGGAGGCCACAGATTCTTTGCATATGTTCCATCCAGTCAGGCCATGACTCAAACACATGTTAACTGCCAGATACATAACGGGTGGCAGCGGGGTGGGGGGAGCAAATTTGAGACCAAACACTGAGTTTTACCAGTTGAGACAACTAAAGGACACACCCTGTTAGTAAAAGCACAATGGGCTGGACTAACTGCAGATGTGGGCTCAACACACCAAAATGCCAAAATGGGTTGAGCGGCAGTTACTGGATCGCACACAATTTCTTGGCAAAGGGCTTTTGGATTTCTTTTTTCTTTTTTTGGGAGAAAGTACATTTTAATGGCTTGCATACAACATTGTATCTCCGGTGTCTGCCCACTCATCAAGTATCAAATTAAACCACCTCAATCTTTAGTTGTCTGCCTATTTCTGAAAATTGGTGTCATGCACGAAGCTGTTAACTCATCCACTGCCAGACATTACATCACGAAAGCAAATTCAGAAAACTGGTGGCATTCACAAGTTGATATGATGTGACGTCAACTTCAGTCGATAACAGGTGGCAGTACAAGACCTGACCAAAAGACCAAGAGTTCGAAGACTGTCCCTAAAAACTGGTTGATTCACAATAAATCACAATACCCTGTTTAGAGCAATGGGAGCGCATGAAAAATACCACGATATTTTAATACAATATTTTTATTTTTACTTGAATTCGGCTTTAATTTTCTATTTCATCATACTGTTTGACTTCGGCTTGAAATTTCAATTTCATTACACTGTACAAACAATTTGTATCGCTGCAGTCGATGTTGTCGAAATCCAATCATTTCGACTATAACTTCAGCTCACGTGTCTATTTTGAAGGTGGGTTTCTTGATAGTACTTGATGCCGCACGCCAGGAGAGGAACAACAAGAACCAGGAGCAGAGTGTAAGTCCTTGTGGAGATCTGGGAGCTGGAGCCCGGAGACTGTTGTCGCTTCTGGCCGTCGTTGCGTCCCTCCTCGCGGGTCTCTTTATGCACGTCCGCCGCCATCCTCTCCTAACACAAAGGCATGTCGGTCGGATAACATCCAAAAAAATATCCAACCGCAGACTTCCTTCTATGCAGAGCGACCGGCTATGATACTGCCTCCGACGCAGGAGGGGAACGTCCCTTCTGGGGGGTGAAGTTCCTAGACAACCGCTAGCAATTTAGCCGCACATCCCTGAAGGGCTGCTTGCGAATGTGGCAAGGGATCAAGTGAAACCCACAACCAACTGGAAGTCATATTACTGTTTTCAACTTAAAAGTATTTCAAGGGTCCGGAGGGGGGGGGGGCGCAACCCGCTTACAGTGTACTGTACTGTTTGCTCGACCGGGGCTTTTGTTTTATTTTGAAACGGATTTTCCGCAAATATAATCGCAGTGTATTCCAACAATTTCGCTTAATATTTTCGAGGTTTTGTCCCCTTCTCAATTTGTTTTTTTCTTTTGGGGGGTGCTTTTCCTGCCAGGAAGCTCTGTTAAACAATTTAAATTACATGTTCGTCTGCCAGAAGGGACTTTAGATCTGAATCTGCAGCTTCTGCTCTTGACACATACCCTTTGAAACTGTAGCTGAACACAAAAACGTTTTCCTTTTTTCTTCGTTAGTGCTCATATCGAGAAGAAAATTACGCCACACGCGGTTGCTTAGTAGCTACCTTGGATTGACTCAAAATAGCTTAAGTGATGACTTCTGAACTGATTTACAAAAAAAACCCAAACAAAACATTGTTTAATAACTGAAAAAGATACACCTGATCTGTGTGTGTTGTCACAGACTACTGTGATTTTCAGGTTGGCTCAAGAGACAGACATATTGCCATCCAGCCAACGTCTGTTAGACTCTTAACAGTTGCACTCAAATAACTGACCTGACTTTTAATTACTTTTTGAATGAATTGGAATCTGCATAAATTGCTTTTTAAAAAAACAAACAAAAAAAACCCACTGAAACATGTTCAAACTTGGCATGTGTGTCGTGTGCGAATCATTTTACAGAGAACAGCAGGCTTGTGTAAGGACAATCTATCTTGGTTTATTACCACTTCACACTCTCCATATTTACATAAGTTACACTGTGTATTACCAAGAATAAGGCAACACTTTTGTGATGCTGATAATATTCAGTTCACTTATGAATGAGCTGACTGTAAAAACACAATTTAGCAACATGTGTATTTTTGACTTCTGCGTTTTGTAAAGTTCATTTCATGGAGAAGGAACTTTTCAGCACATATCTTCTTCCACAGGTTGCGTCTTCACCTCCATGACCTTTGGAGGGATGTAGGAGCCCATCCCAGCCGCTCTCTCTGCCTCTGCCTGCGTGTACGGTTCCTCCTTAAGCTCTTTCAACCTAAATGGACGAAAACCAGGCGGAGGGTCCAAATACTGCATATTTCAATCCATACAAAACTATTGAAGCTTTACCGTCTTTTGTGGACTTTAGTCTTGAAATGGTCTTTCAATGATTTCATGTCCACAAAATATCTCCTGCAAGACAAAAGGTCACCGTATTACCAACTACTAATGAACAATCACGAGAATCCATTCATCCATTTTTGATTGCACTTGTCATTAAAGGGTTTTGGATGAGCTGGAGCCTCTCCCACTCAACTTTTGGCGAGAGAAGACTACATTTTTGGGAATCGGTTAGTAAACCGGAGTACTATACACAAAGATACTCTCAACTTTGAAGCAGAGTTGCAAACCACTAGTCTACTGTTCTAACCCTTCCACCAAGAGTTAATACACCATGAGCATACTGGAATGAAGAACATGTTCCAGCACTGTACATAGTAAAAAGTCAGTCATTTTGTTAGTTATTAATTACATTTGTTACATTATTTAAGCGAACTCTAATAAACCTATTTTCAATGGAGTTTAGCAGGCATGTCCCTATGAAGCATTGAGAGAAATTCAAACACCTCTTTTTTGCTCCCCTGAAAATCAAATAGGCCACAAGTTGACTGTAAATACGACTGTGACTGATACCAAATTGTGCACCACATTAACAAGACCTGCCTTCAGAGTAGACATGGCATCTTTAAAGTTGACATTTGTATCAGGTTTAAGAGAAGTTGCAATGCTGCTGTATGCAGCGTGGGGCAATCCGGATTTCAGAAAATGCCATGATAGTCTTCCAACCATCCCTCAGAACATGTTTTGAAAAATGCATGTCGCAGAGATGTTGAGACACCTGCAAACTAGTTTAAATTATGAAAAAAACGTCTCCTTCAACATTATCCAAAATGGATTGAAGGTCCTTGAGCTCTACCTCGACAGTGAGCATAAGTGCAGTTGTCCACTTACGCGCAGTGTAAACAGTAGTGCTGTGCACATCCCGTCACATCATAGTCCACTTCCTGATTAAGTAGTTTGGCAGCAATTTCAGGCTTCATATCTGAATGGATCTCATCTAAGTCTTTTGTCCGGCGCTTCGTCTTCCACGTCTTTGCAATGTTCTTCTTTTTGCCATTATTGTGGTTTTTCGTTTGTTTGGACTTCCCCATGGTTAGACCGGTGAGCTGGAAGGACAAATATGGATACAATGTAACATAGCTGAAAGGTAATAGCTTAGGTGGGGGAATCGAGTCATATGACTTGACTCGAGTCCTACTTCAGTTGCGTTCAGTGCTGTGCCGAGTTGTGCCGTTTTCTTTATGACACGACAAAAGTAAAATATAAGTCTGTTTCTTTCTAATATATCAGTTTCAACCCGTTTTCTTTGGCGTCATCATCTTCATGTTTACTTACCCCCCTCACACGTGCAACTGGAAGGAGTGGACTCATTTACTTCCGGGTCGAAAGAAAGGGCGAGTGTGACGTTTCGGTAGATGGCGTCGGCCACCGATTCTAAAAAATGAAACAAAACAAAACAAATAAATTTGCATTTCTATTTCTATAATGAACACCAAAAACATAATATGTGTAGATATAGATAAAGAAACATTGTTCTTATGTAATTTATAATTCTTTAAAACGCCATAACACGGAGGTCAATGACTTGACAAATCGCCTTCTAATCTATGACTGGACTGTACTTGAGTCAAATGATTAAGATGGTTGTCATGGTGGGCGGCCCGGTAAGTCCAGTGGTTAGCACGTCAACTTCACAGTGCAGAGGTACCAGGTTTGATTCCAGCTCTGGCCTCCCTGTGTGGAGTTTGCATGTTCTCCCCGGGCCTGCGTGGGTTTTCTCTGGGTACTCCGGTTTCCTCCCACATTCCAAAAA
The DNA here is from genome assembly GCF_054856545.1 of Hippocampus guttulatus. Lineage (NCBI taxonomy): Eukaryota > Metazoa > Chordata > Actinopteri > Syngnathiformes > Syngnathidae > Hippocampus > Hippocampus guttulatus. Next base: position 11,823,394 of record NC_141273.1, read on the forward strand.
CATGCATGGCAGGCTGATTGAACGCTCTAAATTGTCCCTAGGTGTGAATGTGAGCGTGGATGGTTGTTCGTCTCTGTGTGCCCTGCGATTGGCTGGCAACCGATTCAGGGTGTCCCCCGCCTACTGCCCGAAGACAGCTGGGATAGGCTCCAGCACCCCCCGCGACCCTAGTGAGGATCAAGCGGTTTTCTGAAAATAGATGGATGGATGGTTGTCAGGGTTCTGCAGTTTGCAGATGAACTGATCATTTGAAGCAAACATGTCAGGATGCAGATAGATACAAAGATGCAGAGCCAGGAAACGGTAACAGTGACACAAGCCTTGCTCAAGTCACCTATCTATTCATATGCCAAAGAGCCCCAATCTAACAGATGGAAGGATGGCTCTCAGTACTTATACTCAGCCAGAAAGTACACCGAAGCCCGAGTATGCACCAAATGCACACAAGTGAAATGGTAAAGTAGAGTTTAAATATGTCAACAATCAAGAGAGAGAATGAGAGAGAGAGAGGGGGAGAAAAAACATTTGTTTTTTCTAAAGTTTGGATCAAATTGTTGCTCTCGATTTCCAAAATGTTAGCGACCTCTGGTTGTCTGAAAGACAGTGCAGTAATCATTGCAGATCAATGAGTGGCGGTAATACACTAGGACAATTTGTAAACCGCGATCAGACACAAAGAAGAAGAAAAGAAGGCGGTGTCAAACTGTCCTAGTGCATACGCGCCGTGGAGGAGAGGGAAGATGGCGGAGCGGAACGTCGATCTTGATCACGAAAGGAGCGAGCGGGGCCTGGACACGGCCGAGGACACGCTGGTTGCAATGGAAACCCTGTTGGCCACACTGAGGGCATTCGAAGACGGGCTTAGGCAACAGGAATTGTCCGTGGCATCGTCCGCGGACTACTGCGACAACTTTTGTCAGGTAACGAGTGCGTGAATCCTTGATACTAGCATTAGCACACCGCTGGCTCAGTTTGGGTTGTTTTCCTGAAGATAGTCGAGATGCTCTGGGATCGGTTGCGCCCCTTTTGTAATTAGAAAACGCGTTTCTGAATAAACGTATACTACTCGGCGTCCAGCAGCGAGTTTAAAAGAATTAACATTATGATCGCACAATATTAATTAAATGCGGTTCACTATTGGCTCTGTTGAAATCAATATTGAGTGTTTGAGGAAGCTCAGCAACACCCCTCGTACTACAGTATTGTGATCTGCATTCGTAATTGCACGTTGAGACATGCAAATACTGCTCTGGTCAAATCTGACACTTTATTACATTTGACTGTAAGAAAACTTTTTTTCCCCCTAAAGATATTTAAAAATATATTCTTTTGTATAGATCTTTCATTGTGTGTCCATTAAGGCTGTTCCAGGTAATAAAGTAACCCATGTTTCTATAATTAATTTTAAATTAACCACTGTGTGCTTAAACCGAACAAAACGGGGGGAATCTTGAATCTGAAACTGGAATATCAAAGTAAAAGTGTTTCTATTTTTCAAACATAAAGAACAGAAGTCAGAGATTTGAGGGTGCCTTGACACAGCCAAAAAAAACAAAAACAAGTACAGTACCTGCAATGGAGAAAGAGAAACGTATCAATGTATTCAATCAAGAGAAAGAAAATAATGAGGTCATGAGCCCATGAAGCCACCTGACTATGAACCATGGAGAAACACCACATCTACCAGCTTGCAATTTTGTGTTCCTCACATCATATTAGCATACTACTGTAAGTAGAGTCAAATTTAACCATAACGCAACAATCAACATTTAAATTTGCATCTCGTATATCCTACTTCTTTCTTGCAACGCCTTGTTTTGCACAAACTAGCCTCTTTCCAACTCAGGCATCACCTTAGTCGGAAGTAGTCCCAATGTAATTACACTCAAATCTCCTAGGCTGAGATCCTTTTAGGAGGTTCCCCCTTGTGGATGTGCCATAAATAGACAGTGGGGAATTAATCAAGGCTCCCCGTGGATACCCAGCGTGCAAGGGTGTCTGTCTGGTACTCAGGCGTCTCAGGGTGACAAGCTCACTATCCTGCGGGATGTAGGCGGCACACATTTTCAAATGTTAAAATTTAACCTTAGTGTCGAACCAGTAGGTTTTCAAAGGTAATGTCCATGTGGACAAAATTATTTCGTACCCCTCTGTAAATGAAAGCAAACAAATCCACAATGGTCAGAAATAACTTGACTTTGATAAAAGAAACAATACGGTAGTTAAAATTAACCTAGGAACATCGGAGATTGCCTCTGATTTGTGGTTCAACAGAATGGCATTGGGGAGAAAAACAATTGTGACACAGGCACTGACGAAAATGATATTTCTGCACTATATACAAACCTCATTCCAATGAATAAAATTCATAGTTAATGATTATTTGCTCAAAACAAGAAAGTGTATCAGTTTGATTTTGACAGCCAGCTAACACCGAGTGCCAAAAATGTCTTTTTGAGCATATTTTCAATCAACTAAAGTGAATTAATCATTTCCGCGGTGTATTTGATGTTCGTGGTTGCGCCATGACCCTCTCCCAGCAACTTGATGTTCCTGTGAATATATCTACGCGGGACTGGAGCCAACAGTTTGGGGACATGGCCGCAGGAGGAAAATTGATGACAAATTGAAGAGCTGGATAATATGAATGGTAACAAAAGAGCCCAGTACACCTTCCAAAGAAATTAAAGGTCAACTTTAAGGTCAAGGTACATTGATGTCAGATCGCACTGTCCGTCCTGAATTTGAGCCAAAGTAGACTTAGTTAGAAGCGACCAAGGAGGATACCACGGAAAATTATGGGAATTTCACCTCATGATCATTATGACCAAAGTTCTCAAGATTACCGGTATTAGCAGGATATGTATTTTGAATACAAAAATATCATTTTTGCAACCCTATGTACTTCTTGACATTGGGAATTGTAAATGGCGACACCGACTGCACTTTTTGGAGAGCCCGCAAAACATACAAAAAAATTGCTTCTAGTGACGTCCTGGTGACACTTTTTTTTATTTTAAATTACCTGAGGCCGAATACTATTAGCATTAAGTCACCAAATACAGGAATTATACAGCATTTATGTTTATTGAATGTAAACTTTAAACCTAATACATAGCAATATGGAGGATGTTTTATAAAAATGTATTCTAATGTAAATTGCCTGGGGATGCAAGTGGCACCAATTTGGTGGACTCACCCATGTAAGCTTTAACATAGAATGAGGGATTCCTTTGTTTGATACATTTGATTTGTCTAATGGTAAACAAAACATTTATATTGTTATTTATAGGCTTGTGCAGGCTAAAATGAAGAGTCCACCCAACTGTGTAGTTGTTGGGTACATACGTGACTTCTCTCATCTAGAAAACAACACGATTGATGTATGACCTGGTTAAGTGCAACCAGTGGAGAATGACCTTGCTTGGCAGCAAATAATTGGCACTTGTTAAACTTGAATTTGAGGTGTAGGCGTTCGCAAGTGTCACACCTGTCACACCTGTCACAAACCTGTCTGTCGCTCTCTCAACTCTTTGGCAATGCCGTTTAGCGGAGAGGGTACTTGATATTGGGCGAGGCAGGTATTTTATACTCTTAATAAAAAGGGCAATATTCTAAAAAAAACAAAAAGTGGCACTGCGAGGGGAAAAATGGACTTTGTTCATATACAGCATTTGTTTGAAAAGAAAACCGCAATCCATGTGGGGATGTCAAGATTTTTGATGATTCATTACAATTACTGTATATCCGAGCTTTTAGTTGACCGGGAGCTTAGATAGTAGTATTGGTCTGTTATTGATTGATTGATTTTGCTGAATCAGTATGATACATAATTACAGTTGGAGCGGTGTGGCCAACTGTTTGAAATCTGTTTACCATTTATTCCTAAACCATGGACCATTTCATTCTTCAAAATACTCGCTATGTATTTGACAGTTTGTATGGGTTATTTTCCCCTCGCTAAGCCAATCCCCTTGGGCCTAATCAGTAGCATCTCAAACCAGACAGTGCCAAGTGGGATCAATCAGGTGTAGTCTAGCGTCTCCCTTTTCCCTGATGAGGAAACGCCTCAGAAATCTCACCTGCTTATGATTGTTCTAATGGGGAAAACCAATGTCATGTAAGTATCTGTGTATTTTTTTTCCTCCCCCAGGCACTTATGCATTATGCTGGCAGCAGAAACTCCATAGACCATGGTCTTCCACTTCTGGAGGTCTACTGCCTTTCGATAAATTGCTTCGCAGCTGCCCGCTCGCACCTCACCGCGGAGTCGGACAAAGTGACTCTTGTTTTGAAGAGGCTAGCTCTGTGAGTACAAGTGCTCCAATGAAAATGTGTTGTGTACTCCTTTGGCAATATCCCACAAAAGAATAGGACTTAATTAGGTGCTAATTAATTGCCTCCACGTTAACTGTGCTGCATGTAGTCCCTAGCATGCTATCTAGAGTCTACCATTTTTGCATCACTCCAATTAAAAAAAGAAAGAAATTAGATCTGTATCTCTATTTGGGGTGCAATATGATGCAAGGACGATTCGATTTTAAGGTGGAATCATTTGTTTTGATTCAGTGGGCTTATGATTCGATTTCATATGGTACGGCGCAGTTCGAGAAGGTATGATCCAATTAGTTTCTTGTTGTGTGTTGGTCCTGCAACAGACACTCTTCTTAAACACATTTTGAACCAATATCAACTTGTGCGCTTCTTTCAGAGTTGGAATCAGTCGTTTGCCTGTACCTTTCGGATAGCAGTGGCTGCCCTATCAGAGGCTTAACAAAGGCACAATGGCGGCAGACCAGTCCGATTTATCACTTACTGTCCAAGCTCTTTTATGTTGAAAGTAATTTTTCACCAATGACTTTGGACCCAGTGATGTGTTTCTGCCTGGAAGGCACAGGGACAGTGCCATTGCGCCTCTTTCCCAGAAACTCTTTGGGAAAGGAGCTTTTGTGATGCCTCTGACATGATGGCAGAAGCCCACAAATTTGTCGATCAACCAGCGACACCATTTTGCGTTGGTACCTTAATGGGGGCCAGCGCCAAAGCAAATTATTCTATTTTTACCACTCATGTATCGCTCACTTGACTCGAAGTGTCCTCTCTCTGCCTTCTCAGAGTAGCAACACCCTCTGCGCAAGTTTAAATAATCTAATGTGGACAGTGTTTCATTTTATTTTTAGAATATGCCATGAGCCAATAGAAACAAACAAGATCTTCCATAGTCTACTCTAAAAACAACTACAGTTCATCATTGGAATGCTGAGCTGTATGATTTGGAGAAGCCACTATGAATAAATGTGCAAGTAATACCTCCAATGATTAAATATATTGCGCAAATATGGATGGCATGATAAGGATCGAACCAAATAACTTCTGTATTAACTTGCTTTTAACATTCGAGTAACATCATCAATATGCGATCATAAGTGGATTCTCATGGCGCATGACAACATTCATGTTTATTGCTGAGAGCTCTCTATGACCATTTTAAGGAATGGAGCCGGGTGGCGCTGTACCTTCGAAGGGGTTCACTGTTTTTGTGGGAAAGCATGCACATTCCTAAAGATAAACAAATACAACAAACTGTGTCAAAAGAAAATGTGTCGGTAACATGCAGTTTAGCAGCTCTCACAACAAACAATGACACGGAAAATAATTGCACATGTCAATCAGAATCTGAATCCTGTTATTGGCATGTATGCAAAACACACAAGGAATTTCCGGCAGTAAGGGCTACACTGGTATTGCAATAACAAGCAATTATGATAAACAAGAGCTGTGGATATCGTATGAGTTAGTTTTGATCAATTACCCCAGCAATCTTTTTGTTTGTCCTGCAGAAGCTGTTTTGAACTGTTTCTGTCAGTGCCGGATAATGAAATCCCTTATGAAGCCTGGGTTCAATTCCACCAATCTGTTCAGGTAAGAATACTTCTATTCGTGTTGACTTCAGAGGAACCGAAGATGACCAAGTACACATGTCATCAATACGATGAAATCAACATATCCATTGATCAATCATCATTGATCGTTTCACCATGCCGTGCACGTTTTTTGGCGCCAAAGGAGTGGCTTGAAAAACGTGAAGCCCACAAAATGTCAAATGTTAAATATTCACATCGATTTTATACTGTATTAAAACAAATAAGCCGTAACACAAAAAGCTGCTCAAGAGTAATATTTTCTGAAAGGCTTCAATGATAAGTCTGAAAATGTTGCATGTGAAGCAATCATTTCAGCTCATTGTATTATATTTTTCTGGCAGGGCTACCACGACATGGCTTTTGGGCCCCCCCAAAAAGACTTGATCCAAGGACGCTCTGTTGGATCATAGTGTTATTTTTGTGTATGTAATGATTATGTGCCACTTTTGCAAATAAAGTTGGATTTGTACAAATTATCCATATTTAGTCAAAATTTAAACTCATCTAAAATCTGTAATTGAGATACTGTCAACCGTAGAACTACAAAGTACTATAAAAATGAACTTTGTACCCTGCCCCAATAAAAATATTTGTGTTTATTTGCTATGAAGTGGAAGACGCATTCCTTTGCAATTAGGCCCCCTTTTATTGAGGCCAAGGCCAAGTCACCCAGTCTGTGTTTATTCTTAACAAAAATGTTTTCTTTTGAATTCTTTCAGATTGCACATGACACCTTGTTACAGTACGGCAGTACAGACCTTCAAGCCTTACTGCAGATCACAGGAGAGGGGGGTGCCTGGAGCAATCCCATCCTCGCAGCTCTCCTCTCAGGCCAGCCTACCATCCAACAAGAAGGTTAAAAGAAAACACTTGTATTAAACCGGAGTAACTTCAATGTTCGCATCATATTGTCGTCTTTGTAATAGTTCACTCATCAATGCATTATTTAATTCTTTTTGTAGTCGACGCCTATATCAGCTTGGAGGGCGAGGGCTTCATGGAGATGCGCGTGAAGCATTTGGAGAAGATGGGCGAGGTGGCCAAGGCTGTGGTGCTGGCAAAAGCTTGCACAGACTGCAGCGCCATCTCCAACCAAGCCACATTTCGTCACACATACGTCTCTTTGCTCTGCCAGCTGCTTCCCAATGAAGAAGCAATTATGGAGGTAAAGGCTGGCTGTTCCTTCTCATTTGTCTTAATGCACTCCTATTTTTCGAGCACAATTCTTTTCCTCATCAAAAATGTGTTTTCTGGTCTCCTTCCTCACATAATATTATGCTTTACTCCCGAACAGATATCCAGGCAAGACTGCAAGGATGTTCTTGAGATTACCACAAACTTGGAGATGGAGGGGGAGGAGAATACGGGCTTCATCTTGTGCACGACCTTCTTGACGCAGCAGCTTCAGCAGCCCAGCCTTGATCATTCCTGGTGAGTCTTGCTGAAAATTGATGCGCTTATCAAGTTGCTACTTAGCTCATTAAACTTTGATTAACTCCTTCTTCTATCCATAGGGAGCTGATACAACTATGGAGTAAGCTTCAGAGGAAGCTGGACCCTTCTCTCATGTCTCTTCTTGAAAGATGCCTTCAGCTGGGTGCCATTGCCATAACAGTGCAACATTTGCTTTACCTGGTCCGTTTAATTCAGACAGAGGTACGATTTCTGTTTCCACACCGTCTACATAGTAATGTCGGTTACAGAATTACACGATAACGCGGCAAATAGTATCATATTCATGTGACAGCAATGGCGGGATGATTCATTAATACATTGGAATGCGTCACAGTATCTACGGTTTTACGGATGTAACGATAACGGTAAAATCGCGATATTAAAATAGCTGCGATGTTGTCGCCGTCATGGCGCGATATTAAACGCACCATATTTGTTAAATAGGTCAGGTTATATTTTCCATTTGTGCACTCCCATTACCTGGTGGTTAGTTTATTAGTGCAGTTTGATTTGAAGTGAGCATGTTTTGGATGCCTACGTTTAAAACCCACGATAATCTGAAGGGGAACACAACATGTTTGAATCGCTGCACAAATTCTTGTGTAACTCGATTCACAGTGTGTGTATGCATTTGCTTGAAAGTGCCTCAACATTAAGTTTTGTTACTATTATCAGGCGAACAAAGCATTGTGAACTAAACTTGTTTCTCGAGCGCAACATAGGTCACTCTCAGAAGCCACAAACATTTTGAAAATGTAAACTTTTGTGATTGTGATATTGCTATTCCTGAAAACTATTTTAAACTATTTCTGCGTTTTTCAGGCAGAGGCAGTGAGCACCGCTGCCTCAGTGGAGCTGTGTGTTAAAGCTCTACAACTCCCAAAACACGATGACTCAGAAAGCAGAATCGGCATCTGTAAGGTGGTGTCTGGCCTCCTCCTCAATGATCTGGAAGTCAGGCGGGCCTGCCTCCTCACAGAGTTCCTGCTTGGCCCCAGCCAGCAGGTCTTAAACCGCCTCCAGGAGCTCTACCAGTGCCCAGACCAAAAATACGAAAATGAAAGCGGCCTGATTCCCAACTCGCTACGCTGTGAACTGCTGCTCGTGCTGAAGGCACACTGGCCCATTGACCCGGAATTTTGGGACTGGAAAGCCCTCAAGTATCACTGTATCTCCCTTCTTGGGTTGAAACCTGAGTCGGAAGGGGAAGAGGAAGAAAGTGAGAAACCACCTACGCTTCAAGTCAACACACTGGCAAAAGAAACTGAGCACAAGCCTTGTGTCAATGGAAGTCGTCTTCTTCACAAGCAGCCTGAACAGAAACCTTCTCACGTGGTAGGAGGAGAAGGAGGAGTGAGGAGAGCCAAGCTCTGTTGTCGGATTTGTACACGGTCCTTCACTGACATTCAAATCATACACCACTCCAAAAGACACGTCATGGACGACAGACACCCCTGCCCGATTTGCCTGCAGAATTTTAGGAGCAGAAAGGAGCTTCTTCCTCACATGAAACATCACCTCCAAAGTGAAACGCCTCAATGCAGTACCAACATAAAGATTGAAGATGATGAGATTGAACCCGGTGAGATAACCGTTGACCCTTCTTTAATTTTGTGTTACGAGTCGACGCACGATCCTGAAGTCCTGCAGCACATTGTGCGGCAAGCCAAAACTGTCAAAGACAAGTGCGCGGACAACGAGCATGTGACATTCGATTACATTAACCAGCACTTCAGTCTGCAGAACCGAGAGGAGTATTTCTGTCCTGGAACCGGATGCTCCAGGGTTTTTAAACATTCCAAGTACTTGTACGTGCACTTAAAGTCAGAACATAAAGACGATGAGAACGTAAAGCATTTTCACCAGATGAGAGAGCAACGGGAGAAGTGCGCCTTCTGCCGGCGCCATTTTGTCTCCGCTTACCATCACCACAAACATCGAAGAACTCACTACTGTCAGCAACCGTACATGTGTCTGGTGATGGGCTGCGGCGCTCGCTTTGGTTCGTCCAATGAGCTCGTGTTGCACAAGCAGATCCATGGCTATCAGCTGAGCTACCAGTGCGAGCTTGAGGGCTGCTGTGTGAATTACTCAGACCTGGGACAACTTTATCACCACGAAGCACAACATTTCAGGGATGCTGCATTCACCTGCCCAACCTCCATCTGTAAAAAATTCTACTTTTCCAAAAGGGAATTCATTGAGCATCTATCCACACACAACATTGCTTTCTCTGAAAAGGACTTTGAGGCTCAGAGGAAAGCGAAAGAGACCATTTTCAAGGCTGATTTGGAAAGGGCGTCCCTTGTTCATAGTCCAAATGATGCGGAAGATTGTGCCATCGAAGAAGGCCAACAAACTTCCTCGGGGAATTGCGTTTCCTCCTGTCAACCAGCTGGCGACGCCAAGCCCGAAGCGGTGGTGACCATGGTGGCTATGTGTTTCGATGGAAGCAAGTTCACCTGTGGTTTTGAGAAGTGCGGTATGACTTTCTCCCGAGCTCGAGATGTCCAGAGGCACCTGAAACATGCCCACCCAGAACACCTTAAACTGGAGAGCAAAGATCACAAACATGACAAGGAGCAGGGTCCAAAGTCCAAAAAGATGAAGACTGAACTGGAGTCGGACAACGAAGAAGGTGAAAACCAGCTCTCGGCTCCCTGCTCACCTGGAGAAGATGGAAACGAATGGACGACCCCACCCCACTATACAACAAGCCTTGCAAAAAATGATCTCCTTCAGGAAATTCTCATAGGGCTAAGTAGACTGGATCTCAATTCCGTGTCGCCACATAGTGTCCCAAATAAGTCGCCTCGGTCCGTCGGAGGAGCAAACGCATGCCTTCACCAGGCTATCGAAAAACAACCTGTGGTTTTGCTTTCGAAAGCATCTTCCCGGCTGCCTAAAAGAAATGTAACAGAAGAAAGAGCGGTCGAAAGGCTTGACGATGCTAAACCCTACACTTGCGAGATAGGAAAGTGCAGCTTTAGGACTGCGCGGAGCTACAGTCTGCTGCGCCACTACGTTAATATGCACGGACGCCTGCTTGAAGAGGCCAAAAGAATGACTTGTTTTAAGGACACGTCATTTAAGCCCTTTAAGTGTCATATGTGTAGCAAGAGTCACCGAGAAATGAAAGGATTGAGCACCCATTACATTCGGACACATAACCTCCATGTCAGTTTGGTGGACGCATTTAGTCAAAGATCTACCCAACCTACAAACCCGAGCTTGAACCCGACAGTGAGGATAGATGTACCCAGTTGGGAACACGGGGTGAAAAAAAACTGTGAAAATAAACAAAACCCGAGTACTTGTTCTTCATCCTTGGCTGTAAATCTAGCCGAGATTCAAGAGGAAGAAAGTGACCACAAGGGAGATGGCGAGGATGGGATTACACCTCCGGTCAGAACAAGGCGTTTGGTGTCCAAAAGTAACCTCTGCTATATTCTAGATAAATTCAATAAACCGTTTCATTGTGTTGCCAAAAACTGCGACGCAGCCTTCTCCACCCAGGGAGGCCTCGTGCGCCACCTTCAGCTCACACACCATTACAAGCGCTCTCAGCTCCTGTTGGAACAGGAAATGCAACACGATCCCGAAGTCAAAAAGGAGAATGTGAAGAAAAGCCCTTACCCAAACTCTGACGAACCGAAACCCCAGTACAAATGCCAGTTTGTCAACTGCAACGCCTCCTACCATCTCAAAAGCAGCCTGGCGCGTCACACCCGCATTGTGCACTCTCAAATGTCAGGGCTAATTCGGTGCAAGTATGAGGGCTGCACTAAAGTATTCACCCACAACGAGGCACTGAAAAAACACACCCTGTATCGACATTGCGAGTACTACGACTCTTTGGTGGTACGGCTCCAAAGCACTCACAAAAAGTCCATTTCAGGATGCCAAAAGAAGCTTATCGTAACGCCCCCTAACTCTGCCACACCCGCCTCAACCGGATCGCCCACGCATGAACGGAAACAACCCGCCCAGTCGGAGGATGAGGTTGACGATGTCAGCAAAGACGAAAAAAAGTTGATTGTTAAAAAGAAAAGCTCTTTCAACGCTTATATTTTCAGATCGCATGAAGAGGCTTTACAGATGTGCCAAGACCGTTGTTTACGCGTGGCCCACCCGTGCATGATTCAAAACTGTGACTCTGTCCTCAAGTACGTAAACAGCTTGAGCCGCCACTACAGAGCGGTTCACCACATGAAAAATCGCTACCTTCGAAATAATGCCGAGAAGCTCTTTTACAATGCGGAGCAGCTGGAGGAGTTGATTCAGAAGAAGTCAGCTCGGCCAACCGTCGCAGTAAAAGAGAACCCGAATGGAGTTTGCAAAATGGAGTATCAGCCAAAGGCGGAGACATCGCAGGAACAGGATGGACAGGTAAAACTGCACTCCGCCAAGGCGGAAACCCAAATGGAGGCTCTTTCAGATCCTCTGAGATTCCCTGTGGAGGAAGTACTGCCCCCTGCAGAGAGAAACGGTGTCCTCGTCGGTGCCGATGACGTGCTGTACGGAGAACCGAGTACCGGCACGCACGCTGACGATACTGTTGTCACAACGCCGAATGGTCACAAACAAGTCGAAAAATTGCTCAACTTGGAACAGATCAAACCTCTCCTTCGCCCCTTTACTATCAATCTCTCGCCCCCATGCTCTGTAATCTTTACGGCAGAGGAGGGCCTTCAGGATGCTTCAAAAGACAGTAAAGTTCCTCTGCCTGTACGGCAGCCTCTCAAGCGAAAGAATGAGATCGCCGTACAGCCATCAAACGTGATCGACCCTCAGCCTCTCGGCCCCCCACCACACCCTTTTGACATTACCACATACAAGCCAGTCGGCTTTGAGGTTTCCTTCCTCAAGTTCATTCAAGACACCGCGCCAAATGACAAAAAGACGCTCATCGCCAAACGGCGAGACTCCTTCCGGCGCAGTTGTTCAGTCAAGGAAAACAAGCGGCTGGGAATCTCGTTCACGCGAAGCAGACGCAGTCATCCGATGCTTCACAAATCCCGCGGTACAACTGCGGACTTCCCCTCTGTCCGAAATTTGAAGTCCATCCTGGACAAAGCCCTTGCTGGGTGTGGCGACTTGGCCATCAAGCAGCTTCAGTACCTCAGACCCGTGGTGGTCCTGGGCAAGCCAGTGTGTACGGCCACCCTGCCTCAGCTCTTCCCTCCAGAACCCAACAACAGCAAACTGCTTCTGGGAAGCAAAGTTTAACATTGCACCTTTTAAAATTGAGTTGGACTTTAAGTGTTAATCTTTTTATTTTATTTTTTTTTTTTAATTTGTGATGCTGTGTTTTTGTTACTTAGGTTGAGAAATGGAAGGCTCGCAAATCAGCAACACAATTAAAGCCATGACCCCCCCCCCCATTCCTACCAAATCGAATTTTCTCACGTATATACATAAGCCCTTCAAGATCTATGTACATTTTCACAGATTGTTAGAAATGGTTAGTAACAGGAGGCTTTTACCTGTGTGAAAATGTAACGTACCTCCTACAAAAATCTAAATGAGTGACTGCCTGGCACAAAGTCCGTATGAAATAGGCGTGATATTTGCAGTGCTTGGAGGTGAGGTACCTGTGTAACTTTGTAATAAAGCTGAAAATTTATATCAAGTGTTGTTTTCTCATGCCATGATCACAGTGTTCTTCAATGAATAAACTAAAGGACAGGCAGACATGAGATCTGAACAGTTTTGTTGTTAACTGTACTTTATGAAACAATTTGATATCCTATCTTGTGCACTAATCACATCCTTGGGAGTATTGTGACCATACTTAAAAGGTATACAGAGTGCTGAAGTTGTCATTCCAAGAATGAAAAATAATCGGTGAAACGGATAATAGCCATACTGTATGCCATTACTAGATTTTTATAGATAAGAGGCCCTTTTGGAACTACCTCTGTGACTTTAATTCGAGGGATCTGGCAAGGCAATGATTTTCATGAAAATGTCGACCAAAGCATTGGATCCATCTTAGACAATGACGATCCTGGTGGCGCTCTTTCGACCATCTTACATGATCACCATCCTGATAGTACTACTAAAAGCGATTAAAAACATAATGGCAGGTCCTTCTCAAACCATCTTTGTAACTTTGTTCGATTAGGTGAAAATGGCAGAATGTTGGTCGGCAAAGAAGTTTTTTTGGTGCTCGGTTCAGTAAACCGGATGCGGAATTATGTTACAGGAGCGGTTCCTTTCCGGATCTTTTATGCTGTTGAACTGACTCAGCTCTCATGTATTGAAGTGTCTTTAGTCACGATGGTGGTTTAAAACCAACTCTCGGTGAACGTTTTCTTCACTTTTGGGTCGATTTGACGTTTGTAAAAGCTGTCCATTGAATAGACTAGTACGTCCGGTTTTGTGTAAAATTTGTGTGTTAGCAGCGAACCAGGTTGACGGATAATAACGTTGCTGTTAGCCTGTTTAGCTAGTGAAGCGGTTCCATCATTTCTGAGAAAAAAATTGAGGAAATATGCTCGACTTCACAAGTGAGCTGCCCGTGGAGAAGCAGATATTTTATGCTGTTTTGGGCTTTTCGTGGACAGTGTATCTATGGGAGGCATATCTTGCACATAGACAGGTAAGTTGCTACTTATTCATGAAATAGAAAGATTTAATGGTCGCATTTTTAAAAGCAGATATAGGTTGCTCAGAAAATGTAGTCGATGCTGCAGTAATTGCACAATTGGTGACAAGTGGGAAGTACTGTAAACCGATGTTAACAGTGACAGTGATGCGAGGTAGAGTATGTCAAAAGAAAGCTCTCTCTCTCTCTCTCCATACATTCATTCATTCATCTTCCGAACCGCTTCATCCTCACTAGGGTCGCGGGGGTGCTGGAGCCTATCCCAGCTGCCTTCGGGCAGTAGGCGGGCGACACCCCGAATTGGTAGCCAGCCAATCGCAGGGCACACAGAGACGAACAACCATGCACACCCTCACTCACACCTCGGGACAATTTAGAGTGATCAATCAGCCTGCCATGCATGTTTTTGGAATGTGGGAGGAAACCGGAGTACCCGGAGAAAACCCACGCAGGCCCGGGGAGAACATGCAAACTCCACACAGGGAGGCCGGAGCTTCTCTCCATACATATATATATATATATATATATATATATATATATATATTTTCAAACTTCATGTACTACGTGGGCCTGATGATCAGCCAGCACATCAACAAGGAGATCTGGTGGTATTTGTTTTGTTCTGTGCATGAGAAGACTTGAAGCAAGACTAATGAAAGGACATGCTGGAGATAAAGGATGGGTGGTTGTATTTTTGTGGTCGCCATATTGATGTTGAGATTTCATTAAATTGTTTAGCAAAGTGTTTTTCAATGGAAATATCGATGTAGTATGAATAATGCTCTGATACTATTACCATTTGAGCCTCTCTCTGTCATCCGTGCAGCGAAGGATATACAGGTCAACAACACGTGTTCCACAAGAGCTTGGAAAGATAATAGATTCTGAAACATTCGAGAAGTCCCGACGTTATCAGCTGGATAAAAGCAACTTCAGTTTTTGGTCTGGTCTCTATTCAGAGACAGAAGGAACGGTAAGATGCTCACAAGAAATGGTCATTATTAATGTAATCCATGGCGTGGTACTTGATTGATTTGTGCCCTATGTACGCTCTTCCTATTAAAGCTGATCCTGGTCCTGGGGGGGATTCCTTTTCTGTGGGAAATCGCCGGCGCAGGGACGAAACGCTTAGGATTCGGCCAGGAGTATGAGATCACGCAGTCTCTTGTGTTTCTGTCTCTCGCCACCCTGTTCAGTGCTTTAACTGGCCTTCCCTGGAGTTTGTACAACACATTTGTCATTGAAGAAAAGCACGGCTTCAACCAGCAGGTAGTCTTCCTTCTCCGAAAGAGAATAGGAAACCCTTTTTTTTTTTGATTCAGGGGAAAAAAAAGGTAGAAGTAAAATCTCTGGCACAAAGCTTTGCAGGGATAAGGTTATTGCAGTTGCACGCGCCCTGCCTGAAAATAAGTTTCATATAGCGTGCACTACATGGTCCAACATTGTTGGGGTGACCCCTATGTATCCGAGATGAGCAGAAATTTTGATGTTCTTCTTCTCTTATCGCTTGTGGCGACTGCGCCTTCTTTTGATATGTGCGGTTGGAAAAAAAACATGTACATGCATAGATTTGGTGCTCACTGCACTAAGGTCGTTTGAAGTATGCTTGCATCTCTAGTGATGGATCTGAGTGGATCAAAAAGAACATTTTTTTTCTGGCTTTTCCTCAAATAGTTGGTCAAATTCCAACTCGGACACCTTGATGGTTGTTTGACATTTTCTCAATAGACACTGGGGTTCTTCATCAAAGACACCGTGAAGAAATTTGCCGTGACTCAGTGTATCCTGCTGCCTGTCACCTCGCTGCTCCTCTACATCATCAAGATTGGAGGCGATTACTTCTTCATCTACGCTTGGCTCTTCACCCTGGCTGTTTCTCTGGTGAGTACGCAGTGGACTTTTAGAACATGATGACACCGTTGGGGCCTTTGCTATAAATGGAAGACATAAACAGGGGCCTTGGTTTACGATTGAATTCCGTTCCTACAATGGCGAGGTAAAAGCGAGTGTGTTGTTTCCCTCCGCTAACGCGGCAGCCAAGTGATTACAATGAATATTTGTATGAGAAACGTCTCTAGGCCACCAAATATAAAACCGTCAAGACAACGGTAGCTGAGTGGGCCTACTTCTGCTGCGTACTACTCTGGAGCTAGTTCATTCTGCACCGTTTGCAAAATTTAAAATATTTCCAACTGCTCTCCTGGCATGCATATTCAAGCAAGCCTCTGTTATTGGCGATCGTTTGTTGTCTAGTAAACTTGCTGCTGTCTTTCTGTTCTCAGGTCCTTGTGACCATCTACGCCGATTACATCGCTCCTCTGTTTGACAAATTCACGCCTTTGCCGGACGGGGAGCTGAAGACGGAGATCGAGGCCATGGCCAACAGTATCAGTTTCCCTCTCACAAAGGTTTACGTCGTCGAAGGTATGCGATTGACAACAGAACCGTGAGGTGTTTGTGTGCAGTTTTCAAATGTTGCCCGTGATTCCAGGTTCCAAACGGTCTTCGCACAGCAACGCATACTTCTACGGCTTCTTCAAGAACAAACGTATCGTGCTGTTTGACACACTGCTAGAGGACTATTCCCCCCTCAACAAGGGAGACGAGGCAAAGCCCGAGCAACCAGAAAATGTCGAGGTTCACACCGAATCCAAAGCCAAGCCAAAGGTTACGACGCCTTAAACGTTGTTGTTAGAATGGAGAATTTGGGTGCTTTCACCCTGGCATCTTTTCGACTGAGGGTGGAGATTCCTTTTAATATTAGCGGCCATCTCAGGGTGTTCCAAAAAATTGAGCCGGCATTTGAAATATTCTTAATTTTTTTTATTAGATGAGTAACTACATGTCATAGGAACACTCTTGCACACACAGTGCCTTTTTCATCGTCAATCTTCACTCTGAACAAGAAGTAAAAACAAAACAAAACAAAAACGAAAAAAAAAACTATTTCACACAGTGTTTAAATTTAACATAATTTGAGACCGATTTTCATGTTAAAATGAAATTAAAATTAATTTTATGGGAACACTCTGTATATTTTGATCATTTTGGTTTTCGAAGTGGTCTATTTGAGGTTTTATTTGATTTTTGGATGGTGCATTGTTTCCTCACTGGCTGTTTGAGAATATTCTAAACAAACTGGAGTCAGCGCTGAGGCATTAAAAAAAAAAAAAAAAGAAATTGTGATGCAAAATGGTGATTGTGTGATTGTGAGCTCTCCATTGGGAACCAAACCGGCAGTTTTCCTGGAAAGGTGCCAAAACAACTTTGTTCTGGATGGACATTTTTTTATTACACCACGACACTCCAAATAACCAGCCCCTGTGTTAAAAGTGTAAACAAAAGCCAAATTTTGCTTTCTTTCCAATTTTTTACTCGCTTACCTGTGCAGCAAACCAGCTTCCCGTTTACATTCTTGCAGCCAATAAGAGTCATGTGATGTGGTTTGTTTTGCAACATTTTTTCCTCTCTATTTTTTTTCTCCCCCAACAGTATGAAATCGACATATTCACACATGAAATGTGTCAACGCCCCCTCACAGCCGCCTGACATTCAAAATGGATCGAATAAATTCGATTTTGTGTTTTACGGCAATATTTTCAGTTTTCATGCACTAACTGTCGGACATTCTTACAGCACAAGAAACAAGGATGCAACAACCAAGAGATCCTTGCCGTTTTGGGTCACGAGCTGGGTCACTGGAAGCTCGGTCATACTGTCAAAAACATTGTCATCAGTCAGGTGATTATTTCACTTATTTTTCTTTTTTTTTTTGATTGGCGTGTGTAAAACATGGCGTTAACATCCGCTGTCTCGCTTTCTCCTTCAGATGAATTCCTTCCTGTGTTTCTCTCTGTTTGCTGCCCTCATTGGACGTAAGGAATTATTTGTGGCATTTGGCTTCAACGACAGCCAGCCCACTCTCATTGGCTTGATGATTATCTTCCAGTTCATCTTTTCCCCTTATAACGAGGTGACCATCAAGAAATCCTTATTTCATTTTGCAGTTCCTCCCAGTAAACTCACTGACAGTGAACCCTTGTCGTGGGGTGTACGTTAAAAACCCATCTGCAATGATTGTGATCAGACATTTTAGATTTTTAATTTTACCTTTCCCACATGCTTAAAACACATTTAAACTTAGTACACACCTAGGAATGGGCCGTTTACCGGTTTTACGGTTTACCGTGTTTTTTGTTGTTGTTGTTTTTTTTTTGAGGGGACTTCTATGTAGGGCTTAATATGATTGGCTGCTGGCAGAGTTGCGTAAACCAGCCAACTCTTTGAAGTTAGAGGCCAGTGCTAATTTTGAGACTTTGATGCCACAATATTTTTGCTCACGGTTATCATTCCGTCAGAATCTAATCTCGGCTCATCCCTACACAAAATGTACAGTGGTCAACAAAAGGCGCACAGCTCTAGATTAACATTTGTTTGTGTGCTTTAAAATGCCATGAAAAAACATTTGTTTAGAACGGCAATATCGCGGGGGTGACAATGATGAAACAGGGAGTGAACGCTGTAATTTCCATGTTTATTCTTCATCTTTGCAGCTTCTGTCCTTCTGCCTGACGGTCCTGAGCCGCAGGTTTGAGTTCCAGGCCGACGCTTTTGCGCGCAACATGGGCAAAGCCTCTGAGCTACACTCATCCCTCATCAAGCTGAACAAGGACAACTTGGGCTTCCCTGTGGCCGACTGGCTCTACTCCATGTGGCACTACTCGCACCCGCCCCTGCTGGAGCGCCTCAGAGCGCTGGGTAACGTCAAGCAAGACTGACGGGGCTGGAATGGGGAGCGGCGAGCACTGCCTCCTCCCAAGGGCCTCCGGAGACCCCTACTGGCCCTGTGACACCTCCCCCTAATCTTATTTTATCCTGTTTTAGTAAATGAATTTAATGATTTACTTTTGCGTGTGTTTTAAATTGTAAAACATCAGCACAAGGCAGCCAAAATAACTTGAATGGCACAGAGGCGTCGACAGTAAGCACACTGAAAGTACGCGTGGGCAATGTGTGTTAAATTGAATTTTGTCACTGTACAACTCATGTTTGGCAGATTGGATCAGGAGAAAGGATTTGTGCGCTGTGTACTATGGCTCAGGCGTCATCCCTGAGTGGGTTATGCGTAGTTTATTAGCCAATTAACATAAAAGCTAGACATGGCGAAGGACATGTGACAGCTTCACAGACACCCAGGTCACAATATTTAAGTCCTCGCTTCTGTTGCCAGTCATTCTCGAACCAAATCAAGACTATTAGTAATACTTAAGTTCCCAGTTTTTAAAAAAAATTGGGCCATTGTGTATGTTTTCTTAATGTGCCTCCTAATTGTCTTTCTTCTGATACTTGACCCTGTTAGAGACACAGCAGTGCTGACATTTTTATTTGCATCTGAATTTGAATTGTGATTTAGAATTTTCTTTGGAGAAGGGAACTGTTTGCTAACTGGGGTCCAATGTACAATGTGTTACCGTGCATTCGTGTGTTGATTTGTGGAAAAGAAAAAAAACATGAATGTGGTTTTGAGGTTTAAATTGAATGTTATGTTTTCTTAATTTCGGAGGTCTTAAATGAACCCAGAGTTGCCAGGCGATATGTTTATAAGGGACATTACTGGGGGGAGGGTCTGTGAGGCTTCTTAAGACAGGTTTCAAGACCATCACTTTGCTCAATAAAACTATTCCAAACCATGTATACTTCTTATTTAATTCACTGAAAACCATTAGGATACATTTATATTTAATAATGGATGATAATGAGTACAACAAAAACTATAAAATAATTAAATTCAAATATTTAAACATTCAACTTAATAGCCTTAATTATATAGTACAAGGGTGGACAAAGTATGGCCTGATTTGTTATTTGTCTGGTTCACCAAGCAGTTACATTATATATCATATATTGAATGAGATAAATACAAATTAATCAATATACTGGATTGTAACTAACTCATTTTAGGAAAAAATGCAAAAATTTCGCAACAAATACAGTACATATGTGTTATTCACTCAAAAAATGGGTGAGTCACATGATTATTGTAAATAATCAGATACGGAATACTTGCAAAAATGCACAATTTGACATATTTTATGGTTGACTGTATTTTACTCACTCCTTTGTTTATTTCCGTATTATAAATAGTAATGCAGCTTGACAACTCGTATTCATGTGTCCATCCATCTTCCGCAGTCACGACCCACAGCTCATGACCACTGGTGAAGGTAGCAATATTGATCGACGGGTAAATTGAGAGCTTCGCCTTTCGTCTGAACTCCTCCTCCACCACGGAGAGGGCACTCCACAATTTTCCGACTGAGGATAATGGTCTCAGATTTGGTGATGCGGATTTTCATCCCCAACCGCTTCACACTCAGCTGTGAACTGCTCCAAAAAGTTGGAGGTTGCAGTACAGTACCACATGATCAGTAAAAAGCAGAGGTGCAATACTGAGGCCAACAAGCCCGACCACTCAGTCTCAGCCACACCTAGAAATTCTGCGAAATATATGTTTTACATTAATTATAAATAATACATTTGACATGTTTTGCACACCGTTTTTAAATTTTTACTGGATCAGGTTATGCAATTAGGAAAAAAATCGGTAAACAACAGTTGACCTTAACTTCAGGTCGAATTGTACGTGCACGCGCAGGTTCACGCTTTTTATTTTGAGACGTTCCATTGGGCAAAATGGGGCCCGATATTGTGGTGAATTAACATATCACACGCGCAAATTAAAAAGCATCCACCAACGGAGTATCAATTTTGATCTACTTCGTTTCCAACTGAAATAACCTGACTAATATTTGCTACGTCTTCCGGAAAATAATTTCTCACGTGAAATCGACCCCTCTGTCTGGGTACCAATGGCGCCGTCCTCTGGCTGTATGTATTTACAGACAAGGGCAAACACTGAGGAAGCGTTTCGACTGTCATTGTCATTCGCCACTCACATTAGCTAGCATGGCGAGGTTCTTGAGGCCCAACATCCGTGGGTTGTTCGCTTTACAGCAGAGAATGGCATCCGACCAGGTAAAACTAGGTCCTTCGGACCGAGCTCCTCAACAAAACACCGCTTTCTGGAGCTATAATGCCATTTTGTTTGGAGTGATTTCAAATGCGTAAACATTAGCTCCATAGTTTGCCTAGCCCTGTATGACAGCTTGATCACCAGGTGTTATTTGCATGAATATAGGCTAAAAATAAGGTGAATAAGCGTTATATGGGTCGCTTTTAAATGCGTTGCATCGGTTTAACATTCGAATTGGCATGTAAATATGTGTCTTTGTCATTATTAATGACAGGGTAAATTTAACACCATCTGTTACATTAGAGAATGCCTACATTTTCCACATTTGAGACACAGGAAGTCTTGACCTCTACAATAATGTTTCCCAACCTTTTTGAGCCACGGCATACATTTTACATCTGAGAAACCTCTAGCATACTGGCAAACTAATATGTCACAAAAAGAATAATTATACAGCACTGTATACTGAAATCATGATGATCTCGTCTTGATTTAGTCACAAATGCATCTACTCGGTGTGAAATCTGGGCCTATTGAAAGTTGTTATTCTGTTGTATAATTTCAACTGGTGGAGAGTCAAATTGTACTTTCTGTCACCTAGTGGAAGGGCATTGAATTGTTCAGCCTGTCATTACACGTTGACAGCATAGATAGATGAAAGCCACTCATCCGTTTTCTATACTGCTATTTATATTCATAATGTATTCAAATTGTATTTTCTGTTATGAGTAAATTTAGCTCAAAATAAGAATTATTGTCCTCAGGTGTAGGTAGTATTTATTTTTTATTTAAAAAAAAGTTTTTTTAAGGACTAACTCCAGTATGTTTATTAGTTTGAAAAACTTGCCAAGTAAAATTACCCCTGTTATAGTGACAGATAATTTTGTTGAAATTAAATAACATTCCTCATTTACTTATTTTATTTAAGTCCATTATTTTGCAGTATAGGTGCTGTCTTCATCTTGACAGAAATTAACCATAAAAATGTCACTTACTCGCTATTCAACATTTTTTCACTGGGTTGGCTTTCACCATTGCAGCTGGGCGAGCTAGGTAAAGGTGCAGGAAAAGGTGGCGGAGCAGGCGGCTCCATCAGAGAGGCCGGTGGAGCCATGGGAAAGAAACAAGCGGCCGAGGAGGAACTGTACTTCAAGTAGGTGTTTTCCCTCCTTCACTAGGGACCTTACTGGACTTTAACGCCATCGCTTGGCCCAATGTTTTGAGACAAAATTTCAGCTGTGAGAGTGCTTGAGCTATGCAGCCTCTTGAGTAAAGTGGAGGATAAAAAATGTTGAATGATTAAGGTACTCTTATGGCCTTGCATGTGGGCCGGCAATTTACTTTAAGTAATTTAGTGACCGGTGCTAAGAGTCAAATGGAGTTGCAGACAAACCGTCCAACTTGGGCCAACTTGACTTCAGTTCCTGATGTCACTTACTTGGCCATGCCTGTTAAATGCACACATGCAATACTACAGTTGTTGTGATTTTTGTGTTCTCCATACAGTAATTACCATACTAAGACGATATGGATTTTTTGAGTCAGAATAAAATTCCAATAACCAATTAATCTGGTTGAATAATTACAAAAATATACATTTGATAAAATAGTTTTTTTTTTTTGGTCGTTTAACAGTGAAGATCCAGTCAGAGTACTGGCATTTCAATTCGTTTCAGTGCAGAAAAGTTGATATTGTGTTCTATCTGCACACAAGGCGCAAGGAGCAGGAGCAGCTGGCAGCACTGAAGCAACACCACCAGGAGGAAATCGACCACCACAAAAAAGAGATTGAGCGTCTGCAGCGGGAGATTGACCGTCACAAGGGGAAGATCAGGAAGCTGAAGCATGACGACTAACCAAAACGAGCTTCCGCCAGACATCTTTAATAAGATACAAGGCTTTATTGCATCTGCAAAAAATATATATATTCTCCCTTTGTGTTCTTCTGCCACTCACCATCTCGGAGTAGAATTGCATTACCGGCAAGACATGATTGTGTGGTCAATTGTTTTTTAAAGCACTTGAAACAGTTCACAAAATGAATGTTGTTTGCATGCAACTGTTGTATGTTTCAAACAGCAAATAAACATGACCTTGTGTGACATACATTTCTAAGAAGGAGCTCTATCTGTTTTAATATTTTAATTACTCATTCATTCTACATTACACATTCATACAGTATTATGCTTCTCTAAGTGACATCTATGAAAATTTAAAAACTTTAAAATAATTTCCATCATTTTTAAAGACATAATTTGAAATACACATCTCATTTTCTGTTACCTTTAGAGTCTAATGAGGGAATGCCATTATTACCTTTATAGTGTACTTTAGTACAGTTATGTAATGAATGCATGCATTTCGCTGTTATTTTCCCCTGAAATCCGACAATTAAATGTCATCTTTTTTTATTTGTCTCAATTGGTTAATTGAATTATTATACATGAAAAATTATAAATAAAACTTATGTATATTGGATTGGCTAAACTTTGTCACATGTACTGTATGTACTGTACGACACGATGTCCGTTTTGCATTTGTCCACAGGTAGCGCTAGAACATTTTCGATACAATCCAACGAGAACGCCCGGCGGTAACGTCACTTCCGCTTGCCCGTGTCTTTTACCACGAGCGACCCCGTGTTTCTCTCTTTTCGCACGTCATGGCGGACCGCTTCAATAAGGTACGCTACACCCGTAGGGCGATGTTCTTATTTTAAATGTGTTTCTGCAGTAGTTTTTGCCTTGTGTATTCGTTAATATGCAGTCGAAAAGTTTACTATATTCCACGGTGAAAACGGGTTCAATTTTGTTTAAAAATGCTGTCAAATGCTTTTCTCTGTCGGCTTGCATCTCAGTCGACATGTCTTCCATGATGGCAGCTCTACTAGCTAACGCTGTTAGCTGCTAGCTTGCTTGCATTGAAGCTGAAGTCTCTGTTTGTGACTGGGTACCTGTCAAAATCAAAAATGATTGGAAAGTCTGTTAACGATATTCACATACGTAACTTACAATTTTTAGAAGAATGCATCGACTAAAGCGGCTGCTAGATAATTTTGTTGGCATGGTTGATCGGACGCTAAACCGGCAATGCAACCATGTGCTCATTTGAGAAAGTATTAAAAATGCGCTTCAAATGTTGTCACGGCTTCATAGAATTGTCATATCTCACGTTGTCGTACTTACTCTCACGCAAATGGTGGTTGCTCGTGACCTTTCCGTCATCAATTAGCTGTTTCCCCCCCCGTGGTCTAGTTTAAATCTTTTCTTTTGACTTCTTGTGGTCTAACCAGCCCCCCAAAATTCAATTTTGCAGGTTCTGCTACTAGATGGCAGGGGTCATCTGCTTGGTCGGCTTGCTGCCATCGTTGCCAAGCAGACCTTGCTGGGTATGTTTCTTGGTAATCAGTATCACTTAATTTATGTTGACTTATCGTCTGTGATGATTACTGTCACCCTTGGTTGAGTTTAACGACCATGAAAAAACTAACATGCACTACCATCTGAGGCGAAACGTTGCCAGATACAAGCTTTATAGCTCTTTGGAAGGGGTATTTCATAGGTCTTTATTTTCCATTTTAAAGGACACAAAGTTGTCGTGGTCCGGTGTGAAGGCATCAACATCTCTGGCAATTTCTACCGTAACAAATGTAAGTAGTTCATTTTAAAAAATCAGTCCTTTAAAGCCTGTCTTTGTGTTTTGACTATGATGTTGTAAGTCAAATTTGAATGGCAACAAGAGATAACTGTGTGCTTTATATGCTCCAATAAACATTTCAGAATGTACAATGAGGCAAAACAGCCCGAGTTCAGAATCTTTAGATGCGCCAATGATGTCTTGAAAATCAAATTTGAGTTTTGAAAGACTATGGAAATACTTCATGCACTACAATCTGAGGCGCACACATTCCACTTAAATGGTGTCCCGCAATGTCTTGAATACGCTCTTATAGACTGTTTGATATTGCAGTGAAGTACCTGGCTTTCTTGCGCAAGAGGATGAACACCAATCCTTCTCGTGGACCGTACCACTTCAGAGCCCCCAGCAGGATCTTCTGGAGGACGGTCAGAGGTGAGACTGAAGCAAGCGCAGAATGAATACCAAAACCCACTTAATGTGTACCTACTCCTAACGTGATACAATGTACAGTGGAAAATCTAAAGTAGAAAACCCCCAAAGTGTTACAATTTGGAGCTGGACTGCTTTCTTGGCAAACGTGCCTTCAAAGAGTCAGTTGTTCAAACCAAGGGAGATGTTTTTTTTTTTTTTTGTCCAATGAACCACTTTGTGCCCCCCCCCCACTCCCGATTTTGCTGCTGTAGACTGCAAGTTTCCCCAGTGTGGGACAAATAAAGGTTATCTTATGTTAGTAAAAACACAAAACATCAGTAAGGTAGTAAAATTTGAAATTTCACAATTTTAGTGTCATTCATGTAATTCATTTAAAACCCCGAATTTTAAATATTACCAAGCCGATTCAAATTTAAATAGCAGGTAGCAGAAAGCATAATGACGAGCACGGAGAAGTAATTTTCATAGTTATCCTCTTTTCACATTTGGGAGAGTTGATGTTGGCTTAATGAGGGGGCGGTTTATGGGGGCATTTTGAGTGTGAAAAAATAATCAATGCAACAATTCTGCCCCCAAATTTTATTGGTCAAAACGGGAATTTCCACTGTGCAAGGTCTGCTTTGTGTCAAAGCAGAGCACATTTCGCCCCTAAACTGCAGTGATGAGCGCTTTTTAATAAGATTCTGATCATTTATTGATGAGAAACTTGAATCGGATCTGACTTCTGAGTTGAGTTGGAGTAAAGATGTGCTTGGAGAGACAATGCTGCTGCTCTGTTTTTATCTTGAGTTGTATTAAAGTGAAACAATTGTGTGCCAACTAGGCATGCTGCCCCACAAAACCAAGAGAGGGCAGGCTGCTCTGGAAAGGCTGAAGGTGTTTGACGGCATCCCCCCGCCCTATGACAAGGTGACGTCTCCGCACATTGTGGCCTTACTTTGTATTGTCAATGATGCTTTTTACCATACCTTACCTTACCTTGTTTGACTGAGGTTTGAAATGAAAACACAATCTGAGACATGCCACCCTCAAAACGTTTGGCCCCCCGGTATTCTTTGGTGTCTGATTTTTGACTCCCCTGTCCCAATTCAGAGGAAGCGCATGGTGGTCCCAGCCGCTCTTAAGATTGTGCGCCTGAAGCCCACTCGTAAGGTGAGTTGCGCCGAGTCCTTCGATTCAATGACCCAGCGTCTCAACAGTGATGATCAGAAATCTGATAACGCATTGATGATAACCCACTTTACGGATCTGACTTCTGAGTTGAACCGGCAACGCGTTGGCTTCCTGCACATTAGTTGCAATGTTTAACTCTACCCATGTCATGTGCAGTTTGCCCTCTTGGGACGTTTGGCTCACGAGGTTGGCTGGAAGTACCAGGCCATCACAGCCACCCTGGAGGAGAAGAGGAAAGAGAAGGGCAAGATGCGCTACAACAAGAAAAAGGCCACCATCAGGCTGACCAAAGTGGCCATGAAGAACGTTGAGAGCAAAATTGCCAAGTACACAGACGTTCTCAAACAATACGGAGTTCTTGTCTGAGTGTATTTACTGGCCAATAAACAAATAAAACCTTTATAATAAAGTTTTGTTCGTCAATCACGAGAAAGATGAGTCACTTACACATGGTTGTGGTTGGTGGTAATTTACTTTCAGGTGACAATTGAAATTGTGTCACCCCTATGAAAGTTTAAAGAACTTAACCTGCAATAAACGCGTTGGTATCATCCACACATCCCGTCTGCAGGTCCAATTTATTCTCCGCTAGAGGGCAGTGTTGCAATAAGTTTGCCAAAGTTGAAAACAGTATACCTCTAACCATAAAATTTTGTGTAAATTCAGCACGTCATTTGGAGCTTCAAGTAGCGTGTGTATTTAAAACACCGTGGGCCCCAAATACTTAGACAAAACAGTCGCTGCCACTTTGCTATTTGGCAAGCTCAATTTCTTGAGTTGGAAAAAGGCTTCGTCGTTTAAGCGTCAGGCAGTACCTTTGCCTTACGGAGGGGGCGCCCGTCAGTCGTGGGTTTAGTTTTTCGACCACAGGTGCTCAAGATTTTCACTCAGACGAAAGCACAACCAACGAATCGCAACTCGAGCATTTCATGCTGACAAGAATATAAGATATGAGAAAACATTTGTATTTCAGAGAGTTTGGAAATAAAGCACGTTTACGTCACTTCCATGTCAAGGTAGGACCATGCATACATGTTTAGAATGGGTATACATTTTGGAATTGTGATGGAAACTAAAGACTGGAAAAAATGGAAACTAGACTTTCTTACCCAAGAAACAAACTAAGGTAACGTTCCATGTGCCTGTATAAGGTAAAACAATACCAAAAAACTGCAAGTTGCCAAATAATGTTCAGTGACCTGCATTCATGTTTCGGGTCCAAGACCTGATGTCATTTCAAACCAACTTTACCCTAAAATATAAGTACAAATTCTTCAAATCTGAAAAATTCCACTGGAAGTGCAAGTACAGCATTTATAGTACTTTTTTAGGCTCGGTGACACGATCACTTAAAGAAAATCGGTCTACCCATGCGCTCAACCCATTTCTTCCGTGTCTTACGTCGAACTGGAGCCACATGACCCTATTTCTATACAGTATGTGCAATATGTTTATTTTCTTCTTTTTTATTTGGAATATGATTAGGCATCCTAATACCACTATGACTAAGTTTTAAGTCTGTCTGGAGCCATTCTGAGGAGTAATTGATAGGCAAAAGCAGGTACCCAGGTGTGAACTAAAGCAAACTTTCTTCCAAGACCATTTTGTTTGTGAACAGGGTCTTTTGTAAACTGAGGCTCCACTGTTTCACAAACGAATCCATCATGAGTTTGGCACTAGCCAGTCACGATCTGGACCTTTTTCCGCATCTGCTAGAGAAGGTTAGTACCCACAATTCACAAGGATCCTCGCATGCCTGTCTGTTGGCCCTTTGCTGGAATCGTCCATTATGCTGCTGTTTGCTGTCAAACTGGGCGAATATCAGTCGGTGGCCAACATTATCTACTCTTCCGCTAACTTATGCCTTCGAAGGAGAAGACCATTTGGGCGCCATCTTGGGCGTTATAGAAAGAGCATTAAAGTACATGAATACTGCATTGTTAATTAGGTTCAACGGAAAAATGAATACTGCCTGTCGTCAATTGCAACTCGGCTGGGGTTCACCGTATTGTGGCGAATTTTAACAACTCATTTGGGTAATTGTACTCTATTTTGAATGACTTTTGTAATCATCCCAACACCTTGCATGGCTTCTCACAAATTTCAGGCATTACCCTCGTCCCGCCCTCTGAACTGTAGATTGACCCCTGGCAAAAGTGAGATTTTACGACACTTTAAAGTCCAGCCAGTATTGCTCTGAACCCTATCTATCGATTTGGACAATTTAGTATCTGGTGATTTATATACTGTATATAAAAAAAGGAGGGGGGGAGGGGTCTGTTCATCACTGTTTACAATTTGACTTTTTTTTAGTTTTGTGAGCAACATTTCTGCTATATTAATCATGCTGGGGCGGAGTAATATTTATGATCCACTCTTCTTTTGTTATGGTCCTTAAAACACCATAAGGCTTGATACTGAAACTAGCATTTGCATTTTTCTCTCTTGGAATGAGAAATGACTCGCATCTCTGCTGTATTTTCACTATCAGTGACTGGAATAATAATGATCCAAGACGTAAAAGCTATAGGAGGAGGATACCTATAGTCTCTTCAAAGAGAACATAATCAAGCCTGTCAGGCCTATTATTCGAAGCATGTGCTGCATTTTAACTATGATGCATCTTAATCATGAGATGGAGTGGACCACGCACCTATCCTTTATTTGTTCATTGAATTGATCTAGAATGACAGTCTTCATTCCCACGGAGGTTCACTCTCCATTTTTCAAGACAAGAACATATAAAATCCGTCAAGTGGGTCAACTCCGCAAGCGCCAGACAATTGGTCGGAGCTCCACGGAGAGAGCAACTCATACGTACGACATACTTGTCCTTGAGAGCGCACCCTTGAGAAAGCAAGCGCTCGGCCGCTTGTTGCTCAAGGGACGGCATCAAGAAAACCAGTCTGGCGTGATAAACAACGTGACAACGATGAAAGCCAACGTGACGATTGAGAGTCAACCCGCCGCGGCCGTTGCGTGCTGTCGCACCAGCATCAGCTGTGACGACATTGTAATTGGACTCACTCCACATATATGGTGGTTGTTGCGCTTTAAATTGTTCTTCAGGCACTGAGTGATTGAAAATGATAGCACACGTGCCTTCATGGACGAGGCAAAACTCGCAATAGGATCTGTAAAGTGGAATGTAATTTGCCGAAAAACTTCATCTGGGTACACCCACACAGTCTAACAAGGCCCGGCAAATGTGAACTCTCTAAAATGTCACCTATTTGCATGCAGACATGAATTATGAATTAATGAGAATATATGAATAACAAAATATATTTAATTTCACAGAGTTTAAGTTTGAAGAAGAACTGTTAAAACTATGCAGTAATTTCTGATTTACCAAATGATATACTTAAGTGTGCGGTTAAACGACAACAACCACGCAGTAATAAAGTTTGCAAAAAGTTTTAATGTACAGACAACAATGTCAATGTCTTATTCTGTGAGATGTGCAAACCAATACAGTATTCGGGGGTGTGCCTTATCATCCATTCATGCATTTTCAACACCACTTATCCTCAACAGAGTCGAGTTGGTGTACTGTAGCCTATCCCAGGTGACTTCAGGTGGAAGGCAGACCACACCCTCAACTGGTCGCCAGTCAGTCGCAGGCCACATATAGAGACGAACAACCATTCATACCCACATAAAAACTGTCAGTGAGTGGGGAACGATCCCACACAGCCCGCACACAGGTCAGGCGAGTGTGCCACTACACTAACAGCGACTGTGCCTTATCACAATTATAATTTGCCAAGAGAAAAACAATGGTCGCTCTCCATTTCACTCCCATATTATGGCTGACGTCACACACACACACAACAAAGACTGTCAGCAAGGTGGAGTTGTTGAAAAAAGGCCAAGAGACCGGGAAAGGCGAAAGAATTTATCAGGAGAGAAAATTAAATGTTTGCCATTGTCCTATAAAAGGGCAAAGAGATCCGCGTTGCCACTCTCCTCTCTCACCATTGATTTTTATTGTTTTTTTTTATTCTGAGAAGTTGCCCTGCAGCTCCATTAATTGGGCAGCCTGACTTTGCACAATATGTTAAAGAGCAGTAACCGTGTGGGGTAATCAAAATGAGATGTGAGGGGCGGGCCTAGTTTCAGGAATGCTCCTCTCAGTTGCGGCGTATTGATTCGTGCGAGCACACTCACAGACGCATGTATTATAATCTAAAACAGAGGTTGCGTGCATGCGCCTGTGTGTGATGTTTGAGGCCAAACAGCTGTCACTTTCTGCGGCCTCGCGCAAATAAACCGGGTTGGTATTCAAATGCAACGCCGGCAGAAGACTTTAATGCATCTCACATGGAGTTAGCGCTTTCACAAGAGCGTTCGCCCGGGCTTTCCTGATGCAATTTCACTCCACATCAGCATAAACAGGGCTTTTTAAACTGGCATCTGTTCGACTATATTATTTCGTCTTCTTGCACAGTGCGCACGTCTCTGCTCAGCACGGAGGCTATTAAGGGCTTTGGATGCAGCCCTCCACCTCTCAAGACTCTCTCACACACACACACACACACACACACACACACACACACACACACACACACACACACACACACACACACCCGTACACACAATTTACCCCGTCTGATGGAGGTCACCCAGAACAAATGCATCCCTAATGAATCAATTGGAGTCGCGCAAACTGCATTATATATTGATTTAGTAGTTTCTCAAATGCAGCTTTGCCTGTGTGAAATGAGCTGTAATGAGACAGATACGGACTCAGGCTTAAGCAATCCCACTTTATTTTTAGCCTTCATCACTGAATGATTACCGAACTTGGAGAAGGGATGAAGTCCAGTGGAAGGTCAAACAAAATTATTTCAGGTTGCTGATCAACCTCCATTTTGTTTGGACGATACACATAAGACAGGGGTGGGCAACTTTAATGATGGAATGGGCCACAATTTTATGGGCTACTGGCAGTCCACGTAGCACCACACATTTCCTAACCAGATGAATGACAAAAATGCCAATTCACAAGGGGCGTGAGGCGTGCTGGAGCCAATCCTAGCTGTCTTCGGGCAGTAGGCGGGGGACACCCTGAACTGGTTGCCAGCCAATTGCAGGGCACACAGAAACGGACAACCATCCGCGCTCACATTCACACCTCGGGACAATTTGGAGTGTTCAATCAGCCTGCCGTGCATATTTTTGGAATGTGGGAGGAAACCGGAGTACCCGGAGAAAACCCACGCAGGCATGGGGAGAACATGCAAACTCCACACAAGAAGGCCGGAGCTGGAATCAAACCCGGTACCTCTGCACTGTGAGGTCGAGGCGCTAACCGCTCGAACATCGGGCCGCACATGCCAATTCAAATCTGGGTATGACTGTTTTTTTTTCCTTGACCAATTTGCAGTGCTATGCATGTCATTCCAAATCCGGAAAAAAAAATATTGGGCCAACTCACTTTGCAGAATAGGACAGTATAGGTTAAAGTGTAAGTCTGCCATCTACTGCCTAGTGGTGATATTTCATTTTAAATCTATACAGTGGGACCTTGAAGATTCATTGAAAGCATTGAAAATACAGTGAAAATTCTGATTAACCTCCAATATAGCACCCCCTCCAAAAATAAAGAAAAATATTTTTTAACCCTTTCATGCACCCTGTAACCTGATAACATGATAAGCTGTCCACTGTAGTAACCGCCGTCCTTGAAAGGGTTAAAAAAAACACACACAAATAAGTAAATCTGCTGGTGCCAAGCTGATAAAAGTCATCGGGGCGAGCATTTTACCAATTTGCTCGCTCGAACATGTGGAAAAGTACTGAATAAATTATCTAAATGGGCGGGAGACTCTGAATTGTGTTCCACTCTTATTTCAACATCAGCATTGTACTGAACAGAATAATAGTGCCTGCAAGAGTTGTGCCAGTTGGTCTGCAGGGGATGTATCTCATCCTACCCATCGCTGACATCATGTGGTTTCTCTTTCGACAGCAAACTCAGTGAGACTGATTTAACAGTGCCTCCGGTCGCACCCAGAGTAGCGCACTCCTCCATTTTGCCTCACTTGCTTCACCAAGCAATTAATCAACGATCAATTCCACACGATCTACCGACAACGGGTTATCCTTTGTTTCTGATTCTTTTTATTTTTGCAGTAGATTGGCCTTGCGTCAGCATTCCACGGCCATTGGGGATGCATTTGTAACACGTACCCGTTGCCTTCTCGATTCAATATGCACACTGGGGAATATCATCTCAGACCATGTAAAAACTATGAGATAGCGCCAAGGAGGCAACAGAGTAACAATGTACGTATGAGCATGCTGGTTTTCTCAACCCAATGCCAGCCCCTCTACACAAATAAAGTCTAAACTAATCTTCATCAACCATTTGGTCTCTTTTCTCATTTGTGTGTAAGCGGGTTGGAAATCACCGCGTTGTCAAGAGTCCAATGACACAAAGTCAATACTTTCAAATACAATGCGTTGCAAGCAACGTGTCTGTTAAGATGAATCATTTGGACTCCGTGTGGGGGAATTCATCCATCCATCCATCCATTTTCCGAACCGCTTGATCCTCACTAGGGTCGCGGGGGGTGCTGGAGCCTATCCCAGCCGTCTTCGGGCAGTAGGCGGGGACACCCTGAATCAGTTGCCAGCCAATCGCAGGGCACACAGAGACGAACAACCATTCACGCCCACACTCGCACCTAGGGACAATTTAGAGCGTCCAATCAGCCTGCCATGCATGTTTTTCTTGGAATGTGGGAGGAAACCGGAGCACCCGGAGAAAACCCACGCAGGCCCGGGGAGAACATGCAAACTCCACACAGGGAGACCGGAGCTGGAATTGAACCCGGTACCTCTGCACTGTGAAGCCGATGTGCTAACCACTGGACTACCGGGCCGCCCTGTGGGGGAATTAAAAGGTCTAATACAATTTTAATTGATCGTTTTTTGTCCGCAGAATATTGGGTAGTATAACGCGTAGTATTTTACAAGTTGAATCATCACAGTTTTTTCCATCTTGTTGTTTGGATGCAGTTAAAAAGAACAATTAGAAAACTTAGCTAACTCTTTTCTATGTTAAAGGTGCTCAGGATGGTGTAGAGAAGAGTCACCCCGCCTCCAAAACAGCGGAAAAGCCTTTCTTGTGTCGACTTCCCGGCATGTGGAGAGTTTTAACTGACGGCACAATGCGGCAAAGTAGAACTTGGGGTGGACTCTACTGCAGCTACTTCAAAGTTAAGAAACGGCAACAAGGTAAGCTAACATTAACGTTAGTAGTGTGCTATCAGGTCCACACATATCACCCTTCTCGCCGGCATCTCGTCGGACATGTCCTACCTGGATGCACCCGCCAATCATATTGTTGCGGGGCGTGGCCTGCTTTGAACCCGAGTGGGATTCATAAACGCGATCCTGACTGACCGTGGCAGCAAACAAAATAATGTATCTTGACAAGCGCTCATTAATAAACATCCTTGTCACGTACAGTAAAGATGAATAATTCAATATTTCGAATTCGGTCCTTTTATGTTTTTAAAAAATCTAATAAATTTGATCTGAGATTCAATCTAAAAAAAAGTATATCTATCTATCTATCTATATATACATATATATATATATATATATATATATATATACTGTGTATATATATATATATTGTGTGTTTAATTAGACAATAATAATAACCAATCGCTTTTTCCGCTTCTGATTTTCAATTGTCAAGCGAAAATGGAAAACTACTGCTTTTGCATCTGTTTGTGCATGGCGCATAGCA
Organism: Hippocampus guttulatus; assembly: GCF_054856545.1. Lineage (NCBI taxonomy): Eukaryota > Metazoa > Chordata > Actinopteri > Syngnathiformes > Syngnathidae > Hippocampus > Hippocampus guttulatus. Next base: position 11,857,425 of record NC_141273.1, read on the forward strand.
AATTGTGTACTCAATTTGGGCTACGTTGTCAAAGCGCCATCATAAACTGAGGACCCTCTTGTACCTGGTTTTGTCAGTGCAAATGCATTAAAAGTGCAGAAGGGACTTTATGGGCAGAAACTTTCCGTACGCTCCAAAACTGACTAGCAAGCAATAGAAACAACTTTGAAAGCTAGTTTTCAAGACGACTTGCCCTGATTTATAACGAGTAGCTCCGTGACATCCATACGACAAGATAAGAAAGAGTGAATGAGTGCGTCCGCAGTTGTGAATTGATCACGATAAGCCGTAATGAAATCCACTCACTCCCTCAAGCCGCTATTGATTTGCTCTCTTGTGACGCAGAATTCACAGTCGTCTACAATCATATTCAAGCGTCACCTTGGTCGTCATGGATTGACGTGCGAGTGAACAAAAGATGTCTGTATATGGCCGCTGTTGCGTGTATGTGTGTGCAGGTGCGTTTAAGTCACGGGGGACCCTCGCCTTTTTCCATGTACCCGCTAGCTCCATGAATCAATTCTCCAATAAGCACATGGCAAAATCCACTCCATCACAGAGTCATGTTCCTTTGGCCACTCGAGAGTTATTTTTGCATATGTGCTCCTCCTCTGTGAACCCAGTGACACTGTCCACCTCATGCAAAGGACTCTTTTTGTAGCCAAAGTACTTTCACACTGTACCGAGGGAGCCACAATACTTTCATTATTCATATCTGTCGCCATGGAGGCGACTTTAAGTTTCAGCAAAAATGGATCTCATGCTGCAGTTTTTTTTTTTATTTTTTTTTTTTTTTAAGGCAACTTATTCTTCTGCAGCAGTGTGCCAAAAGGTACATTTTGGGGCAATGCTAATCAATTTTTCAAAACTTAACTTTTCATTGAGTATCACACTAGTAACCCAAACTTACATTTCCAGTCACTGGTTGCCCCGCACAAAACTCATGAGGTCCAACACAGGAGCTAAATCAAAAAGTCTGCCTTTGGAAAGATAGTAAGGCTTAGTTTTTTTTCACAGTCGTAGTTTTGGTACGAAACGTTGAATATGACCAGAATTAAAACAGACTTTTCCGAGAAAAGTTCATACTTTAAAGTTGTACTATGTAAAAAAAAAAGGGGGAATATAAAGTTTCCATTACTGTGAAGAAAATGTCTTATCGGGTTAAAACTTGAATAAAAATAGATGCATACTTGTGCAAAAAAAGCCAATTTAGTAAAATTAGTAAATGCAAGAAAAAAGTCAAATTTTCTTTGTACAAGAGCATCATTAATATTCCTGGGAAAAAGTCATAATTCTGAAGAAAAAAAAGTGTCAAAATGGGAAAAGTTTTAATTTGCAAAAAACATTTTTTAAATTAATAATCAGGGGAAAAGTAATCATTTTATGATAATAAAGTCAAGCAAAGTTGTCCTAAAAAGTTGTAATATTACAAAATTAAGTTGTCATATGAGGAAAATGGAGGAATATTACATGACAATATTCAATATATGAAGAAGAAATTAATTATCATACCAGTATGAATGCATACAAAGGATGAGGACTGATGACTCACACTTAAGCATAACTTTCTACCACATCAGCTGCATCATCTGCATAATCAATTTATTGATATCAATAATACAAAGCGTTCAGAATCCAAGGAATCAACATTATTATAATCATCATATTGCAGCTCTTTTTTATTTATTTATTTTTTGGCGTTTTGGTTTTTGGGCGCATTCCGATTTGCCTGATTGAGTAGGTGCACTATGATTTATTTCTTTATTTCTTTATTTATTTTACATGGCCTCCAGCAAATGAATTTTGTCTCCAACTGCAGGAAACCCAATTAAAAACAGCTTCTGACCAGTCTCCAAAATTAGGAAAGGCAATTCCAAACCAATGTCCCGTCAATGGAATTGGAGACCCTACATTTTAATGCATAAATTTGCGAATCATTTTGCTTCAACATGAGCCTTACTGTCATTGCCATGGTGATCATCACAATTTTTGGATGTAAAACATTAATGGAATACGTCAGGAGCTACGGTTGCAAATTTTACTGTTCAAAGTGCCCCCCGGACCCCTTTCCCCACCAACTCGTCCTATGTCGTGGTTCATCGTTCGTTCTAATTTTAGACTGCAGTTAGACTGCACCTTTTGCGCTGGGCATGAAAATAGGCCCCATGAACTTACAGTTTAACACCAACCCTAGTGAGAATTGATTCAAAGTTGTTTCACACACACACGCACAAACACAGGCTAATTACCCCACTGTGCTCACCCTCTTTTCCTGCTTGGTCATCTTTCCTTTCACCTTCATCTTTTGACAAGGTAGCCTGAAATCTTCCTCAAGCTACTTAATCCCTTTTTATAAACTCTGTTCTATAGATTTTAGACTTCGTTAGGTGCGCCTGCATAATTTTCGGACATCCAATACAAGACCTGTGCGGTAGGTCACTGATGGCGTCGTGGTTTACTTTCCTGTCGGCCGTGCAGGCACCGTGGCTTCAACTTCTACTCGTTGTGAATCTGAATGGTTAACTATCTCACAATTTGCCTTTTGCGGACCCTGAATGGCAATAAAAGTATTTTAAAAAATGGATGGATGGATCTGTGCTGTATTGGATCTATCCTGGATTAGGTTTGCAATGTTGTGGAATTACTGAGCGGTATTTTGATTCCCTTTTTCTTTATATAACTCTTTTACAGGGATGTACAATGATATGAAAATCTCACAGCAGGACACTGGGTTGCAAATTATGTGTTTGCTGCACGACAAAAATCCATCTTGTATTTATTTTTTCTGATTTTTTTATAGTCAGTTGTGGGATAAAGCAAACAGTGTAAATACCCCTCTCTAACTGCGCCTGTCTACAAAAATACCAAAAGAAAGAGAAGTCTATCCATGCGCACAGTTACAATTGCGCTTTGTACTCGACTTTTTCCGGGCATGAAAATAGGGTCCCCTAATGTTTTCTAATGCTTAAGGAGACTTTAGACATTACATAGCCAAAATAACGAGAAACTGCTCAATTTCCAATTTATTTGTAACCCCCTCCCCCCAGATTTGCAGAGTAAAAAAGTGAAAGTAAATAAATCCTTTTCAAACGGTAGCCTTCAAAAATCCTCTATTACTGAAACTGTACAGTGCTGGTGAGTGAGTAAGGACGTGGAAAGCAGCGAGCCCGTCGCTAGCGGCTCATGTAGGCAGTCGATCCCCGCTATCTGTATTTCATTGTCCTCACAATCTTCCACTCACCGCTCTTTTGCTACAGGCAGTAAAGTCCTGGCTCAACTTTGCAGCAACCATAGCCAATATAGCACTCGTCCGAAAATGTTGGTCTGACTCCAATTTTTTTCGCCTTTTGAATGACTATTGTATTTCCTCGACATCAATGACACAAGCGAATGCAAAATTATGACCTGCATAATATCGATAAACTGCACGCAGTGCAGAAAAGGAGCCGAACTATCTGTGGGAGAGTCTCCCGGAATAAACCATGAATATGCACACGCCCACCCCTCCTCCGTCTCTCTCCACAGGGACCAAAGGAAACAATGTAGAAGAGCTTACCTAACGTGAAATTTATTCACGACACTCCCTGGAAATGCCTTGGAATAAATCAAGTCTTCCTTCCAGAACCCTGTCATCACCCTCTGTCCTTCTTCCTCATTCCTCAGAGGAGAGGAAGCTAGGAAAGGAAAAACAGAATGGAGGAGATAAAGGCCAAGAGTGTGTGCGAGACAGAGAGAGAGTACATACTGTATTTCCCTCCGAGGTGGAATTTCTTATCAGACTGGAAGCACAGCATGTTTGCAGGGTGATGCTGGGCACCTTCTCACTGAGGTGATTTGCCAAAATGCGTAAACTGTTGTTAAATCCTTCTCAGTTGGAGGGGATCACACGGCGGGCCTTTAAAACTTAGCGGGATAGTCTAGCTGAGGTGGCTCTTTCCAAAGATCAAAGAGACATCCGTGACCTGCTGCCGTACTTCGGAACCACATCTCCAAGAGACAATTAATATCTCTTCAAAATGCACCATTAATTCTGGGATTGCTCCATTGGGGGGGGGGGGGGGGGGGGGGGGGTCCAGTGACCTCAAGGAGACGTGGAGATTGGTACTTTCTTCTGTGAAGAAAGCCTGCATAGAATAGTGGGAAGTACACACGTCAAGAGATGATGCTCTCGCAGAGAAAAAAAAAAAAGCACAATAATCATCATGTGATCAAACATTAAGAACACCCGAAAAGCCCAACAACCTAGCGAGACATTAGCTCACTGGCAAGGCTAATTTCCGTTTCCATTCTTTCCGATCGGCCGAAACTGATTCTGCCAAATGTAGACGATATCGCCTCGGAGCTCAGAGGTTTTGCTGTTAAGACAGCAACAGAGATTCCTCGTCTTTTCTCATTTACGTTAAGAGCTGGTTGCTGCCGGTCGACTCTGCGCCGAGCCCCTCAGAGATTCTTTCCTCCAACTAAAACAAAGGCCAGGCGAGAGAAGCTCGGGTACGCCGAGCCCCTATGAAAGCTCCCCGCAGGCCGATGACGCCTGAGGTCAGAAAAAAAAGAAGATCTCGTAGTTTCTGCAGCTTTGAAAAAGATGAGCTGCGCTGCCAGCCGCGAGTACATCGATGCAGCTCGTTGCTAAATAATGTATATGAAGGGAGGACCACACTGGCAAACAAACGTCTCAGATTTGTTCAAATAAATCTTATAGCACAGGGAGATTGTTCAGCCCCTTCTTCAGGGCTGCACGAAGGCACACTGACATTTATGCTCTGCGCAATAAGTGCACTGGAGTTGCCCAAGTAATCAGTTTGAACACAAATCGAACAAAAACGATGGACTACATTGCATCCTGTACTGAATTATATCAAGTATAATTACATGTAATCCTTTATTATTCTTCACCCATTGTAAGACAAAAATGTATCGTGTATTCTACTGCGTTGAACTACAATAAAATATCCATAAGTATACATAAATATTCATCTTGTCTCTACAAGAACCTGGTGACTGGGGGTTACTACAGTGGACAGCTTATCATGTTATGAGGTTACGGGGGTGCATGAATGGGTTAAATAGGCTAAAACAGATGACTCTCTAAAAAAAAATCTTCGACATCCGGGTCACGGCACCAATTAAGAAGTTCTCGGAGAACTTTTGGTGGTCCTTTATTCGAAGTCAAGATGGCGCCCGAGTAGGCAGCCGTCGGCAAGTGCTCTCATGGGCCTTCCTTTTTTTTGTTGGTTTTGTTTTGTTTTGTCACTTTGTGTTTGTTGTTACGTCGTGTGGACCTGATGTGGACTTTTTTCAGCATTTTTTGGCCACGACATTCATCAAGGAGGAAACTCTGTGCTTGGTGGTTGCGCCTTCTCGGCAGCATGGGTATGCCAGCACTCTTTTTGCCTGGGAGGAATGTCGGCGCCATTTGACTGTCGTTGCTGGACAGTCCCGGGGCGCTTGTGTCTTGCGCCTGTTATGGGCAGCATTTTTCACAGCCCCACTTTGTTCAGCGGAGAGATCGGTGCTATTGAACGGTCTGCGGCTGGATGGATGTAAGGCTTGAGGAGCCGACGATGAGAAGAAAGGAGCGTTAGCGCGGAGCGCCGATGCTGATGTGGAACTGGGAGTCGCGGCTTGGAATTGAAGTGGATTTACATGGGACAGGAGATGTGAGCCAATCTCTTTTTCGTCAATGGACGCTACAGCTTCGTGTTTGCTTTCAAAACTTAGCTTGTAGCAGACTTGTGCACATTTTCAGCGTGACGTCTCTCATCCACTGGTGAAAGGACACTTTGATCCTCTCCTCTTTCATCTATAACTGCTTCAGAGAACAAAGTGTATGCAGAAAAGTGGTGAAGATTGCACGGCTGTCTGTGTCCTATGTGTTGTGTTGTGTTATTTTTGTTATTTTGACTTCAAAATGGCGCCGCGTGAGTGGCTGCCTTTCCAGCAGCTCCTATATTTTGTTGTTCTACTTCTTCCTTTCATAACTTTGCTGCTGTGAATCTGGAATTTCTCCATTGCGAGACTAATAAAGGTTTTCTTATCTTATCTTAATGCCCGCTACACTAACAGTAACTACCAGAAGATTGTATATTCTCAGTTGAACTATTTTATTGGATGCCAGAAAGATGGACGCACGGTCGTGGAATCTTTTTCTGCTAGATTCAACTCGAAGGTGTACCAAGGGTGCCATAGATACGGAAGGCCCAGCAAGGAGAAAGATCACAGCGACACAACGGCCTAGCTCAAATCACCTATCTAGAGGCCTAATCTAACAATGTACTGTATAGTACACCAAGTATACTTAAGCACTTAAGGTACCAAGTGTAGTTGTAGTCGAACTTATCGCCCAAACTTTTCCCTAGGTGAGTCATTGGATTCTTAAAAAGTATACTTTATTTTCCGGTTCATCATCCACCAGGAACTCTACTGTAAATGCACTTACCTTCTCCCTTCACTGGTATAGAAAAGTCCATGAAAGGACCAAGGTAAGAGAGAAAGGTGCCATTGTTTTTGGAATGAATTGGTGTGTGGTAAAGAGAGAAAGACGCGAGCTGCTGACATCAGAAGCGACTTTAATCATCAGCAACAGAGCCAGGAATGCAGGCCCGGTCTTGAATAGAAGTATTGTTTGCGCGTAACATGGAACAAACAAGAGGATGACCCCAGGAGCAGGTAAATGCAACATCTTCTATGAATCTTTTCACTTTTGGCTATTTATCCCACTGCCCTGCTATCTCTCTTTTCTGAAGCTCACCTTTAATTCAGGTTATGTGAAGCTGTCAGTCAAAGAACACCCTCCCCTGCACCTGCAACAAGATAGTTATGATAGAGTAACATTACGGTAACGGTAAAATGTTTATTTGCTGAACTGCAATATACCTTCGAGCGCACTCATGGGCTCCGACATACTTAAATCCCAAACAACTCCACCTTTGCAAGGACAGTGGAACCTCGATTTAATGGGCCCACAACCAACAGATCCCAGAGCCAAAGGACAGAAAATAGTGGCCCGTTTAAATGCCCCTTCTCAAGTAGCTGTTCTGTTAGTTGCAGAATTCAGCACAGGGATGAAAAAAAGGCACTGTGGTGCATTTAGCAGCGATTGGTCACATATGTCTGAGTGACATTGCTCTCTTCATAGACAAACAGACTTGCTGTAGACTAGAGCAGGCTAAAACACGTTACTGTGGCGCCATGTTAGCGAGGGCGACTGTCCCATCGAAGGTAATGGAAAGAATGGACATTAGCTTAGCATCGCCGTAAGCTCGCAGCTCAAAGGAGTGTGTCGTATCTAGCTACAGTATTCTTGGAATTGTCAGTTTTTTTTAAGTCACACGCCGGTTGTGTATTCATCTCTCGAACATTGCATTTTTAGTGTAGTAGTGTCGACCCAGTTGTTTAGTCCTTATCTATAGCAATCGAATCATTACAGAAGTGGAAAAAAAAACTTTCAGATCGTGGCTCATGAACGCGCTCAGATGCACACCGTTATTCTCCCTCTAAGCAGTAACAAGTAAAGTTTGGATGAATTTTAAAACTTTTCAAACAATTCCAAGCTTTTCTCTTAAATTTATTTACAATTATTTTATTTATTTATTTATTTTTTTACTGAGCCTTTTTGGGCTGTTATAAAATTACAAAACAAGAATCTTGTATTATATTGGTTGTTTTTAGGTCATGAAAAAAGTACTTAGATCTCACAGACAATTGGCTATAACGGATGACACCTTCGCCAAATCAGTTCATTAACTTGAGGTTCCACTGTGTGATAATGCTCAATTTTGATGGACAGTTGGCAGTTATTAGACTTTATTTTGGTTGTTTGCATATGTGTAGAACTGCGCTTCATCATACCGACAGGTCCTTCTAATATTTTGCAGCCTCCAAATAAGGTAATATATCCTTTCAGTATGATGCAGTACCTAATGAAGCCTCCAGTGAGTATAAATCTGTCGTGTAAGATAAAGCCTCTATCTCTTGAAACACCTGCGCAATTTACAAAGTCCATTGTTAAACATTTTCTTCCATAATCCACATCATATTGTATTTTTCCTACTATACATCCAATTTATGAAAATGTGAAATTTGGGATAGAATTTTTTTTTTTAGATGCTCCAAAGTGCCATCCTTGTGTCCTTGAGCAAGTTGCAGACCCTTGACAATAGCTGTTCATGTAGAGCCCGGAAAAAAATAAAATTAAGTCCCCGGTAAATTGAAAATACAAATGTTTTATAAATATGACACAACACAAGAAGGTGTTTTTTGCCCGACTCATTTGAATGAATGAAAATACAATCGCCATCGCCATGAACACCACGGCATATGAAATGAGACATCTAGCACACTTACACATACCTACATGTTTAAGGCGCAAATATCTGCTTCCTTAAAGACTATGTTGGCTGGGATATATCCCACTAAATTATCGGTGAACATTTCCACGAGTGGCGGGAGCCACCAGCTTTGCCTGATATGTCGGTGTGTGGGGCGACATAAAAGACACACATCATTAATATTTGAGCACACTTGAGTCTGAATCAACCTACTTCATATACTAGACATTTGGTGTCAAGTAGGTTCGGTCATGGTTTAACGGCCAGAAGCGCTGAGGTTGGAAAAAAAAAAGACTATTCTAATGGCCTATGATTGACAAGGGCCCCTCGAAAATATTTTTTTCCCCATTTATGCAATCCTTGCAAATGAAAGAAATACCAATTGCAGTGCTGTCCCTGAACTGAAGTCTATTTTTGCTTTGTCAACATTTCTGTGAACGAGCTCATCCTGAGGCCAATGAGCGGTTTTCAAACGGCAGTCCATTTTTGCACAAGGGTGTCACGTTTTCTCTTGGTATAGACTGCAAGGAGAAAACCTGGCTAAACAAACTGTAAAGGAGTCTTAATTGGATGGGAAAGACCATTATTTGGCAACCCTGGCCACCAACAGTCGCCTATGTCATCAAAATGCAATGTAAGGGGCGTGTGATGCGTAATTATGCACAGCAGTGCAATGACCAACTCCACTCTCAGTCTCGGTAAGCGATAAGGTATAGTCCCATAATCATGTTCAAGAATTTTATGAGAAAGAGAATTTAGGAGGGGGAAAAAAATGACCACCCGGTTTCAAAAAGCAAATTCATAGTGACTTCAATTGCATTAATGGTAAAACTGAAACGGCACATTGATTTAAAGCACTCTGCTACACTTTCTAGGTATGTGCAGGAAGAAAAAGAAATGCCAATAAGAAGTCAAAACAGATCATACGGTACCCCAAAAAACATTAACGGCCTACAATAGCGGCTTTTGTTGTTATCTCCCAGCCCCAGCTAAGGTAGCTAGCTAGCCAGATAGATAGACAGATAGTTTCCTGTCTTAGCCTGGTTCCTATAGCAGATTATGTTTGTGTTTGTACATTCAGAACCACAGACTTTTTTTTTTTTTTTAAATTTTGGAACGAATTTCAGTAGGTATGAATTTTTAGGGCCTGCATCAAAGTCTCACAGATTTTTGCTATTTGAAGGAGGACTTTGTCCATAACCCCCCTGTGACTGTACATAATGTTCATTCATACAATGCAGATTAAAAAAAAACACATTTGTGTTTGAAAGGCAACACAGTGCGCATCTTAAATCAGGAAAAACACTGGTGGAGTTGTTGGAGTTGGAGTAGCAGGCTGCTGGAATGTATTAAGTTGAGCCGTAGACATGATAGGAGCGGTGTTAAGCAGGAGGAAAGAGCAATGAGGTGGAGGAAAAACAAATTCAGACCATTCATCATTGTTGCTGATGGTGGTTTCCATCCAGAACTTCACTAATCGCTACCCTGCCTCTGACATTCTCATTAGCAACACGGCGCCTTGTCTGTCCCGCTCTCCGGCTGTCTCTCAATGTCTTCCTCTTCCTCCCCGTTTCCTCTCGAGTCCGTATGTGACTTGTTGAGCAACGAAAAGCAATCGGATAAGGTCACTTTGGCTTTCTCTTTCTTGGTTTGGACCCTTTTGAACCTAATCCGCCTGAAATTGGGGCATCAACAAACAGCAGTATATCTGAATTAGTTTGGGAAAATTTGCAATGCCGTGTTTAAGAGTAATCTGCAGAGGAAACGGGGAGGCATAATTATCACACAATCACACCACTTCCTCTTTTATAAAATAGCACCGAATTATGCCGTTTATCTTTCTTTGTAATACCTACTGTATTCTATCGAATTTTTTCATTCGCCCGTGAGGCAGTTGTGCATGAACCCTTGTAATCTCTGCCTGGCAACATGTCACCTAGGAAGTTGTGTATGAATATCGTAAATGTAATCATCCTCTCTCTCTGCTGTCAGTCATCTGTCACGCCGCTACTGTGGAATCCATGACCCGCTGTCATCTTTCCCACTGATATTCCATTTCCCATAAATCAACTTCATGTCTGACTTGCGGCATGGGGCCGGTTATGAAAAGTACATGTTCTCATTAAACTTTTACACGACAGCAACCTGGTGAAAAATGGATGATGTTTTTTTGTTTGTTTGTTTGTTTTAATATATCTACAGAGGACAATACCACCATACAAAAATGTAACAAAAGTATTAATATAGAAATAATGCTGATCTTGTCTCAATTTACTCTCAAATTTACTCAGAATGTGTGGGTGCTACTGGACTGGCAAGAGTGTCTGGCTCTTGCTGTTGTCTCTTACGCCTCTTTGGTGTAACATTGAAAAACGGCGACATTTCTGCTAGTTTTGATACGTTTCCCTTTCACCTTCTCTTCCGCACTGCCCGGGATAATGCTGCGATATTTTCCTCACAACCGTGATACCCTGATCCTGAATGAAGTTCGCACATGTGCAGTAAGAAGATTGACTTGTCCATTGCGTGAGAAGGGAAAAGGCAGCAGATGAAATGGTCATTTACTATTTTTGTGTTAACGTCATAACTGAAGGCAGCACAGTGAGGTAGTGGTTTACATGTTTGTCTCACAGTTCTGAGGTGCAGGGTGCGAATCTTAGCTCTGGCCTTTTTGTGTGGAGTTTGCCTGTACTCTTCTTGTGTGGGTTTTCTTTCTCCCGCACGTTCCAAAAGCATGCGTGTTAGGTTCTTTGGAGATTCTAGTTTAATTAACCATTTCATGCACCAATAATGGTGACCTGTAACCTGATAAGCTGTCCACTGTAGTAACCGCTGTCCCTGAAAGGGTCCATGTAACTGGGAAAAATTAAGTTACTAAATTGTGTTTTTTTAATATAAGCTTTTTCTCCACCCCTTTGTTTTTTTTGTTGTTTTTTTTTTCTATCCTTATATCAGATGAGCGTGAATGAACAGCGCCTCTGCTGCCTGCATCAATTAATAGGTAAATCCTTAGCGTGCATCAACCAAGCTTGAGTTTTTGTGTTGAAAGTTCAACATTGATTGGTACTCATTGGTGCACTTTTCCAAGTCGGAACTCATACATTGTCTACTGCTGTATCCTAAAAAACCCCCAAAAAAACCACACACACAACCAGTTTTCCAGAGACCTGATGGAAGAATAACCCATTACATTTGCAATAAACCGAAACACACGACTGTATATCCATTCTTACGATCGCCCCCGAATGCGACTTTGTTACATGTGTAGTTTGCAGCACTTAACCAAAAGTGTCCATTTGCGTTTAGCTCGTGACTCCCTACGGGCAAATGAAATGACCTGCAATGTTTTTCAAAGAGTGTCATGCCCTCGGCATTAAGAAAGAAGCGAAAAGTGTACTTTCAAGCCGTGAGAAGCGAGTGGTGACAGGCAACGCGCTGAAATAAAAAATGATTTTTCGATTTCTTGAATGGGCTTCATTTTCAGATGTCCTTTAGTTTTATGTGGGACTTCACCGTTAATGGCACACGCTTGCAAGTGTGATTGATTCAATCCTTCAACTCCTGTACAGTATTTCTTTATTTTGCAGTGCTGATCTGCTGAGAGTGCTTTAAAAAAAAAGGAGGCTGCTCATATTTTATAAACGCATGCATGATTCTGTGAAACTTAACGTGCCAGAGGGCAAAAAGTACAATGAAACATAAACATCATAATGCATCTCATGCTAAGAATGTCCGCACGGTGCTATTAAAATGACTTTGTGGCACAGAATATATGAGTATAATAAAATATCTTTGCAGCTAGGTAAGAACTAGCGAAATTTGCAGACGTTGCTCTTCATATTTACTGTGTATTATATCCAAAGCTGCTATCTGTATGGAGTTTCTTATATAAAGAGAGAGAGAGAGAGTGAGATTTTTTTTTCATACTAAAAAATTCATCAGCTATATGCGGTTGTAGGACGAACGTGAGCTCTGAGAGACAAAAACGAAAGCGTGTGTATAGAGGATATAATATATAGTTGAGTGAAAATAAGCATTTTGACTTCAATGAGCATAGGGAACAAGTGCCATAAATACAGCCATCTCTGGAGGTGTTCCCTTCGGCTCTCTATTGTTTGACAGGGCAGCAAGTCCGGCCATGGAGCGGCATCCCCTCATGGACTTATTATAAAGTACATATAAGTCCCCTGCGTCACCCCAACATGTAACAAATTGGTTTCCAAAGGCTGCACCGCTTTGTGGTGAAGTTAATCGGTGAATAGGCCTCGCGTGACAACGAGAGAGACTGAGAACGGTTCTGGGACGCCACCGCGTCACTCGCTGCATTCGGCATTATTTGCTGCGGGGGAAAAAAAGCACTACCATTACCAAGTTAAAAGTTTATTTTAAAAAATCCATCGGTGTGACCTCTTTCTTTGCAAATATCCCATGTTCAGCATGGGGACGCTTAATGCGAAGCGGCCCATATATGTGCAAATCTCTTTTTACGGCTAAATTTAGCTTTTGCGGTTTTGAATCAGGTGCATTTTATCATTTGGAAGTTACGCTGTTTTCACAGATTCATTCCAGTGATTCCTACGGGAACTATTTTCTTTTTTTTTTTTCAAAATGCCTTGTGCTGGACTGGATTGTTCGATCTTTTAGGAGCTCCAAGAACAAGCATATTTATTCCACAATGTAAGGCTGTTTTTAGCCCAATTTATGGTTTGCGTGTGTTTGGTTATTCGAGTATGCACCATTTTAATTGCCAAGCTAAATCTTCTATGAGAGCCTCCAACCGTTCAAGATGAGAGGTATTATAGCAAAGCCGTATCTTGTCAGCTTATGTGTGCATGACAAAATGAAATGAATCCATGTGTTTTGCGAAGAATCAATTATTCACTTTGCTACTCCTCGAATTGCCTGAAATGAGCTTACGTGTTTGTTTTTTATTTATCGCGTGCTTTCAGTTACTAGGATCTTTCCCCTTTCTGTATAATATAATATGCAGTTTATAATGCGATTGCACAAGTGTTCACACCCTCTTGTAAGTGGGGTGTTGCTATATTCTAAATGAATGAGTCACATGCAAATTCGTGTTAACAGTGAGTCATCATTTAAAACGCCTTCGATTTTCCTCAAATAAAGTTCAAATGTTCTAGTCAACTTTTCATGCCATTTTTTTAAACGTTCCAGCCTGAAGGTTTTGTGCAAACACTGACTGGTATTTGGAAGTGTTCATAATCCTCCACCTTAACTCGGGGCCCACTTCCAACTGAAGAAAAGCTGCCCCAAAACATGATGCTGCCACCATCATGTTTCACTGTAGACATGATTTTCTTTTGGTGATGAGCAGTGTTGTGATTGTGCCAAACTACCTTTTGGAATTATGAGCAAAAAGTTCAACCTTGATTTCATCGGCTTATCACAAAATGTTCCAAACACCGTAGGCGTAGAGGAAAACTTTTTACTTCCTCTCTCGAAAAGATTAAAACAAAATTTCAATTGAGTTATACAGATAGAGGCTAGATGTGCAAAAAGATTTTCAATGATTTATCTTGGTCTCATTGTTATACACCCCCGAAACAAATGCATTTGAGAAGGGGTGTGTAGACTTTGTATATCCACTGTAGCTGCACTTGAAACCCCAATTGGGGTAACATTTCTGAAGTAGTTTTAATTAATCTTGTGACAAGCTGGAATTGCACTCTCTGGGTCATGTCTATCCGCTTTGGAATTGCTTTACCCTCCTGCTGGGAGGTTAGAGGTTGGATGATAAAGACAACGTGGGCGTGACAGCGCACCAAGTCACCATACTCCACACTCTGATGCTTTTGAGTCATCAACGATAGCTGAAGAGTCAGCTAGATAGCAAGTTGTGTGGGAGGTTAAAAAAAAAAGTGGCTTCCTACATTTCCTTCTGGCGTCAAGGACCATTAGTGGCTGTTACATACAGTAGCTGTAGACCCTTTCATCTTTTCTCTCAATGTCAAAGGACAACAAAGACAGCGCATAGCTGATTAGTAGGTGAAATAGGCAAAGTATATTTACTATTTCATATTTCATTCATGTACCTCTACGCTACGTTAATACGATGTTACGTTATTATTCAAATGCCGTATTTTCCACACTATATAAGGTGCTTCGGAGCATGTGGTGCACCGTTAATGAATGGCCTATTTTAAAACTGTTTTCATATACAGTATAGAGCGCACGGCATTATAAGGCACATAGAATCGAAGCTACAATAGTGGGAGCGCTTGCATTATGCATCCACTCGATGGAGCTATGCGAATGGAATTCAACACAATACAATAGAGCTTTATTTATATCGAGCTTTCACACCTGCTGCAGCTGTAACAAAGCGCTTGACAGAACAATTAAAATACTACCTCCAAGAAATCAGAATAATGATCCATATATAAGGCACATGGGATTATAAGGCGTACTGTCGGCTTTTGAGAAAATGGAATGCTTTTAGGTGCGACTTATAGTGCGGAAAATACGGTACTCAAAAGTATTGGGAAACCTGGTTGTGAAATCTATAAGCAGTGGGAATCGTGTAAATCACAATACTGGGCATGATTAGCATATTGAAAAATACATCGCGATATCTATGTAAATGACAAAGCATCGTATTGCACATTCAGTATAGCAAAAAAAATTAAATGAATGAAATGGCTAAATACGAAAATCCTCTTGAGAGACTTTATTGATTGTGTTTGTTAAAAAAAAACGAAACAAAAAAAAACATCCTAAGTGGACCTTGAAAAAAGTAATCAGAAAATAAATAAATCACAATTGCAATATTGGGGGTTGGGGGGAATCACAATTAGATTGTTGGACAAAATTGTTCCTAATGGAAATAAAAGCTAATCTCAAGCTAATATTCACTTTTATAATTAAGCTCTTATTCTGAATACAACCGTGTGTGTGAAATTTCACATACATAAATAAAGCAAAATACATCTAAAGGCAGTGTCTTCGGCAATTACTTTTGATTTTATTTGATATCTTTTTTTATTTATTTGTTCTCGATAATCTTTCAGGAACTGAGTGATGTATCGGCCTGGCAGCTTAAAACCCCGCCTCGTCTCGTTGCCATTTCCAAAGAGCGAGAGGTTAACTACACAGAGTATTTTCAACAGAAACAGAAAAAATTCAGACTCATTGGACAAACTTTAAAAAAAATAAAACAAACTGCTGATAAATTTCTTATTTATTTATCTTTTAAATAACCCGTGAACGTTGTACCTCAACAGGTGGATTCACCTACCTTTATAAACAATGTTAACATCTGTTTCATGACTCAAAAAACAACTCGAGGTCTGCCGACTTTCATCTTTATCTTCTTCTATGCTGCGCATACAACGCTGCGGATCACTTTTCTCCTTGCCCCGTTACATTCACCTGCTGTAGTTTACCTGCTGTTTCTCAAGTGGATACTGTCTTTGGTCATGTGACTCTATAGCTCCATTTGATTCGTCAAACAGAATCAAAGGGCTCAAGAACACTGTAAAAAAAAAAAGTTGGGTGATTGTTGTTATGGTATACGCTTCTTTAGCTTTACAGAAAAGAAAAAAAACAATGGAAGCAATAGTATATATAATCAAACAGTGGATCAAAAATGTCCATGAATTCACCCGCGTGGCCGACAAATATTTAAAAAAGCTAAGTGTACAATCAGTTCAATTCTGCCTGACACGTTTATGACTCCCCCACCTGTAGAATGTGAAATTTTTAATAAGCCTCTAATCTCTTTCTACCTGGTCCGCGGACATTAATTTCCTGTCAGGCATACGGTAACCGAGTGAGCTCGCACACACACACACACACACACACAAACACACACACACACACACACACACACACACACACCATGGAAATAGCTTGTGAAAAGCATTCGGAGACAAAACAAAAACGGGAGTGCACAGAGGATATTTGAGAGCTCACAAAGCATTGATGCTAAATTCTGTTGTATCCTGTATCTATTCAACATTCGCATCACACCACCTTGCAGTCTATGAGCCAACATGTATCGAGAGTGGCTGCTATTGCAATATCGCAGCATGCCTTTTGTTTCTAGGTTGTTTACTGATACGCTCACTTTTGGCACGACTTGGAAAGTCAACTTTGAACCTCTTAGCCTACTTTAAAACCCTATATTGAAGCACCATGCCTCGTTTAAAACTCTACTATGAAACCCAGAACCTAGCAGCTTGCACCACTTTTCATCAGTGGGACTCAGGTGGAGAATGTAAAAAACTTTTAAAGTCGTTGGCACCCTCATCAGCAATAGCCACACCCTCAATACACGGCACATCATCAGGGAGGCTCAACTAACTAGACTTCACTTCTTGAGGAAGCTCAGGGAAATGTTCAATTTCTCTCAAATGGCTTTGCAACCTCTATAGAGGAACAGTGGAGAGGATGCTGACCAACTCCGTCACAGTCCCGTATGCAAACTGGACGATACAGGACAGGAAGGCTCCTCAGCATGTGACTAGAACAGCACAACATATCTATGGAATAGCCTTCACAACATCTCGCATGCACTAGCTCGATACATGATACCGCAGTTGTCAAGTTGTGATGAATCAGGACTTATGACTTGGATGCAACCCCCCGAAAAACAATAAATATCCTTTTATGTAGTTTATCCACATCAGAGCTGGAACAGTGGATCCAGCATTCATCTTCATTAGTCTTTGATGGACAACCTCAACTGTGGGCACTTTTCCAGCAACGCCAGTGTCTGGTGTGACCCATGTTGGACAGTGGCATGGCTTTCGACACAAGAAATGAGTTTGAAAATTTCTCAGCATTCTTCCGCCACACACACACACACACACACACACACACACACACACACACACACACACACACACACACACACACACACACACACACACACACACACACACACACAGAGTTGGCATTTACTGATGTTGACTGAAATAGTTTCAATATACAGTGATCCCTCGCCACTTCGCGGTTCACTTATCGCGGATTCGCTATTTCGCGGATTTTCATAATGCATTTTTAATTTTTAATTTTATTTTTTAATTTAATTTTTTTTTTTTTTTTTGAGCATTGTGTTCTGCATTCTGATTCGCTAAAAACTCACTCCCGCTTCTTGTATCAAAACATGCTACGAATTGTGCTATCATTTTATGTTCGAAAATTGTAATTTCGAACATCTCCTAAACCCATAATGTCGACGAAACGGCCTGGACCGACAAAAGCACCTGCAGATGGGCCCAAACGGCGGAAGATGCTACCTATCTCAGATAAAGTTAAACTTCTGGACATGCTAAGGGAAGGTAAAAGCTATGCAGCCGTTGCTCGCCATTACGGAATCAATGAATCTTCCGTTCGTTACATAAAGAAGGAGGAAAAAAACATAAGGACGACAGCAGCAGTCAATTTTAATACGAATGCAAAAAGGGTTGTAACTGTCCGCAACAAGACCATGGTACAGATGGAGACGGCATTAGCTCTGTGGATTAATGACCGCAGGAAAAAAAACATAACCCTGGATACAAACGTTATCTGCACAAAAGCGAGAATGCTGTATGAAAACTTTGCTGTCAGTGACGGGGAAGAGGGAGAGGGAGAGCAAGTGCTGCTGACAAAGTGCCAAGCGCATTTAATGCAAGCAAGGGCTGGTTTGAAAAGTTTAAGAAACGCTTTGGACTTAAAAATGTTTGTCTGCACGGTGAGATGGCGTCTGCGGATACCGCTGAGGCAAAAGCCTTCGTGAACAATAAATTCAAGGCGATCATTGAGGAGGGGGGATATAAGCCCGAACAAGTTTTTAACATGGATGAGACTGCCTTATTTTGGAAACGAATGCCCTCCCGCACCTTCATCATGCAGGAAGAAGCCAAAGCCCCAGGATTTAAAGTTCACAAAGACCGTTTGACCCTGGCTATGTGCGGAAATGCCGCAGGTTTCATGATTAAACCGGGGCTGATTTACAGGTCTAAAAATCCCAGGGAGCTGAAAAACAAAAATAACGATGATTTGCCTGTTTACTGGATGTACAATGCAAAGGCTTGGATGACAAAAGCGCTCAATCTGGATTGGTTCAAAAACTGTTTCATCCCGGAGGTCAAGTGTTATTTGAGAGGAAAGGGACTGGACTTTAAAGTGCTTCTGCTCCTTGACAACGCCGGAGGTCACGGTAATGATTTGGCATATGATGGTGTGCAAATTGAATTTCTGCCGCCAAACACTACATCCCTGATTCAGCCCATGGACCAAGGAGTCATCCGTGCTTTCAAGGCTCTCTATACGCGCAACACCCTGCAACATCTTGTTGACGCTATGGACTCGGATCAAGATTTCTCACTGAAGGACTACTGGCGTGGATACACCATCGCATCGTGTCTCCAAAACATTCAGAGGGCCATTCAGGAAATGAAAACGGAAACTCTGAAGGCCTGCTGGAAAAAACTATGGCCAGAGGCAGTGCAAAACGCAACCGGAGGCTCGCTTGACGAGGTCCACCACTCTGCCGTAGAAACAGCTGTGAATCTGGCTAAACAGATTGGAGGAGACGGCTTTAATGACATGAGTCCGGATGACATAAACGCCCTGATTGATGGAGACGCACAGCCGCTGACCGATGCAGAGCTGGCAGAAATGACAAAGCCACAAAGCGACGATGAAAGAGAAGAGGGAGAAGAGGACACGAGAGATGAGGAGGAAGGACTAACGCTTGGTCGCTTAGCAACCATAGTGCGAATGGCCACTGAACTTAAGCGAGTAGCTGAGGAATGGGACCCTTTGATGAGCCGTTCATTACAGTTCTCCAACGTAATCGATGGTGGCATGTCGGTGTACAAGGATCTTTTTGCAAAGAAGAAAAAAGAGCGACAACAGCTGCCTATCACTATGTTCTTCTCCCGAACAAACACACCTGCACCGCGGGCTTCAGAAGAAGAGAACACTGCAGAGCGCAGTCAGGATGCAGCGGCCCAGTCTGAAGAGCAGTGAAACGGCCTACACGCGAGTCACTGTATTTGTACACATGTAATAGTTGCTAATTGTAAAAAAAAAATAAAGTTTTCTATTTCGCGGATTTCACTTATCGCGGGTCATTTTCGGAACGTAACACCCGCGATAAACGAGGGATTACTGTACAGTATTTTATCGGTGCAGTTCCATTTCAACTAAAGGGAAGCTGCTGTCCATTGTTCGCCTCAGACTCCTTGCTGATGTTTGGTCATTCAGTGAATCAAGTACAAGTGTCTCACTGGCTGTTAGCTTTACCCTTGTGAGATAATTCAGACTCAGAGAATAAGTCTGGCCTGGCCTTCATTTTTCAGTCTCAAGATCAGATGACTCCTCGGCAATCTTGGATTTTTATCATAATTACCTGAAGCTGGTTTGATAGTTTTTCAAGCTAAAAGAGTTATGGAGTTATAATGCCTTGAGTTCTCAATTCCAAGTTCAAGAACTCCATTCATTTTGTGGCAATCAAACGCACCCGGAGCTGAAATGACTTATGGGAGCATTCATTTGGGTTAGGTAGGTTGAACTGAGCTTCTTTCAACATCCTGGCCTGAAAATACTCTAAAATTCATTGGACTTGAATCGCAGAAAGTTTGATGATTGGTTCAACATTGTTTGACACTGAACAGGACAAAGGAAAGAAAATGGATGTATGGATGACAAAAGCCATGCCTATGACTCACCAAGGGCAAACCGAGCCCAGTCACACAAGACTGCAATGGACCGATTCAATGTTGCCACCACAAGCATGTAGCTAGCCTGGTTAGCTAAACTGGCTAACATCCGTGCTGCTCACTAAGCCTCATGTTAGCAACATTTTTCTTCACAAGCTAAAAATAACAATTAGAATCATAAAAATGGTGCTTATTGATTTTTTTTCAGCAACTGACTGGTGACCAGTCCGCCTTTCGCCCTGAGTCAGTTGGGATCGGCAAGGGGCCGGCCTATAAAAGATTTATGGATGAATACCAAGACCTTCAACATTTCCACCGCCAGGAAAGTGTCAGACCTCTATTTGGTGCTGTTCTGTTATCAGCCAGTCCACGGTTCCAGGGTCTGTCTTAGCAAAATATCAATAAGGAATTAAACCAGCACGGATTCTTGGTATTAGCCTAGAATAGAAATGAAAATATCATGGGGGAATCCATAAAATCGCTGCTCGCTGCAGCAGTTCGACATGAATATGCGTTTCCCTCCGGACGCATTCCACGAGAAGGGATCCATAAAAGGGGTGTGCAATCAATGGTACCACGGGCCCATTTGGAACTTTAGTGCTTTCCCTGTTCCACCCTCTCTTTTCTGTCTTGTTCCTCGATGTGCAGTGGCCTCCCCTTACGATGTGCTCGCCAAGCTCATTTGTCAGAGGCAGCTGATTCTGTTAGGGATGTGCATTGTTAGCTTGGGACGCCAGAGCCTTGTTTCACGGCTGAATTATCCCCTCAGCGCGGGATCCGACCCTTGATTAAAAAAAGTAAAAAGAAAACACCCCGTGGAAATTGCGCAAATGATGAATAGCTACTCTCAGAGGCACTTAATAGCATTTGAAGCAGGAGAGACGACAGAAATGCATTGGCTGGCCACCAAAAATAAAATAAACACATGCACTCAAGCATCCTGTTCACACTGTCATGAGTGGATGCAAGCATGCAGAGGCAGTTCTGCTTCGCAAAGCCTTTAATACTGCCTGCTTACAATGTGGGCGGATTTGATAAATCGGAAGCTTTTAGCCTTTGTTTCTCCTCTTATCATTTGGGTAGGGCGAGCGCTGCCTTCTATATCAGGTGTACCACGGATGTAAATATGAAATTGCATTTGGACACAACCATGCTTGAAAATGGGTTGACACATCTCAAACGCATTTTCTGTTCGAAGGATTGGCTTCCCTGTTTTTGCATTTCAGCTCAGCAGTTGGGCAAGTGTTGCACCTGATGACCAGCTGTGTCACAAGGAGGGGTCGTATGAAAATATAGATTTTAAAGCAAGGTTTTACTCTTAAAAAGGTATGTTTATTCTGAGAGAAAGCCATTGTTTGAACATTGGCCCTAGTCTTACTTATAGGAAAATAAAACAACGGTGGGCGGCACGGTGGACGACTGGGTAGCACATCGGCCTCACAGTGCTGAGGTGCAGGGTTCGGCTCCGGCCTTCCTGTGTGGAGTTTGCATGTTCTCCCCATGCATGTGTGGGTTTTCTCCGGGTACTCCGGTTTTCTCCCATGTTTCAAAAACATGCGTGGCAGGTTAATGGAGCACTCTAAATTGTCCTTAGGTGTGATAGTGAATGCGAATGGTTGTTCGTCTATGTGTGCCCTGCGATTGGCTGGCAACCAGTTCAGGGTGTCCCCCTGGGATAAGCTCCAGCACACCCGCAACTCTCGTGAGGATAAGCGGATTAGAAAATGGATGGATGAATCACTAAAACAACTGCAGTTAAGTAACGATTCAATTAAAATGTATTGCACATTAAAGTTAAAAACTGGACCAAAACAAATGCTCAGAAACAAACAGTCATTAAAGGGGAACGAAATCCCCCAAATTTCAAAGCAAGAATACAACATGAGTGAATGTACTGAATTCATGCCACAGACACATTGTTACTGATTGAAACTTTTTTTAAATTAGTCGTAACTGTTTGTCATTTCTGGGCATTAGTTGCTCTGTCAAAGTTGTTCTATTGGTTGAAATGGTCCACAATCAACCTCGAGTTGCAAATTTCTCCTCCGTGTTGTTCTTTTCCCAACTCAAGAGGCAGAAATGCTGTCGTCATAGTGACTTGAAACCGAAACGAGGTCCATTCAGCGACCTTTTCTATATTGTATGATACAGTCATAAAATCTGTTCCCGCTGAAACAATATATCAAAAGTTACCTTGGGTATCAGAAATTCATGACTGATTGTATCTGTTTTGGAAATACAGCACCCCGTGCAAATCCACTGAAGTCATTCTCTCCAAATATCAATGGATGCCAGTGGGTGGAATAAGAAAAACAAAATCTTCAACGGGAAACGTAATCAAATCACAATTTAATTACGTGGCAGTTCTATACCTCCAAGCGGCGTTATCAAGCTGACACAGCCCCTGCGATTTGCTTCACTTGTCTGTATAATGGGGGTGTCACCCCACCGGCGGAATGCAGCCCAAGTCCATTGTGGAGTATTGTTCCAATACGATTTCCTTAATCTGCAAATTGCCTTGTTAGGATTTCAATGCATGAAGAGTTTGCATGCAGACAGACAGGGCAGGCAGACAGACAGCCCAACGTGAATCAAATTGTGTTTACAGAGAAGGGAACAGAAACAAACTCACTGCCACTCCGCCACTGCGTTCCTTGTCATTATTTTGGCCGCTTTGTTCCTTCCATACCGTGATTTTTCTCTCTTAGTTGCTAACTTCAGTCTTACCGCTGACAGCCCGTCATTGAAAGCAGCATTTTTTCCCCAATTTCACCTGCCACTGTAATTGTTTCCGCGTGTGTGGGCCAGGATCCCGATCCACAACAAAAGGCGGATGCCTGAGTTGGCTCCTCTTTTACTGGCCAGGACTCTGCTTGAAGTGGTTTCATTTCTTAAAATCTTCCACTTTATCGCTCCGATTAAAGACTTTTACTCGTTTTATTTTGCTTCTATTCCCTTGCGTCTCTGTCTTGTGTCTGAATTTCAAAAGTTTGTCTCGTTAGTGCTGCTCTGCTCTTTTATTGTTTTGTTTTGTTTTGGTTTTTCACCCCCTATGTTGAATTTTGTTGTACTTTTTTTAATTTGACTGCCTCCTGCTGATGTTTTGCATTTGGCCGACCCGGCCAGATGATCGTAACCAGACAAGGTTACACATTAATATTCTGACTTTGTCCAATGGTGAGCGTGCTGATAAGTTGCTGGGGAAAATGAAAATCGATGAGGCAAATTCAAAGCCTTAATTAATGGACTAGCCAGACATAGTTTAAACTCAAATCGCCCATTTCTTCATGAAGTGGGGGCAGAACAGGTGAGGGGATTCTTTTTTTTCCTTTTTTTCCATGTAGACATGGAAGCATGAACTATAAGGCTCATTAGAACTCTGCTGCTAAAAAACAAAAAAACAAAAAACAACCAGCATGTCCACCTGAAACATGTAAACAAAGTACCGTATTTTCCACACTATAAGGTGCACTTAAAAGCATTCAATGTTCTCAAAAGCTGACAGTGCGACTTATAATCCGATGTGCCTTATATATGGATCTGATTTCTTGGACGCAGTATTTTAAATGTTCTGTAAAGCGCTTTGTTACAGCTGCAGCTGTGAAAGCTCAATACAAATAAAGCTGTATCGTATCGTATTGTATTCCCTTTAGTGTAGCTCCATCTAGTCGATGCATAACGCAACTGCAGCCACAATTGTGGCTTCTATTTTATGCACCTTATAACGCGGTGCACCCTATATATGAAAACAGTTTTAAAATAGGCCATTCGTTGAATTGTGCGCCTTATAGTGCGGAAAATACGGTAATCTGTTCTTAACTAAACAGATGGGTTTTCATCCACCTATTTTCGTTAATTAGTGATGAATTTGATCATTAATTAGTTGTTGATTAATCGATGCATGTCTGGCCTTGCACGAGTCTGCGGTGTTCCGATTTTCACGGTGGCACTGAGCTTGTTAGCACTTCAACAGCTTTTCCACTGATGTGTTTATTTCCTCGGAGGAATATACGTCGTTTGCATACTCATCAATCTTGACGCAGACGGGAGTGAAGGTTGGACATATTTGCGCGCCGCTTCACTTTCACCTCTCTCGCAGAGGTGACACCGTTTGGAAGAAAGTGATGAGACGTGCATTTATCTCATTCTCGCGGAAGATTGCCCCATGTGTTGGCAACCTCAACACTGGACCAGAAATCGGCCAAATGAATTGCTCATTTGATTCCTTGTAATGAAGTCACTATCAGAAATGTGATCATGCAGATTGCCCGAGACATTCAGGGATTGTCACACACTGAGTTCAAGGAGTTTATGAGCTGCTTGAGATACTGTATAGCAAAATGCATCCATATACAGTAGCAGGGGCGCAGTTCCAGAGAAGTCAGCGTAATTGGACTGATTCACCACTGCTGGGATTATATAGGGAACACTGAAAGTCAAGCTCTTGAGGACGCAATAGTTTGGATAACAAATTCTTCGGGAGTGATTAAAGTTTCAGGGGCAGCTGGTAAAGTAATCTATGGCCAGCAGCAAAATGAGGTGATTTATAAAAGTGCGGAGCAGCTGATGAGGACGAGCGGGTCCTTTGGGAAAGATCCCTTACGGGCTTGGCAAGCGCGCAACTGCTCGTCCTCGGTACAAGCAATGCAAAGTAAAGCTGCTGAGTTGAGAAATATTGCATCCAACATACCTTCTTCGAGATGGTTGCGTAACCTTAAACTCAAGGTTTGGTTTTAGACCACAATTTTAATCCCATTCATCGTCATGGAACACAAATCACATAAACGCCCCAAAAGGCCTGCAAGTGAAGTTTACAAGTTCATCCAATCTACAGTATGTGTTGTAAATTGGATTTTCCTGGCTTTTAACTGCATCTCGTAATCTCCCCCCAATGGATGTCAATTTGCAAACAAACGTGATCTTCTAACGTTTATCATTGATGTTGTGTCACGGTTCAATGACCTCACTTTCGTGCAGGCACCGGCGGTTCCCTTCCCACTCAATGAACTTGGGTCACAAGCCACATGCTGCTTCACCGAGTCGAAAGAAAAATACCACGACTGTATAAGTTCCTCGATTTAGGAGCGATCCGATCCCCATTACAAGTTTTTCTTGTTCAGACTTTTTTTTTTTTGCCTTGAGTTGCGCAAGACAGTGAAGTTCACAACAAACAGCGGCAACCAAATTACAACCAAATTGTTGATGAACGTCCATTAGCTTAGTGCTAACTCACAATTCAAAAAGCCATAGACCGGCTAATGAAACTAGCATCAGGATCATGGCGTTCCAACCCTTTCAGCAATGTAAATTTGGTAAAGCAAACATGTAAACAGACAATAAAACAATAATCACAGGCATGTACAGTATTCTTTATCCTCTGTGAAAAATGCTTACTGTTTTTCATCTTATTATTTTATATATAGTCATCAGAACTATTTTTCATAAACCAAAGACGCCGTTGTTATATAGTATATATTTCTGTCACCCTGGCTACCAAATTTCAAATGTAGGTCTTGAGATGACAACATTTTGCAAACCCTGTTGTGAAAAAGTGTTGTCACCTGCTGTTTTCAGGTGCCGTTCAATAGCTGTAAGAAAGAGATCTGACCTTGAGCTAATCCATCCGACAAATGAATGAACCAAGTTCGCATGATGCTGACGCAATTGCAGGTAAACAGATTGAAGATGTCTTTGTTAGCATGTCAGCGAAGGGCTCATCATCAGGTTTTCAGTATAATTTGCCTTTCCCAGAAAAGTGCAATCATCTCTTTGCTCGTGTACTGAAACCAACTAGATTGTTCATATCGCATACATACAAAGTATACTACCATAACAAAGGGCAGATTTGTCACACTGTGTGTTTTCGTTTCACGTACGTACATTTTTGTAGAACATTTTTCCTGTTATTTTGTTGATGCAAACAATCAAGTCAAGGCAACTGTATTTATAGAGCACTTTCAAACAGCCATCGCTGCATACAAAGTGCTGTACATGGAGCAATTTAACATATGCAATAAACAGTAAAACAAATCAGTAATAAAGATGGTAGAAAGCACCAAACAGTAAAACCAAGAACAAATCTAAGTCATGCTGAGTCGAATGCCAAAGAATACAAGTGAGTTTTGAGGAGGGTTTTGAAGATGGGCAGCGAGGAGGCTTGCCGAATGTTCAGTGGGAGGTCATTCCAGAGAGAGAGACAATAAAAGAAAGACGTTTTTTTTGGGTTTGTTGTCAAGCCATTTGGTTTGCCTGGGTTTTTGGAAGGGTCGAGGGGAAGAAACCAAACATATGTATGTCAAGTACAAAGTGGTCTGTGACGATAATCTTACAAATACTGTACTGATCTCCATTCCGCCTATAGAATGATTGGTGGAAAAGCAAGTTCGCCATTCAAACTCAACCTTGGCCAACAATAACTGTACCGCTCGGTGACTTTCATGAGACGATAAAGTGGGAATTCATGAGAGCTGGAACCAAAGGTTGAAAAATATGTTTTGGAAACAAGGTTAGACCAGGAGCTGATTGCTTCGACACAAAAGGGGGCAGAGAAAGCCGTTAAGTCTTCCTTTGTAAACTAATCAATAGTGAGGCTGTGACTGCGTGGGCTTGATGAAGCTCATATTGTAGGTCCAAAGAGTTGTTGTTCTGCTCAATGAAACGATCAGGTGACTCTTGAGGAGTAAATTGCATTGTGTTGCATTGGTGCTGGTTCCAGAGCAAACCACTGTGCCGACATCATATAAGACGAGAGGAGCATGAGAACGAGCAGCCTGAGACACAAACCGTCAAGGTCAAAACTATTCCAACAATGTCACTGCTATGACTAACAAGCCAGAGCAGCACTGAATAGAATAACCTGAATGGTTCTTTGGAAAAGCTCCGGTTCAATCCCTTTCTTTGACTGGGACAGAAATCGTTAATTCTGTAGAAAAGACTGGATTCTTCCACATTTTAAGAGAACTGTATTCACAGGTTAATAGAAGTGTGTCCAGAAATCTGGACGGCAAGTGCACCAAATAGTGTACAGAAATGTCAACTTTAATTAATCTCAGAGACTTGTTTACCGTATTTTCCGCACTATGATACGCTTTGGAGTGTAAGGCGCAGCTTCAATGAATGGCCTATTTTAAAACAGTTTTCATATATAGGGGGCACCGCATTGTAAGACAGAATAGAAGCTACAATAGTGGCTGCGGTTGCGTTATGCATCCACTAGATGGAGCTACGCTAAAGGAATACAAAACAATACAATATAGCTTTATTTATGTTGCGCTTTCACAGCCGCTGCAGCTGTAACCAAGTGCTTTACAGAACATTAAAAATACTACGTCCAAGAAATCTGAATATTGATCCATATCTAAGGCGCATCGGATTATAAAGCGTACTGTCGGCTTTTAAGAAAATGGAATGCTTTTGGGTGCACCTTATAGTACGGAAAATACGGTATCTGAATGAGCTTCACCTCATTTGCGACATACTGTCCAACCATTGCTGCTGATATTCACGTCTATGGTTCTTTTCTGTGGGAAGAATATTTAAGAACGGATTATGTTTGACTTTCGGGTGTCGTTATCGACTGACCGCATTTCTATCCTGTTCTACTTGGTTTTGAGATAAGGACTGCCTTCAGTGACTTTGCTCGGTGCATCCTGGATCCAAACAAATAAGAACATTCTCCAAACTGTTCCCTGAATTTATTCCAACCTCTTAGTGTGTCCTCTGATGAAGACTCAAGCCAAATCCATAAAGTTACGTGGCTAATGTGATGCAATTTAATACACCTGTTTCACAATGACGTATCCATTCTTTGTTTCTGTGCTTGTTTCTCTTTTGAAATTATTTTTCGGTTGCTTTGAGAGAAATGTTTTGGAAAGGTTTCTCCCGTTTGTCTTGCTCCCAATTGCATACTTGTTAGTTTCATCTCTTCTGTTGTCTGCCCTCAGGTTTACAACCTGTGACTTGTTTGGGAGATTAGTTCTGCTGAAAAACTACTGGAGACATTTAATGCGCACTCTGCATGTGCATGGATTTTGCAAACACACTCTGATGAAGACTTGTAAGCCACAATGAGACAAAACTCACAAATGCTGTGAATAACTAGAATGTTCTGTTGTTTGAAGGCCCATGGCTGATTTTTGTTTTTGGAGGCTGGGTGAGGGTGGGGAGGAGGGGGGGGGGGGTTAGTTCATTGGCATTCATTTGTCACTTTGAAACGATGTAATACTTTGCTTACCTTAAAATTTCAATAGAATAGCTTTGCTTTTGTACGATGTGAAAACACACTGAAATGAGGGTGTTAGTAGGGCCACGCGAGTGAAATACACGGAATGTCCAAAAAACAATTTGAACGGCAACTCCCTTTTTGATGAAAAAGAAAACCCAAAAAGAAGAAAACCTTCAATAATCTAACTCCAATACTTTGCATGGCGAGAGGCTTTAATATGAAAGTTTTTTTGTTTGTTTTTACACAGAAATGAAAAGTCTCTGTTATTAGTCCCTATGACTTACACTCGACAAAAGTCAACCATCAAGAAGAAAACCATCTTCAACACTGTGACTTGAACATATATTTGGATGCCTCAAAAGTGCTATCATTCAGCGGAGCTCAGAGTCTGTCCTCCTGCACCTCAATCAAATCCACCAAGATGGCATTGCACCACCTGCGCCACAACTTAGACCTGCCACCTGGGATGCCTCCACCTCTGAAAGTCAGCTTCCATGTTCAGTCTTGGGTTTTGTCGAAATTCCCGGTGCATCATTTTGGTACACGACATCACCAAAACACAAATACCTCTCACGGAGTATTATTATTATAACATGATATCAGAAGTTAATGGTGGTATCACCATGAGTTAATGGTAATCTGTGCTCACACTGCAGCTCTGCTTACCTTTTGGATTTAACATGGCAATGCTACATTGTGATAGTGATAGTATTTTTCTGGAACTTCGGCCAGCACTGCTGGCTCATTGGTGGATTAGCTCAGCGTGAGAGTGTTATGATATGCATTTGCCCGACTGTTTTATACGAATCGGTATAAAGTATCGAACAACTCACTCACGGTCACATTTTCAGTAATAGGCTGATCACTAACGATTGGTTTGGATGATTACTTTCACACTTATGAACACATACGAACATTAAAAAAGAACATTTTCAATATGTCAGCACAAGAGCACCGTTTTTGTTACTTTATTGATTCAGTGAGCTAACTTGCTAACTGTGACATATCATTCGTGACATCCGTGGAACAGTACTTGTGGAATCATGGCATGTTGACCTTTTCTCTTTTGTCTCTTTCATGCATTTCTGTCTGTTCCTCGTGAAGAAAAACATGAGAAAGAATCCACAGTTGGCTATGAGGTGCTAAACTATAAAGAACACATGAGAATAAAACCCTCCACCTCCCGCCTGCATGAATAATACAAACATAATTTGCATAGCCATCTGTATGCCCTTGTCACCTCCTGTTTTGGCTTTCTGCTTGACCTGCGTTTTTTTTTTTTTAATACCCACAACATCAGAATTACATAAAACCGCGGCTGCAAGCAAATACCTGATGCTCTCTGCATTTGAGTAAGCCAACCCCCTTAGTTTCTATTTAAGGAAATGATGGTAATCAAGAGGCAATTTAGATGCAAAAAAAAAAAGATTGGAAAAACAGTCATTTTGCTTAGCGGTCGGCAATCGGTTTGGAATGACCTTTAAGTCCACTTCTCGGGCTGGAGTGGAATTTATCAAATGCTATCCCCAACTGATCTCATTTACAAGCTTGATCGGCCATTGTTTTATATACTTTTGTTCATTATAGGGCTCTGTGTCTCATACTTATTTGTCTATTTCTGACTCAGTTCCTCTTCATTTATGATCGTGGATTGTGTATTATCGTGTCCACCTTATTTGGTAGGTGTAATGAGATCAGTATTCGCAATTTGGCGATTGAATGTATATTTGTATGTACATGTTTATAGAGAGCAACCCGGTGATCGCATAGTAGCGCGTCAGGCTCACAGTGCAGAGGTGCAGGGTTCAATTCCGGCTCCGGCCTTCCTGTGTTGAGTTTGTGTGTACTGCGCCTCCTGCCCGGAGACAGCTGGGATAGGCATGCCCCGCGACTCTTGTGAGAATAAGCGGATCAGAAAATGGATGGATGGATGGATGGATGGATGATTTATATAGAACAGCACATGCCTGTATTCAGACATCAAACACCCGAACAAGATGTATGGCATTTCTCACCAGAGATACGAGTATTTATTGCAGCTGCAGCCAAAGTTTCTTCCTCCACAATGGACCATACTATCTGGTGATCAGCCGACAAAATGGAAGGTTACGGTTTCGATCGGCTCCCCCCCGGGGCTCTGTGGACGTGTCCTTCAGTGAGACACGAACCCACTAATTGCTCCTGATGAGCCGTTTGGCAAATAGCAAGGGAGCTCGCGCTTGTAGTGACACGTTTGCTGAGAGGATTTAAACAAGGATCACAACTCTGGGCAATAGGAGATGCCGGAGTGGTAAACGGAGGATGTAAAAATAAACACAATCGGCTGTGGGATGCTGGTTGACTTTTTTGTGAATAGTGGGAAAGAAAAAAAAACTGTTGTCGGGTCAATGTGTCGCCATCATGACATTTTTAAATGCCTGTTAAGTGAAAATAAATGTTTTCTAAATTTTACTCAGCATAGAGAACAGTGTTGTTAACAACGGTTCCAAATTGGAATGGTTAAAAATATCACCGTTTATATTGATTAAAGCTAAAAACATCATGGAAAAAAAAAAATCAGGATTTTGTCTCCGCTCTCAAATGCTGTGCGCATGTTCCTTGCATGTGCTGAAACCACACCCCAATCAAGATTAAATCCCTCTATAAATGATGCTACTTTGTTGAGCATCTTTCTTACTTTCTACTTGTTTGAGCCATGAAAATATATCCTCATTTCTCATAAATATCCATCAGAAATGACAACAAAGGGTACACACGGTGTGAAATGCCCCTGTTGCAACGCAATAGTTAATTTTTGGATGAATCAAGTCAAATTGGATAATTTCCCTCAGCACTGTAAAGGCACACTAATGTGCAGCACAGTGGTTGATAATCTGAAGTGATTTCGATTATGTAGCCACGTGCTCATACATCTCGATCGGTTCTGCTGAAAACCCGATTGTGCCCCGCCGTCTTTCAACAGCGGAGGAAAAAAAAAAGCAGCTATCACACAAATGCACACAGGCTTGCTTGATAAAGAGGAATTATTGTGCAAATAAATAGCACGTGTTGTCTTGATGCCCAACAGTGCGGCGGGGTGCTCCATCCCAGGAGATAATAGCACAATGATTCCAAGACTCATTTGATGAACACGCCGACGGTAAATGTCAACAGTGCGGCGCTCAGTCGAAAGCAAGCGTGCGGAAGGCATTCCTGAGAGGATTGTGAAGTCTGAAGGGAAGCCTTCTCCGTCTCACGAGGCTCATGTACACCGCGGAAATAATCAATGTTTCGCCTCAAACCAGAGCTATAGATCACGCAATTTTAATTAACTCTCATGCCGTGTCCCCGTGTGCATACATTAGCCCGGCGGTCTCCTGATAACATGACCTCGGAGACGTTGCGGCAAGGATCTTCATTAACCGGTGATTTATGAATAAAGTTTATTACCTTTCATCAGAACTCATCGCCCTCTTTGTAGCGTACCTTATTTTGCCGTCGGCTCAAATTTCCTGGGAAGCAAACCCTTGTTTCGTCTCGATATTATTCCATATGAGACATGTTTATTTAGTTATTTTTCATTTTCATTTAGTGGCGCCATTGGTCATAACTTCTAAGCCCGCCGCTGAATGAGCAACACTGCCCAATGCGACCGAAAGTTGACCGTTAGTTGGCGACTCTTCACCGCACACCGAGCGATTGAGCGCCACCTGTACCGTGTTTTAGGCATAAATGTATCTACTAGGGCTGTGCATATTTCTAGTAAGAGATGATTCAATGTTTTATTTTCAAGTGGAACATTCGATTTGAGTCGACGCACTCGCATCTTTATCGACGGAAGGTCCGTCACTGGACCACTACACCTGAGAAACACAGACACACATTATCACCGTATCTAAAAGAAAATCCGGCTGGTTGGTCATCATGTGACAGACATTCTCATCATCGCTACGTTTTGTATCTCAGCATTCATTGCCCGAAGAGGCTGAAAGGATTTTAATCGCCGTCTTTGGGTTGCCCACGACCAGGCTTTTACTTGATTTATTATTCGAATACGCTATGATACGTTCTACGAGTTTGTTTTGCGTTTTCTTGGGCGTTTTTGATACAGTATTACAACAGAAGTTACATCAGAGAGGTGATGACAGTCGAGCATCACGTAGTCCTGGCCACTCATTACTTTTTGTTCTAGTAGTCACATCTAATATCCCTCAGCAAGATTTATAAAAGTCATGTCAGAATCACTTTCAATGCTTAAGGGAGTCCTTTGAAATGTAACCTAAGCCATTTTGAGGGATTATATATATATATTTTTTAATATTAAATACACACCGCCATGTCATCCTTTTCTCTGCAGGGTTGTGTAATGATCATGCTTGGCGCCACCTCAGCTGTCAGCCTCAGTTAATAGTCGCTGTAACCTCATGTAGTAATTCTCATCAGCGCGAGAGTGGCAGCCCTTCAGGCAGAGAGGCCCAGGGAGCCGTGAAACGAGATGTGGACCGCCGCGGGTGCCCCGGCACACTTGAATGGTGGCTGACGTAGTGAGGAGAGGCGCACTGACACACAGGTTGGTGGGGATTAGGCTGAGGGCTGACAGATTGTCTCCAAAGATTTATAGAGAAAAGAAGGGGGGCTCTCATCTCGCTTTTTGTTGCTGGAAGATTAAAGACAGACTGGAAACACAATCAACTATACTTCCAGATTGGAATAAGAAGCGGGAGAGATGGATTCATTTTTTCAAAAAAGATACAGGGAAGTCAATTCTCTGAATGTTGAAATTACGTTTGGTGAATGAGGAACCACCATGTAACAGCATGTGTCACTTTGGTATATACACAACATTGGGGCACTAAGTGCTTGGAGTCAAATATCTATTCCGACCATATTTTTCAGCATTCTTTTCCAATAGGAAATCGAAATTTAATGAGTCTGGATAAGGATTATTGAGAGAATGGGTGGATGGATGTTCAAACATTTATAGTCATAAAATATTTATTCACTGCATGGCCAATGGTCAACATTGTTAACTGGCATAAAGGTATGAAAAGCATTGTAATAATATTGCAGGAAAACAAACGGTTTTTAAGTCAACTGTGAACTAGGGATGGGTGAGTACTTATAACTTCATTAATCAAATGTATTGCACCGGGCAATGTATTCTTGCACCCGAACGACTTTCCCGTTATTACCATATAGTCAACGGCGAGCTCTTACAGGCAAAGCCTTTGTTCACGGATCTCACAAACATCAAAAATGCAATTTGTGTATTGCCAGTACACGCGTTGACAAGAAAGTCAATTTCATGAAAATATTCCATAACTGGGATTTTTGTGTGTGTGTGTGTGTGTGTGTGTGTGTGTTTCATTTTATTTATGTATTTATTTAAAGTCATTTTTATGTGTGTCCTATACAACAAATTTTAAAAATAATTGAAAGAATTTTTTAAAATGTAATATATTATTTATAATTATATGTCACTGGTTTGATGAAAAATGTATGTTTCAAAAGTTCAAGTTGTATCAGTACTGACAATACAATACATTCTGATTTATATAGCGCTTTCACAACAGCTGCAGCTGTATCAAAGCGCTTAACAAAACAGTTAACATTAACTTGGTATCGGTTTCGAAGTCTACTCAAGAGTTGAGTACTCATACTGGTATCAGACTGAGAAAAAGTGGTATCGAACATCCCCACTATAAGCTCATTATCACAGTCAACTCAACAAAATAAACATGACAAGGACAAGAGTCCGCAACTGCAATGTAGTTACCAAATATGCTAAAAGTTAGCCACGCTTCTTCTATTTCTTCTACTACCATGAGTATGGCTTCGCTGTTGCACCATGCTGCCTCTCACAGGTCAGTCATGGTACTACATCATATTGGTAGTGGATGATGTGCTATGTTGGTCGTCTTGAATATGCTACACATAGCAGGAAGCATTTTACAAACATATACATTTTTTACCGTTGACATGTAGGGTGTCTCACATTTTGAATCTCGGTATGGACGCACCGACTTTTGTCACTTTGATCTTCAACTTTCACATACGTCATTGATAAAGTGTGCTTCAGTGAGCTCTGCTGACACGAGTGTCCAGGACTGTTTCTCATTCGTTGTGGCACATTTTAAAACCACGAGGAG
Organism: Hippocampus guttulatus; assembly: GCF_054856545.1. NCBI lineage: Eukaryota > Metazoa > Chordata > Actinopteri > Syngnathiformes > Syngnathidae > Hippocampus > Hippocampus guttulatus. The sequence continues at coordinate 11,891,779 of NC_141273.1, forward strand.
TTGATATCAGTGCGATTATCCACAATGGCATCAAGCCAAGCCATTACCCAGAGAATAATGCCACAAATGGAAAAAAAAAATCTTTCAATTAATTTGCGGCCATCCATGATGAATGTGGGACTAAAAATCCTGCAACGAAACGCGAATAATGATGCAATTCTTCACTGAACATCATGCAGTGAATCAAAATAATTTGCTTAAATGACATCTGCCCATGATATTAGCCGGATTAAATCATCAGTATTCAACCCACTCGCTGCAGTTCATCACATCCTCAGCTCAAACCGCAATTACGTCCCATCAGCGTCATCTCCTTTTTCCTATATGCATGCAAAATGGGCTAAGTTTGCATCCCTCCATAAAGTGTCTTCTTTTCCTTATATTAACACTTACATAAAACGAGAGCGGATGTTGCACTCCGGGAATATACCGCATGCTCAGTATGTGGAGGAGTGTATGTGAAGAGGGAACATATGCTGCGCACATTATTTGAAGCGTCTGACTCATTAGGTGTTCTGCATGAGAACATTGGGGATGTGCGGGGACGCTCAGGACCAAATTCTCCCTCACTAACTGACTAAAATAAATACCACATACACGTGGTCATATTTTTAAAACAAAAAAGGGAGAATGTGAACTCGGAGTTTGCAGCCTCCGAGTTTACTGCCCCCTTGCCTTTTACCGCAGCCAACCATGCATTTATATCAATGTAACATTTTCTGACAGCTTCGCACAGGGTCACAGTGCATGCTGTTTGTTTGTTTTTTTTGGGGGTTTTTTTATGTCAGACTGTAATGGCCACAGGTTGTGTAGTCTAATATGAAGTAAGCTCGTAGTTTAGGTTTGAAATATATCTCTTGTGACACCGGTCGCAGTCTCGCAAAAACATTCTGTAACTTTTTTAGCGTGCATAAAATGGAGCTTTTGGTGCTGACCAAAAAAAAAGAAAAAAAAGTTATTGTTATTCATATAAATGCTTCGTTGGTCATGCATTGAAAGCTTCATCAGTCTGATTTGATTGTTAATGTAGTTGAGAAATACTTTAAATTGTGTCACTGAGTCTTGATTAATGAATTCAAAATGCTGTTATTGAAGAATTTGATGAGCTACATGAATAAAAGCTTGTCGTGAAAGATGTTTCCAGGGACAGTGATTCGGGGTTAGGGTCAGGTCAAGGTCAGGGTCAGGGATCTCGTACTTTTAAGAGTTTGGGTTTTGGTAGTTTAAGTTAAGACTCAAGATTTATGATGAGGGTTAGGCTAAGGTAAAAGTGTGAATTAATTTTTAGGTTAGGGTACAGTAACTATGAGGTTAGGGGTTTAGAGTTTAGAGTTGAGGAAAGGAGAAGATTCGGGATCAGGTTTTAGGATGAAAAAGGGCAAGACTTAGTCTGTATCAGGAAGGGGTGTCCAAACGTTTCCTTTTTAGGGCTGCATGCAGAAAAAAAAGGAAGCATGAAAGGGCCACTTTAAAATTTAAAACTTTTTGAAACGTGCTAAAGTCAGTCATGGAAGCAGTTGTATATCATTTGTGTTAGTTACTTTCATTGGCTTTTTGTCATTTTTAATATTATTTGTTTTTTTTTTTGTCATGTCGCGGGCCAACAGAAAATGGATAGTGGACCGCAAATGACCCCCAGTCCGTAGTTTGGGCACCACCCATGTAAGGGTTCGAGTTTGTGGTTAAAATGTGTTTAGAAGGTTATTGTTCAGGCAACATCCATGTAAGCCTTGGCATTTGGGGTGAAAGATATTTGGGGTCTGGTAAAAATAAGGTTTGCATGGTGAGGGTGATGCATTTTTCAAGAAATGTTTTTGAACCCGTTTTTGATTCAAGGCATTCATTTTGCATTGGAGAAATCCACGCCCCCACACCCCCACACCCCCAAAAAAACATGAAAATATGAATACTAAAATAATGGTGATCTTATATCAGTTTACTCTCAAATTGATGTACCCAGTGTGAAATCTGTGCCTGTTTAACCCTTTAAGGGACGGCGGTTACTACAGTGGACAGCTTACCATGTGATCAGGTTACAGGGAGCATGAAAGGGTTAATCCGACACAACGCTTTTACTTCCTCTGTTGTATGCATGGCAACCGGTGGACCCACGGGTTTATTGTACTTTCAGCCATGTAATGAAACGGTACGTAATTCTTCTGCCCTTCACGACCCGTGGATAATAACCCAAAGCACCCCTGATGGTGTCTCATGGCACACTCGGTTGCTACGATTTGGAAATCACTGCTTTAGGTTATGTGTTTGGACGTCAACAAAAGATTTTAAGGCTATTTTAATAAGGCCTCAAGAGACTGATGCAAAATATTCATCTTGTACAGCAAAATGAAAGATTCCAAGCAATTTTTGAACTGTCTGGACTTCCTCTGCCTCACCAAAACAACAAAAAAAAAAACACATGGAACTTCCTCTACATTATTGCATGTTTAGAATCTTGAATCAAGTTCTCATCAAAGTTGGAAAGATCTTGAAGAAGTAAAAGAAACACAAGCCCAGAAGACTATTGATCACTTTTTCTATTTTGACACTGACATTTGCGTCGAATTTATGCTGATGTTGCTGCTCTCAGCTCAGTGAATATGTGACTGGAGTTGAGCAAAACCACAGTGGCAGCATCTTTCAGCCCGCACTTCGCTTACTTCACGTCAAAGCCAAATGATTGTCTGGTGAAGCACACAAGTCATTGGCGTGTCGATTGGGCCTTTTGGCAGCCACCGTGGAGACAGCGAGGTATGGCTGCAACTCAAATACCACCTTGTATAATTCATAAGATGTTGGCTGCCCATCGACCTTTGACGACTTAATAATACATACTGTAGGCCTCATTCTTACATGAAAGAAAATGTACAGTCAAACGTACCGAAGTGATGTTGAGTCGAGAGATTCAAGCGAGGCGGTTGTATTTAGGTCTCGTCGGTCGTTTCGTAAGCATAAATGAATAAGACAGTTTGTACGTTCTCACATTGTTCTGGGATGCGAGCTAGCGAGCAGAAAAAGCCGCCGCAAACTTATCTTTGCACTGATCTGTGTAGCTACGAGATCAAGCGAAGCATGACCTCGATCTCCCGCTCACGAGGTCGTGCGTGTGCAATCTATAATTCACCTTGGAGGGTGCTTCTAATGAGGAAGCCAAGACGTGTGTCTCTCTGAGCCTCGATTTCCGAGATAATCGGGTATTAGCGGTGACACTGGCGTCAGGTGAATTAGAGTGCAAATACAGATCCTTTTTAAAGCAAGGTGCCGCGTTGCTCCCTAAAATTTTTTAGGAGGTTTGTTGGGCACAGAATGCCACAATGTTGGTTGAAAAAAAAAATGAATCCGCTAAGTTCATAATAACCTCTGCAAGAAACGCAAGGCGAAGCAACGTTTTGCCTTTGGCTTGACCGTAGTATAAGGCAGTCTTGATAACCACAAGCAATTGTGCTGCCTACAAGGCAACATCTAAAGTCAACCTGAAACGGATAAGATGCTGGTCCAGTCTCCTATGCACAGAGAAAGTTAAGGTGCTAAAGAAATCAGATGTCATTACTCAAGTAAACGTGCTGAGGGGGATGCAAAGTGCCAGGAAGATGAGAAGGCAGACCTGGTCACTTTCTGCAGAACCATTATTTTAATGAACTGCCATTCACCCTTTCAGGGACAGCGGTTCCTACAGTGGACAGCTTATCGTGTTATCAGGTTACAGGGTGCATGAAAGGGTTAATAAAAATTAGGAAGACTGGATTCGTTTGAATACTTGAAGAAAATCTGAACTTTTATTTGCAAAATATTGAACGATTTAAGACTGAACAGTTCAAGTACGGTGGGATCATCGTGTGCTTATCACTTCAGTTGGTCCCCATTAAATGTCACGTTGGATAATTATGCCCCCAAGTATATTTAAACATTGTCTTAAAGTGATCGTAATGAGGTTTAATTAGAGATTCCCATTTTCGAACCGCACCGCATGACTCCATATTTTTCTTGCCCTCACTGAGATCATTAGTCCAGATTTACTGTAATTACCTCCTAATCAACTGGTGTCAATTAATGTTAATGACTCTCAGTTGCGCTGCTGTCGTTGCTTAAAGGGAGTCCAGTGAAAGAAAATGCACACAAAGGTTAGTCTAAAACTCACTCGTAGGTAAGTTAGTCGGTGCGTCAGTCACTTAGTACAGTGGGCATAAACACAACACAACTATGTTTAAATGTCATTTTTTGTAATGGAAAAAAACCAATAGTAAATCATTTAAAAATGTGACCTATAAGCTGTCCAGCTCAACTGAAAAAGAGAGAGTTTTACAACTAGGGATGAGGCTCATGTTAAATGGGAGTCAGCACATCCACCCCAAATAAAGTTCAGCTGTTCCGCTGGGCTTTTGTTGACATTTTTGAAATACCGTATTTTCCGCAATATAAGGCGCTTTGGAGTTATAAGGCAAGCGCACCTTCAATGAATCTCCTATTTTAAAACTGTTTGCATATATAAGACGCATTATGAGGCACATAGAATATAATCTACGATAGTGGCTGAGGTTGTGTTATGCATCCACGAGATGGAGCTACGCTAAAAGTAATACAATGCGATAGAATACGGTTCCGTTTTATTTATAGAGCAGTTTCACAACAGGTGCAGCTGTAACAAAGCGCTTTACAGAACATTTAAAAGACTATGTCCAAGAAATCTGAATATTTGTCTATATAAGGCGCATTGGATTGTGAGGCGAACTGTGGACTTTTGAGAAAATCGAATGCTTTCAGGTACTCCTTATAATGCGGAAAATACGGAATACATCTTGCAAGACAAGCCCCAGTCAGCGGGGACTTTACATGGCACCGGAAGGACAGGCAAGAATAAGAATTGCAAATTCCAGTTAAAAAAATGGCACAACAGGGTCCTGAAAAAACTAAAGTAGCGAGTAATGTCCTGGGGCATTTTGCCGGCTGAAAAAGGGGAAAACTGCACCCTGAAAGGCTGAAATCATCTAAATTGCTTTTATCGCATCACACAGTCTCATCCTCCGCACTCCCATCAGCAGCTGTTGTGTGGACGCTTTCACAGTTCAGGGTCAGTCTTTGGATCTTTGCGGCCGATGCGTTTACGATTGACATTTCTCTGTGGCTCCAAGCAAGGACCCAGAGAGCGTAAACCGTATCGACCACTTTATAAGAGAGAGGGCGAAGGATCAAGGGGTGACGGGCTTTTGGGAATTTGTTGGAATTCAAACAACAAAGAAAAAAAGCGTCTGCCATAGATCTGCTGGCTCGAAGTACAAAGTCATCTGGCGTATAACACTACTGTGTCGTACTTTACGGCTGCGATTACGCTGATCGGTGTCATTGATGAGTGTTGGAAAAAAGCTCAAGAAAAATTCAATTCACAGTGGAATATTGCCTACTTCCCGACGTGGCGCATACCTGCTCACAGGTCGTAACGGCGGACCGGGAGGAAATTATTAACCGACTCTGCAGCTCTTCTCTGCCTTGTGGAGCTTTAAAGCTGTCAAGATGGCTCTTTTTTTAAATTCTATTAATGTTTCCAGAGTGCTGCTTTGCACTGCAGCAAGACGGTCTTGGGTGGAAAAAGCTGAAAACACTATTTTTAAGTGATAAACAAACAGTTTCAGGACAACACAGCGGAGAACCATCAACTCAACATCTACTGTATGTGTGGAATTGTTTTTCAGCACACGTTAAGAGTCAGTCCAATTCCATCCAATATACGTGTATACCTTTTGCTTCTTTTACAGGGTAAAGGGTCCCAACATATCCAAACCATACCGTACGCCATTTCATTATATTTGCTCTTGGACTAAATGTTTGTCAAACATTGTTTCTAAACGTACAGTCCGTAGTTTAGAGTTCCTCAAAGAAGCTCCCAAAATGGTGCGTGAGTAACTGCGTAAAATATTCAGTGAACATTAAGGCTGGGATATTATGGAAAAAATAAAAATCACAATTATCTATGATCGATATTGAAATCAAGATGAATAAAACAATTATTAATTGAGTTCAGAACTTTGTATTTATTCAACAACAAAATGTGAAGTACTCAAAACCAACATCGTAGGCACATCGTGAAAATGTGTGTAATCACTCCTGGGGCGAACGGCTACTTTTCCGTTAGCATGTCGAAGGGGATTTTCCATTGACTTAAGCATTAGCACGGTCGATGTTTGCCTTGTACTTAAATGTACTGGGACCGGTAATAAATGTGTGTAATAAATTTTGTTGTGTGCTTAGTGTGAGTCATTAGACATTTTAAAGCTCGCTCAGGGACGGGAGAATCGCGTGCACGTCACAAATTTGCTGCGCAAGCAACATGGTGCGTTCAGGGTACTTTCACAACGTCAGGAATTTGCAACTGCACTAAACCGTTCTGCGCGTTAATCGTTTTTCTTCGTTTATGTTTTAAAGATCGTGAGACGCCAAAATCCAAGTAACGATTACATTTTGATTTATATTCCATTCCGAATGTACATGTAATGGCTGAAGTGTGTGTGTGTGTGTGCGTGTGTGTGTGTGTGTGTGTGTGTGTGTGTGTGTGCGCATTAAGATGAAAAACAGTTTCTAATCAGTTTCCAAGCTGTTGTCTGCTATTCATCGTTAACTCTGCTTAACTTGTCGAAGCGTTCGCAGTTCACTTTTCAAAAATTCACCTGTCTGTTACTTTGGTGCTCCCTTTGAAATGCCATAAGATACCGTCAAAGCCCTCTCTAAATATTGGTTTCAAGGAAGTGTATGCTGAGATGACACATTTCGATTTAGAGACAATCTTTGGATGTCAGGGCGGGGCTAAGTTTAGCCTGGGTTGTTTGTGGAAGCAGCGTGCACTTTGTTTGGATCATAATTTGTGGCATATTTACAGTTCAACTATTAATATAGGCAATTGTAAAGCTTTTTAGGGAGCCGGGGGGGTCAGTTATTTGTAACGGGGCTCAGTCCCTATTGGTCTATATATTTTTTTCAAGCCACTCTCAGTTCACACTGAGAGAATATTGGATAATGATTCTTCATTCCAAACAATAGCGGAGCAGCTTGTGAACAATATGGTGAGTGTTGGCATTTTAGTTGTCAGACCTCTGGGACGCAACAGCGGCGAGGAGAAACAGTCATCTGCCGTCTTGCCGAAGAGCATCGCAAGAATATTAAAGAGTTTCAGAGGAGTCTGAGTCAACACTGGAGACGTATCCCCGCCCCCCCCCTTTCTATTTCATGCTTTTCTGACACTTTGTGAGCTTTTAATGACAATGCGACTTGGGAACCGTGGCGGAATTTCCTGAGGGGACAGAGAGTATCAAAATCGAGGAAATGAGAGATGAAAGTGGAGGAAAAAGAAGGAAGATTCCTTCAGGTTTTGTCTTGATTTTCCCGTCAGAAGTCTTCACGTTGTTTGGGTTTGTGGAGATGTCTGTCGAACAAGCTTATCTTGACTTCATGACTTTCTCCTTCGGGGCCTCGCTGTGATGTCTCTGCAACTCCATTACCTTTTCATATCTTTGAGATCATCATCAAAGCGGCGCCTTGTGCTGCGTCTTGTCATCATTACTGTCAATTAAAGCGGGGTTTGCTGATATTTATATAACTTTATCCACACAAAAAAAAAATCAAAGCTATTTCTGATTTTATGCCGGTGAGGTAAATCGGACTTATCATCGACTCTTATGTCACGATTTGTTCCACATGCCATGTAGCAGCTGTCACTTCAAGATCAATATTACTTATGCTTTGGCATTCATGCTAATGATCCCGAGATATTCTGTACAAAACTGTGCGACAATTTCAGGCATCGTGCTGATTGACTGAGTACTGAAAAAAAATCAAACTGACAACAAAGTTACGATCAATAGAAGTAAAGCAAAATCATTTCAGCATGGTAAGTGCAGAAATAAGTTCAACAAGTAAAATGGTCAAAGCGCAAAATCAGATGGACAACTTTACCTTTGATGGGTACCACTTTCAGAGATAATGTGTGTGTGTGTGTTTTTTTTAAATTAGGTGACATTTTATTTCAAGAAATTGATTTCAAGATAACCAAAAATAGAGAATAAACCTGGCAATTTAAAAGTGTGGTTAAATGTTAAGTCAGCTTTTGCAGCACACCCCTATCTTCGCGTGAGCGGAGGGCTACACCCTGGAGTGGTCGCCAGCCAATCACGCAACACATCTCGTCAAATTTTAACACCATAAATCATATCCCGGTTCTCAGTACGCTGCGGCAGATGTGCTAACACGAACGCTTGCCTGCATTGCGTGCACGTAATCGACGCCCCCACTATGTCTGAAACTATATGAAAATCAGAAAGGACGGTATTAGATTAAAAAGCCTCAATTTCTATAAATTGCTGTTACATCATGCGCACCTCCAAACGGAACTAAGCTCAATGGAGATGAAGCGGTATGCGGCGTGACGGCTATCCAAACCTCTCCAGCTCCGCTAGCCCGACATCCTGCCGCTGACAAGCACAGGTATCATTGCTATAAATGGGCCCTGAGTGGATAACCTTTAATCTCGCCGAGTTAGCGAACGGGCTCGGCGAAGTGAGCGCTCACCTGCCTGTGCCCGAGGACTCTGCCGCCCATCAGCACTCGTGCTGATGACTCCACACATCAAGGAAGTTGAGGCAAAGGGGGGTGGGGGGGGGGGGGGGGTGAGAACAGAAGGTGGTGAATGTGTTAAGAAAATTAATGACAATGAGGAGAGGTTCGGAGAGGATTAAGGAATGCACGACATGCTACACAAGCCTGGTCTGTGCTTCAGACCATGATTAAAATCCGGCCTTTTTGTGTCTTACTTACAAAGGATTCTCCCTGAAATCAAGTATGTGCTTCATATTGGGAGACAAATCCCACCCAAAACCCCTAAATAAACAATGCTGCCGAACATTTACATGTATAATTTATTTTGAGGTTTGCGAGGGAGCAAAACAGAGCGAGTGGATCAATTTTTATTTATTTTTTGCCTCGACAACCAATTCGTGTTTATTTGGTCTTATTGTTTGAGAAATTCAGAGACGTTTGGGAGGAATCCCATCAATTAGCAACTTAATTAACTACAAATCTAATGATGTTTCCATTAGCCTCAATTAAATGCTAGTTTGTCCTGAAAGGTGGCTCAGCAAATCGTAGCCACTTATCAGCCACTGCGAGATCCCAGTTGTGAAGTCGGGGGTGGGGATGGGGGGGAAACCCAGAGTCTGCCGTGTATGTCGTTTACATTCACCCCGAACTCTTTGAGGTTAGAACTGTGACAATCCGACTTCCCGGAAGGCAGCATAAGAAGGATCGAGGCTTTTTGGGATGCATCCTGTAGTGTCAGGCAAAGTGCAAATTTGTCAGCTTTTCAGCAAATGGCTGACAGCTTTAACAGAAAATAACATAAAAATGTCCATTTATTCTGAATGGTGAATTGGTAATATTTTAAACCCAAACTACGGGTTTTTGCGAGAAGAGGCTGTTCAGCCATGACAACGCGCCTGCTCTCAATTCCCTGAGCACAACACACTTCCAGGCCAAGAAGTGCTGCACTGAAAAAAACTTTTCCTATTCACCGACTTCAGTGTGACATTTTTTTCCCCGTTTCGTAATATCAAGGAGTCACATGCTTGTTTTTTTTGTTTTTTTTTTGCAGGGGTTAATTTATTTTCATATGAAAGATAACGTTAAGAATCTAAAAAAAAAAAGCTACTTTATGCTTTCATGATGACAATGTCTGAAATACGCTGGCTGTATTTAATGGATGCAAATGTGTCGCAAACCAGACTTGGATTCCAGACTGAGATTATTTTCTGCATTGAGATTGACTATTGCCAGGCAGTTGCATCAGTCCGCGTCACGCAGATGATATCAGAAGCAACCACGGACTGTTCTGTCCTCCTCATATCCTGCGCTGTTGGAATTGTCATTCTTCGACATGTGACCTGCTCAAATACTGCCGCGGAGGGAGAGTTTGTCAGCATTTTTGACATTGAGCTTCATATTTAAGATTTTGCAAACCCAATAATAATAATAATAATAATCATGCACTCCTTGGCCCAATCATGTCAAATCAAACAGGGAAAATATTTGTTTTCTAATTTTTTGAATGCGAACGTAGTCACGGCCATATCTTGGCACGCTGCAATGACAGCAGTGATTTAATCACAGCTTTTGCACTGCGCTGAATCGGTTTCATCTGCGTTTACAATTGTACTGATAGCAGGCTGTTAAAGGCTCAAACTTTAGTGAGAATAAAATCCATGGCGGCACTGGAACAAAAGCTTGCTGGGATTTCCCACGTGGACAATGAAAGCTGATTTATTTATTCCTATTTTCATGTATTTATAAAGGCTAGCAACAGTTATGTCAGCACAAGACCCTGCTGCCTTCATTATTTTCTTTACAAAGATTCATGTGTCTCAGAAATTCCCGTTAAATCCAAGAAGGGGATCCAGTCAAGTCCAATCCTCATGTCAATAATGACAGTAAAAGCCTATTTAAGGAGGTTAAATTGTTCCACTGTGGTGAGTGCTGTCTTCATATCATTCATACTGTCACCATTTTCTGCATACTGATGAGGAAATATTCCTGTCCTGACAGAAAAAGGCTTATTTTTCCCACTTTACCCGCCCCCCCTCGATTTCATATCTCTAACATAACAAATGTGACTGTCCTGAGCCAAGTCAAGTCCTTTTGCTGTAACATTGTTTATTTATAAAACTATTTCAGGCGCACGTTTGGATGCAATGCAACACCTGCTGTTCGACTTCTGTTATTTTCTGCAAAGCATGTCCTGAATGTGAGAGAAAAAAAAGAAGAGAATATCATTGTGAGTTGCGACATCCAGCACAATCTCTTAGTGACTGCGTCGTTCGAAAAGGAGGCCCGTTTCATTTACATAAATTTCCATTTAGATTCTGCATTTAAATGAACCACATTGCAGAAAAAGAAAAATGCAAAACATGTGTTAATCACTGTGGATTATTTACTCCAATTAGTGCTGAAACACGAATGTGGTGACTTAAGCCAAATAACCACTCTATAAAAAAAAAAAAAATTGTGCCTTTCCATGTACCAAGAAACAGATGCCTGCGTTCCAAGGGAGGCTTGGGATATAAAATCTCGATGGGCCTCTGTTACTTTGCTGTGGATTCGAGGTGGCTGGCTCCTCTGACTGACAATGCCATCACTATGGTTGTGGAAGCCAGTGATTCTCAAATTGGGCTGCGGGACCACTGGAGGTCCCTGAGTTGTTGAATTGAGGCTCCACACACACACAAAAAAAGGTGTAATAATCAGTGTTTTCCACAGTTAACTTCAACAAGTAAGATAGTGACTCGTTTTTAAAGTAACTAAGTTAGATTCCGAGTTACTTTAACAGATATGGAGAACCCTGCTTTGAGTAATAAAGACAACCGGGTTTATTAGCCCTTTCGGGGACAGCGCTGACTGCAGTGGACAGCTTATCATGTTGTCAGGTTACAGGGTGCCTGAAAGGGTCCATTAATGGTATTGAAGAATAAATTTTGAAGAATCAAAATTTTGACTGACCATAATGACTTTTATTTAATGACATTTGTCTTTTTAGATTCCACTTTAATCCCTTTTTGACTCATAATTAAAACAAGGGCAGTCGCTTGACATCATGTTGAAATAGGAAAACTCCCCATGTGCCATTTAAATTGATTATAAATACAAGAACAAAATTGGGAACCTTCTGCAGTCACATAATCTGGCGGGACTTTCTCTTTAACCGACAACATGAGTGCAGACTGTGCTGCAATCCATGTTTTTGCTAGAAGAAAGTTATTGAAGCTAGATAACACTGTCATCAGAGCAGAGTGTGCAAACTTATGCTTTGCTGTTTTCGGAAGCATTCCATTGCTTTGCCGATGGCTCGCCAACTGATATTGGAGGCAAGACGTTTTTCTATCTCCGACTGCAGTCCCGTTGGAGAAGCGCCGTCACAATGCCCCAGTGCGGTGCACAATTTACGCCATCCGTGGCAAATTTCTCAAAGCAGGATCGTTCGCACAAAGGCAGAGAAAGTCTTTCCAAAGGTCTGCGTCCGTGCCAACAGATCATCAACAAAAGCTTGACTCAGCAGATGCTTCGGCGAGTGATCAATTTTACCCAGACCGACTTTATGTTGTTGAAGACATTTTTCCTCTTGCAGGCGTTGAAGCTCATGAAGTCAGTACAGGTAAAGCTTTATCACCCCCGTAAGCATCCGCCCAATTGAGCTTTTCTTGATGCTGGCTCAGTGTCCTGATTGACATTGCCTTGTTTCGCGCTGAACTTCAGTCGGCAATTTTGCAATCCTCCTCCAATGTCACTTGGTGATCCCTTTGCAAGAGAATGAAATGCTTACAAAATAAATAAAAAAAGCTTAAGATGTAAAACGCTGATGTCTCACAACTGTCTGACCGATTCATGAAATGAAATAGAATAATGTCTATCGTGACTTTTGGGATACTCAGCACTTCATGAGTTACGTTTCGAATTCAATATCTTGTCTGTACTTAACTCAAAACTGTCAAGACATGTCACAGTACCAAACGCAGAACTCCAAACAGCACCTTGGCCAATTGGTGTGGGCAAACTGCGCAGAAAAAGGCCTCAAAGTCAGTTTTTAAGAATATTCCAAGCTGTAATGGAACTTGAGACTTTTTTCTATGTGACAGCAGGTGCTAAGCACTGCTCAATTATTAATTTTTTCACAGAATATATTTCCTTCATCTCCCTCCAGACAACCGTTCCTGTAAGACTGAGCATACAGATGCAGACATGTACGTCACATTAGCCAAGGTCACTCAAGTTGTAAGAAATCTCCCAGTGGCAAATTAGGCCTGAATGAGATTCACCTCACGTTACTTCTTGTCTGGATGTCTGGAACTGCCAAATATTGCGGCACGAGTTCCCAGGGAGATTGAAGGGGTCGGGGTGTGGGTGGAGGTCAGCCGGTGGGTCTACTCGGCAGCCTTCCGCGGAACGTTTATTCAAGAGTACTAAAGAGGAGAATCCAGCGAGATTAACCAGTTCAGGTGGTGGGAAATCTACGGCGTATACCTCACAGTTGGCTCGCTGGCGAGGTTTCCCAGCAAGACCAGTTGAGAGGACACCACAACCTTTTTTTGAGCAAAGATCTACTTTTCGATCAACCAACCTGCCGCGATCGACCCGTGACTGCACACGCGCACGCTCTTACACACGCATGCCCTGATGAGCGGTAGTCATGAACGGCCCCGAAGATGAACGAAACACAAAAATAAAGCGGACAAAAAAGTTTGTGAGTTTGTGAAAAGCAAATCACTGTTAGCTTTAGTAGAGACCTGACGGAGAGGCATGGGATGCACTTTTGCAGCGTGTTAACTCATTCACTCCCAAAGACGTTTTTAAACGTCTTTTCAGACTTGGTCCAGAATTGGCTGGTACTGAATAAGTTTTAATGATCGTAGCTCACGCGTACCGTTTTAAAATGCTTCTCCCGGCACTCCACATTCCCATTCTTTGCACCTGCCCTTGGTGGAATCTACATGAAACAAACTCTGTATGAGAATAATAACAATTAAAGATATAGTCCAATAGCTCTGATCGCAAGCTGCAATTCCAGACTGTTGACCGCTAACGACTTCCGCTGATGAAGGTCACTGTAGGTTAAAGGTGACCTGGTTTTTAATTTTTTTTTTTTAAACATTTTTTGTGAAAGACTCATAGGATGCTAAGGGTCCAGTGTGCACTAAACACTCAAATCTATCATATTAATAACACGCACACAGACACCCAAATGTTTTTGTTTTTTTCTCTACACCCCTCGCAATCGACTTGGAACCAGTCCACGAACTACCGGTCAATCGCGATCCCACGACCTCTACATTGTGAGGTCGACGCCCTAACCACTGGCCCACCAGGCCGCCCCATTCACTTTTAATTTATTTATTTATTTTTTTGAAGACAGCTAAAGGAAAGCACCGGTACAAACTACTTTGAATAGTGATCAGCAATTTTACCCAGAATAAAACCCTGGATCCACAACTTCCACTGGATATGTAGCAAAATGTTGTGGTTTCGAAAAATCCCCAAAGGTATTGCCTCCATACCCGAAAAGTATCCCCACAGACAAACATGGTGATGTTTTGGTCTACCGCTACAAACACATCAGTGACACTCTGACAGGCAATTGATGACACCGTGCTATGCTATATGACCCCCACCCACTGTTGGCGTTCCATCTTGGCAAACATCATTCGCCAAAATTTCCATCCTGGACTCCATACTGCCGTCCAACTTCTTGCGAACAAGTTTTTCTTTGCAGAAACTTTCCATATTTTCCCAAAATGTTACACATCCCTCTGCAACACACCGAATTCACCAGGGTGAGAACAAAAAGCAGGTATGAGAAGTTGACTCTCCCGATCACTGTTTTCATATTATTCATAAAGCAACTTTCGGAGTTTCAAATAATTCCACCTCGACAGAGTAACTTCTAGAAAGCATCCTGTGGGGTGATTTTTAATGAAACTTTATAATTAAAAAGGAATCTAACAATACACTCCATGTAAAAAGAGACACAGTCCCTTTCAAGAGTGCATTGGGAGTTTGCTGAGTGTGTGTCTTCTGAATAAACAACTATAAACCTGAGGCTAAGCCGCTTAATAAAATCAACACTATATTGTGTACTGTCGTCTCTCCTGACTTGGCTGACAATAATTGCGTTTTGAAAGAACGCATCCAACTCACTAAGGCAAGGGCTAACTCAAAATTTCACCATCCTGCTAGAACTTTAGCAATGCACTGCAGGTGTCAGCCGTGTGCTAATCTCATTCCACTCACATAAAAAATATATATTACAAAAAATTATATTGTGGTCCTATAAAATCTGATCACAGTATCTTCTTTGAGTTAGATGAAAATATAACTATTCTATTTATTTGTTTAATCTGTAAAAAATAGATAGAAAGCTGCTCAGAGACATTTGTAATCATGACAGCGAGCGACCCAAGAACACTTGAACTTTAATTCGTAGTAGTTTAGTTATCGTCATGGCGGAAAGAAAACTACAGGGAAACTACATTGATTCTGAAAGGCCTCCAAAGGAACAGGAAATGGGGACCGCATAAAATGTGACACACAGCTGAGTCAGTGTGAAAGTGACAGGAAATGAGGAGGAAAATGCTTTGAAAACAGCCAACCAAACAGAAGTTGTTGGATGTCAGTGGAGAACCAGGTGGGCTAATCTGTGGATCGTATTTGGAGCACTTGGATGCTGTTACCTGCTGGCTGGAAATAGACTGACATGAGGTAGGATATTTTTGTTACAAGTGATTTCAGAATTGGAAAAAAAAAACACTATGGCAATTATTCCTATCCTAATGTTGAGGGCATTTATTCAAATACTTGGAACATTTCATTTAAACCCCTAGAAAATTATTGCGTCACACCGGACTTCATTTTCACGATCAATTATTTCCAAGGGCTCCAGAAAACAAATGGATTGATGGACAATGTCCCAACTTCTTTGTGCTGTTTGAGAAAAAAAAAATCTTTGGCGAAGTACACATTGAGAATCACTTGGTAAAAAAAAAACAAAAAAAAAACATTTTTTCCTTGATTGTCAAATATACTCATAGTGTTTAAAAAAAAAAGGCAAGAAAACAAAGACCTCGCCACTGCGCTTATGTCTCATCCTGCACGCAAAAGCCGGTGCGCGTGGCCTGATCCAAACCGACAGAACTTGTCTGGGGGTAGAGCGCGATCGTACTTCGTCATTTCCACGAGAGAACACACCCTGTCAGGAACAGGTGCCATATGTGACTAAATGTCAATAGAATATGCTGGAAATAATCTGCATGTGAACGAATGCACATGAGCGAGCATTCGGCAGTACAATACGGAAAGAGGAAACTCAGAGTCAAGTTCAGCGAGTTGTTTTAGAGGTAATTGCGGGGCAATGCTGGATGAAGCAGATGGCGCTATAATGACAAAAACCCCCGCGAGTGAGTCGTTAACTTCTTTCCCGCGTATGTGTTTTGATAGTTAATGAATCCATGCAGTTTTTCCATAGCGCTTGTCCTCAGTCCTATCACAAATGACGTTGGCTGAGCGGGAACACACCCTGGATTGCGCGCCAGTCAATCGTAGGGCACATACTGTAGCGAGACAAACTGGCATTCACACCGTCACTGAGTGGGAAATTCGGTTCAGTTTTATTTTGAATAGTGCCACTTCACAACAGAATTTATCTCAAGTCACTTGACCTATAAAAGCAAGTGGAGAAGCAGACTCCTCACTAGTGCAACCATTCACATCCGCACCAATGGACAATTTCAGTGAACATACCATGCATGTTTATGGAATGTGAGAGGGAACCAGATTACCCATGTGAGAAGATTCAAACTCGAAACTCAGAGGACCTTAACTGATATTTGAACCCGGAGCCCCTCGACTGTGAAGCATGTTGTGCTAACCGGATTGAATATGCGGTGAGTCAGAACAATTCCAGGACTAAAGCTATAGTTCAAACCGACATCTTGTGGCCTTTGCTTCGCGAGCTGCAGCAGGACAACTCATGGCTCCTCACAATGGGGTTAGGGGTGTCAAACTCATTTTTGTCACGGGCCACATTATAGTTGCCGGTTCCCTTGGAGGGCCGTTATGACTGTGAAACCATATGAAGAAGTCAAGAATAAGGATTTATTCAACTATAGTTTAAGTTGCTGGAATGAGAGTTTGGGAAACAAGAATTTGACATTTTGGTAGAGATTTTAGCAATTATAACATAAGTCCACATGTTTGATTTGCTTTCTCGGGCCAAATCAAATGACGTGACGGGCCAGATCTGGCCCCCGGGCCTTGTGCAAAATGCTTTCATTCACATCTTAACATCAGATCTTCCTTATGACTAATTTGAGCTTGGGAAAGAAGAATAAAATGACGCAGACCTAAGTCAGGTGGGGAGGCAGGTTGTTTTAGCACGGTCAGGAACTGGTGGATGCTCAGGGCAAGTTTTCCGTGATGAGCCGTGGTGGATTTTAGACAAATCCTTCCAGAGAAGGCTGGTAAAGTGAGTTCGATTCCAGCAGGGATGCTTTCAAAAGGGTTTGTGGTTATCATCCCTCTTTTGTGAAACCATTCCTGAATCTTTTCTGACACACCTGGGTCAGGTTCATCAAAAAAATATATTTTATCATGTCTCGAAAGTCCAGCAGCCATCCATCAGAATTGCAGGTTGAGAAATTTAATTTGTCACGCCAGCAGTCCGTCATGGTACAGCAACTCGCTTTCAGAGAATTCTTTGGAATTTCACCAAATGTCGATAAAAGGCACTGACACTGAACAAACCACCCCAATGCAAGCATTAAGCGACGCGGTCCAGTAGTTTTAGGCGGCGAGGCAGTGGCCATTCAACACGAGCGCCGTGGCCGAACCACAAATGAAAAGCAAATAGTCTCAAGACGGCTCTTGTGCGCGGTACTTGTGAAAAACGGTTCCATCAACGAGGTTCAACTCATAATGACTTTCGGTTATTCATTCTCGCCGGGCTTGGCGATAATGGAAAGGAGCTGTAGAATGAACGCCTGCGTTCGCTAAAACTCAATTTAATTCGACACGTTGAGTGCCGATAGTCTTGATTAGGATGGAACCCGCAGTTCATTTGACTCATCGTTGAGAAAAGCCGAAATGCAAAGTGGCTGCGGGTGGATAGGATGTATGGATGTGAGTCACGCTCAGGTTATGCCGCATCAAACCGATGTCGTGATTCTCTGACAATAACAGATCTCGGCCATCAATTCCAATCATTAACGCATCCTGCCGCAAACGCAGACGTACACAACTATCCGTCATGCCCCTTGCGCGCCAGGAGTCTTAGTCAGGAAAATAAAGAAAAAGTGGGCTGACTTTAGTGCGCGGGCCTTTGAAGTTTATTGCCCATTAATCACTGCAATAACCTCTGATGATGTGCAGGTTATTCTGACAGATGACAGCACGGTTATTGTGCGGCTGTCACTGTGTATATAAGTGTGCGGGTATGTTATTGGGTTTGGGGACTTCACTTATTTAAATGAGTCATTCAGGACAAGTGTAGGAGCGAAACGTTCCTTATATGGGCGGCATTTCCCATCGTCGTTCATTTGCTGTTCCATCAGCGTATGCTAGAATGAACATCTCTCATTCAAATGGTTTTTATGAGCCAGCTGAGTTTTTTCCATTTTTTTTTCCATCTCTCCCCCCCACACACACACATCTATCTACTCAATAGATGATGACTTTTCTCTTCTTTTTTTTAAAAGCGAAACTACTATGTATTTGAAATGGACCTTCTCTGTCGCTTCACCCTACAGGAGTGGCCAAATTGTTTATTTGAGAATCCACCGTGGAAAAATTGAAATAAAAAATAAATCGCTTAAAAAATATACTTCTGCCCGGTGGTCTAGTGGTTAGCGCGTCGACCTCACAGTACAGAGGTTGTGGACTCGATCCTGGTTCCGGCCTTCCTGTGTGGAGTTTGCATGCTCTCCCCGGGCCTGCGTGGGTTTTCTCCGGGTACTCGGGTTTCCTCCCGCATTCCAAAAACTGAGGCTGGCTGATTGAACACTCGAAATTGTCCATTGGTGTCAGTGTGAGTGCGGATGGTTGTTTGTCTGTGTGTGTCCTGCGATTGGCTGGCAACCAGTTCAGGGTGGATAAAGCGGATCGGAAAATGGATGGATGGATGGAAAAGAGTTATTATGACTTGGAAGTAGTACATGATGATTGTGACGTGACAAAATGAGGTGTTAGTGTGGTTTTGTTTGTGACCAACAGGTGGCACTGTCGGTCCCCTCCTGCAGTGGCACACCTTTTGGTCATTGTGTCATTAGCGTTTTGTGAACAAGACTCCCGGCCCGACCAGTCAGTGTTGGATCATTGTTTGTGTTTGTATTTTGTTCAAAACATTTTTTCAAGTCCATCCTGCTCCTCCTTGCTTCTTGGGGTCCTCTACCTACCACCTCGCAACATGACAAGGTGTCTTCTGATTTATGTTCCTACGCTCACCTATGTTGATGAGCTGTGGGTCGTGACCAAAAGAACACGATCCCAGATACGACCGGTCGAATTGAGTTTCTTCTTTAGAGTGGCTCTCCCTTCCCTTTGAAGCCACGCTCCTCCGCATTGAGAGGAGTCAGATGAGGTGGCTCGGGCATCTGGTTAGGTGTTTCCTGGCACATCCCACCAGGAGGAGTCCTAGGGGACATGTTGGTGGGGGGACTTCAGTTGGCCTGGTTATACCTTGGCATTCCACGGGAGAGTGGGACCAAGT
Organism: Hippocampus guttulatus; assembly: GCF_054856545.1. Classification (NCBI taxonomy): domain Eukaryota; kingdom Metazoa; phylum Chordata; class Actinopteri; order Syngnathiformes; family Syngnathidae; genus Hippocampus; species Hippocampus guttulatus. The sequence goes on from NC_141273.1 coordinate 11,911,055, forward strand.
GCCTGGAGAAAGGGAAATCTGATTATTACTTACTTCCAAGATATTTCCCAAAGATTACACGATCTGTGTGGGCAAGAACGCTATCTCTTTTGAACACTTGGACAGAATATGTCCAAGGTTGTTGAGATAAAAGGTCAAACTGATCGCTTCATCTTCTTTTCAGCATTTCTCCCAACTATTCAAGCTTTGCTGCTCTGTCAGCAAGAAACCGTTCTCGCTTGGACTGCTATTTGACAAACGGTGGGCGGAAGAGAGGAGTGGTAATATGAAGTCAATGTTCTGATCAAAAGGTGTATGATTCTTTTCAGCAGTTCCAAGAGTCATTTCAAATTCTTCAAGCTTGCAACCCGTCTGGCATCGACCTGAAGCGTTTTAGACTGTTGACATTTTCAGGGATGATATTACATTTGTTCGGAAGCAGTGGCTTTTCTATAAATTGTGTTCAGACACTTTTATTGTGATATATTAATCCCGAAGGGAATATTTTTGTTAAATTCTAAGGATTCAATCATTTGGTGATATTTAAAAGGGGAATATTTCTGTTAAATTCCAAATATTTAATAATTTAGGGTTGTTTTTAAAAAGAAACTTTCTCCAATGTTTGAATAATGGCATTGAGATTTGTATTGAATGAGTGACACCCAATTTAAATCCTATTTTGGGTGGGGAAAATTTAACAACAAAATGCACACAAAAAAAATAAATGAAAAAATAAATGTAGGAAAATAAGTGACACGTCAGGCGTCATTTATCTTGGTGTAAAAGGGCCTGGTTAGTTCCAGTTAATTTGTAGTTCTACAAAGAAAAAAGTTATTTTTACTGCAGTAATTCAGTGATTTCCCAATCAAATGTGTGCTGTATACACTTCCTGCAAGTCTTTACCGCGCTAGCCGATTAAAACGTACGCTAACCAGCAGTTCCAAAGAGCAACATCAGTAGACTTTTGAACCACAATTCAAAGAGCGCCAGCTTCAATACTTTTCTTCTTTTTCTTCCTTGACTTCTCCGCCATTTCCTCCAGTGTGGCTAGAACAGAGGGAGGCGCTCGCTTTTTCCTCTTCTGAAGCCCGCTGGGCGACTGAACTGGACAATCGCAAACAAATTACCGTCTGCATCTCACATCCGCCCACTCGGCGATTGACCATCATGCACATCCACAACGCAAAAAAATTGTGACTCCTGGTGTTCTTATCGGGAAACGGCAATCGGAGGCACCAAACGACCTATTTTGAATCGCACAAAAACCAATTGCTGACGGTCAGCCACTCATGAAAATTAGCCGCAGAACCCCGCGCGACGCGCGACCATTCAGTCACATTCAGCCACGTTTCTCGGTCTTGCTTTCAGGCGCTCAGTTTCTTCATTAACATTTTCTATACTTGAGGAGCCGTCTAATTAGCTTTCAAGGAGCACTGTATCGATTCAATTAAAGATTGAATAGAGTGTAGAGAGGCTGAGAAGCGCGAGCTCAATCAACACTTTTTAATGAATGGACAAGATTGGTTACTTTGTGAACGGCTTTACTTTGTGTACAGGTTCAAATCTTATTGAGAAGTGACGATTCTTACAGGTTAAGGTGTACAGGAGACACAGAGTGACCAGCTACAAAATTCACATGATACTTTTTTTTTTAATGCCACCACATTGATAGAGTGTCACACAGGCTACTCTTTATGTCCAAATTGTCACCATCCATCCAAAGTTAAGCATAGCCGTGGGTCACAATCGTTTTTTTTTTTTTTCCCCCCGCCCTGGCAGCTACTTTTTCTTCGCCTCTACTCAATATGGCCACACACAGTAAATTTCTCAGCGGTGTGATGTGGTTAAAGCAGGTCACGGTGAGAATTTATCAGCCGTCACATTTTCTCACGTTTGCTTCCTGCTGCCTCATAACTTAACTTCTGCAAAGAAGCCGAGTAAAAGGTATAATGTCAGGACCCCCCCCCCCCCCGCCCCCCCCCCCCACACACACACACTGTGTCAAAACAGAAACGACATTTCACCAAAGACACTTCCGCGCGACTGTGCTGGAATTCTTTCACATATGTACTCTCTAAAAGATGCTCTCCTTGCACAAACAACTTACTTTTTTTCCCGAAGTGACACTTTAAAAATATAGCTTTTGGTTTGAACTGGCTGCAATTGGCTGGCAACCACTTCATGGTGTACCCCACCTAATGTCCGATGACAGCTGGGTTCAGCTCCATCACGACCGCAACCCTCCTGAGGATAAGCCACTCGGAAAATGGATGGATGGGTTTGAATTGGGCATTAATGGACAAATATGAGACAGGAGAGCAGTATTTGAGTTTTTTGTTTCAAGGACATTTACACCCGGATTGGATATACAACTTTTGTTTGAATCCAATCATTTGTCATGTAAGCAAAAGTATGAGAACATTTGGAAAACCACTCACATGGATTATTCAAATAAATAGCGCCGAATGTCTGCGCTCAGTTTCAGCTAGTAGAATGAGATGCGTAACCAACATGAAAATCCGAAAGTAAACTCGAAGCGAGAAAAAAAAATGCAATTGTCCTCATGCAGTTAACTCATCACACATCACAGCTCTGATTTGTTTCGGTGAAGCTTGCGAGAATCAGAGCCATTCCACAACATAAGCAAGCATTTGGTAATAGAAAAGTAGCCCAAGGAAAACAACAGCAATTAATGACATTTTGAGCGCCGGAAAGAAAGAGCCTCAAAACCTTTTTGGTAATTTCTGCAAAAACCTCTAGAGGGCAGCAGGAAGGTCATGCATACAAACATTAAGACAAGTTCAACGAATTCTACAACAAACTTGATGTCCAAAGATAAACCTTCACCTACGGGAAGTTATGAGGCTAAAGGTTGGAGAAAGGAAATGCTCAGTTCATCAAACATACTGTATAACTCATAGGTGTCAAAGTCAAGGCCCGGGGGCCAGATATGGCCCGCCACATCATTTTATGTGGCCCTTGAAAGCAAATCAAGCATGTCACCTTCCATGATGCTTGCTAAAGTCTGAACCAAAATTTCAAATTGTCATGTCCAATTCATAACAACGTTTGAACAAGTCCTTATTCTTGACTTCTGATTTTATAACAAGTTAGCCATTAATTTGTTGTTCGCTCGCTCACTCACTCACTCACTCACTCACTCACTCACTCACTCACTCACTCACTCACTCTCTACCGACTCCTGCAGGATTCCTTAGTCACGTACCATCACATATTCCAATACACGCACGCACACACACACACACACACACACACACACACACACACACACACACACACACACACACACACACACACACACAGAATGCAACCAGTTGACGGCCCCCTCCATCACATGAGACACTGATATCCACCCAGCCTGTACTTTGCCTCCACCAAGAAGGGAGAGGACATCTTCTGCGTGGTGGGTGGGGGGGGATCGGGAGACGCCGACTTTGTCCGGGACTCGTTTCGGCTCGGTTTACGCATGAAGGAGCGAGGAGCCGTGGCGCGACGTCAATCTCCATGCCGCGCGCTGCAATGTGGAGCAGCACGCGTGATGGCAAGGCAAACAGGACGCACACAAACGGCTGCGCGGCGACCGGACTGCTCCGTTGGTGCGTTTGCTCGGGACGTGCGTGCGTAAAAAGGACTCCTCCGCTTCCCGGGGATTCCCTGATTGGTTGATTTGGTGGCTTGAGCATCCAGGAAGGCAGAAACTCGTCCTCCAAAACATGGTGAGTGTTCATTGTTTTCCTTTTATTCTTCCTTTGAAGACATCTGTGTGTTTCGGTTGCCATTAAGCACAGTCCAAAATAAATAAAGAACTTTAAAAAAAAACATTGGGCACACCTGCACAGTCAAATAAATAAATAAAATGCATTTAATAAAGTGTTACTGTGGTGTTTAATTTATGAGGTATGTTAGATAGAGATCTCTGTATTATTCGACACTTTTCAAATGAGTGAAACTATAAATATTTGATAGTAAATAATGCCATAAAGACGAAATGAAAAGTGAGCATCATCTTTGTTTTTTTGCAGTGGTGTTGCAAGTGCACCGCATTACGCACTGAGGTGCTCCTAATTGTCATGAACGGGGCTGCACAGTATAGAAACTGAGCAACACTTTCAAAAGAACCCATACATGTTTGCCATTAATAAGAATGCAATAAAAATAGTCATTATAAAAATAGAAACTTCACATGATGATCTCATTTATTCTCTACCTATCCATAAATGCAAATATTTGTTCTTTTGGAGCATAATGGACTTTGTGTACCTAATGAAACATCTTTTCCCGGAGAAGACCTTTGAAAAAAGCGATGGAAACCCCCATCGACTTTTGCCTGATTGTTATGGATGCGGGTGCATTATTGTGTCATCAATACTGAGACAATTGTTCACCCCACATCCTACACTGTGCATTTCAATTATGCAGAAAGGATATCGAGAGCAGCTCATAAGCACAAAGAGTGAGGGGCGCATTTGGAGATTCAGTTTGTTCACTCCCATCCGATGAGGATTTCTACAGATTGGTTTATACGACGTCTTATCATCATCATCTGTCATCTGGCCCTCTTCCGATGATCGGTCCCCATATTGGGAATATTTAAGTGATGTCAGAAGTCCAAAGTTGAAGAACTAAAGTTACTTAGCGGTGTGCAAGTGACTTGTCAAAAACCAAAGAGAAGCGGCATGATGAAAAGTACGCTGAGTGCACCGCGCCGACGCGCTCTGCTCTCTGCTCGTGGCTCAGATGTGAACACGGCAGCATCAGAGCCATTAGAACGGCTGGAAAATACTCGTCGGGTCGCGTCATGCACCGCCGATGAATAGTTAACGACAGAGTCGTGGAAATGAAATGGAATCGGAAATAGTTGAATAAACGAGGGGCCGTTCTCGAGACTCATTTGTCGCTTGCGACGGTAATTTTACAAATCATGGCTTAATCGTTAATAGTGGAGGAAATGAATGCTGATGTCGGGTGGTGGAAAAACAAAGCCAAAGATTTCAATCTCCAGAAGGGAAGTAGATGCTATAGAACTTTAGCTGGCGGTGGCAAGGTCGCGTGGTGTCTCGGCCCGCAAATCACTTAGATCGCTGTCAAGAGTCAAGGGTGCCTGGAAACGCCGTGAAAAACGACTCTCCGCTGCATCACATTAAATCAGTGACACGATAAGCTTTCAAAATGAAACCGTTCAAGACTTCTGGCGAGGTACATCAACAGGAGGGAAGAAAAAAAAAACAAGACAAATCAAAACTATGTGTAAAAGGGGACTCATTTAAAAAATACGTTACTTGCTTGTTTCAGAACAAAGTGGTACCTTGATTTATGTGCGCTCCGCCCCTGGTCGTCATGGTAACAAAACCTGTGCGCAGCATCTACGTGAGAGCGAACATCATGACGTGATGACGAGCAGTGCTGCCAGTTACTTTGGAAAAAGTCATTTATCCTTAAAAGTAACTTCACATGGTTACTGTTTACTTCATTTTAAAAGTCACAAAGTCAGATTACAGGTTATTTTATTAATTGCATTCAATAGATGCCGACAACGTTTCGCAACCTAAAATTGACAAGCAGGTTTGCCAGTACTTAGCAGGTTGTGTTTTTGACGCTAGATAATACTTTGTCAACAGCAGAGAATGTGCTTCATATTTTGTTTAGCTGACACAACCTCACTGGATTCGCAGCTTGAAAACATGAATCCCTCTGCTTCCTGTTGTCATTTTTCATGTGGTCAAAACGTGACATGGCACATATGTAACGTCGCCCACTTCAAGTTGTAGTTGAACAGTGATGCAGGGTAATGCATTAGAAATTAATGCATTGTTCTCTTTTTTTCTTACAGTACTAGAAAGCAGGCTAATCTAACACACTACTTTTCTCAGTGGAGTAATCTGACTACATCTGATTGAACAAGTCACATTTCGTTACTGCTGCGCAATTAACAGAGCTGTCAGTAAATTATGCCGGTCCGTCATTTGTTATTCCCCAGAGGTCAGGCCACCTGTTCGTCATCATCAGTCCATCATTAGTTCAAGCTGACCCAGTCCGATGTCGTCAGTCCGTCACTCTGTCATCGTTCGTCGCCGCTATTTTATTACCGTCGATACAGAAATTGTTGACAATGGTAATACACTGGAATAGGAATCATGTAGTTTTCAGTCATGGCGTTCCCTCATGCGTGTATGCGGGCTTGTGTTTTTAGATTAGGGGGAACGACCCCGGGTTCTGCCTGTCGTTGTCATGGTAATGAAATCTATATTGCCTATTGACCCAGCACTCTAATTGTACGCGATGAGGACTGCCCTCTCCAACAAAAGAAAAATGGTGTGTAATTATTAGATAAATATGAAACTATGTAAATATATTGAAAAAAATTATTATGTTGTCTTCTCACAAATTTACTTCCCAGCATTCTCTCAAGTGTCAAATATTGGGTCGCTACCTTTCTGGTAACTGTAATAACCTTCCTAAAAACGTATGAACTAAAATTGAGAAAGCATTTTCAATAAGGAAATAAAATCACAATCCTTTTAACCCTCTCAGGGACAGTGGCCACGACAGTGGACATCTTATCATGTTATCAGGTTACAGGATGCATGAAAGGGTAAAAGAAATGCAAACTGAAAGTACATCTTAAGTTAATAAAACGAACAATAATTCTAAGAAAAAAAAAGTTCTTGTTTTCATCGTTGCCATTTAATATGATACATGAGCTTTCGGTTTCGTTCATTTCAAATGTATTTACTTTGGTGTTGCTGTCCATCCATACATAAGGTAAAACCGTTTTTGTAGTTTTTTTTGTAGTAACTCTTTTTAATTTTGTGAGCTTTATTTTAAATTATCTGACACTTGACAAACACTCCACATATTAAAATTAATTTTAAAAAAAATCTAATGCTTAAACCAAAAAATCTAATAAAAGAAAGCATTTTCGAGGGGAAAAATGGCTCTAAAAATTAATTAAAACTAGTTGAATTAAAAAATAAAATAAAAGTCACCATGAAATAAATACTAACAATAATGAAAAATCCCAAACTCTCAAAATTCTGTTGTGTGGCGAAACCCTAGTTGTGGCTTCAGAGTGCAGTCCAGGAGTAAAACGTTGGGCTTTGTTGTATAATTTTTCATCCTTTGGCTACTTTGACAAAAGCCTGTCACAGAAATGTGATAAACAATCCAGAGAGAGTGTGCTTAAAACCATCACTGACCTCCACCGTTTCCAAAATAGCAATTTAAATGCTAATATCACTCCAAACATTTCCGCGCTACATATTCATAGCAACTGTAACTAAGGAAGAATGACATTTTATGCTTCTTGGCATCGTTATCAACACACTTGGGGGGGGCACATCGTCCCTCACTGTTTTTTTTTTCTTTCCATTTTTAATGTTGTTTACTTGAGGTCTGACAGGCGCAGGATGGCGATGAAGCAAATGTGAGATAATTTTAGCGTCACTTTGTGTCTTGAACGTGCCTCAAAAGCAGCAAAACATCACTACAAACACACCGAAATGCTTTGAGGTGCCTTTCAACTGTGCCGGCGTCGCATCACTGGCCCCGAAGGCCTTCCTAAGTCTTTACAGTTGTCTGCACATGAGTTGATGGAGCAGATGGCGCTGCAAAAAAAAAAAAAATTATAAATCTGCCTTCGGGCTATGAAACCCACCCTGGTGGAGCATCGATGAGATGTGGTGAAGATGTGGCCATGTGATCAATCATGCAGATGAAGATAGCCATTGATAAGCCAAAGTTGTTTGTAGCCATACAATGGACTGTTGTCAGTGCTGTGCTAGTGAAAGCAAGCTGTTGTCATATGTCACCGCAGTAATCATAACACCAGGGGGCGAGTCGGTGAAACAATGGATGTTCCTGAAAACGTTGCCTGGAGAGTTAAAAAAAGGTTTTGGAATGTTTGAACCTGACAGAGATGATTCCTGTTTCCATTATTTCCTATTGGAAGAATAGTTTCAAAAACCCTGGTTGAATGGGAAAACGTTCCACTCTACTATGGAGTGAAATATTATCGATTGCACACACTGCCCACTGAACTGTAATGATTTCCAAAAACGATGCTTTGCTTGGCTGGAAAGGTGAAGTTTTGTTGCGTGAAACTTGTCTGAGTTACAGTCCATATTTACATATCCGTTCAAAATCAAGAGTAAGCTCACAAATTCGTCTGAATCTTCCACTGACGCAACTTTTGAAGAAGTACCGTATTTTCCACACTAAAAGGCACACCTAAAAGCCTTCCATTTTCTTTAAAGCGCACAGCGCGCCTTAAAATCCGATGTGCCTTGTGTATGGTCATTATGGTAATATGTCAACCCCAAAATGGCTCCTTGCGAGAGACATGCTTACAACGCAGAGTTCAAATTTAAGGCAATCAGTTTCGCAATTGAACACGGACATAGAGCAGCGGCAAGAGAGTTCAACGTTAACGAGTTAATGTTATAACTTGCTGTTGGTTAAGTGAACTGTGTCGCTGCTTTATTAAATAAGTTTTACCGACATCTGATCATCGCTATAGAAATCCGGGTGTAGTGTCGTGTCGCGTTCTGTCGGCATTTCCTTGAGCGTAGCTCCATCTAGTGGATGCATTGTAGATTGTGTCTTATAACGCGGTGCGTCCAATATATGAAAAAAATTACAAAGTAGGCCATTCATTGAAGGTGCGCCTCATAATCCAATGGGCCTTTTAGTGTGTTTTTAACTTTGTTATGCAAGGAGCACACAAAAATCAGGGGCTTTAATAGAAAGTAACAATTTGGGAGCGGTCGGGTGCTCACGAGTAGCTTAATCTTTGGTTTATTCATTGACAAAACAATTCAAGTCAGCCATGAAATGAAATTGGATGAAATGGGATTAAATCGCAGCGTTGTGTTTGACAGAGCTACTCAGTCGCTTTCAAATGGAAAACCGCGAAACTTCTCAAACCTCCCTCAACATTTCTCTCCTGTGTTCCCATAATGAGAAACACCCGGTGCGATGAGTCATCCGTTTGATTTGATGCTTCAATGCAGTCTTCTGATCCTCTCGGAGTTTCCCCCCTTTTCAACGTGACGTGATCCCAGTAGTTACAGTCAGGATCATATCCGTCATACACAGCGTCGCGGAGAAAAAAAAAATCTCCCTCTGTCAAAATAATATTGACGTCTGCTATTTGAATCAAGAAAAAAATGTTTATATAGCATTAGAACCAAATTCTGTGGGCCTTGCAAGATCAGTCAAAATCGATTGAGGGGCTTGCTCCAGTGTCAGGTCACTGCTTTTTAATTCACCCTATGCAAATAAGCGTCAGTAAAAGTTGTTGAGACCGAGTTTGACGAAGATACATGCCATCCTTAATAGGTCAGAAGAAATTGTTACTTTAGCCAAGTCGATGAGCGTTGGCTAAAGAAAAAACAGCCCACACAATCACTCAGATCTATGCAACAGGAATTCCAGTCAGACCAGATTTTTTTTTTTAATTTGATTTGTATTTTAACTTGAATCGATTGATTATTTTTTGGGACAGCACATACATGAAGCGAAAAGCACATCTGCCTGACGGTTCTGAGGTTGGAGGTTCGGATACGGTATTCGGCTTTCCTGTATAAAGGTTTCCATGTTCTCCTTGAACTTGCGTGGGTTTTCTCCAGAGACTCCAGCGTCCTCCCACATTCAGAAAGAAGGTTCATTGAAGACTCCGAGCTGCGCTTAGGTGTGACCGTGAGTGTGAATGGCTGCTTGTCTAGAGGTGCCCTACAATTGGCTGGCGACCAGTCCACGTTGTGCGCTTACCTCTTGGGTAAAGTCAGCCGAGATAGGCTTCCGCTCCCCCGCAACCCTGGAGGGGAGAAGCGGGACAGACAATGGAGGGAGGTATGCCTGATTGGTTTTTGTGTTCTATTGTAATTGTAAAATGTTGGGTCGCCTTTATGTGCTGGAATGATGGGCCAGATTGGAAGCTATAAAATGTGACGGTGAAGTCTGGAACAGCCAAAGAACCGCATGTGGCTCGCCAGGTGCGTTTTGTCCACCTGTGCCCTACACCGCGGGCACACTTTGACTTTTACCTCAAAGGCCTCAATTTGCATTTCCATAACAATGTAAAAAAAATATATATTTTTTCTTCAACTTGCATTTGCATGCGTACGTAGGCGGATGGTTGGGGGGTGGTGCAGATGGTGCATGTGCGCGTATGCCTACGCAGCTCGAGAAGAACACCTACTCTCCATGCTCCGGGGCACCTGCAAACACGGATGTACCAAAAAAAACAAAAAAAAACAAACATGGCCCGTCAAAAAAAACATAATACATGATTTTTCATCTCACTCCTAAAAGGTTTGGATAGCCTTTAAGCACTGGAATACAAATAATACAACTGAACGATTATTTTTTGAAGCTGACTGTTTCTGGATCTTTTTCTGTGCGTGAAACATTAAGAGTAAAAATGATCTTACATTATGTGGTGATAATTAGAGTTGCGTTAAATTCTGACTTGTGGTCTGACTTGATCATTTTTCCACTTGTGTGATACTTGAAACAGTCGACTGTAGCGGGCATAAAAATGTTATGTCGGCGACAGTTTGACTCAGCGTCAAATTAATCTAAGTAAAATTATTTCCTCTGACAATATTTGTTTTAAAGTCACCAATTATGGATTTTGTTCAAGTGTCAGGTTCTCAACCGAATCGAATAATGTTTTGGATTCCAGAAATGCAGGCTCAGACAAAGTGTGACAAGAAAAACATTACAGAAAAGCACACTGACAAATTACAAACTGAAATCCGACAATGGACGAGGCAGCTTGGCGGTCCTTCAATACATGGCAAGGCTCGATGGGGAACGCGGAACAGGTGCGCCTGCTGGAGGGAAACGCCCCTTCACTCCAGCTGAAACTGAAACACAATCAAAACAGACAGAACATGACATCAAGGTTTCAGTGTATCCACGACAAGGCAATTTTAACAACAACCTTGAAAACTACGATCGCATATTTAATATGACAATCACAGACAGCAAAGTCATTAGGAACTGCGATCAAGCTCCGTTCAGCATCGGAAATGCATTTAGGTGAAACACAGTCACGTCGCTGCCGGAACAAAGGTTGGACACAGTCGCGCTTTTAGATGCTCGCTGAGCATTGGCGCGCCTCTTTATGAGCCAGATGTCCACTTTTATTTAACATTTCATTTGTACCAAGTGTCCCGTTAGCGAACATGCTTACTTTCCACTCCCGTGATGCTTGACGCCACAATATAAATTAGTTGCAGTGGTTTGTTTTTCCAGCGACCATTCAAAAGATGAATAATAGATGCCTTGTGTAGAAGAATGGACATATAAAATATAGATTAGTACAAGTGTTGGAGCCTTCCAGACTATTGGTATAGAGTAGCCTCAAGTTTCAAGAGCATACAGGTCCAAAGGATTTTTTTCCCCCCCGTCTAGGTTTAGAGAAAAAAAAAATCCAAATAATGTATCTTTCTTCATCTATCTATGCCTACAACATACAGTGGTACCCCTACTATTTCTTAACGAGAAACTTTTTTAAGTAGAGACACGTTTTCCATGTAAATGCCCTAATCCGTTCCAAACCCCGCCAAAATTCAGACATTATTTTCTAAAGCATAGAAAAATCATCAAAATATTTAATAAATACATGTTACAATTAGATTATTGCACAAATAATGAGAGTTGTGCAAAATGTAAAGTTTTTTAGTTCATGTTCTCTCTCAGAAGTGGTTTTTGCCTGAACTGATCCGAGGACTTTAGCAAAGTGAGCGATCGCCCGACTGGTGAACACTTTTTCTGGGTTATTTACATTTACCTAAGACTATCGAATCACCTCATAGGCCGAAGGCCGAATGACGAGGACGCTACATCGAGACATACGGTAGAGGTCCCTCTTAGCCAATGGGAGGCCAGGATATGCTTGGTAATAGCCAATGGCAGTGCAGATAGAAGTATGTTGCGTTCAGGAAACTCGGAGCTGCGAGTAGCAGCCCATACTGTATTTTTACCTTTCGTATCTTGAAATTTCCATCGTAACAAGAAGCAATATTTTCCTGTTGAGGTGTTTCGTAACTTCAAAATTTCGTATGAAGAGACGTTCGTAAGTAGAGGTACCACTGTCTAGCATCCCCTAAGTATAATCAACCTGTTGCCATTCATTCAACAGAAAAATAACAGCTTCATGATCAACTAAACAGGCCCAGGTTTCACATGTTCAAAATGTTGTGACATCGCAAAGTTCCCTCGAGCTCGCATTTCAAATGTCACGGCTCATCTGTTTTCTGGCTTTGGTCACATCCCTAATGTAGTGGCCCAATATTGCTCCATAGTTAGTCTCCTGACTCCCATTAAATTCTCATCCGTATTACCTATCATCAACTGTATTTCTCTTTTGACGTATTCTTCTCTACACAAGCACACACGTACGCACAGAACACACACTCATTAGAGTTGCGGCCCGCTGCCGTTTAGTGCACGCTCCAGTCAACAGCAGACAGGCGCTGACACACGAGCGGCGATGGCTCTACCTCTGCTGAGTTAAATCAATTATCCCCCCCCCCCCCCCTCGAGCCGGGGCCTTGCAGCGTTCGTCAGTCCGCCTGGTTCATGGGGTGAGTCGCTGGTTCATTTTGTACCGCGAAGACATTACTGTACAGCATCTGGTGGGACTCGGGCCAAGTCTGACAGGAGAACTGAATTGGATTTCTCATGAATGGAGCTGTGGTGTACTGAATTGTACGGCGGATACATTCCGTTTAGAATTTGGAGGAGCTTCCTGGTTTGCGCCCTGCCCTCGTGTCATTTAATTTAAAAGCCAGATGGAGGAACTAATGTCTTTTCACGCAAGCAGTATCCACCCCAATTTCGACAGGGCCTGTTCTTGATTGGAAATCTTTTCCTCTCATCCATCCATTACCAGCCTCATTATCTCATTGTCTCGTAAACCAGAGCACGGGGAGATAAGCCTCGTGTTTGACTTGACTGATATGTAAACAGATAGGCCATTCAGTCATCTATCACATGGGATGAAGGTGAGACTGGAATACAATGGAAGCTCTGAGGTCCAACAGGATTTGTTTCTGGAAGCAGGTCGATCTCCCATTTGTTCCCTTTTTGGCGATCATTTTTTTCCTCTATGGCGGAAAACGACTGATGCCGGTAAAATGAATTGGTTTTCTAAAGAGCTTTTCCAGATATGCAAAGACACGAAAAAAAAAGATCCATCCGTCCATTATCTGATCTGCTCAACCTCAAGAGGGTCTGCTGCAGTCTGTCAACTCAAACCCAGAGTCAGCTCGGATAAGCTGCAGCTTTCCATGACCCTAATGAGGACAAGCACTCAAGAAAACCGATGGATGGATGAGATGGGCGGATTTCTCTCTCCAGCCAGTGCAGTATAACTTTGCCTCAAGAGTTTCCACACACTTAATCGACAGTCATCATCTATCCATCCATTTTATTTTATGTCTTTATTCTCATTAGGGTTGCGGGTGAGCTAGAGTCGATCGCAGCTAACGTTGGGCAATGGTGTCGTGGCCTCGATCAACAATCTGCTCCATACAACACATGAATTGCTTCTGATGCCCATCCCTCGTGTCAACAAATGCATCCACCAAAGCAGAATCAAAGCAAGCACACATCACGAAAGTAACATGACTTGAAACGAAATTAGAGTTGCTCAGGAAAAAAAAAAAAAAAAAGATGCCTGTCATCAAAAAAAAACAACGCTATTGACTATTATGTGTGAAAGTCAATACTAAATAATTCCAATCCAATAACATATTAAAGCCGTCTTCTGACACTGCTTCCCCCCCACAGCACACACATCAAATGGAGAGAGTAAGAGCACAATCCTCCATCCTACGTTTTGCCGCCTGTCATCCTAATTGGGGGGATCCAGGGTGCTTGAAACTGGTGCCACTAGAGTCGGACAAGAAATGCACGCAATCGCATTCCCTCGGGAATGAAGAGTGACTACTAGATGCTGTCGTCAAGATGAAATGCCACAGAAAGGAATCACTGGGCGATAATAGCGCAGGTTAATAATTAAATGGGGGGGAGGCGGGGGGGTGTCGAGGCCCAATCCATATGGACCTACCACCAGAGGGTCAGGTTTTTGAATCCTGATCCTGTTATAGTCTACTGCGTTAAACAATGCATCATAGCATGACATTATTGTAGGGCGGAACAATCTAATTGTAATTCCGACATTCCTTAAATGACATGAGCACATATTATTGCTTTTGCTTGTCACACATGCAAAAGTACCATAGTAACGACGACTTTGTATTTCAATGTATTGTAATTCTGCCACTGTGCAGTGACAAGCATGCACTCTAAAGTTTTGCATTGTAGTAAATTCACCAATTTTCTATTGCACTTCTCTTTTTAAGGATAGTGGGTGAGGCACACGTAAACAACCAGTCACACACTTATTGACACCTATGGATCACAGAGAGCCCCCGGTGATTCTAACATGCATGACACTGGGCTGAGATTCAAACCCAGAACCTCACTGTGAGGCAGATGTGCTAACCACAATTGCGCCGTGATGCATGTTCATGACTTGTTTAATTAAACCGAAGTCAGGGCGATTGCACGGCTCTTGTTGTAAATTCCTTGTGCATCTTTTGTACCAAGTGAATGGGGAAGGAGCGGCCTCGAGAGAAAAATGCTCATTTTGGAGCACGGTTCTGCCGGTAAATGTGTCAATTTGTTTTGATTGGTTGTTTAGTATGGAAGTGTGGAACACCCAGTGTGGAGTAAATCTTTTTGACTGAGCTATGTCGTTCGAACCTATTTATTTTTGTTTGAACATATTGGTAAAACATAGGCTAAATCCTAAAAACATTTTTTTCCCATAACTGTACAGCATAGGTGTCAAAGTCAAGGCCCGGGGGCCAGATCTGGCCCGCCACATCATTTTATGTGGCCCGCGAAAGCAAATCATAGATGTCAACTTCCATGATGCTTGCCAAAATATGGACCAAATTTTCAAATTCTCATATGTAATAAATAAGCGAGATAGTGTCAGCATTTTTTTTTGGTGCCAAACCCCCCACGACAGTGACTTAAACAATAGCTTTTTAATTATGACTGGTTTCAGTCATAATGGCCCTCCAAAGGAAATGGTGACTAAAATGTGGCCCGCGACGAAAATAGGTTTGACACCTCTGCCGTACAGTATCGTGTTAGGCTCCAAAAACGGACGAATTTCCCCATCACCTTTGATTATGGATGCCAACAATTCCATTCATCCATCCATGCATCCATTTTCTGAATCGCTTTATCTTCACAAGGGTCGCGGTGGGTGCTGAAGCCTATCCCAGCTGTCTTTGGGCAGTAGGCGGGGGACACCCTGAACCGGTTGCCAGCCAACCGCAGGGCACACAGAGACGAACAACCTGCACTCACACTCACACCTAGGGACAATTTAGAGTGTTCAATCGGCCCGCCATGCATGTTTTTGGAATGTGGGAGGAAACCGGAGTACCCGGGGAAAACCCACGCAGGCACAGGGAGAACATGCAAACTCCACACAGGGAGGTCGGAGCCAAAATCGAAGCCTGCACCTCTGCACTGTGAGGTCGGCGCGCTAACCACTGAATCACCGGGCTGCTCCAACTATTTCATAATGCAGAAAATAACATTAAATATTCACGGCATTTTCCATTTACTGTTAATTTATGATGCCTATGGTGCTTTCTTAATGTGCGCTACTGAATGCTTGAGCTCATGGGTTAAAAAGCCAGTCGAGTCATAAAATGGGAGGTTTTGTGTTTGTGCTTCATCGTGTTGTGATTCATTCCATTTAGACTAAAACTGTCTGAGCTGAATTGAACATACATTAACCTTGCGCGGAAATCTAGCCATCAGGCTCGCGATGAGAGTAAATAAATGAAGCGGGCTGTGTGTGTGTGTGTGTGTGGTGTTTGTGTGTGTGTGTGCGCACGGGGGTGGGGCGGGGGGTCCCAACGATCCATTTACAGGTTGAGTTTGGTCATGATTCATGTGGGTGGTTTTGTTTGTTTGTATATGAATACAGGAAGGGGCAATAACGAGAAGCCATTTAATGAAAACTAAGTTCCTCTCTTTTGTCTCACATGCAGAGGAAGACCAAGGAAGTACGGCGCAAGCCTTGACTGGATCACCGTCGATCGGCTTCACGTGGACTCCACCAGAGATCGCTGGCTGACAACAAGCCGAGCCGTGTATCTGTCGTCATCATCTTACCGCACGCAGCGCGGCGCCTCGCCTTATTGAAACGGAGGAGCCCATTAAAGTGGTTGATAGATACGAAGGTTCGGCGTTGAGGTGCTGTTGCCGGATGGCTGCAGCTTGGAGATGAGATAAGAGGAGTGGAAAGCAGAGGAACAAAAGTGGCCATCTGACAGCAGCTGAATACAAATGAGTATCCATCACTCCGACTGCAATGTAAGCAGGCCTGAATCGATAATATAAAATTGAAATGGACAAATAAGTCGGCTTCAGTTACAGGAACATTAGCTCGGAACACGAAATGATGGAATTAGACGTTAGCTTCGGGTTGATATGAAAAACAAGGCATGGGGGGATTCAACCCTGCGCTCTTGGGCGCGTGTGCAATGAGGCTCTTGTAAAGCTGTCGAGAATGGCGAGCAAGATGGAGGTGTACAACAGCTCCCTGGACTACTTCACCAGCAACGTCTCGGAGATTCCCGACCCAACCACCGCGTCTCCCTACTGGAGTGACGCCTCCGTTTTGGGCTTCCAGATCTCCCTGTCCACGCTCCTGGGCGCGGTGACCTTCGCCACGGTGCTGTCCAACGCCTTCGTCATCGCCACCATCTTCCTGACCAGGAAGCTGCACACGCCCGCCAACTTCCTGATCGGCTCGCTGGCCGTCACCGACCTCCTGGTGTCCATCCTGGTGATGCCCATCAGCATCGTGTACACGGTGAGCAAGACCTGGTCGCTGGGGCAGATCGTGTGCGACATCTGGCTGTCGTCCGACATCACCTTCTGCACGGCGTCCATCCTCCACTTGTGTGTCATCGCCCTGGATCGCTACTGGGCGATCACGGATGCGCTGGAATACTCCAAACGCCGCACCATGCGCCGAGCCGGGATCATGGTCGGAGTGGTGTGGGTCATCTCCATATCGATTTCCATGCCTCCGCTCTTCTGGCGGCAAGCCAAAGCCCACGAGGAGCTGACGGAGTGCTTGGTGAATACAGATCAGATCTCGTACACGCTCTACTCCACTTTCGGGGCCTTCTACGTTCCCACGGTGCTTCTCGTCATCCTCTACGGACGGATTTACGTGGCGGCGCGCTCCCGCATCTTTAAAATGCCCACGTCGTCCGGGAAGCGCTTCACCACGGCGCAGCTCATCCAGACCTCGGCGGGCTCGTCCCTGTGTTCTCTCAATTCCTCGTCCAACCAAGAAGGGCACGTCCACTCGGGGACGGGAAGCTCACCTCTCTTTGTGAACAGCGTGAAGGTGAAACTGGCCGACAGCGTGCTGGAAAGGAAGCGACTGTGCGCGGCTCGCGAGAGGAAAGCCACCAAGACGCTGGGCATCATCCTGGGCGCTTTCATCGTGTGCTGGCTTCCGTTCTTCGTGGGCACCTTGGTTACGGCCATTTGCAAAGAGTGTTGGTTTCACCCGGTGCTCGTTGACGTCTTCACCTGGTTGGGATACCTCAACTCGCTCATCAACCCGGTGATCTACACCATGTTCAATGACGAGTTCAAGCAGGCCTTCCAGAAACTCATCAAGTTCAGACGCTTCTCCTGAAGACCAAACAAGCTCACGGAAAATCGTCGAATCAAATAGAATGAGTCCAATGTAAATTGTCCATCTTGTGAACATATGAACATATGGTCGATGTTTTTATTTTTTACACCCAATTGCTCAGTGCCATACCATGCCTGCCTGACAAAAAGACTTGCATGCGGAAAAGTCAGAACAATAGCCTTCATCTCGGAAACGGGAGGAAGAACAATGGATGATTCATTCAGCAGGGATGTGCACTCACTGGCCACAACATTAGGCACACCTGAGCTAATGCAGCACAAGTGTGCTGTGGAGCAGCTTGAAAAAAAATAATAAATACAGAAACGATTCCACAAAGGAATTACTGTTACTGTAATTAAAACCCTGACTTAAAATCTTTCAACATCTTGATCAAATTTCCAGTTGAAGACCCTGTAAAGTGAATCTAATGATATTTGTTACCTAATACCTTGTACATGAGGATAATTGCTGAAGACCTGTGCAAAACTGAGAACTATGTAGTACTGAATCAAGGACATTTAGGGCTTTATATTTGTAGATGGTGCGGCTATGTTTGAGAGTACAAATTGGCTTATCGTGATTTTCTTTTTGACTGTTTGGCAATTTAGCAGCGCCTGCTGCGCCGTGCTGGGCGTACCAATGGCATTTCCTTTGAAATTCGTCTGACGGACCTGATGTTTTGGGTCCTGAAAGACAACTAAACTTTAAGCCTACTGCAACCACTTCTAACTATAGGCTCAGGTAGTGCATCAAAAGTTTTGGGAGTGAGGAAAAAATGTTTTTTTTTTCTTTTATTTTGAACCCCCCCCTTTTTTTTTATCATTCAATTTCAGGTCTTTACTGTCTTCTGTGTGTTAAATGATGGATTTGCACTTTACAGGGACTTGGTGTGACCACCATGATGTGCTAGACTCACTAGGTTACCGTGCTGCTTCATTCAAAAAAATGATAAGAATGATTTCTTGGAATCCACGACAAGAGCTGTATCACAGTCCAGTATGATCCAAAATTTGAGTGATATTTTGCCAACCATTTAACCATTTTGGTCATATCGTGATTCAACGGTTGTGTAATAATCAAAGAAAAAAAAGCTAATAACAGACATTTGAAATTCAGTCAGGTGTTTTGGAAGCATTTATTGTAACAATAATAAAATGTGTTTGGTGTGTTGCTTCAGTAATGTACCTCGTGATATGGATATTTTATCCCGCAAATTCGTTGTGATTGACACTGTCAGGAAAAAAAAAATCTGTTTTATATAAAAATCTAAAATTTATTTTAGTTTTTTTTCCACCATATTTTCAAATGTAGTGGTTGATTAATTACTAAACCGCAGAGACTAACTGGCATCTATCAGGCATATTTCGATTATTTTATTCCAATAGCAATGTAAACTTTTTTATCGATGCAGCTCTTGCAGAAATATGACCTCACAATTAAGTGTACCCAATGAAGTGGCCAGTGAGCAGAGAGACTGAACGCAATCCAGCTTTCGGAAGCCCCGAAAGCCATCAAATGTGTCTGTCTCCGTGTTGTACTGTATGCTGCTGCTCCTGTATGTTTTCTGTGGTACAGTAAAGTACTTACCCTAAAAGGTTCAGTAAATTGCTCTCCATGTATGCTCTTGTGTGCACTTGAAAGTATTTGCGTGTGTCTGAGTGTAGAAGAGGTGGCGGCTTGATTGAAATGTATGCGCTGTCAGCGCAAGGAGCGCTGTGGAGTGTTTGACATTTGTTTCAGCGCAGGCTCGCCTTGTTTTTACGCCAACTGAAAGGGGAAAAGGCATTACTCAATAAAATGATAAAATGCATTACTGGACTAAAAGGCAAGAATACCTTAAAAAAAATAAAAGTCATACCCAACATCCAGAGCACTTTAGCAGACTGCTGGTGATGGACAAAATAATTCAATTACATATGGGAATATGAAGAGCATTCTGCACTACATTTAAGAATGTGTACGGCGCGATGGAAGACTGGTTAACCTGTCCGCCTCACAATGCAGAGGTGCAGGGTTCGATTCTGGCACCGGCCTTCCTGTGTGGAGTTTGCATGTTTTCCCTGTGCCTGCGTGTGTTTTCTCCGGGTACTCCGGTTTCCTCCCGGATTCCAAAAACATGCACAGTGAGTTACTTGAGCAATCTTAATTGGCCTGAGGTGTGATTGTGGGATAAATTTGAGGCTTCCATGAAACATATAAAAAAAAGAAATGTTGCAGAGTTATCCTTTTTAGAGCAAGTGACCCGCGTGAACTTTTTATGCATTCAATGTCAAGGTATGTTAATCAACAACAGCAACACATAAAGGTTGCATACATTTCAGGCCGTTGCTTCAGTGTATGTCAGAGATGAAGAGAAGCTGTGCTCAGCTGGAGATGGTCAAAGCCACCTGCAGTCTATAATTGGGGAGATAAACCATATTTCATATTTGTGTGTGCGTGTGTGTGTGTGTGTGTGTTTAGGGCTGGGGTGGCGGCGAAACAAGAAGATCCATGGCGAGAAGAATCAAAACATTTCAGACAAAATGGCAGTCATGTGTGGATTTTATGACAGCACGGACCCTCAAGCCATCCCTTTTACTCAGCACGTGACCCCAATTAGTGTGAGTTCAAACGACAAAAAAACTTGTGAGGCCAGGAGCCACTATTTTCGGGTTTTTCGACAGCTCGCACATGATAAAACAACTTTGAAGCAATAAGACCTTGTGACCCGATAGCCCCTCCTTGCTATCATTTCTTCTCAATGCCGCTTTAGTCTTTTCTCAGGCACTTGAGTCTCTAATGGCCTGCAAAGGACCGCCAATGTATTATTCATATCAACGACAGTCTCCCATTCACATTTGTCTTTGTTGTGTTTAGTGGGTGCGTACGTCATGATTATGTCTGGGCTTGAAGCAACAATAAGTTATCATTTGACCTCTAACTACTGTTGCTGGCACACAACCTTGTATTGGAAGAATTACACTTTTTTTTTTTTTTTTGTCGCGGAAACCCGTAATCAGTGACTTTAGTGGTCAAAAATAATAATTGGACCAGCCAGGACACCGCCTGCTGGGTTGGCGGGAACAAAGATGGCAAGTACTGCTGTTCACAGTTGTATAAAGTGTTTGTACAAATGCTGCTGCGCACAAAAAAAAAGATCAAAAGCAATAACATCATTATTTCATGATATGTTTATTATAATACATTTTTCAACACAGTATGGTTGCTTATCATTCATTCATCACTAAGGTCCGGTTTACAGTTGAACGTGGTGGTTGTGCAACTTTGGCTGTACGTAAATCGGATCTATTTTATTCAAACGTAACAAAATACAGTAAAATAAGTCTTTAATTATATAGACATGAATTGTAAATTGTAATCAACATTTAATGTAGTCATTAATATCCACAATGACATCGTTGATAGATCGCACAAATTGTGACTTCAACATGCTTCCTTGACGCCAATTCGGTCGACTACTTGCATCTTGGGGCATCTTGGGGCCTTACAAAAATGTGCAGGGAACAACAAATAGGTGAGTTATTCTGTGAATAGCTGACCACCCCCCCCCCCCACCAAAAAAATCCCCCACTAAAATTGTGACTTGCAGAATTTCACTGAATATAATCACTTAATATATTTATGTTGCACTTCTTTTTCATTTTGTAATTTTGCCCAGCATTCAGTGTGATGTTGTACCGCAGAT